>NC_133331.1:268888932-270088932 GCF_042186555.1 Aquarana catesbeiana
TTCCCTGTGGCATTCCCCGTGATGTCAGAGGGGGCGGGGTTATGTAACGGGTGACCCCCGCCCCTCTGACATCACGGGGAATGCCACAGGGAAGTCCCCGTCAAGTCCCCGTGCGTCAGAGGGGGGTGGGGTCACCGGGTGGCCCCGCCCTCCGTTATTTAAGAACCGTCAGAAGAGGAGAAGCATCACACAGCGGGAGCCTCCCATAATGCCATCATGGATGCGGAGCGGCCTGAGGAGAAGAAGGGAAGAAGAGGCCGCTGAGGAAGATGCCGGACGAGAACCCCCGGAGGAAGGACCAGAAGAACCAGAAGAACCAGAAGATGAAGAAGATGGAGGAAGGAACCGAAGATAGAAGAAAGAAGATAGAAGAAAGAAGATACAAGGTGTTTTGGGGGGCTACCCCAAAGCACCCTCCCAATGTTGAGGGCATGTGGCCTGGTATGGTTCAGGAGGGGGGGCGCTCTCTCGTCCCCCCTCTTTTCCTGCGGCCTGCCAGGTTGCATGCTCGGATAAGGGTCTGGTATGGATTTTTGGGGGGACCCCACGCCATTTTTTTTATTTTGGCACGGGGTTCCCCTTAAAATCCATACCAGACCTGAAGGGCCTGGTATGGAATTTAGGGGGACCCCCACGTCATTTTATTTTTTAAATTTTGGTTCGGGGTTCCCCTGTGGGGAATTCCCATGTCGTTTTTATCAATTAACTTTTATGTGTATTGTCGGACCAGCAATTCATTAATAGCCGCGAGTAGTTTTAAATGACTTTTTTTCCTTTGAAATGTCATTTTGCGGTCAGACTGTTCTAAACACGGGAAACATTTGCCCCTTTACAGGCATACTATAGACACCTCTCAGGTACGAAATTTAAAGGAATATTACACTTGTATTGTTTGACTTTAAGCATCATTAAAATCACACTCCCGAAAAAACTGCCGTTTTTAAAACTTTTTTTTGCATTGATGCATGTCCCCTGGGGCAGGACCCAGGTCCCCAAACACTTTTTATGACAATACCATGCATATAAGCCTTTAAAATTAGCACTTTTGATTTCTCCCATAGACTTTTAAAGGGTGTTCCGCAGCTTTCGAATTTGCCGTGAACACCCCAAATTGTTCGCTGTTCGGCGAACTGGCGAACAGCCGATGTTCGAGTCGAGCATGAGTTTGACACAAACTCGAAGCTCATCCCTACTGCTGTGTATAGACTGGTTGAGCAACCTTCAGTGTAGACTAATTAGCACATCAATGGAGTTCATTGAAGATTTTCTTAAAAAACGTGCCTGTGATAAATTTAACACTATGCCAGAAAACGATTTAACACACCAATTTATTCTTTTGAAACAATGTAATATTCATAATGATACAAAGCATAAAAAGTCTTTGAAAAAAGGCAGGAAAATGAAGATGGCCAATGTTGTATGCATGTTATTGAAAATGAAAGACATTGGTATAGCGAAAGAAGGCCAATGGGATACTGAGAGAAAGCAATTATTGGAGCAGGTAAAAAGTGTAACTAAGAATATTTTAGCAATGGTTGCAAAGGCAGATGCAAATGTTTGTGATCACATTGAACAATTAGTGACTGAGAAATGTGTATTTGAACAGAAAATGATTGAATTAGAGGAAACCTGTAAACAAAGAGAAAGTTGCATTGCCTCTTCGAATCAGAGAGAGGCTAAGAATGAGCATATTATAATACTGCTTAGGAAGAAATTACACGAAGCCCAGTCTGCCATGGAGTTCTCCTACACACATGCTCAGTGCTTTTCAAAGAGGCTCTGGAACAACACATAGAACAGCCAAATGCTAGTGTTGCTGCAAGTGATGTTGCTATGGTGGGAATCAATGTTGGAGATCTGAATGAGGAATATTTAAATAAAAGTGCGGTAACTACACTTGAAATTGATTCAGGACTTGAAATGGAAAGCGAGCTTGGTCTTTTCAAGAATAGTAACACATTGATAGTGGAGAATTCTGATGAGTCCATTGCCAATGAATACTCAGACAATGAAAGTGTAAAGTCTGTTGATTCTGATTATAGTAATGTTATGCAGCAATGTGAGCCTCCATCGCCATATGCTCAGAGAAGGGCCTATGCAGGGAAACCAGCTCTCAAGTGCTTTGTTTGCAAAAAGGGGGTAACATAGCTAGGTATTGTTTGGTGGCTAATAATGATATGCAAAGGAAATACCCTAAAACTACACCAAGGCATTATGAAGTTTATTCTGCGAGATGGGTTAGCAATCCAAGGCATAGAGGCCATAGTAATAAAACACGTTTCCCTTTTAACCCAAATGCTGAGACTACAAACTGAAAATAGTCAAATAAGACAGGAAAGGCATCACTATGTAGAACAGTTGCATAAACTCAAAATGGAGGTAGCTGCATGTTTATTCAAATATAGCACTGGGGGAAACAATGTTAGCAGCCCTTAGTGAGCTGCATGGATGGTAAGAATTTTCTGGTTAATGTTTCTTTGCTATGAATAAGGTTTAGATGTGAGTTTCAGAGATTTTCCCATCATGTTTGGAATATTATAGAGGACCTTGATATATTTTTAGTATTTTCAATGATAAGCCTCTGGATTGTTATTTTTTCACTTTTTTTTTCTGTTATGATTATTATGGGGTTTTTTTCTCCTCCTCTTATTTTTTTTTTTTTGTTGTTTTTTTAAAAATTTTTTTTTTTTTTTAATTTTTTCTGTAATTTTTATTTGTTATTTGTTTATTCATTTATCCTTGTTTTGTTCAGGTGGAAAAATTGTTAAGTTTAGTCCACCTGAAAGGGGAGGGCATTGGCTATGTCCTCAATTAGCAGCTGAATACATTTTGTTTAAGACAAGAGTTGGTAGGAAGCCATTCTAGCCGCTGGAGTTATTGTAATTTTTTTTCTTTGCTTTTATTTTCATTCAGGTAGAAAAAGTTCCAAAAGGTTTAGGATTTGTCCACCTGAAACGGGAGTTAGTGCATAGGTCTTAAGGTACAGATAAATGCTTTGAGTTTTTAGCGTTTAAATTGAGAAGTTTTGAGAAGCAACATTCACGTTAATTTTTTATTTTTTTTGCTCTTACCATGGGAATCCATTTTAGAGTGGGATCAGCCTAAAGAAATTATGGTTGTTTTGATAATTTGTTTAGAGTTGCAGAAGTCAGGAATAGTGTTAATTTAGTCGACTAAAACACAACTAAAACTAAAACAATTGAGATGACTAAAATACAACTAAAACTAAAACAATTGCAGAAGACTAAAATGGGACTAAAACTAAAATGCCATTTTAGTCCTAAGACTAAAATTAACACTGGTAAGGAATACTAAGTTCCTGGATTCCAAGGAGGGAACTATAAGTAAACATAGCAAGTGAGCAGATATTGTGGATAAGAATTTGATTCTGCTCTTGTTTTTCACTTCCAGAGTCCTGGTGGAGCGAGATTGGAGAGATTTCTGGAACAGAGATGAAAGATGTTCATCTGGGGGGGCAGGAGGCGGAGCAGACATGCATTGTTAGAACTCCACACCGCTGAGGAGAGAAGAGAAGGACAAAGCGGAGCCTGCAGGCTCAAAAGGTATCCATTTGAACCTTTTTGCCACAGGGAACAAACTGTGAAAGTTTGGGCAGGAAATATGGTACTGGGAGGAAACCGTGGCAGAAATAAAAATCACCTCACAAAGAGCTCACAGGCACTCACTGCAGCTGAAGCAGCTCCAGTCACCTCACAAAATACAGCATCAGGGCACTCTCATAGACAGAAAATGTCACAGCAAGACTCTCCATTTGAGTCAGATACAGAACAAATCCTCTCACAAACTTCTCCACAAGCCTCCTCAGTATCCCCAGTAATATTATTACAATTTGAAAAGATGCTTCATAAGGCTTTAAAACAAACCTCAGACCAAATAACAAACAGCCTAACCAAAGAAATAAGAGAGCTGGGAAACCGCACCGCAGCCTTAGAAATAAAAATGGATGAAATTGAAATTACAACCCAAGAAAATATAACAGAATTGGAACAATTAAAAAAAGAGAATTTAATACTTCAAACTAAGCTCGAAGATTACGAAAATAGAGCCAGACGTTCAAACTTGCGCATAAGGGGAATACCTGAAACTGTGACAGACCTGCAATCTACTATTACTGCTCTATTACAAGAACTAAAGCCAGATATCCCTATTGAACATTTAGAACTGGACAGAGTACACAGAGCCCTCACAGCCAAAAAGAAAGATGGACCCCCACGTGATATAATCACAAAATTTCATTATTACAGAACGAAAGAACAAATACTAATTGCTGCAAGAGAAAAAAAGGAACTTAATTTTCAAGGACACAATTATCAAATTTTTGCTGACCTATCCCAACTTACTATTACTAAAAGACGATCCATGAAACCCCAACTAATGGAACTGCAACGCCACAACATTATGTATCAATGGGGCTTCCCCTTTTCAGTCAGATTTAACTACCAAGGTACAATTTACAGAAGCAGATCAGCAGATGAACTACAACAAACCCTTTTAAAATTAAATCTGACAGAACCCACAAGCAGCAACACTCCCACACGCAGAAGAATGGCATCATCTTCACCTTCAGGCAGCACCCAGAAAATTCCAGAACAAAATGGGAATCATCATTCTCACAAAAGAGGCCGTTATGCCACATCATCCATGGACCAAGAAGATTCAATGGACTGACATCCTAATTCCTGATATCTCTTCATTTATTATACTAAGAGATGGTTCTCTATAAAAAAACCTATATTTATAACTGAATGTAACTGCATTCTGATAGTCACACACTGTGTGGGATCATGTTACATTCCAGTTATATTTCTTATTACTTCTGATTCACATAGCCTTAGAATATATAAGTGAAATAAGGAAATTCTTGTTCAGTTATATATGATCAGGTAATAACAATAGATTTATTACTTTTTAGGACAAATATGTTCAATAATCCAGAAGTAATGGAAGCTTTTTTTTTTTTTTTTTTCTTTCTTTTCTTAAAACAAATATATTATTACCTAACTAGTTCCTAGAATTATGTTTTTGTTTATTCTAATCTGAAGCAATACAACCTCAATTTTATGAGTTAACATATCTAAACAGTTACGTATGAATAAAATATGTAATTGTTTACTCTAAAAGGGTTAAAATCCCAAAATAATTCAAACTATCTTCATCAATACCAAAGTTATTAACAGTACCTTTCTAACTGAATTATTTAGCCTAGGGCAAGACTAACCATATACAACCACCCTGGAATAAATAATTTCAACAAAAACTATATTCTGCACTCCAACTAATGAAACATCATTTTGATGTCTTTTGACATAGCACTTCTCTCCTGTAAGCGGAAGATCCGTGTACCCCCATTAGCCCTCCTCATTCTCCCAACCATATTATGTGGGAGTGTGACGAAGGCATTTATTCCCCTGAGAGAGATATTTATTCTCTTTCACGGGTAAATTGTGATTACTTGCAAAAAATAATTTATACAATGTATCATCTAATCTCATATGTTTTTTTGTTTACTCTTTACTCCAGAATTCACTGGTTTCTTTTCTATCTATTCATCTCTTCAGTCCACACAGGTTGATCTGCGCAGTCAGCTCTGCATAACAAAAAGTAAGTCAAAACTATTTGATCTATTGCCATGGCACCACTGAATATACTTTCCCTGAATGTTCAGGGAATAAATGTCCCTCAAAAAAGGACCAAAGCCTTCCGTACTTTCCATAACAAGAAGGCTCACATAGTATGCCTCCAAGAAACACACTTCACCAAAGATTCTACTCCAAAATATATTTCTCCTTTTTATCAACAAATTTACACGGCTTCTGCCTGTACCAAGCAAAGGGGAACTCTAATTGCATTTCACCGATCCACACCATTCACCTTATCATCAGAAATTAAAGACCCAGAAGGTAGATACCTGATACTCATGGGTTATATAATGGATACAGCAATCACGGTGATTTCCTACTACGCTCCTAACAAACAACCTACACCATTCCTCTCACATATATTACAAGTGATTAATACACACAAAATAGGAACAGTGATAATGTGTGGGGATTCGAACCAGGTCCTCCTCCCATTTCTAGATAAATCACCTTTTACACCATCCAAAATAACCTCTAGATTACCTTTTTCTCAACTTCTTTCCAAATACAATCTGGTAGATTCATGGAGAGAAAGTAACCCAATGAAAAAGAAATTCACTTATTTCTCGCACCCTCATCAAACCTTCACCAGAATAGATCATATTTTTCTAACAATAGGAATGATACCAGAAATTATTGCATCAGATATAATTCTGATTCCGTGGTCTGACCATAATGCAGTATACACTACTATAGCCTCAGCCATACCAAAAGCGCATGACCCAACGTGGTACTTACCGGACATAATGCTCAAACACCCACTACATCAGATGGCCATTGAACAAGCTTTAAAGGAATACATATCAATTAATAATACAACAGACATCTCCCCAATAACACTGTGGGAAGCTCATAAGCCTGTCTTGCGTGGTACAATACAAAGACAAATGGCACTATTTAAACGGGAACGCAAAAATCTAGCAAAAAAACTAGAACTCAATTTTAATGCAGCCTACATATCATTTCAAGATAATCCATCTCAGAGTACAAAATCTCATCTGGAAAAATCTAGATTGGAATACGATCTATTTCTCACTGAGTCAGTTGATAAATCCCTCAAACGCTCCAAACACAATTTCTACATGAATACAAACAAATCAGGTACATATTTGGCGCGGGCATTAAATTCAACTAACAAATCTTTCAAACCAATACGTTTGAAATTATCAAAAAATGTTTACACTTGTAATCCAGTTAAAATAGTCCATAAATTTCACTCACAACTCGCAACTTTATACAAGACAAACAATGAATTTAATCCTACAGAGGCTGAATCCTTCTTCTCAAAAATAACCTTACCTGAGTTATCTCAGAATCAAAAAAGCAGTTTGGATGAGCCTATAACTATAGATGAAGTTGCTAACGCCATAAAAGACCTAAAACTTAACAAAAGACCAGGCCCAGACGGCTACTCGGCTTTATACTATAAAACATTCTCAGAAATACTCTTTCCCATTCTCACTGAAACTTTTAACAAACTTCTAGATGGACATTCTTTTCGGCAAGAAACACTAATGGCAATTGTTTGTATGATCCCAAAACCCCTTTCTGATGATACTTCCTGTGTGAATTATCGGCCTATCTCTCTGTTAAACCTCGATATTAAATTATTAGCAAAAATAATAGCAAAACGCCTCAATAGCATTATAGGAAAATTAATACATAGAGATCAAGTAGGCTTCATGCCAAATAGAGAGGCAGGCGATAATATACGCAGGGCAGTGTTATTGGCACATATTGCTAAAAAACGGAAAATCCCTTTATGTTTTCTATCTCTCGATATTAAGAGGGCATTTGACACAGTATCCTGGCAATATATGCAATATTCATTGCAAAAATGGGGTTTTGGACCCCACTTTTTAACATGGATCAAAGCATTATATAATAAACCCAAAGCCTATATAAAATATGCTGGATACAAATCTGAAGCCTTTAATATCGAAAGAGGTACCCGACAGGGTTGCCCATTATCTCCCTTATTATTTGCCCTTATACTCGAACCCATGGCCCAATATATCAGAACAAACCAAACTATAACTGGCATTGAAGTAGGAGGTATTACACACAAATTATGTATATTTGCAGACGATATATTACTTTTTCTATCATCACCACAGGTCTCTGGTCCTAACTTAATACCAGCTCTTGATGGATTTGCAGCCCTATCCGGCCTTATGATTAATCCTAAGAAAATGCCTAGTGCTTAATATTTCACTCACAAACATGGAATTGATCCCGGCTAGGGCTGCACTCCCATTCACATGGGCAGAAAAATCAATCCCATATCTTGGAATTCATTTAACAGCCTCTCATTCTGACTTATTCTCAACCAATTATCCTCCTGTATTAAGACAGATCACAAATCTAATAAAACAATGGTCGCAACTTCCTTTATCCTGGATGGGGAAGATTAATGCAATCAAAATGACTATTCTACCCAAATTGCTTTATCTATTCAGAGTCCTCCTTATTCCAATTCCTTCCTATTTTTTGAGAATAGTACAAAAAAGAGCAACTTCGTTTATATGGGGCTCTTCTAAACCACGTATACCTATACACACACTACATCTTCCCAAAAATAAAGGAGGCCTGGGATACCCTAATTTTACTAACTACTACAGAGCGGCACATTTGGCCAGTCTGTCCAAATACCATGCAAAACAGGAAATCCCATTATGGGTATTTATAGAGGCTTCAGAAAATGACCCTCTATTAATATCAAATTTATTATGGCTTGATCCTAAAGACCGCTTTAAAATTCATAATCCCATAACTAAACACTTCTTATCTCTCTGGGATAAACTAAAAAAGAAATATCAGTTACAATCTTCACACAATCCTCTCCTTTCTTTTATCAGAAATCCGGCCTTTTATCCGGCATGGATCTACCCAAATTCTTTTAAAGCTTGGACAACATCAGGCATTCAGACACTAAATGACTTCATAGCATCTAAATCATTCCTTTCATTCCCATCGCTTAGAGAAAAATATGATCTACCAAACTCTGAGATATTTAGATATCTCCAAATCAAAAATTTCTATACACCATTCCTAAAGGGTGATACACCATTATCCCAGTTATCCATTTTTGAATCAATCTGTACAAAAGATCCATTTGCTAAAGGTACAATTTCATCACTTTATAATCAATTATATGGAGTACCAAATCTTAATAGACCCTCTTATGTTCAGAGGTGGGAGGAGGACCTGGGACGAACTTTAGAAGACACGGACTGGTCTAACATATGGCTCACATCTAAGTCATCTTCACCCAACATCTTAGCACTGGAGACAAATTATAAAGTCCTAACTCGCTGGTACCTTGTACCCGCTAGAGTGGCAAAATATTCACCTAATACCTCAGCTCTTTGTTTTCGAGGATGCCCAGAAATAGGCACATATTTACACATATGGTGGACGTGCCCAGTAATCCAAACCTTCTGGAAGGAAGTCTTCGTGATTGCATCTAAAATATTTAAAAAAATAATACAACCAGATCCATATTTAACTTTACTTAATCTAAAACCGGAATGGTTAACACTCTCTCAATTCAAACTTATGATCCAACTAATAACGGCTGCAAAACAAACAGTGGCCAAGGCATGGAAATCTCCTACATTGGTACTAGCAGAAACAATTCACAGAATGAATAATACAATGTCCCATGCTAAGATGGTAGCCATCGATCAAAATCAAATTCCAAAATTTGAAAAACTTTGGCATCCTTGGATAAAACAACAGTTCCTGTCAAACTTCAATGACTCTGTCCTGTTGCCATGGTAACAGATTAAATGACTTACAGAGACACCCATTCTAAGGCTTCAAAGAGAACTAAAAAGAATAATAAACTGACGAGCGGGACAACCTTGTGGACCATACCTCTACCTTTCAACCCTTTTTCTTCTTTCTCTTTCCTTTTCTCCACCTTACCATTAAAGCTCATTATCAGAATTTATTTGACCTATATACACTCTACTTGTAAATAATATGTATAGTAGGTATAAATCATTTAAATACCTACAAAAGTAACTAAGGAAATGATATATATCTTTAATTTAGGTTTACGTGAACCCAATGTTTAATATTTGAAATTTCATGATATTTACCTATATAAACC
Organism: Aquarana catesbeiana; assembly: GCF_042186555.1. NCBI lineage: Eukaryota > Metazoa > Chordata > Amphibia > Anura > Ranidae > Aquarana > Aquarana catesbeiana. The sequence continues at coordinate 268,898,710 of NC_133331.1, forward strand.
CTACTGTAAAACAATGAGCTTACTTTATAGATCCTTGTAAACTTACTTTATGTATCTTTATAACATTGTATACTCAATAAACTTCTTTTGACAAGGAAAGATGTTCATCTGGTTGGCAGTTTGTCTATGCCACACCACATCGCAAATCTGTTCTGATAAACATTCAGGAGAGAAGGGACAAACAAAAAGATTCAGATTAAGACTTGCAATATAAGGTTTTTTTTATGGACAATTTAGTGCTAATGCTGCATCAGACTTTGCCCAGCAACAAGACTGGTGAAACATTTTGTCGGAGTCTCTCCTGTCATTTAGGAATGCAAACGTACTGTGAATACAAGTGCAATGGGTTGGAGGTTGGGGAAGGAATATAACCTGTCCAATCCTTCAGAACAAGAAATGTAAAATATGTTTTTTTTGTTGGAGGGAGGAATTGAAAGAAGGAAACCATGTTTTTAATGTGGGACATGTATTGACATAACTGAATTAATATGGTGCAGGTACCCAGGAGGCTGGCACTTATGCATAATAAGGTGTCTGTTGGCCAGACTAGAGGGTGCCAGGTGACACATCAATGGGGTGAAAATTCCCTTGTAGGGGTGGGGTCTCAATCTTAGCAGTCCTACAGAGAGGTTCTCGGGTACTGGACATGTGGGACACCAGAGCTGGATATGGGGGAGATACGCCTGGTTGATGTTTCACCTGAGAGGTTGGAATCTTGCACAGGTAATGCCAGTGACTACACACGAGAGCATGCTCCGTTAGATAAAGGGAACAAATGCTGGCTACCAGGATACAGTATGCCTTCACCACATGGCAATTCAACGTCTCGCAATGGTTGATAAAAACCTATTACCCCATATGTGCTGAGTATACACTGAATCAAGTGCGGTCACTGTACCAGTGGCTTACTCCCAGAGATGTGCGGACACAGAAGGCATTCAGGACACTTATTTCTGAGGAGTAACCAAAAGAGGAGGGATATATTCAGCACTATATTGGGGGGAATTGTGGCTGGCATGGGTGTTGTTAATGGACATCGGTATCCTGAGGAACAAACTGTCAGCCATAGCTTCAGGCAGTAAGCAGGGCTTGGTTACTCAGAGAGATTGGTGGCATCCTTAATAACTAGGGATGAGCTTCGAATTCGAGTCGAACTCATGTTCGACTCGAACATAGGCTGTTCGCAAGTTCGCTGAACAGCGAACAATTTGGGGTGTTCGTGGCAAATTCGAATGCTGAAGAACTCATGTTCGACTCGAACATAGGCTGTTCGCAAGTTCGCCGAACAGCGAACAATTTGGGGTGTTCGTGGCAAATTCGAATGCTGAAGAACACCCTTTAAAAGTCTATGGGAGAAATCAAAAGTGCTAATTTTAAAGGCTTATATGCAAGTTATTGTCATAAAAAGTGTTTGGGGACCTGGGTCCTGCCCCAGGGGACATGGATCAATGCAAAAAAAAGTTTTAAAAACGGCCGTTTTTTTCAGGAGCAGTGATTTTAATAATGCTTAAAGTCAAACAATAAAAGTGTAATATCCCTTTAAATTTCGTACCTGGGGGGTGTCTATAGTATGCCTGTAAAGGGGCACATGTTTCCCGTGTTTAGAACATTCTGATAGCAAAATGACATTTCGAAGGAAAAAACCCATTTAAAACTACCCGCGGCTATTGCATTGCCGACAATACACATAGAAGTTCATTAATAAAACGGCATGGGAATTCCCCACAGGGAAACCTCGAACCAAAATTTAAAAAAAAAATGACGAGGGAGTCCCCCTAAATTCCATACCAGGCCCTTCAGGTCTGGTATGGATATTAAGGGGAACCCCGGCCAAAATAAAAAAAAAAAAAAATGACGTGGGGTTCCCCCTGAATTCCATACCAGACCCTTCAGGATTTTAAGGGGAACCCCGCGCCAAAAAAAAAAAAAAAACGTTGTGGGGTTCCCCCAAAAATCCATACCAGACCCTTATCCGAGCACGCAACCTGGCAGACCGCAGGAAAAGAGGGGGGACGAGAGTGCGGCCCCCCCCTCCTGAACCGTACCAGGCCACATGCCCTCAAAAGTGGGAGGGTGCTTTGGGGTAGTCCCCCAAAACACCTTGTCCCCATGTTGATGAGGACAAGGGCCTCATCCCCACAACCCTGGCCGGCGGTTGTGGGGGTCTGCGGGCGGGGGGCTTATCGGAATCTGGAAGCCCCCTTTAATAAGGGGACCCCCAGATCCCGGCCCCCCCCTGTGTGAAATGGTAAGGGGGTACTTACCCCTACCATTTCACTAAAAAACTGTCAAAAATGTTAAAAATTACAAGAGACAGTTTTTGACAATTCCTTTATTTAAATGCTTCTTCTTTCTTCTATCTTCCTTCATCTTCTTCTTCTTCTGGTTCTTCTGGCTCTTCTGGTTCTTATCCGGGGTTCTCGTCTAGCATCTCCTCCGCGGTGTCTTCTATCTTCTTCTCCTCAGGCCGCTCCGCACCCATGGCATAGGGGGAGGCTCCCGCTCTTCTCTTCATCTTCTTCTTCATCCTCTTTTCTTCTTCCTTCTTCTCTTCTTCTCTTCTTCGTTTTCTTCTCCGGGCCGCTCGGCATCCATGCTGGCATGGAGGGAGGCTCCCTCTGTGTGATGGCGTTTCCTCGTCTGACGGTTCTTAAATAACAGGGGGCGGGGCCACCCGGTGACCCCTCCCCCTCTGACGCACGGGACATGACGGGACTTCCCTGTGGCATTCCCTGTGACGTCACAGGGAAGTCCTGTCAAGTCACTGTGCGTCAGAGGGGTCACCGGGTGGCCCCGCCCCCCATTATTTAAGAACCGTAGATAGAAGAAAGAAGAAGCATTTAAATAAAGGAATTGTCAAAAACTGTCTCTTGTCATTTTTAACATTTTTGACAGTTTTTTAGTGAAATGGTAGGGGTAAGTACCCCCTTACCATTTCACACAGGGGGGGGGCCGGGATCTGGGGGTCCCCTTGTTAAAGGGGGCTTCTAGATTCCGATAAGCCCCCCGCCCGCAGACCCCCACAACCGCCGGCCAGGGTTGTGGGGATGAGGCCCTTGTCCTCATCAACATGGGGACAAGGTGTTTTGGGGGGCTACCCCAAAGCACCCTCCCAATGTTGAGGGCATGTGGCCTGGTATGGTTCAGGAGGGGGGGCCGCACTCTCGTCCCCCCCTCTTTTCCTGCGGCCTGCCAGGTTGCGTGCTCGGATAAGGGTCTGGTATGGATTTTTGGGGGGACCCCACAACATTTTTTTTTTTTTTTTTTGGTGCGGGGTTCCCCTTAAAATCCATACCAGACCTGAAGGGTCTGGTATGGAATTCAGGGGGAAACCCACGTCATTTTTTTTTAAAATTTTGGCCTGGGTTCCCCTTAACCAGTTGCCGACCGCCGCACGACGATGTACGTCGACAGAGCGGCACGGGCAGGCAAAAGGACTTACAGGTACGTCCTTGCCTGCCCGCGGGTGGGGGGTCCGATCGGACCCCCCCCCCCGGTGCCTGCGGCGGTCGGCAAATCTCCCCCGGCGATCGGTGGTGAGGGGGAGGCCATCCATTCGTGGCCCCCCCCTCGCGATCGCTCCCAGCCAATGGGATCATTTCCCTGCCTCTGTAGTGTACACAGAGGCAGAGGAAATTATGTCATCTCTCCTCGGCTCGGTAATTTCCGTTCCGGCCCGAGGAGAGAAGACAGGTATGTGAGTGCACCAACACACTACACACACAGTAGAACATGCCAGGCACACAAAACACCCCGATCCCCCCCGATCACCCCCCGATCCCCCCCAATCACCCCCCCCCCGTCACAAACTGACACCAAGCAGGTTTTTTTTTTTTTTTTTTCTGATTACTGCATTGGTGTCAGTTTGTGACAGTTACAGTGTTAGGGCAGTGAGTGTTAGGCCCCCTTTAGGTCTAGGATACCCCCCTAACCCCCCCTAATAAAGTTTTAACCCCTTGATCACCCCCCGTCACCAGTGTCGCTAAGCGATCATTTTTCTGATCGCTGTATTAGTGTCGCTGGTGACGCTAGTTAGGGACGTAAATATTTAGGTTCGCCGTCAGCGTTTTATAGCGACATGGACCCCCATATACTATCTGATAAATGTTTTAACCCCTTGATTGCCCCCTAGTTAACCCTTTCACCACTGATCACCGTATCACCGTTACGGGTGACGCTGGTTAGTTCGTTTATTTTTTATAGTGTCAGGGCACCCGCCGTTTATTACCGAATAAAGGTTTAGCCCCCTGATCGCCCGGCGGTGATATGCGTCGCCCCAGGCAGCGTCAGATTAGCGCCAGTACCGCTAACACCCACGCACGCAGCATACGCCTCCCTTAGTGGTATAGTATCTGATCGCATCAATATCTGATCCGTTCAGATCTATACTAGCGTCCCCAGCAGTTTAGGGTTCCCAAAAACGCAGTGTTAGCGGGATCAGCCCAGATACCTGCTAGCACCAGCGTTTTGCCCCTCCGCCCGGCCCAGCCCAGCCCACCCAAGTGCAGTATCGATCGATCACTGTCACTTACAAAACACTAAACGCATAACTGCAGCGTTCGCAGAGTCAGGCCTGATCCCTGCGATCGCTAACAGTTTTTTTGGTAGCATTTTGGTGAACTGGCAAGCATCAGCCCCAGGCAGCGTCAGGTTAGCGCCGGTCGCGCTAACACCCACGCACGCACCGTACACCTCCCTTAGTGGTATAGTATCTGAACTGATCAATATCTGATCCGATCAGATCTATACTGGCGTCCCCAGCAGTTTAGGGTTCCCAAAAACGCAGTGTTAGTGGGATCAGCCCAGATACCTGCTAGCACCTGCGTTTTGCCCCTCCGCCCGGCCCAGCCCACACAAGTGCAGTATCGATCGATCACTGTCACTTACAAAACACTAAACGCATAACTGCAGCGTTCGCAGAGTCAGGCCTGATCCCTGCGATCGCTAACAGTTTTTTTGGTAGCGTTTTGGTGAACTGGCAAGCGCCAGCGGCCTAGTACACCCCGGTCGTAGTCAAACCAGCACTGCAGTAACACTTGGTGACGTGGCGAGTCCCATAAGTGCAGTTCAAGCTGGTGAGGTGGCAAGCACAAATAGTGTCCCGCTGCCACCAAAAAGACAAACACAGGCCCGTCGTGCCCATAATGCCCTTCCTGCTGCATTCGCCAATCCTAATTGGGAACCCACCACTTCTGCAGCGCCCGTACTTCCCCCATTCACATCCCCAACCAAATGCAGTCGGCTGCATGAGAGGCATTTTTATGTCCTCCCGAGTACCCCTACCCAACGAACCCCCCCAAAAAAGATGTCATGTCTGCAGCAAACGCGGATATAGGCGTGACACCCGCTATTATTGTCCCTCCTGTCAATCCTGGTCTTTGCATTGGTGAATGTTTTGAACGCTACCATTCACTAGTTGAGTATTAGCGTAGGGTACAGCATTGCACAGACTAGGACACACTTTCACAGGGTCTCCCAAGATGCCATCGCATTTTGAGAGACCCGAACCTGGAACCGGTTACAGTTATAAAAGTTACAGTTACAAAAAAAGTGTAAAAAAAAAAAAAAAACACAAACAAAAATATAAAATAAAAAATAATAGTTGTCGTTTTATTGTTCTCTCTCTATTCTCTCTCTCTCTATTCTCTCTATTGTTCTGCTCTTTTTTACTGTATTCTATTCTGCAATGTTTTATTGTTATTATGTTTTATCATGTTTGCTTTTCAGGTATGCAATTTTTTATACTTTACCGTTTACTGTGCTTTATTTTTAACCATTTTTTTGTCGTCAGGTACACCATTCACGACTTTGAGTGGTTATACCAGAATGATGCTTGCAGGTTTAGGTATCATCTTGGTATCATTCTTTTCAGCCAGCGGTCGGCTTTCATGTAAAAGCAATCCTAGCGGCTAATTAGCCTCTAGACTGCTTTTACAAGCAGTGGGAGAGAATGCCCCCCCCCCACCCTCTTCCGTGTTTTTCTCTGGCTCTCCTGTCTCAACAGGGAACCTGAGAATGCAGCCGGTGATTCAGCCAGCTGACCATAGAGCTGATCAGAGACCAGAGTGGCTCCAAACATCTCTATGGCCTAAGAAACCGGAAGCTACGAGCATTTTATGACTTAGATTTCGCCGGATGTAAATAGCGCCATTGGGAAATTGGGGAAGCATTTTATCACACCGATCTTGGTGTCATCAGATGCTTTGAGGGCAGAGGAGAAATCTAGGGTCTAATAGACCCCAATTTTTTCAAAAAAGAGTACCTGTCACTACCTATTGCTATCATAGGGGATATTTACATTCCCTGAGATAACAATAAAAATGATTAAAAAAAAAAAAAATGAAAGGAACAGTTTTAAAATAAGATAAAAAAGCAAAAAAATAATAAAGAATAAAAAAAAAAAAAAAAAAGAAAAAAAAGCACCCCTGTCCCCCCTGCTCTCACGCTAAGGCGAACGCAAGCGTCGGTCTGGCGTCAAATGTAAACAGCAATTGCACCATGCATGTGAGGTATCACCGCGACGGTCAGATCGAGGGCAGTAATTTTAGCAGTAGACCTCCTCTGTAAATCTAAAGTGGTAACCTGTAAAGGCTTTTAAAGGCTTTTAAAAATGTATTTATTTTGTTGCCACTGCACGTTTGTGCGCAATTGTAAAGCATGTCATGTTTGGTATCCATGTACTCGGCCTAAGATCATCTTTTTTATTTCATCAAACATTTGGGCAATATAGTGTGTTTTAGTGCATTAAAATGTAAAAAAGTGTGTTTTTTCCCCAAAAAATGCGTTTGAAAAATCGCTGCGCAAATACTGTGTGAAAAAAAAAAATGAAACACCCACCATTTTAATCTGTAGGGCATTTGCTTTAAAAAAATATATAATGTGTGGGGGTTCAAAGTAATTTTCTTGCAAAAAAAAAATAATTTTTTCATGTAATCAAAAAGTGTCAGAAAGGGCTTTGTCTTCAAGTGGTTAGAAGAGTGGGTGATGTGTGACATAAGCTTCTAAATGTTGTGCATAAAATGCCAGGACAGTTCAAACCCCCCCCAAATGACCCCATTTTGGAAAGTAGACACCCCAAGCTATTTGCTGACAGGCATGTCGAGTCCATGGAATATTTTATATTGTGACACAAGTTGCGGGAAAGAGACAAATTTTTTTTTTTTTTTGCACAAAGTTGTCACTAAATGATATATTGCTCAAACATGCCATGGGAATATGTGAAATTACACCCCAAAATACATTCTGTTGCTTCTCCTGAGTACGGGGATACCACATGTGTGAGACTTTTTGGGAGCCTAGCCGCGTATGGGACCCCGAAAACCAAGCACCGCCTACAGGCTTTCTAAGGGCGTAAATTTTTGATTTCACTCTTCACTGCCTATCACAGTCTCGGAGGCCATGGAATGCCCAGGTGGCACAAAACCCTCCCAAATGACCCCATTTTGGAAAGTAGACACCCAAAGCTATTTGCTGAGCGGTATAGTGAGCATTTTGCAGACCTCACTTTTTGTCACAAAGTTTTGAAAATTAAAAAAAGAAAAAAAAAGTTTTTTTTTTTTGTCTTTCTTCATTTTCAAAAACAAATGAGAGCTGCAAAATACTCACCATGCCTCTCAGCAAATAGCTTGGGGTATCTACTTTCCAAAATGGGGTCATTTGGGGGGGGTTTGTGCCACCTGGGCGTTCCATGACCTCCGAAACTGTGATAGGCAGTGAAGAGTGAAATCAAAAATGTACACCCTTAGAAATCCTGAAGGCGGTGATTGGTTTTCGGGGGCCCGTACGCGGCTAGGCTCCTAAAAAGTCCCACACATGTGGTATCCCCGTACTCAAGAGAAGCACCAGAATGTATTTTGGGGTGCAATTCCACATATGCCCATGACCTGTGTGAGCAATATATCATTTAGTGACAACTTTGTGCAAAAAAAAAAAAATAAATAAATAAATTGTCACTTTCCCGCAACTTGTGTCAAAATATAAAATATTCCATGGACTCAACATGCCTCTCAGCAAATATCTTGGGGTGTCTACTTTCCAAAATGGGGTCATTTGGGGGGGGTTTGTGCCATCTGGCCATTTTATGGCCTTCAAAACTGTGATAGGTAGAGAGGAGTAAAATCAAAAATGTACGCCCTTAGAAATCCTGAAGGCAGTGATTGGTTTTCGGGGCCCCGTATGCGGCTAGGCTCCCAAAAAGTCCCACACATGTGGTATCCCCATACTCAGGAGAAGCAGCTAAATGTATTTTGGGGTGCAATTCCACATATGCCCATGGCCTGTGTGAGCAATATATCATTTAGTGACAACTTTTTGTAATTTTTTTTTTTTTTGTCATTATTCAATCACTTGGGACAAAAAAAATGAATATTCAATGGGCTCAACATGCCTCTCAGCAATTTCCTTGGGGTGTCTACTTTCCAAAATGGGGTCATTTGGGGGGTTTTGTACTGCCCTGCCATTTTAGCACCTCAAGAAACGACATAGGCAGTCATAAATTAAAGGCTGTGTAAATTCCAGAAAATGTACCCTAGTTTGTAGGCGCTATAACTTTTGCGCAAACCAATAAATATACACTTATTGACATTTTTTTTACCAAAAACATGTGGCCAAATACATTTTGGCCTAAATGTATGACTAAAATTGAGTTTATTGGATTTTTTTAGAACAAAAAGTAGAAAATATCATTTTTTTTCAAAATTTTCGGTCTTTTTCCGTGTATAGCGCAAAAAATAAAAACGGCAGAGGTGATCAAATACCATCAAAAGAAAGCTCTATTTGTGGGAAGAAAAGGAAGCAAATTTCGTTTGGGTACAGCATTGCATGACCGCGCAATTAGCAGTTAAAGCGACGCAGTGCCAAATTGGAAAAAGTGCTCTGGTCAGGAAGGGGGTAAATCCTTCCGGGGCTGAAGTGGTTAATATCCATACCAGACCTGAAGGGCCTGATATGGAATTTAGGGGGACTCCCATGTCATTTTTTTTTTAAATTTTGGTTCGAGGTTTCCCTGTGGGGAATTCCCATGCCGTTTTTATCAATGAACTTCTATGTGTATTGTCGGCAATGCAATAGCCGCGGGTAGTTTTAAATGGGTTTTTTCCTTCGAAATGTCATTTTGCTGTCAGACTGTTCTAAACACGGGAAACATGCGCCCCTTTACAGGCATACTATAGACACCCCCCAGGTATGAAATTTAAAGGGATATTACACTTTTATTGTTTGACTTTAAGCATTATTAAAATCACTGCTCCTGAAAAAACGGCCGTTTTTAAAACTTTTTTTTGCATTGATCCATGTCCCCTGGGGCAGGACCCGGGTCCCCAAACACTTTTTATGACAATAACTTGCATATAAGCCTTTAAAATTAGCACTTTTGATTATTCATGTTCGTGTCCCATAGACTTTAACGGTGTTCGCGTGTTCGAGTGAACTTTTTTCCTGTTCGCATGTTCTGGTGCGAACCGAACAGGGGGGTGTTCGGCTCATCCCTATTAATAACATTCAAAGTCACATAAACACCCAGGTTAAAGTGGCCTAGGATTTTGTCCACCATGTTGAGAGGTTGGCAGAGTGTGTAATGGTACAGGACAGAAACCTGTCATGGGCTCTGGCGTGAACGCAGGGGCAGGTGGAGGTATCAACCAACTTCAAGCTGATTGTACAGTCTCTGTGTGAGGGGCAGTAGCCTTATGGGTTAGCATAACAGCTCAGTAAGATTTTGCCAAAACACATTGCTTACACTAATCCAAGGTGGTGGTTGAATGCCTGGATGGGCTGTGCTAGTTTGGATTGTGAAAGGTGTTATGCTGTCTCATTGATCCCATTACTGACTGGGGATTCTACCTTGTTGCATCTGAGGCTAAATTACCCAAATGTGATCAGAGAGGATGGAAGCTGGAGGCAGGTTGATATTTCCCTCTGTCGGAAGCATGACCATGATGTCCTTTGTGTGCCAGGTCAATACACGTTGGTGAACAAGAAATGTGTCACGGTCCCTACCGTGCCATGCAGACGGCCAGGCATGGTCATGCCCCAAGTGGCTCAAGGAGGTATTGAACCCATAACTGCTTGTTTAGTGCTCCTGTTACTTTGCCTCTGAGCCACACCTCAGTTCCTTTCAGCCTGCTTTCCAGCTTTGCCTAGTTTTGCATGAAATACTAGGGCCATACTCTGGATCTTGTTGCAATGTGTACCTGTCACTTCTGGTTCAGCTGAGGCAGTTTATCCAATTAGCTGGGTATAAAACACTGCCTCACTCTGAGGGCTTTGTCAGTTCATTGTTTCCTGTTTTGCCAAAGGTTCCTGTGTTATAGTTACAGCATTCCAAGACTGACTCCGGCTTCTGACCCTGGCTCTGATTATTGTTTATTCTGACTTCTGGAATCCCTGACTACGGCTTTACCTCGACTATCCTTTGGCAAATTCCTGTCAAGCCCCCGTGCACAGATTCACAGCCCAGGTAGCTTATTACCTTGTTACCGTGGGCTGTCTGTATTTGCAAGGGAGAGCATACATCTCTGTACTATGGACTCCAACCTAGGTAAGCCCTTACAAAATGTTGGGAAGGTTTCACTCTGTGTTCTTGATGGAGAGATCATTGCTGGGAAGGAAGCACCTAGGTATTATTTGGGACATAGACAAGTCTGTTTCTTTGTCCTAAAGGATACCGATGTAATGTTAGTCATGGAACTAGGGTGTTCTTTGAACCTAACAATAGGTAGATGTGCATGGTGTACCCTGGGCATGGTCTCTGAAATCCAGGCACAGGGGTGGAATTTTGTGTTTTGTCATTGTTTCAGGTTTATATGTGTTAGACGGATGTGTTAGAGATGTGTTAGAATTTATATAGGAAGCTCTCCCATTTATCTATGCAAGTTGAGGGACGAATTGACCATAGGGTCTATTCGTACAAGTTAGAGGCTTTGCCTCCAATTCAGAGTCCTGAAGTACCGTGGACATGCCAAGTTGCTGTAGGAAAGACCACTATGAGCAAGCCTGCCTAATCCCGACCCGTATTTACAGTAAAGGGTTAAAGGAGGTTGGGAGCGGGATGCGTAATTTGATGGGTCACATATATATGCATATATTATGGTAATGGGTTGATTTATGATATGGTATAGTGTGACATATGTGTATTTTAGGTTAGTAATATGGGTGAGTAAGGCCCTCCTTGAGACTCTGTATCTGAAAGCTGGTTAATATGTTGCTCTGAGTGTGTGCTGGTGAATGGTGAGTGAATGGACACCCCTTGCCTGTAGTGCACCCCATTGTGAAGATACTGGAAAGCAGAATACACAGAATGGTGATATGGAAGCTGTCACTAAAGAATGATGGTGGTGATGGTGGTGTGTCACTCAGTGGCAAAGCAGCACGTTGGGAAGCACAACACGTTAAGACCGTTACGGACTGTTCCATAGGAACTGGTCCTGAAACACATGTTGGGAAGTGCGACGCGTTAAGACAGTTATGGACTGTTCCATAGGAGCCGTGTCTGAAGAGCCCTTTAGGCATAAAGCGGCATATGTTGGAAGTCAACATGTTTTATTTCATAATACAAGAGGTGTTTGAAATATGAAATATGAACTATGGCTATACCAAGCCTCTGCATTCTTGGTGGCTGTCTGGAATGTAACAAGTTGCACATCAAACCTTTGTAGCATATCAGAATCTTCATCTGAAAGAAGAAGCCAGGCTTCTATCAAGGCTGAACAAAAGCTTGGCTCCTGATCGACTGGTGTGAGAGCACTCTGCAAGCAAACTTCAAAAAGGACCATGGCTGACAAGATGATTGATGAATGTCGTGCTACAGAAGATCAAAGGGCCAGCTAAGAGCTGCCCCTAGAGGCCAAAGTGTCTTTTCAGGCCGAATGAAATGGTACCCGGGCCTCGTGATGGAAGAAACGAGGTTTAGCCCGAAACACTTCTCTTTTTAGAGAGCTGGACCGACCCCAGGATCCAGTGCTTTGGTGTTTTCAGCCATAAAGTATTTAGTGGTAGGGTGCTTTACGTGTCCAGGAGTGTGGGTTCCCCGAGGGTCCCTGGTTCCTGAAGGTTTTGTAACGGAGCCTACCGTGAGGGGTGAAGATTGGGTCTGTTGGTTTTACCACACAAATCCCTGTGGTGGGAAAGGTAAGTGGAGGTTTCTAAGTGTGACAGACCTAGCCGGGAGAGAAGCTGTTGGAGAGGACTGAATGCAAGCCTTTTGATTATGGGCCCTAGCATTTGGGGGAATGGTGCTCTCTGTGAGCTGTATGCCTGGGGACCCTGGGGTTGGTGTTACTTTGGATTCAGCTCCATGTCCCCCCAAAACACACAGACTCTGGGAACCCTTTATATGCCATATTAGAATGATAAGACTGAATTATACTGTTGGGACACATCCTGTGAGGAGATGCTGGTGTCATCCACTCCAACTACCTGTGTTTATGTTAATTGAATGAGCTGATCACATTGTCCTCTATACAATGTAGGAGACGGGACGACTCCTATTGGAGCTGCTGCTATTGTGAGAAGGTGTCCTGTGATAATTAACTCAGTCTGGGCAAAAGGTCATGTCTCAATCACCTAGGCTGTATAAAGGATTAGTTAATTAGCTCATGTTAATTAGGTTAATTAGGTTACAGTTGTATTGTTAGAGGAGGTTCCAACGGCATATAAAGTCTTGTAATTTTGATTCTAAATAAAGTGAGTTCATGTTAGCAACAAGCAAGTGTCGCCTTGTTTTGTGCTCAGAGAGGTTGGAATATCTGATATCTGTATACAGACTGGGAGGAAGTGGTATATGACGGAAGCACTCAAGCGGAGTGTGGGACGTTCCGTGACACTAAGGAATTTTTAAATTTTCTAAATGAAATGTCTACTTTATAAAAAGTAAATGTTGTCATGCCTAAGAGTCACCACTGGGGGCTGTATAGAGCACATACCTTGTCATGCTTTCCTGAAAGATCACGCTGTGTCAGTAGAAGCAGCAGGCTTCCCTTCGGCGAGCAGCTCAGACCTGGGGGGGATTTTTTTCCACTAAAAACCCCCCACTTGGACAAAGCTCTCCCCCTCTCCCTGGATAGGGGGAAGCCAAAACGATCGGTGATGCCTCTCTTTTTTTCACCACCCCTGCACAGCGGCTTGTCACAGGTCTCATCCTCACCATACCCCCCCACACACGCCGATCCCGTCAGATCGGAGGCCGGCGTTCGTGCTGGAAAACCCTCTTTTGAAAAGAGAGGGGGGCGCAATGTGACGTAAGGGGCAGGGCTTAGCGCGGCATTGGCGTGCAGCAACATCCAGTGCGGTAGTATATTTAAAAGCTCCATTTTTGCTGGCTGCAGATGTCAGAGGGTCACAAGAGCAAAAAGGGGCATGTAAGAGGTTGGTGACACAGGCATTCCCTTGCCACATTTACTAAAAGCATCAGGCTGAGCATTAATAGCAGCGGCTATTGCTGGATTATTGCTCAAGCAGTGGATGTGATTTCTTCTGGTGGTACCTCTGTATTTTTGCATCGGGCTATGGTCAGAAGGGGTGGTTGAAACACCCCCAAAAAAGGGCTAAAAGGGTCTCCCTCAAGCTCTGGAAAGCCTACTCATTTCTACAAATGGCAACCTCCCCTGGGAGGAGGTGGCTGGTCAGAGTGAGCATCAGGGCCATGAAATGTTTGCAACTGTTTTCAACACTGCAGCCCCTGTCTATACTACTAAAGAGGTCTTTTTTCCTCAGCCATGACAGGATTGGAAAAAAGGTTAGCGGCTTTAATCGCATCCCAGTGTGGGACAAAATGCGACAGGTTCCCTTCCATTACCCAAGACCCTCAAACTGAGGAACTGGGGGCGGGAGAAGATGAATTCCCTCAGGGGACCATGGTGAGGCTGATGACTCCTCTTCTGAGGGGTCAAATGCGGGGGATCAGCTTCACAATCTGTAAGATTGATGGTGCAATTTCTTACTGAATGGAAAAGCTTTTTTGATCTGAGTGGGATCACCCAGATAAGCATTTTTTCCCTCCTAAAAAGTTTGTTCACACTTTATCCTATGGGGGAAAAATTTCACTAAAGGCGGGGATACCAGCAATTGATGCTGCTATATCCTCTGTGAATAAAAGTTTGACTTGTCTGGCAGACAATGCTCAAATGCTTAGGGATCCAACAGATGAAAAGTTGGAATTCCTATTAAAACACTTTTTTTTTCTCTGCCAGGTTGAGTGTTTCAGCCTGCGCTGACAGTAATTGGTCAATCCTTGGGAGACCAGTTAAACAGGTGCTCAAGGTTATCCTGTTCCGCAGGCCCAGGATCTGGCAAGCTATTAGCAGCTTTATGTTTGCAAAAGTCGCTATGAGAGATTCTATCCTTCAGGCCTCAAGCCTTTGCTAAGAGCCATGCAAGAAGCTCCTGTCTAGTCTTCCTTTTTGCAGTGAATTAGCTGTTTGGGGATGATTTGGTAATACAGCCAAAGAATTTATAGTGGAAAAATACCCCTTTGCCATTTAAGAAAAGGAGTAAACGTATTTCATTTTAACAAGCTCCTTCTCCAGTGCCAGGGGCATCAGCCTCCAGGCAGTCACGACGGCCTCCACCGTCAAGTTCAAGAGGTAATCCTCAGGGTCAACCCCAGGGACAAAGAAGTCTTGGGGAAGGAAATCTACAAAATACTAAAGCCTCCTTTTATAAGGAGGCGCCCCCGCTCGCTTGAGTAGGGGGAATACTTTTGCAGTTCTCAAGGGTCTGGCAGGAAAAGTGTCGAGACAGATGGGGGACTTCCTCAATAGCTCCAGGGTACAAACTGGAGTTCCAAGAGTTCCCGTCTCCTCGTTTTTTCAGAACAAACGTTCCTAAGGATCCAGAGAAAAAAAAATCTTTCTTTCAAGCATTGGACCATCTTTTGGCAAAAAAGTGATCATGGTGGTCCCCATGAAAGAGCAGGGGTTGGGGTTTTGTTCAAACCTGAATATCGCTCTTTTTTCGCATGGGGTCAATCCAATAAGTTGTCTCCATCCTACAAGGAGGAGAACTTCTGGTGTCAATCGACATCAAGGATGCATACCTCCATGTGCCTTTCCCTGCTCACCAGTAATATCTACTTTTCAAGGTAGAAAATCTTCATTTTCAGTTTGTAGCTCTGCTCTTGATAAATCAGTCGGTAGCCCGCTTAGACCAAAGTATGATCACCATATTCAACTACCTGGAATACCTAGGTTGGATTCTCAACCTAGAGAAATCTTCCTTAAAACCATGAAAGAGGCAAGAATACTTGGGTCTGATCATAGATACACCCAGAAAAGGGTATTCTTGTCCCAGGCAAAGATCAGCGCCATAAAGGAACTGATTCAGGTGGTCAAGGAAAAGTAAATCCTTCTATTCAGCTTTGCATGAGGTTGTTGGGAAAGATAGTGGCTTCATTCAAGGCCGTTCCTTATGCTCAGTTTTGTTCGAGGCTGCTGTAAAACAGTATCCTATCGGCTTGAAACAAGAAGGTCCAAGCTTTAGATTTCCCAATGTGTCTGACTCCAAAAGTGCGCCAGAGCCTCAGTTTATGGTTAATAACCAAAAATCTGCAAAGGAGAAAATCCTTCCTACAGTTACCTGGGAAGTGGTAACAACATATGCCAACCTATTTTAGGTTGGGGAGCAGTCCCGGAAGAGGCAACTGTCCAAGAGAAGTGGTTCAGATCAGAAATGATCTTCCCCATTAACATTCTAGAGATTTGGGAAGAGCACTTGGCCCTGAGGGCCTGAACGTTCAGTTTATGGAATTGTCCTGTCAGGATCCAATCCGACAATGCCACAGCAATGGTCTATATCTATCACCAAGGGGGCACAAGAAGTTGTGCGGCCCAGAGAGAGGTGAATCATATCCTATCTTAGGCAGAAAACAATGTACTTTGCCTATCACAGTCTTTATTCTAGGAATAGAAAATTGGCAGGCAGACTACTTGAGACGCCAGCAGTTGTTCCTGGGAGAATGGTTCCTTCACCCCGATATCTTCCTGTCAAAGATGGGGGATTCCAGAGGTAGATCTGTTTGTGTCCAGGTTCAACAAAGAAATCGACAACTTTGTGCCAAGAACAAATGATGCGCTAGCATGTGGAACAGATGCCTTGGTGTTCCCGTGGAATCAGTTTTCACTGATTTATGCATTCCCTCCTATTCTGCCTGCGTCCATGACTTTTTCGCAGCATGGCAAGTCTGTGATTCTTGTGGCCCAGGAGATCTTGGTATGCATTGATCATAAGGATGGTGGAAGGGGTCCCATGGACCCTACCACCTTGTCTAGACCTTCTCTCGCAAGGTTCGGTATTCCATCCTACCTTACAAAGGCTAAATTTAATGGGTTGGCTATTGAGACCCACACTCTGAAGAAACGTGGGCTGTCAAGTTTAGTGGAATCTACCTTGGTTAATGTAAGGAAGCCGGCCTCCAGAATCACATATTATAGAGTCTGGAAGGCATATGTCTCCTGGGATAAATCCAGGGATTGGCACCCCAGGAAGTATGTCGTAGGTAGAATCCTTGACTTTCTGCAGATAGTGTTAGAAATGAAGCTGGCCTTGAGTACTTTCAAAGGCCAGGTCTCTGCCTTATCGGTATTGTTTCAACGACCACTTGCTTCGCATTCTTTGGTTCGTAAGTTTTTTTTTCAGGGGGGAAAACAGCTTAATCCTCCGGTTACCCTTGGGACTTGAATTCAGTTCTGTTGGCATTACAAAAACAGCCTTTTTGAGCCGATACAGCATATTCTCTTGGTCCTTTTGACAAGGAAACTAGTTTTTCTGGTAACCATATCTTCTGCAAGAAGGGTATCAGAGTTGGCTGCTCTTTCTTGTAAAGAGCCATATTATTCACAAGGATGAGGTAGTATTGCGTCCTCATCCTAACTTTCTACCGAAGGTAGTGTCAGGTTTTTTTATCTAAAACAGGATATTGTTCTACCTTCATTTTCCAGAACCCTGTTCTATGGAAGAAAAATCACTACATTCTCTTGATGTGGTGAGAGCAGTCAAGGTCTACTTAAAGTACAAAATATTTTACAGCGCACACATACAAGAATGACATTTCCTGCAGGGCTAGTTAAAAACAACTGAACATATTCAAAAAATACGGGGGTTTGGTCACACTATATGGTCATATAGTGCTAAGCCCACTTACTGCGACAAAGTACCCCGAATTAGTGGGTCCTACACTAGTAATAGAATGGAAGATCCTTTGTCTCAACCATGGGAGCTGAACTCCACTGTGTGGGAGAACTGAAGGGGATACATCCTATACACTGGTGGCCACTAAATAAGAGGTAATGAGGAGGGGGAGGGGTGCTCCAGCCCAAAAGACCTGGTCAGGGCCTATTACAATATACAAGAACATATTTGGGGGCACACCATACAATGCGTTTAAATTCAAGATGGTGCTGCTATAAGACCTACAAACAGTACAAAATATTTTACAGCGCACACATACAAGAATGACATTTCCTGCAGGGCTAGTTAAAAACACCTGAACATATTCAAAAAATACGGGGGTTTGGTCACACTATATGGTCATATAGTGCTAAGCCCACTTACTGCGACAAAGTACAAATGTGGGAGAACTGAAGGGGATACATCTTAAAGGCGACTGCTCAGATTCGAAAAATGGATGTTTTGTTTGTGTTGCCTGAAGGTCCTAAAAGAGGACAGACAGCATCGAAATCTATTTCTAAATGGATTTGACAAGTAATCATTCTAGCTTATGGTTTAAAGCGGAGCTCCGCCGAAAAGGTTTTTTTTTTTAAAGTCAGCAACTACAAATACTGCAGCTGCTGACATTTAAAACATGGACACTTACCTGTCCAGGGCGCCCGCGATGTCGGCAGCCGAGGCCAAACCGTCTTTCGGTCCTCGGGTGCTGCCACCTCCATCTTCGGTAAGGGAATCAGGAAGTGAAGGCTTGCGGCTTCACTTCCCAGTTCCCTACTGCGCATGCGTGAGTCGCGCAGCGCAATACGGATGATCCCTGCTGTCTCTGAGACCCATGTGTTTCCCAGCAGACAGCGGGGGGGGGGGGAACGGGAAGTGGCGTAAATACCCGCAGATTCTGTGGGTTTATACAGGTATCTGCACCCCCTCCCCCCTGAAAGGTGCCAATTGTGACACCGGGGGGGGGTCCACTTTTGGGTGGAACTCCACTTTAAAGAGGTAGATTCCACCCTCTCAAATCAAAGCGCACTCCTCCAAGGCTGTTAATGCTTGGTGGGCAGTGCATCACCAAGCCTCCATGGCTCAAATCTACAAGGCTGCAACTTGGTCCTCAGTCTATACATTTACCAGATTCTATCAGGTGGATGTAAAAAGACATGAGGATGTCGCCTTTGGGTGCAGCGTGCTGCAGGCAGCAGTATAAGTCCTCTGATCTCATGTTGCCCTACTTTGGTTGTGTCTCCCTCCCCTCAGTTGGCATTGCTCTGGGGAATCCCACATAGTAATTACTATGGCTCTGTGTCCCGTGATGTACGATTATGAAAATAGGATTTGTATAACAGCTTACCTGTAAAATCCTTTTCTTTGAAGTACATCACGGAACAACGAGGTCCCTCCCCTCTTTCTGGTATACATGTGTATTGCTTTGCTACAAAAACTGAGGTACTCCCAGTAGTGGGAGGGGTTATATAGGGAGGCAACTTCCTGTTTAGGGTGTGCCAGTGTCCATCACCTGAAGGTGGCCTATAACCCACATAGTAATTACTATGGCTCTGTGTCCCATTAAGTACTTCAAAGAAAAGGATTTTACAGGTAAGCTGTTATAAAAATCCTATTATTAAAAGGACTACCTCTTGGTACTATCTCATTGGACAGGAGGCTAGAGGGTCTGAATGAATGTGTAAAAAGTGCACACAGAAGGGAAATCGCCCCTTTTTCCGTTATTGGCTCTTGCCTGATGGCTCACTGAGCCTCGTGGCTCTCTCTGTTACCATCTTGAGCCTAGCTGATGAGACCAGGTCTAGGGGGCAGCCTTGCAATAAGTATCTTTGATGTTCTTGTGTTATATGCTCTATAGTATTTTCATGTTGGCATTTTCCTATTTTCTTATAAAATAAATAAGACATTGTTTAATTAAGCAGTGTGTTTGTTTTCATAGCTAACCTTATATTAGCTATCAACAGTAACTATCAGAGTTTTAATAGACTAGCTAACTATATGAATAGACAGATTAATACATATATGGAATAAATAGAGGGAATCCGTAACCACTCTCAGATAATATTTATTTTACAATTTATTTCAGTACCAATTTTTGTTCCTCTTGAAAATAAAGAATTTACAAAAAAAAGGCGTTTCTGAAGTTACACTATATTAGCAAAAGTATTGGTACACCTGCTATTACACACACACACACACACACCTGAACTTTAATGGCATCCCAGTCTTAGTCCGTAGGCTTCAATATTGAGTTAAACCACCCTTTTCAGCTATAACAGCTTCAACTCTTTTGGGAAGGCTGTCCAGAAGGTTTAGGAGTGTGTCTATGGTATTGTTTGACCATTTTTCCAGAAGCGCATTTGTGAGGTCAGGCACTGATGTGGTAGAGAAGGCCTGGCTCGCAGTCTCCACTCCAATTCATCCCAAAGGTGTTCTATCAGGTTGAGGTCAGGATTCTGTGCAGGCCAGTCATATTCCTCCAGCTCACACTAGCTTATTCATGTCTTTTCTGGACCTTTGTGCACTGGTGCGCAGTCATTTTGAAACTGGAAGGGGCAATCCCCAAAATGTTCCTACAAAGTTGGGAGCATGAAATTGTCCAAAATGTCTTGGTATGCTGACCCCTTAAGAGTTCCCTTCACTGGAACTAGGGGGTCAAGCCCAACCCCTGAAAAACAACTCCACACCATAATCCTCCCACCACCAATTGATTTGGACCAGTGCATAAAGCATGGTCCATAAAGACATGGATGAGTGAGTTTGGGGTGGGGGAACTTGACCGGCCTGACCTCAACCCGATAGAACACCTTAGGGATGAATCAGAGAGGAGACTGCGAGCCGGGCTTGATGATTGGTGAACTGCTGAATTGTTATTAATATTGTTTATTATATTCAGTTTTTCTTCTTTATTTTCACCTGATTACATGTAATTCTTGGGTGTAGATACAATATGCTTCATTCTCTTTTTTAATTAATGGCCTTGCTTAAAAGCCAAAACACCCCTACAATTTAAAGTGATGAAAGACATCGTTTTTTAACCCCTGGAGATAAAAAACTCACAGATGATAAGACGTTTAGCTTCACAAACAATGTCATTCCATTTTCCTGTATTTTGCAGCTCTACACAATTCTCCTGTATGCCTTGATAATTATTGGGTTCATTTTCTTTCCAGTTGGTGTAGGAGATCACCTCATTGGATGGATCTCTGTAAATCCCAGGTGTCTCAAGTTCATTTATTCCGAGATAAGAAACAAAACCGTATTGCTTGTTGATGGACAGTATGGCTTTGTTCTCATCAGAATTCCTTGGAGAAGCCATTTGACCTCCCGCATTTGTACACCTTGCTTTAGCTTCGTTGAAATTGCCTTGGTCGCCATCTGAAAGGAAGATTTTGTCACTGCTTCTAGCTCTTCCTTTGAAAAAAAAAGATTCTGCAATAGAAAGAAAAGCAAAATTATATGATCACAAGCTATACTATCACTATAATATGCGAGTATCTACACTGCAAGCAAAATGGTGGTGTTAGGCTGTCACTGCTGTGCCTTGCTTTTAGGCAAACCATGGCCCAACACATTACTAATAAATGCTACAATATGATCTATCCAGTGTTGCCTGTTCCTATCTATGTATAAGCTCATGGATTCACCTGAGATGTATAATGGTTGTATACAGCATAAAGTCATTCAAACATGAAGAACCCAACATATCAAAATATTTTCCTAAGAACAAGATATGTCTCCAATGTCCAATTCAAATTTAGTCTCTCGGCTCAGACTCAAATCTGAGGGTCTCTGAAGGAGTGGGTAAGTTCTTAGTAGAACAGTCTGGTACATTGGGCCCTAAAGGTGTCCATTAGGGATGGGCTTTAACATGAACATGAGTTTGCCTCGAACATTGGCTGTTTGCTGAACAGCGAAAAATTTGGGGTGTTCGCGGCAAATTTGAAAGCCGCGAAACACCCTTTCAAAGTCTATGGGAGAAATCAAAAGTACTCATTTTAAAGGCTTATATGCATGATATTGTCATAAAAAGTGCTTGGGGACCTGGGTCCTGCCCCAGGGACATGTATCAATGCAAAAAAAAGTTTTAAAAACGTCCGTTTTTCGAGACCAGTGATTTTAATGCTTAAAGTGAAACAATAAAAGTGTAATATTCCTTTAAATTTCATACCTGGGGGGTGTCTATAGTATGCTTGTAAAGGGGCACATGTTTCCCGTGTTTAGAACAGTCTGACAGAAAAATGACATTTCTAAAGGAAAAAAAGTAATGTAAAACTACTATCGCTACTATCACTACTAACTACTGTAAAACTACTATCGCTAGCACTGGCTATAATGAATTGTCGGTCCGGCAATACACATAAGAGTTCATTGATAAAAACGGCATGGGATTCCCCCACAGGGGAACCCTGAACCACAATTAAAAAAAATGCGTGGGGGTCCCCCTAAATTCTATACCAGGCCCTTCAGATCTCGTATGGATATTAAGGGGAACCCCGCGCCAAAATATTTTAAAAAATGGCGTAGGGGTCCCCCTCAAAATCCATACCAGACCCTTATCCGAGCATGCAACCTGGCAGGCTGCAGGAAAAGAGGGGGGATGAGAGAGTGCCCCCCCTCCTGAACCATACCAGGCCACATGCCCCCAACTTTGGGAGGGTGCTTTGTGGTAGCCCCCCAAAGCACCTTGTCCCCATGTTGATGGGGAGAAGGGCCTCATCCCCACAACCCTTGCCCGGTGGTTGTGGGGGTCTGCGGATGGGGGGCTTATCGGAATCTGGAAGCCCCCTTTAACAAGGGGACCCCCAGATCCCGGCCCCCCCTGTGTGAATTGGTAATGGGATACAAATGTACCCCTACCATTTAAAAAAAAAAAGTGTCAAATTTTAAACACAAGAGACGGTTTTTGACAAGTCCTTTATTAATTTCCTCTTCTTCCATCTTCTTTCTTCTGGTCTTCTTTCGGTGTTCTTCTTCTTCCTCCATCTTCTTCTTCTTCATTCTCTTCTTCCTCCGCTCTTCTCATCTTGCATCTTCCTCCAGCTTCTTCTCCACTCCGTCCGCACGATCTGCCTCAGTAGGAGTCTTCCGCCATGTGATGCTTCGGTTCTACTGATACTTCTTATATAACGGGGAGCAGGGCCAACCGGTGACCCCGCCCTCCTCTGACACATGGGGACTTCCCTGCGGCTTTCCCCATGTTGTCAGAGGAGGCGGAGTCACCCATTTACGGACCAGAAGATGGAAGAAGAAGAAATTAATAAAGGACTTGTCAAAAACCGTCTCTTGTGTTTTTTTACCTTTTTGACACTTTTTTTGTGAAATGGTAAGGGTACATTTGTACCCATTACCAATTCACACGGGGGGGCGGGATCTGGGGCTCCCCTTGTTAAAGGGGGCTTCCAGATTCCGATACCCATCCGCAGACCTCCACAACCACCGAGCAAGGGTTGTGGGGATGAGGCCCTTCTCCCCATCAACATGGGGACAAGGTGGTTTGGGAGGCTACCCCAAAGCACCCTCCCAATGTTGAGGGCATGTGGCCTGGTATGGTTCAGGAGGGGGGGCACTCTCTAGTCCCCCCTCTTTTCCTGAAGCCTGCCAGGTTGTGTGCTCCGATAAGGGTCTGGTATGGATTTTTGGGGGGACCCCACGCCATTTTTTTTTTTTAATTTTGGCACGGGGTTCCTCTTAAAATCCATACCAGATCTGAAGGGTCTGGTATGGATTTTGAGGGGGACCCCCACGCCATTTTTTTAAAAATTTTGGCGCAGGGTTCCCCTTAATATCCATACCAGACCTGAAGGGCCTGGTGTGGAATTTAGGGGGACCCCCACGCATTTTTTTTTTTTTTTTTAATTTTGGTTCGGGGTTCCCCTGTGGGGGAATCCCATGCCGTTTTTAATCAATTAACTTTTATGTGTATTGCCGGACCGACAATTCATTATAGCCGGTGCTAGCGATAGTAGTTTTACAGTAGTTAGTAGTGATAGTAGCGATAGTAGTTTTACATGACTTTTTTCCTTTAGAAATGTCATTTTGCTGTCAGACTGTTCTAAACACGGGAAACATGCGCCCCTTTACAGGCATACTATAGACACCCCCCAGGTACGAAATTTAAAGGAATATTACACTTTTATTGTTTCACTTTAAGCATTATTAAAATCACTGCTCCCGAAAAAAGGCAGTTTTTAAAACTTCTTTTTGCATTGATACATGTCCCCTTGGGCAGAACCCAGGTCCCCAAACACTTTTTATGACAATAACTTGCATATAAGTCTTTAAAATGAGCACTTTTGGTTATGCATGTTCGTGTCCCATAGACTTTAACGGTGTTCTAACAAATTTTTTGCCTGCTCGCATGTTCTGGATGCGAACCGAACCAGGGGGTGTTTGGCTCATCCCTAGTGTCCATCTAAGTTTATTTCAACTATTCGTTATTTCTTCTTACCTGTTTGTTGTGCTTTTAGTTGTCCTTCCAAGGCTTTTAATTTACTTTGTAGATCTTCACATACTGAGGAAAGAGAAGTTGATACTGTATAAGGATTGATAGTTAGGGCAATGAAGTCTTTTATATGCCTACTGAAAAAATGCATTCATTGTTTTTCTCCCTCTAGCGTGCTTCTAGTGTGACTGCAGACAAATCTATATTTTGGCTCATGTTTAACCTGTGAGTCTTGATCTGGGTCAAACGTTTAGTGCAGGTTAGGACAGGATGACTCATGCAGACAGCTCTCTGATGCCTCCCCCTGGTTCTGGGAGTTTGGAGAAACTTCTAAAAACTGGAGGGCAGAAGCCAGGAGGGTTGATCTGCATACTTAGGGGAGCTCAGCCAATCCCCAGGCAGACGGCCTGGCATTGGGTCTGAGCAAGCCCTTAAATATGGATGAGTCATGCTGGCCGGGGAGTCAGGTGGAAGATGGAGATGGAGTGCTGAGGAGACTGTCGGTGACAGGGCCACTGATAGGCCAGTACAATTGGCCCTGTTGTACCGGGCCTGGCCAGCAAGGGGACCCGGGCAACCTGAACAGATAAGTAATTAATGTAAAAAAAAAAAAAATCCTCCTAAATACCGCCAACCCCCAGCCCACACCCCCCCCCCCATCCCCGCCATTTACTTGTGGTGGCAGGGAAGGGACTATTTTTTCTATTTTGGGCGCGGAAGAATGCTTCTACCGCGCCCGCTCCTCATCTCCTCATGCTGGCTCAGCTAGCTAGTGCCATCCCCCTGGCGCCGCGGAGTGGTTCCTCTCTCTGCGTGAGAGAAGAAGCAGTGAGGTGGCGACTCAGGTGAGCAGCGGCGGCAGAAGACAAAAAAGAAGCAGCTTACATCGGCATCCCATCTGACTGGAATAGTTTGTGGACACTCCGGTCCAGGCAGCAGCAGGATCAGGGAAGAAGTGACTCCTTGGCCCCAGCTAACAATGACACAGGTGTATGCTTGCTTGGGGGGAGGGGCTTCAAGATCTACTACTACTACTGCAGAAGCATCTATACATTACAGCATTGGCGGCATGGGTGGCACTGTCTGCAGGTAGCACATGCGTTATGGCCCATAACGCATGTGCTGCCTGCAGCGACAGTGCCACCTGTGCCGCCAATGCCGTAATGTGCTGCAGACAGTGCCACCCACCCATGCTGCCAATGCCATTATGTGCTGCAGACAATGCCACCCGTGCCGCCAATGCCATAATGTGCTGCAGATAGTGCCACCTATGCTGACAATGACATTATGGAGGGGCCAGGGGCGGGGTGGGGCTGAAGAAGGGACCAGGGGTGGGACCAGGGGTGGAGCTGAAGGGGGCCCTGTCAGCTAGGCTGTACGGGGCCCCGTGATTTCTATCAGCGGCCCTGGTCAGTGATCCTTCAGAAGAACGTCGGGCTGGAGCTTGGGCTGACTTGGCAGGATCCTGACAGGAGAGCAGTTTGAAGGGAATATTTCCTAAGTGGCAGCGGGAGCAAGGAGGACAGTGTTAGTACATCAGCACCATCAAGGACTTACAAGGGGAGAGATTGCAATCCTGTAGTAGGTCTCTCTGGCAGATAGTAAGGCCCGGAGCGAGTATAATGAAATGAAAAGGATAGTGAAGGGATGGCATGACAGGATGATAAGGCTTGGCAACTATAGGGTTAAAGAAGTGTAAGTGAAAAAGGAAAAAATTGGGTATTGGTCAGGAGTAACAGGATGGGGAGGGGCAGGGGTAGTTTATTTAAGAGGGAGGTGGGGTCTCCCAGGCATCGGTGGAGGGCCAGGTGACAAGGCAGGCAGTTTCCACACTGCTGCTGCTTGTCACCTACCAGAGAGCATGGCAGACTTTGACTGGCTCCTGGCCCAGCTACGGGCGGCAGCAGCAGCATCCAAGGGGCCCGAGTGGCTGCAAAGCCAGGTCACAGCTTTGTTGGAGGACCAGGCATCCAGATCAGCCATGGGGGGGTGGGGCGGGACATCCCACGTGCGCGGCGTGTTACTCGCCCAGACCGCCCTCGAGCTTTGCATCATGTTAGGGGACCCATCAAGGCACACCCAGGGCTCATACACGGGCTTCCACGAGTGGAGGGCCAGAACTAAATCCTCAGGGGTAGTGGAGCTCGGCGAATGGGGAGGCAGGTACAGTGCGCATGCCTCATCTGCCCGGCCGGAGCACATGGATTCCTCCCTTTCAGACGCTCCGGGGCGGGGGGAGTCTCGGCGAGGGACAGGCAACACCACAGCTGCCGGGCCGTCACCTCACGAGTCCAGGAGCTCCGAGGAGAACTTGGGGACACCCGCTAGGAAGGATAAAGTGGGGAAGTGCAGCAGGAGAGATGAGACCAGGACACAGGGAGCGAGGCATGGGGCCGGCCACAACACCAATTTGGGGGGTGGAGCTGGCGCTGGGAGGCGGAGCAAAACACAACACAATTCCACGCCAGCCAGGCCTACATCGCCTGGGCTGCTGCAGGAGGAAGACCTGCAAACACCAGATGTCCGGTTGGAGGGTGAGCTGTCTTATTCGGAGGAGGAGGAGGCGCAGAGTCAGCCAGCACCGAGGGATTCTGGAGCTGCGACTGTCGGGACCACCCAGGTCAGCACGGTAAGTCTGCTAACTTACTGATGAATGCTGACAATATTTTGGGGAAATTGCTGGGGATTGCAGGTGGGACCATTTTAGTGGCGAGTGAAAACAGGCAGGTAGCAGCAGGCCCCGCATCCGGCCCACAGGTGATGGATTTTACACCCGCCATGTCCAGTACGGAAGCCCAAATGAGGGATTTGTTGGGGGAGCTGTGGGACCTAGTGCAGCGCTTCGCTGGGGGGAACATGGGGACGGCCCCACAAGTGTCACCATGGGTCCAGTCGGGTAGTGGAGCTCAGGCGGGAGTTTCAGGTACAGGGCCTGGGTTGGTACCACCTCACCCAAACCCCCTCCCGGTAGTTACGGTGGGTTCCCCTACTACAACGGGGTCAGTGGTATCCCCAGCAGCATAAGTAACTGCAGTTGTGGAGTCAGGGGCCAAGGCTGGCTCGTCGCAGGAGGCCATGGAAAAGGTGGCTGTGGTGCGAATAGCCGACCCTGCAAAATGCAAGGTCTATGTGTGTTTTGAGGGGCCATTAGGGGCCCAATTGAAACAGGACGTCAGGGATAAAAATTGCAAAAGGTGAGTATGTGTAGATCTTTTCCCTGCTGCCGCTGGAAAAGTTTAACCTGGATAGGGCTAAGCCGGATGACACAAAAAAGAAAGAAGAAAGGCGGCGGTACAAACTTTCGCCAATTGGCTATAGGCGTTTGCCATTATGGCAAGCGTCATGGGGAAAAGAACCCTGAACACTGTTTGGCGCTCTTTTGCTATATGGATGCGGTGGGGGAGGCTCATAGGGTCTACGGTGGGTCTGCATGGCTACTATATGATGAACAGTTTCGGCAGCGCAGGGTGGTACGTCCGTCCCTACAGTGGGATCACAAGGACATAAGTCTCTGGATGCGGCTCATGTCTTCAGCACGGGCCCTGAATCAGTCATTTTCAGGAAGGGCCAGTGGTTCCGCTTCCGCGGGACAACCGGCCGGTAAGAAGTGGGGTCTCTTTTGGCAGTATAACGAGGGATTTTGTAAGTTTGGGGGTTCCTGACATTATAAGCATGAGTGCTCCGGGTGCAGAGGTGCCCATCCAGGGTCCCGTTGTATTAAGAAAGGTAAGGGTCGGTCCGGAGAGTCTGCAAATAAAAAGGGGAGGACGCCAGTGAGGGGGGAAAGGATGCAACCTTTCCTAAATAGATATCCAGACAGGGAGGCCGCGCAGCTGCTGAGAGAGGGTTTTTTAGAGGGCTTTAGGATCCCATGTTGGTTGGGTTCAGTGCCTCCTATGGCATGGAACTTGCACTCTGCGTTACAACATTCGGGGGTAGTGTCTAAGAAGCTGACTTAAGTAGTGGCTTTAGGTCGCATGGGGGGCCGTTTACTGTCAAGCCACTGCCAAATTTAGTGATTTCACCGTTGGGGGTGATGCCTAAGAAGGAACCGAACAAATTTCGCCTCATACACCACCTGTCTTTCCCAAAGGGGCGTTCGGTCAATGATGCCATAGATCCGGAGGAGTGTACGGTTTTGTACACTTCTTTTGATGCGGCTGTCGGCTGGGTTCGCCAGTATGGGAAGGGGGCTCTGATGGAAAAAGTGGACATAGAATCCGTTTTCGTTTGCTCCCTGTTCACCTGGGCAGTTTCTGACTTCTGGGGTGCTGTTGGCAAGACAGCTTCTACATAGATCGCTGCTTGCCCGTGGGATGCTCGGTTTCCTGTGCTCTGTTCAAACAGTTCAGTTTTTTGTGTGGAATGGTGGTCTGTGATGTATCGGGGGTGAATGCCGTCATCCATTATTTGGATGATTTCCTTTGCGCGGGGCCTCCCTCGTCGAAGATGTGTGCTATACTCTTGTGCACTTTGCGGACAGGTTCGGGATTCCATTGGCTGAGGACAAGATGGAGGGCTGACTACCATGCTTAGGTTCTTGAGCATAGTCCTAGACTCGAACGCCATGGAGTGTCATCTGCCAGAGGATAAACTGGTGGCCCTCAAGATGAAGTTACATGGGATTTTGGGTCTGCGCAAGATCCAGCTGCGGATGCTACAGTCCCTTTTAGGTAAGCTAAGTTTCGCATGGCGCATTATCCCTATAGGCGGGGGTTACATCCCCTACCCACTTTATCCGGCTCAAGCGGGAGCATCGGGAGGATTTGAGGGTATGGCACTCGTCTCTGGAACACTATAATGGATATTCAGTGTGGATGTCAGGGCCGGTGAGTAATTTTGACCTGGAACTGTTTAGGGACGCGGCTGGGTCTTCAGGCTATGGGGCTTTTTACCAGGGGCATTGGAGCGCGGAACCTTGGCCGCGTTCCTGGATAGCCGCGGATTTGATTGGTAACATGGTACTCCTGGAGCTTTTTCCGGTAGTGCTGGCCTTGGAAATATGGGGAGAGTCGTTCCAAAACTCTAAAATCCGTTTGAATTGCGACAACATGGGAGTGGTTCAAGTTGTTAACCACATCTCAGAGTCATCTCTACCCATCATCAGGATGTTGTGGTACATGATGTTACGATGCCTTCAGTTGAACATATATTTGTATGCTGTGCACCTCCCTGGGGTAGAAAATGATAGCTGACGCCTTGTTTTGGTTTCAGTGGGACAGGTTTGGGGAACTTGCACCGGCGGCAGCAAAGTCGGGGGTCCCTTGTCCCGGGTGGCTGTGGAGAATTGGCTTGGAGTCGTTGGGGTATGGATCAGAAGGTTTGTGAGTGAGGCTACATGGATGGCCTACTCCAAGGTATGGCGGGAATGGAGTGAGGTGTTATGCTTAGCTGGAGCAGGGAGATTCGGAAGTACGGTTGGTGGTTCTGTATTTTGTTTCTAGGAACATGGAGCAAGGAGTGTAGGTGTCTATTCTGGAGTGGAAACTGGCAGGTTTGGCATTTTTCTTTAAGTTACAGGGTGGGGTGGATTTTACTAAGGATTTTCGGGTTCGGCAGGCGGTAAAAGGGTATCGTAAGTCACATAAGCGCAAGGACTCAAGGCGGCCCGTGTCATTTAGTAATTTACAGGCCATTTTTGAGGCATTGGGCTCACTATGTTCCTCCGTATACGAGATTGCATTATTCAAAGCGGCCTTTTCCCTGGCATTTTTTGGGGTGTTCAGTGAGCTGGTCAGCCCATCTCATAGGGTCCCTGGGGGAATATTGGTGCAAGATGTACTCTTTAGCGGGGAACAGTTGCAAGTTTTGCTTGCCAGGTTGAAGACAGACCAGGCAGGCAAGGGTGTGAGGGTCGAACTGTTTACACTGTCAGGTTCCCCAGTCTGTCCGGTACAGGTGGTGCGGGAGTTTATGGATAGGCGCCGGTCGTTCAGGGTCCGTTTCTAATACATGGGGATGAGTCCCTGCAGTCCAGGTTTCAGTTCATAGCCATATTCAGGCAGGGGATTCGGGCAGCGGGCTTGGAAGAAAAAGAGTACGCTTCACACTCCTTAGGCATCGGGGCAGCCACAGAGGCCGCTCGGTGCGGGTTGAACGAGGTGGCTGTTAGGCGGATTGGCAGATGGGACTCCAAGAGGTTTTGTTCCTACATTCGCCCACATTTGTTAGTGGATTGAGCATTTGATCAGGGGGCTGGTTTCCTGTGGACGGCTGTTTTACAGTGTGGTTCTTGTCATGTGGGGTGAGTATTACTGGGGAGATTGATTTTATCCGGTGGTTTGTTCTTTTCTTTCAGATGGAGTGCAACCACACCTCTTCTGGATCTTGGGCCACTCCTATGTTTTTTGGGGGGCCAGGTGGGCGGATGTTAGACCTGATGTGAGGCAGCTGGGGATTTCCAGGAAGGAGGCATGTGTTCGATGGTTGGGGGTACCAGGGATGACGTGGAGCAGAGTCGGGCCTGAGGTATATAATTTTGCAGGCCTTGACAGGCATACTAGTGCTTTATGTTGGTGGGAACGACCGGGGGGTTCGTTCCAGTAGGGAGCTCATTTTGGACATTAAAATCGATTTCCTTAGGCTCCATACAGCCTTCCTCAATATGGTGGTTTTGTGGTCCGACATGGTGGCTCAGACGACTTAGCGCATGGCAAGGTCGGTTGTCCGAATCAACAAGACTTGCATAAAAGGTTAATAAAGTGGTGGGGCGTTTCTTTATTCAGAATGGTGGCATGGTTATCTGCCATTTCGAATTAGAATCTGACACTAGTCTGTACCTGAGATGGGGTGGTCTCCATTTATCTACAGTGGGAATAGATTTATGGTCCCTGGGGTTGCAGGATGGAATTCAAAGGGCATTGTGGGTGTGGAGGGGCCTGCAAGGGTAAGGTGTCACCCTTTTGGGCGGTGGCGGTGGTTGGTCTTTTGACGGTGTAAGAAAATACTTTAGAGATGGGGGACTCATAGTGGTATTCCAGTTAAATAGGTTAACTGGAATATGGTAATGGTTGTACTGCGGGTAGTGGCAGTTGTCTCTGAGATGGTGTTCACGGCTGGAGGCCTATTATGGTAAAAGGGCCTGCAGTGCAGAAATGGAATAGTATTGGATTTCTGGGTACGTCAAAAGACCAATCAGGCTGACAATTGCTATGTTTGTTTCAGATGTGTATGTGAAAATAATGTCAATTTTAATAAGTGTTTGGTTAATAAAGAAGGATGCTATGGCCATTTGTACTCCATTACAGGTGTGGTCTTATTAATTGGAATTTAATATTAAGGGGTAAGCTGAATACGGTAGTCGGGCAGACATAGAAGGTTGGTAACATCTGATCTACACTGGTCAAGCATTGTGCAATAATCTTGCCTCGGGAGATCTCCGGAGCAGTCAGGCAGGCTGGTGAAGAGGCAGCCGGGTAGACTGGTGAAGAGGCAGCCGGGTAGACTGGTGAAGAGGCAGCCGGGTAGACTGGTGAAGAGGCAGCCGGGTAGACTGGTGAAGAGGCAGCTAGGTAGACTGGTGAAGAGGCAGTTGGGCAGACTAGTGAAGAGGCAGTCGGGTGGGCTGGAATTTCCTGCGGTTAGTAGAACTGGGACTAGTGTCTACAGGGGAGTTGAAGGTAGTCCGTAATGCAGTCTACAACACTGTGTGCTGCTTCCTAAGGGACTGATACAGTAGTTCCTAGTCCTCAAGGGGCTTTTTATATCTTTTCTACCAAAGACTAAATAAATAAAATCTGGAGTTGTACACAGGGAAGAAGTTATCCCTAGTTTTGTCGCTATCAAGTAGGGCATCCCATAATTCCTATTTCCTAATAAAGTTATTACCCCTAATGAACAACAAAAAAACAAGCTCAAAGACCGTTCCTTGTGTCTGGAGAAAGCGTGGAAAATACTTGTTGCCTGGCTGTGCAGGAGTGGGAAACCCAGTTATCTGCAACCCCTGCGGGGGTAGTGCTACATTAATTTAATGTAGGAATTTGCCATTTTCCAAAATTCTGGGTACCCGCTTTTGGTGTTCCACCAATCACCTCATTCACTGGAGTGCCCATGCACTATGGCACAGCATTGCATTATGCCTACAGAAGGTTGCTGGTTTTAAATGAGGGCTGTAAAAATTACCATTTTATATTAGCCGGAAGAGAACCTGTGTTATAACCAAACAAGCAAAGTAACAGGTTCAGTTAGCTCTCCACCCCTTTGCTTATACTCCTTCTAAATCTGCTCCAGTCACTTGACAGAGCTAAGTGATTTACTGTGTACATCCAAGTATAAATCGAGCATATATTTAAAAAACATTGGTCACTTCTTTTAGCGGATCACCAATTACATAGTATTTTACCAGAGAAACCAAAATTTGTTTATAGAAAGGCACCAACTTTAAGGGATTTAATAGCGAAAAATGTTTTGGACCCTCCAAAAATCTCATTTCACAATTTTTCAAGGAAAGGGTTTCTTTCCATGTAAAAGATGCTATGCTTGTAGAAATACAAAGCAAAATGGTCAATAATGCATCAATTTCACATCTACCAGTAAAAACAAAGATTATAAAATCAAAGATTTTGTGTCATGTAGAACTGAGGGGGTGGTGTATGTATTACAATGTCCATGCTCACTACAGTATGTGGGAAGAACGAAACGCCCTATGTGGAAACGCATTCTGGAGCACATACAGAATATTAAAAAAGGTTTTCCAAAACACAGCGTGTCACGCCATTTTGCTCTATATCATGATAATAACCCTACATTGTTGAAATTTTGGGCCATTGAAAAATATAAACGGCACTGGCGGGGTAGCAATAAAGTGAGAGAATTAAGTAAAAACAAATCAAACTGGATTTTTTTCGCACCCTTGAGCTTAAATATAGATTTTGATATAAATAGTTTTATTTCAGATTTTTAACTTATCTCTTGACATCTGCCCTTCCAAAACAAGTTCTAATATCTTAGATTTTTTTTAATATCTTTTGTCAAAAAATTATTTTAGCTTTTTTTTTTTTTTTTTTCTAGCATCTTTTTTCTAGCATCTTTCTACCTCATACACATCCATTTATTCTTAGTTCATTAGAGGATGATTATGTAGAGATGTAATTCCATTGGTTCACCACTGGAGGGAGTTCCTAGGTTATATATGTTTACTTCATGTATTTTAAATGGGTTTTAGGTTGGAGTTGCAATTATGTTTTTAAATATATGTTTTATTGTAAAGATTATGTATCTATATGCATTAAATTACTTTGTATGCATATTATGTTTTTTGAATGTAGTGCAGAATGCATATAGCGGCATGATGATGCATTACACTCCCTGGTCACTATGGCAACCGGCATGCACACTATAAATGCTAAGCAAGGTCGTCACATGGTCACCCTTGAAAAAGTCCCGTGTCTATTGATGAAACCAGTCGGGAGGAGCCAGTGACGAGCAGTGCTGTGTGTGCACTGTTGGCGTGTGAGGAGATCCCAGCTGTTAGCTGTATGCAACTCAGTGGCGTAGCATGGGGGGTGCGGAGGGGGCCGTGGCCCCGGGCGCAAAATTTAGGGGGGCGAAATCCCGTGCCAAATAGTGGGTGTCACTGACGGCTCCGTCCCCCTAATGTTTACTTCCTGTGTCCCTGTGGGCACCCTGTGATTCGGTGAATGATGTCATGTGTGCGGCGGTGCTGCCCTATCCGCGATCACGGTTGCTCCTGGAGTCCCGCCTCCGGAGCGATGTAATGTCTTTACCTTCTCCAGGCTCCCCCTCTCATCCGGACTGATGTGCTCGCTGTCTTTACCTCCTCTAGGCTCCCCCAATCATCCGGACAGATGTACTGTCTTTACCTCCTCCAGACTGAAGACACAAGCTGCAGGTGAGGTCGTAAGAGTCAAGTAGTGTTGCTGGCCCCCGGGGGTTGTGGAGAGGGAGCAGCCAGAGGGAGATTAGACAAGCAGATAGAGTCAGTATAGGAATACAGTAGTGTAGTGATCAGTGTCGTGGTCAGTGTAGTATAGTGGACAGAGCAGTGTAGTGGTCAGAGCAGTGGTAAGTGTAGTGTAGTGGTCAGAGCAGTGGTCAGTGTAGTGGTGGTCAGCGTTGTGTAGAGGACAGAGCAGCAGTCAATGTAGTGGTGGTCAGCGTTGTGTAGTGGACAGAGCAGCGGTCAATGTAGTGGTGGTCAGTGTTGTGTAGTGGACAGAGCAGTGGTCAGTGTAGTGTAGTGGACAGAGCAGTGGACAGAGCAGTGTAGTGGACAGAGCAGTGGTAAGTGTAGTGTAATGGTCAGTGTAGTGGTGGTCAGTGTTGTGGACAGAGCAGCGGTCAGTGTAGTGGTGGTCAGTGTTGTGTAGTGGACAGAGCAGCGGTCAGTGTAGTGGTGGTCAGTGTTGTGTAGTGGGCAGAGCAGCGGTCAGTATAGTGGTGGTCAGTGTTGTGAAGTGGACAGAGCAGTGGTCAGTGTAGTGTAGTGGACAGAGCAGTGTAGTGAACAGAGCAGTGTAGTGGACAGTGCAGTGGTCAGTGTAGTGGTGGTCAGCGTTGTGTAGTGGACAGAGCAGTGGTCAGTGTAGTGTAGCGGTCAGTGTAGTGGTGGTCAGTGTTGTGTAGTGGACAGAGCAGTGGTCAGTGTAGTGGTCAGTGTAGTGGTCAGAGCAGTGTAGTGGTCAGAGCAGTGTAGTGGACAGAGCAGTGGTCAGTGTAGTGGTGGTGAGTATTTTGTAGTGGACAGAGCAGTGGACAGTATAGTGGACAGAGCAGTGGTCAGTGTAGTGTAGTGTAATGGGCTGTGTAGGAATTGGTTAGTGTAGTGGTCAGGGTAGTGGACAGGTAGGTCAGTGTAGTGGCCAGTATAGGAAGCAGGTAGGTTACTGTAGTGGTCAGGTAGGTTAGTGTTGGAATCAGGTAGGTTACTGTAGTGGTCAGTGTAGGAATCAAGGTGGTCTGTACTATTGTAGGAAGGGAAGGGATTCAGGGAGTGCTAAAAGCCTACAGGTTAGGGGGCGCAAATTACTTGCCTTGACCTGGGCGCTGACAACCCACGCTACGCCACTGATGCAACTGACCTTATTATATGAGATTCAATCTGCTGGAAAGTGTGAGTGAAGTTTACCCTTAGTCTATAGGGAATATTTAATATACTATCTGCGCAATGCTCTCTTTCTTTGTTGTTACATATTGCGGAAGTTCTTTGAAAGCCAGAAGCCAGTCCATGCTAATGAGCAGCTGAATATACTGTGGTTCATCACATTAATATATCTCATCTTTCTTTTTTTTTTTTTTTTTTTCATTGTGTTCATTAATTTATCATCACATTGATATTTAATTATAGGATTTTGGTATGGTGAAGGATGTTATGTAATTTATAATAGGCTCCATTTGCTTATTTTGCACATGATTTACTGATTAACCATTAGGAAGTTACACCGTGTTATATTGGGAGGTTAATATTAGCGCATTATACATTCTGAATATAAATAAGAAAGCATGTGACTTCCAAGATGCAACGCTGGTTGCCCGCGTGGTCTTATCCAAGATCCTGGAGATGTTATTTTGGGGAATGGGTCCTTAGCATCGTGCAACCAAACCAACTGAGAACTGCACCTTTGTTGAGGGAAAAACATTCCCCTCTGGGTGATCAATGCACATTGTAAGGGTTGTAACAAACTTGGCTGCAGCTTCTGAAGAAATAGACTGCAAACCCAGATAAAAATGGATATGGGCTCTGAAGAAATAGCTATGTGTTTCCAGACTGATTTCCAAATGGGGGGGTCTTGTTTCATCATTCCCACTCTGTGTCCTAATGAGGAAAGCCTCTGTGTGTGGGTGGGGCTTAAGGCACCCTAGTGGGGACACTAAAGCCCCGTACACATGATCGGATTTTCCAACAACAAAACCGTGGATTTTTTTCTGAAGGACACAAATGTTGGCCCAAAATTCCGAACGTGAGAACGCGGTGACATACAAGACATACGACGAGCCAAGAAAAAGGAAGTTCAATAGCCAGTTTGGCTCCTTCTGCTTGATTCCGAGCATGCGTAAACTTTTGTCCGATGGACTTGTGTATGCACGATCGGAAATTCCGACAACAAGTTTTGTTGTCAGAAAATTTGAGAACCAGCTCTCAAATATTTGTGGGCGGAAATTCCGACGGCAAATGTTCGATGGAGCATACACACGGTCGGACTTTCCGACAACAAGCTCACATCCAACATTTGTTGTCGGAAAATCTGATTGTGTGTACGGGGCATAAGAAACTGCACTCACTAATGCCTAAACACTAGACAGGAGTATGTCATCTTAAAACAGCATTAAGGTACAACTCAAGCAACTTGCACAGCTAACTCTTATGTAATCCATGGCCAAACTTATTACACTGTGAGCAGTAAGCTCTGTGTGGACACAGCTACTTGTTAGAGAACATCAATCCCCAGTTGTGCAGCATTTAGGGAACGGTACCGTAGAGCCTGTACCAGTCTCCACCAACACAGCAAATTCTGTCACCTGACTCCCAGAAACATGTCCAACTGTTGCAACTGGATACAGGGAAAATGCACTTCACTATGACTACATGCTTGTTCTTTTCCCAGGGGCTCCTCTACCTCTCTCACCCCTGAGTCCTAGCTGAGTCCCTGCGCATACAGTGCTGCAAGGACAGTTCAGGTATGTGGGGAGTTGGTTGCTAGTGAAGGGGACAAGCATAACACCCTTTTCCTACCAGAGTAGCCATCACCCTTGTCTGTCACCCTCTCCCTGGCTGGTTGGTTGCTTTAAGCAAATGACTCAAACAAACACAATTTCCCCTGGCAACAGCAATATAGCCTACACTTGACAGCATCCTACATACTGGACTCTATGTACCGTAACCTAATCACCTTTGTTGTGTGTGTGTGTGTGTGTGTAAGCCCTTTCTCGTGATATATTGTACATGCACCCTATTTAAGGAAATTCAGATCAGGCAAACCAAGTGAACAAATGAGATCCTTTACTGAGGTAGTTGCAGATAACAGTACAGATCTTAGGACCATTTCTATGTATCTCTGCAAAGAGTTCTTCTAAGTGCCCAATAAAGTGTGCATATCTTAGGCAGAAGACAAAGCCAATTTAGGCAATAAATCCTGAAGAGGTGGTGCAAGTCTTTGGAGTCCATGATTGGCAGTAATCCACAAAGGCAATAAATCCATGAATGGCAGTTTTAAGTCCATGAGGGTCTCAAGTCTCAAGACCCCCGCCAGAAACTCTGACTGGGATCCCATCACCCCCCCCCCCCCCAAGGGGATGATCTTCTGGCAGTGTTCCAGGAGGTTTTCTCTCGGGGCATATAGTGAGCCCCTTTTCTATGGTTTGACCTGTAAGGGCCGGTAACCTGGCAGAAAAGTGTGGGAAAGATGTTTACTCTCCCTGCCCAGTTACCTAAACTCAAGACACAATTTACATCTGGCTGGTTCAATTAACACGAGGGCATGAGCACAAAAAGAAAAAACAGTAACATACGAAGAAAAACACATTAACCCTCTTGTACAGTAGGTACCTGCCTACAAATTCCTGCGTCCTTTTAGTAGACAAGCCTTAGGAATTTCATATTTGGTGAGATACTCCCATGTCAGCGGATGCCAAAAATTTTACTTGTATTTTAGTGAAACAATCACAGAAGTAGGGAATTACACTTCTGGGGGTATTCCATACAAAAACAGTATACAAAACGCCTCCAGGCATTTTTTTGACAGTTTTAGAACATTACAGAGGCTGAAGATTGAAAAAGGAAAGGTCATTTTTAATAATATTCAATTACAAAATGGCTTGTGTAGCAGTTTAATGTTCTATATTAATTTTTTAAAACGTAAAGTGATATTAAAATCTAGTTTTTTTTTTTTTGTTTGTTTAAAAATAACAAACAGGTTATAATTACCTGCTCTGTTGCAGTGGTTTTGCACAGAGCAGCCCGGATCCTCCTCTTCTTGGGTCCCTCTTCGGCATTCCTGGCCCCTCCCTCCTGTTGAGTGTCCCCACAGCACGCAGCTTGCTATGTGGGCAGCCGAGCCAAGCCGCTGCTCTATGTGTCCATACAGACATGGAGCCAAGGCTCGGCCCCGCCTCCTCTCTCTCCTCATTGGCTCACTGACTTTGATGGCACCCCGCTGCTGTCACAGGCAATGAGGAGGGAGAGTCCCAGACAGCCGAGACTCTCGTGCAACTTCGCTGGATCAAGATGGACCTCAGGTAAGTTCTAGGTGGGCTGCTGCACACAGAAGGTTTTTTATCTTAACCTCCCTGGCGGTATTCCCGAGTCTGGCTGGGGTTGGAATTTCAGAACCAAAAGCGGTAACCCCGAGCCAGACTTGGGATCGCATTGCAGGATCCAAGAAGAGCTTACTTACCTTGTCCCCTGGATCCTACGATGTCTCTCCGCTTGATTCATCAAGGAGCCGGGCTCCGTTCCCTGCGAGCGTTGCGACGCACGGGGACGGAAAACGGCGCCAAATTCAAAAAGTGAAACACACACTATACATACAGTATACTGTAATCTTACAGATTACATTACTGTATGAAATTATTTCACCTCCCTTTTGTCCCTAGTGGTTTCTCCAGTGCCCTGCATGCAGTTTTATATTATAAAAACGGTTCTTTCTGCCTGGAAACTGGAGATTGTCCATAGCAACCAAAACCGTCCCTTTACATCAAAAGTGGTTTTAGACCAGCTAGAAAACAGCGATAATAAATTAGAATCACTTGCAGATAGTGATTGGTGGGGAGATCCGTCATCAAACACTGAAATTAATGACAGCACCAATTCTGCAACTGAGCAAATTTCTGTGTTTTTGATTTGATTACATTATTGAATAATTTTATTATTATATTATTATTTGTTATAATTATTTATAGTTATTTATTATATTATAATTTATTTCGTTTTTCAAACTTTATCATACCCGGGATGTCTATTAGACTCTTGTTTGGACAGATTTAATTGAGTTATTCCTAAATACAGGCCTACAATATAAAACGCCAAATTTCCATGCAAAATAATTGTACCGCTTTCAGCATCAAAAATCCGAAATAATCATACCGCCAGGGAGGTTAATGCATAGAATGCATTAAGATGAAAGCGCTTACGACTTTACAAGTCACGTTAAAGCGGAGGTCCGCCCACCGTTGCAAAAATTGCAATCCAGCAGCTACACATACTGCAGCTGCTGACTTTTAATAATCGGACACTTACCGGTCCTGGATTCTAGCAATGTCGGCACCGTAGCTGATGTTTCCATCAGCTGGTCGGGTGCATGCCGCCTCCATTGCGAGTAAGGGAACCCGGCAAGGGAACCCGGCAAGGCTCCGCTCCTCTCTCCTACTAGCCCGGCAGCCGGGGAAGGAGGAGGGAGTCCGGGCGTTGACGTCAATACCCAAGGCTGAGGCGCCCAGAAGTGGGAACAGGATACCTGTGAAAGACGAGCAGAATTTTCACTTTTGGGTGGAACTCCGCTTTAAGCGGAATTTCCTTTTAAACTTTACCTTAAATCAATAAGCAAAAGACATTTTTGCTTGATTTTAGAGAGAGTGGAACTTTTTTTTATTGTTAATGTATTACTATTTATTATCTACGGCTCTGTTAGTGAAGCTTTCCCACATTTCTTGTCCTGACGACAATGTTTTTACCCAATAGTAAGGCATAGATTATGGGCACCAGGAACACGGACAGCAAGAAAAAAAAAAAAAAACTCACAGGAATTTTATCCTGCTCCTACTCTACTAAAAAAAAAAAATATTTCATAGATTTGTTAAAATGTATTGTTTCTATTTGTGTCTGTATTGCTGTGGAAGAGTTCCCCTCCCTTCCTGTTGGGTAAAATGTCAGCAGGACAGGAACTGAAGATAAATCTCTCTAACAAAGCCCCTGATAAGGGTTGGAACCCCTGTTGGGTTTTTACCTCTAAGTGCTGGCTAGACAAACTTTAAACAGGGTTTTGCTTATTCTATAGGAACAAATGCTGTAGTTGGGGAGTGAAGGGCAGGTAGGTATTGCCAGGATGGTGAGGCAAGCTGCTAATCCTAAAGTTTAACTGCTTGCCGACTGTATACAGTACATACACGGCGGCAAGGCAGATCTCCTGTGCAAAATCACCTACCTGTACGTGATTTTGAACTTTTGGGTCTGGGGCGCGCACGCGCGCCACCAGGGACCCACTCCCGCTGCGATTGGACACAGCAGGAGCCTATCAGCAGGTCATCGAGTCCGCAGGCATCTGCCGATCGTTCCAGAGAAAAGCAGAACAGAAGTCTGCCTATGTAAACAAGGCAGAACGTCATTCTGTTAGTAGAGACGGCTTTTGTGTTTCTGCTAAGCAGGAACATGGATCTCTGCTTTCCCACAGTACAAGCACCTCCCCCATAGTTAGCAAGCACTCCCTAGGAACATATTTAACTCTTTGATCACCCCTAATGTTAACCCCTACCCAGTCAGTGTCAATTATACAGTGACAGTGCATATTTTTAGCAGTGATCACTGTATTAGTGTCACTGGTCCCCCCAAAAAAAGTGTCAAAAGTGTTACTTAGGGGGTGATTTATGAAAGCCGTGGGCCATTAGTAGGCGCAATGCACATTTCCATACTTATAAAATGGTGTGCCGGTAACAAAGCTTGAATCCCCCAATTACTAAAGCAATCTTGGCACACCAAAGAATGCAATCTGTGCGCCACTATGGACATGGGGCACGGCATCTCCAAATCAATATTGACAGAAGATGGAGGTGCCCATATTATGGGGTGATGTGAGGAAGTATAGTAACAACTGCCCAAGTAACAAATATGCCCAAAATAGAATGAGAAAGTAACTTTTTTAGAGAAAGCCTGCTGTGCCTGCAAGTACGTTTAGAACTGTGTGAGATCAATGTAAGCAGTGCGCATGCGCAAGCGGCTGTTGCGCTCGTTCACATGCGTTTGTTCACTGAGCGGCCAAAATGTTAAGCAAGGTACATGCAATTGCATGGGTTGAACGGGCGCACCTCTAAACTTTATAAAGGGAGAAAAAGCTCTAAACTTGACAATTTTTTTTTTTTTACGCTGGTTCACCTTTATGTATTTTTTTAACCGCTTGCCGACCAGCCGCCGCAGTTTTACTGCGGCAGGTTGGCTCGGCTGGGCAAATCTACATTACCTTACATTGCTTTTCCTTTTGGTTACTAGCGGCGTGTGTGCCCGCAGCATGTGCCTGGAGCCAATGACTGCCGTGCTTCTGCGAT
This sequence comes from Aquarana catesbeiana, assembly GCF_042186555.1. Classification (NCBI taxonomy): domain Eukaryota; kingdom Metazoa; phylum Chordata; class Amphibia; order Anura; family Ranidae; genus Aquarana; species Aquarana catesbeiana. Next base: position 268,939,523 of record NC_133331.1, read on the forward strand.
CACTCGTGACAGAGCGAGAACCGGGATCTGTGTGTGTAAACACACAGATCCCGGTTCTTTCAGGGGAGAGGAGACAGATGGTGTATGATCGTGTATACCAGGGGATATGCAATTAGCGGACCTCCAGCCATTGCAGAACTACAAGTCCCATGAGGCATAGCAAGACTGACAGCCACAAGCATGACACCCAGAGGCAGAGGCATGATGGGACTTGTAGTCTTGCATCAGCTGGAGGTCCGCTAATTGCATATCCCTGGTGTATACTATGTATGAACACCGATCTCTCTCTCCTCCCAGACAGTCCCATCCCCCCTACAGTTAGAAACACACATAGGGAACACAGTTAACCCCTCGATCGCCTCTAAGGTTAACCCCTTCCCTGCCAGTGACATTTACACAGTAATCAGTGCATTTTTATAGCACTGATCGGTGTATAATTGTCAATGGTTTCAAAAATGTGTCAAAAGTGTCCGATGTGTCCGCCATAATGTCGCGGTCCCGATAAAAATCGCAGATCGCCGTCATTACTAGTAAAAAATAAATAAAAATGCCATAAACCTATCCGCTATTTTGTAGACGCTATAACTTTTGCGCAAACCAATCAATATATGCTTATTGCGCTTTTTTTTTTTTTTTTTTTTTTTTACCAAAAATATGTAGAAGAATATATATCGGCCTAAGCCTAAGGGATATTTATTAAAGCAAAAAGTAAAAGATAGAGTTTTTTTCGAAATTGGCACTCTTCTTTTGTTTATAGCGCAAAAAATAAAACCCGCAGAGGTGAACAAATACCACCAAAAGAAAGCTCTATTTTGTTTGGGTACAGCGTTGCACGACCGTGCAATTGTCAGTTAAAGTGACGCAGCGCCGAGCCGCAAAAATTGGCCCGGTCATTGAGCAGCCAAATCTTCCGGGGCTGAAGTGGTTAAGGATGTTTGCACACAGGTCATGTTAGCGTGTCACGTTGCCAACCTTGTTAAAATTATGTAAAAAGACTCTCACTTCTCTAGCTCCTCCTAAGAGGGCATTTAACCTTCCACCTCTAATGCATATGATTTCCTTGGGCTAGCTTTTGCTTTTAAAGGGGAACTCCACACTCCATTCTCCAATGCTCATGTCCCCCACCTCTAACCGTTTGGATTTCCATGGGCTAACTTTTGCTTTTAAAAGGGGAACTCCACTCTATTCTCAAAAGGCTCTGAGCTGCCTTCACCAATCCAAACTACATCCTTTTTCAGAGCAAACAACAGGGCCAGCTAGGAAAGGAGTGAGAAGAGCGATCGCCCCAACCCCCTCCTGAACAATACAAGGCCACATGCACTCAACATAGCTGGCTGCCTTTGTGGCATGTTGGGCTCATCCCAATACCAACCACAAAGCACCTTGTACCCACTAGTTTATGAGGGCTTTTCACATTCCATAAAGCCCCCTGTCTCCAGCCCCCCGCAGCCCCAGCCTAGGGTTGTGTGGAAGAGGCCCTTGTCCCCCTGAATATGGGAACAAGGTGGTTGACTTTTGGGGTGCCCGAGCCCCTCCTGCCCCCAAGCATCCACCCTCCTTTCATGGGTTGGCTTGCTGTGTGTTTGGCTAGGGGTTTGTTAGTGTGTGGGAGGGACACAGTTTTTTTTAGTTTGGGGTGGTATTTTTCACGTGGGGGGGTTCTCATTTTAAGCCTTAACAGACCCAAATGGCCTTGTATGTATTGGGGGGGCAGGCTATTTTTTGCTTTGGGTGAAAATCTTGCAGCTGCCATGTAGATTTGCAAGTTTTCTCTAAAGCCGTACATCTTTGAAGCAGCATTTTGGATACATGCTACAGATGAACCACTTTATAGGCAGAGTAAGCCCCCCCCCACAAGTTACTAGCTTTTAGGCAATTTTGCATTTTTAAAGGCACTCCTCCTTGTTTTGTTTTTGGGGTTGTCCAAATTGGTGATATTGATATATGTCCCTTAGGGTGGGACCTGGGCCCCAATACCCATTTTAAGGCCAATAACTAGAAGATAAGCCAGCCAAGTGGGGACTCACAAAATTAACAGGTCAGTTCCCATAGACTGCAATGGTATTTGTTGTATAACTTTTGCCCATGTTAGGCTCTTTGTTTGCACCCCCTGGACTGGGGGGTGTTTGGCCCATCTGTAATTTTGTAGCATGCTGGATGAAATGCTTCATTTTGGATGGGGGAGGGGCTTATTTTGTGCTAGCTGCACAAAATTGTGGGCATTTGAGGGAAACCAAATGAGTATTAGAACCCCTGCTTGTCTTTTTTAGGTTGGGCTTTGTGTCCCTTTTCTTAAAATTGGCTTCACTTCCTGTCACATAGCCAAACAGGAAGTGAGGGTAAAACCCTACCAATGTCTTTCCTTGGGGACACACAGGTCAATCTAGCTAGTGTCCCCATTAGGAAAATTGCACTCTAGCACTTTGTTGTGTACACCCCAAATATTAGGTATTTTGGGGTTTATTAAAGGCAAGTCCACTCTGCAATACAAGTGTACTCACTGTAAATCTGAGGGGAAGCACTGGTGATTTTATCAGCCAATCATGTAGAAGCAAAGATTCTGTTTTTTTATTTTCCTTGCATGTCCCCCTCGCATCTCCAGCAACTGCACTTCCAAGTGCACTTGTAGTGCAAAGTGGATTTGCCTTTAGTAAATAACCCCAAAGTTCAAGATACCTAATAATTTGGGGTCTACACAGCAAAATGCTAGAGCTCAATTTTCCTAATGGGGAAACTATTTAGATTGACCTGTGTGTCCCCAAGAAAAGACGTTGGCAGGGTTTTACCCTCACTTCCTGTTTGGCTATGTGACAGGAAGTGAATAAATTTGAAGGAAACAGGGTGAAGACGCCTCCCAAATTTTGCCAATCAGGGGTGCAGACATCCCTAAAAACTGACAAGACTTCTAATCCCTCTGCACTCTATCCCCTAACAAAAATAAGAAAGGATTTCATTTAGTTTAACTTTGCAAAGACACATTCCTAAGTTCAAATGTGATGCATGTCAATGGCCCATTTAGACCTTATTTAATAGAAAACACTAGTTGCCTTTCACTAGAAACATTTGTTAGTCCAGTCCTGGAAATCTGCATCTGCTTTACTATTAATGTCTATAATTGGGATCCTGCAGCTAAATGTGCGACCGCTGTGTATGTGAGATGCGCAATTGCTGTGTGCGCTGAGGTATGTACCCGTGGTGCATATCTGGTTCTTGGAAGTGGTGGCCAGCTCACAGGAATAACATCACGCCCCTCCCAGGAAGTTGCTTGTACTGCTGCTTATTTCTTCCCACCACCATGCCCCGCTCACTGTTCTCTGAGGAAGAGATTATCCTCATATATATAGATGTAGGTTCTTGTGTCCACCAGCAGAGAGAAGTTTGGTAGATGCCACACTCCCAATTCTGGATGCATAATAATGGTCTAGCACAGGAGTTTTCAAACTATGGCCCTCCAGTTGTTCAGGAACTACAATTCCCGTCATGTCTGTGAATGTCAGAGTTTTACAATGCCTCATGATATGTGTAGTTCCGCAACAGCTGGAGAGCCGTAGTTTAAAGATTCCTGATCACTCTAGCATGTCTTGAAAAAAGGTGTTTTTCCACGTGCCTTATATAATGCCCAAGAAATATCGTTACAAAAATACAAGTGGGTCATGGCACATTCATTGACACATCTACATTCCAAATTTGGCACATAAGATAGACATGCACTATGCAATCTGATAGGCCAATCTCTGTACAACTCGATATTTAGTCAAAATAGATAATAGGAAGACGCGCTTGAACAATGAATTCAAAATTTAGGAAATCAAACAGGCTCTTGCACTGAATCACAATTATTTAAGATCTAACTGATTGCAGTGTATGGTCACCTTTAAAGATCTAGATCTAAAAATATTAATTTATTGGGTTTAGAAACACTTCTCTGTTCTTTGTAATGTATTGAAAGTTTTGGGTAAAAAAAAGAAAAAAAAAAAAAAAACATTTCAAAGATATATTAGAAGTGATAGGAATGAGATTAGCATCAAAAGGGTTAATTCACTGAGAACACCTACTAATTGCCTAACAAGACACATCCAATGAGATGAAATTAACCAATTGTATTGGGCGTGCGCTATTATCAATGAGAAAACCGCAGTTATCCTAGCGCCAGTTGCAGTTTACATATGCGGGGAATTTATTATCATTATTTGCGCTTCAATGTGTGCCGTTTCGCACGTTCAATTAATGTATGAACTGGTGCCGTGCCTTCTTAGTAAATCACCCCCTTAGTGTCTGATTTGTCTGCCGCAATGTCGCAGTCCCGCTATAAGTCGCTGATCGCTGCCATTACTAGTAAAAATAAATAAATAAAAATTCCATAAATATATTCCATAGTTTGTAGACGCTATAACTTTTGCACAAACCAATCAATATACGCTTATTTGGATTTATTTACCAAAAATATCATCATCGTGACTTCAACAGAGGGCAGCTGCAATGTCACAGCTGGAGCCATGATGACTTGGTTCGGGCACGAACCTCTGAGGTTCCAGCAAGGTATGACGGACTTTCAGAGCGTATGTGCCAGTGATGTCACTGGCTGCATGCAGGGTGAATATTTCCAAAATGGTGGACGTTTAGGAGATATTCAGTTTACCTACAGGTAAGCCTTATTATGGGCTTACCTGTAGGTAAAAATAACAAAGTGGGCTTTACTTCCGCTTTAAGGAGTGGGCAATGCCACTGTCACTGCATCATTAACAACTATGACTCATCTGCTGTAAACACAAGAAGAGCCGACATTAGAAAATGTAAAAAAAAAAAAAAAAAACACACAGCAAAAACAAAAAATATGCATGGGGTCCCCCCAAAATTCATACCAGGTTCTTAGCTCTGGTGTGGATTTTAAGGGGAACTCCACGCCAAACAAAATGGCGTCTGGTCCCCCCAAAAAAGCATATCAGACCCTTATATGATCATGCAGCCCAGCAGGCCAGGAAAGTGGGGAGGACAAGCGAGAGCCCCAAACCATACCAGGCCACATACCCTCAATATGGGGGGGTGCTTTGAGGGAGGGGGCCTTCCCAAAGCACCTTGTCCACATGTTGATGAGGAGAAGGGACTCTTCCCCACAACCCTGACCTAGTGGTTGTGGGGGTGTGGGGGGTAGCTTAGAATCTGGAAGCCCCCTTCTACAAGAGGAACCCCAGATCCCCACCCCGCTGGATCCCCAAATTACCTGGTGAGGTCACCAACTGATCACACCCTCATGACGTCACTTGGGGACCCCCAAGCTTGATGTCATAGGGCTCGTGGTCACCTAGCTGCATCCATGTTTGCCTTTTGGTGAGGGAGAAACAGCTGTCATTCAGTGAGAATTTCTTAACAGGACCCATCAAAGAAAGGTTTGTTCAGCTTGGATATGGACTTTAAAGGCACTTAGATTCATAAAACAATCATATTTGAAGTAGAAAAATAATTTATTACACATGGTAAAAAAGGTTACACGGAGTGTACAAGACCACAAACAACTGATACACTGACTGTAGCATGGTAATGACATAAAAAGATATCCTTTACCCGATGCGTTTCAGAGTCTGTAAACATCTCCTTCCTCAGGGGTTTAGAAGATATCAAATCTAGTCATTTCAGTTGTGTGTCTGCAAACACTCCATGTGAATTAAAAACAACATTCACTGCTACAGAGTAGCTTTTCACTCCATCCCCATCAGGTCTCCTAGTAGATCCAATTGTGGATATGGGTAACAAAAAAGTATACTACAGATAGATCCGGAGAGTTTCAGAAGACTTCCATATATATGGGAAATTTAGACCCACTGAGGCCTATGGATGGAACCCTTCATATATAGGCCTGCTGGTAAATGGACCTTGTCATAGTAGATGGTATGGGAGAAAGACACCAAATCGAATTAGTGTTCCCATTAGGTCCTGGCCTCATGCAGATAGGTTGCAACAGGACCCGTTGTGTATGGGCGGGATTTTTTTTTCGTGTGGGTCGGTGGACAGTGTTCATCGTGATTGACATTGGATCTACTTGGGGGGCACATTTATTTTTTGGGGGGTTTGAATAAAGGACTCTAATACAACACATACGACTCTACAAGTGTGTAGAACAAGGGACAATATCTCCCAGAGGAATTCCACATACAACACTACATACAAGTTGCTAATCTCTGAATTGGGGGCCTGCCTTAATGTTTTACTTTTACATGACCATGGCAATTACCTGGTTCTAGGCATTGCTTAGCACACCTTCGGGTAAGGTGTTACCCCTGTGCTAGGATGAGAGAGCCTGTTCATCGCCTGGTGTAGCCCAAAGAACCCACCCCAGGGTAGACCTCCAAAGTGACCAACACTTGGCACCCAACGAGTTAATGAGGAACATGGAGGAAGTGTCACCCGCCTGCCCTACATATTTATTTCAATTGGCTCTATACAATGCTTTTGTTTTTACAAAGCTCCTGTAAGAACTGGATCCTTCCCAAAAGTTCAGAAAGTAATCACCTCAGCCCTTTTGTATCAAAAAGGCCGAAGCCAAAATCCAGATGCAGATAGCTGGCTACATAAGAGGCATTTTCCAGATGTCCTGCAATCTACCCTAACACAATAGTCACCCCAAAAAATATGCATCTATGGTAAATGCAGAGTTTTTTTGTCCCTCCTGTCCTGCTCAACCTGGCCGCTGCCTCAAGGACTGCTTTTGCCGCTACCACACTGTAGTGGACTATTAGTCTGGGGCAGGGCAAAAAGGCTAAATTGCACCCCCCCCCCGACGCAAAACTAACCCCCCAGCACAGGTGTCAGTGGATGCAATAACTTCTAGCATTGATTTCAGTGGACACAATAATAACCCCCAGCACAAGTGTCGTTGCACAGTGTGACTCCCAGAATTGGTGTCGGTGGACGCTATAATAACCCCCCAGCACAGGTGTCAGTGTACGCAATAAATCCCAGAATTGGTGTCAGTGGATGCAATAACACCCAGGATTGAAGTCAGTGGCTGTATTAATAACCCCCAGCACAGGTGTCAGTGGATGCAATAACTCCCAGCATTGATGGGAGTTATTGAGCCATTGATAGGCTGAGAGCACTGATAGGGAAAAAAAGAAGAAATAGACTCCTGCGCACAAGTGGTCAACCAGATGGATGGAAGGACGACACAGGCCTTGCTGCCCTCAAGGATGGGGAATCCTAACAAACAAAGAAATAAAAAGAGAGAGGGGCGCACCGGCCATGTGCATTATCTTTTGTAAAACATTTATTGAATAAAATGATAAAAGAAATTACTCACAAGCAGTAGTAAAATCTGGTGTCATAAAACTCGAGCAACAACAAGCAGCTTGGTGGTGATGATGAGCGAAGCCTTCCAAAGGTCTTAGAGGAACATGTAAGCTTCACTACTAGCTGACGCGTTTCGAAGGGCACGTCCCTTCTTCATCAGAGCTCAGCAGTGACACTGCTGAGCTCTGATGAAGAAGGGACGTGCCCTTCGAAACGCGTCAGCTAGTAGTGAAGCTTACATGTTCCTCTAAGACCTTTGGAAGGCTTCGCTCATCATCACCACCAAGCTGCTTGTTGTTGCTCGAGTTTTATGACACCAGATTTTACTACTGCTTGTGAGTAATTTCTTTTATCATTTTATTCAATAAATGTTTTACAAAAGATAATGCACATGGCCGGTGCGCCCCTCTCTCTTTTTATTTCTTAGCACTGATAGGGAGTTGGTAGGTTGCTGGTTTTCCAGCAGGCACGTTCGACAGACTGACATACACACAGGCAGAATGTCAGCAGGTATTGTTTGTACTGGCAAATATATCCTGACAGTCAGAGGATGCATTAATAACTCCCAGGAACGATGTCACTGTACAAAATAATTCCCAGCATTGATGCCAATTGGCACAATAATAACTTCCAGCAAAGATGTCAGCATTATTAACCGCCTCCCCAACATTGGTTGTCAGTGGAATTTAAATATAACCCCTCCCATTACTACCAATGTGGGAGGAGGGGATTAACTTTCACTGACATCATAGCTTCCAACTGTCCCTGATTTCGTGGGACTGTACCTGATTTGGAACAAAGTCCCTCTTCCCCCCTCATTTTGGTCTGATCTATATAGCTGTATATAAAATGCACTTTTTATCTTTCAAAAAGTGTTTTCCTAAACCTTTCATCCAGTATCTAAATTGCTGCATTTGTAAATTTCAAAAGCCAATATAAAAAGGAATAGTAGTGGTAAAAAAAAAAAAAAAAAAAAAAAAAAACAGACTTGTGGGTTTAACTAATCTTTTCTTGCATAATTCTCATTTCAGGGGGTGTGGCGGGGGGTGTCCTATGCCTACATATGTTTGCCAATAGGTGGCCCTCGTTCCCATCTCAGAAAGTTGGGAGGTATGCTGATATTACCACAAATGCTAAAGGGGTGGTGGGGTAAAATTTCACTGCCAAAGGAGGATTAATGCAAAGTGGGGGGGTGAGGGGTTCACATTTACTGCCACTGACACCAATGCAATGGGGACAGTGTCAGTGAAAGTTAACTCGACATATCCCACTTGCTGTGTGTTGACTTCTTAGGCCTCCCTCTGATTATCTGCAGATAGTTGCTAGGGGTTTTGCACATATCCCCCTTACTCCTGTTTGCTCGTTACTCAATCGGAGGTGGATGGTGCTCGTTACCGATCGGAGGTGGATGGTGCACTTGTGCTGCGCTCCTGGCTGCCATAGGCTCCCACTTTATTGTCAGCCCGATAGCCGGCACGGTGATATATGAGCCTCCCCTCCCCCCGCCTACGTTACACCTTGTAGGTGTCTCCTTCAGCTCTAACTTCCAGGTCCGAAGATCTAGTTGGACCCCAGCCTGCGCACAGGCGCTGCGCCTATATTTGGACGCGGCGTCTCTTCAGCATCTAGGGGGACAGTACTCTTCATACGAATCCTTTATAGCATTCTGCCTACCCAATTTTGGATTTTTGACACATGCACGCGGCCTGGGACACCACAGCGGAGCTGACTATATGCTTTGAATGTTTGTTTTACACCTGCATTGGATGTTAACTCTCACTTGTCAAACCTTGACGAAGGACTTTACGAAACGCGTCGGTTTAGTGAGACCCACTCCATCTTTTATCATTGGTCTGTTTTCATTTATTGTCTTGTGTGACATATATACATTTTTTGTTACCTGCATGTCATTCTCGATGCAATTATACATATGTATTTTTCATGTGTGCTAATGTTTTATTCTGATACATTGTGTGTTATATTTTTGTATTTTGTAATAAAAAATTTTTCTTACTATTAATATCCTTTCTGTGGTAATTCCTCTAAAATCCCACCCCAGGGGAACCAATTGTCCCTTTTTTTTGCTATTAAGGGATGTGGCATACCTTTTTTGTTTACTACTTCTGGTCAGAGCTCCTTTGTTTTTACTTACTTGCAGTAACACCAGTCAGCTGCAGCACTGTGCTGCTGTCAGAATATATACATCAGTGCCTGCAATGAGCAGGGGGAAATTTTCACTATCCACAGTTGTAAAAAAAAGAACGTGTATGTATACATTAGGAGTGTGGTGAGGTCAGGGGGAGGTTGCTCCTATGCTCGGCATATACTTATTTCCCTTTTTTTCTGGCAGAGATTTTTTTAACCACATTGATCCATGTGAACAGGCTGAACAAAAAAAGAATATTATGGGGTTGATTTACTAAAGGCAAGTAGGCGGTGCACCTCCAGAGCTTAGTAAATGAGCAGAAGCTCTGCTGACTTCCATCATCCAATCACATGCAAGCAAAAATGCATTTTTTTTTATTTTCCTTGCACATGATTGGATATTCTGTGCCAAATTAAGCTTTACCTCATTTATTAAGCTCTGGAGCATCTACACCTTGCAAAGTGCACAGTCTATTTGCCTTTAGTAAATCAACCCCTATATGTATGCTCAACATTAGAAGAGTGGGTGGATGTGTGGCGGAAGCTTCTAATGTCGGCATACACTTTATCGCAGAGATTTCTTCATCCACACTGATTGATGTAAATGTAGAAATATATATATTTTTTTTCATTCAGCCCACAGGCTGAATGAAAAAAAGAACATTATGGAGTCGCATGGGCGGAGATTGATTGAGCAGACATGCCAGCTTAGGGCTCTGCTCCTGAAGGGATGTTTCTGCCTTATTATATTGTGTCCCGGTTAAGCTTCACCTGGTAAATATTGTTACTCGGTCTGCTAATAACCCCTGCCACTTAATGTAATGGTTCTTGGGAGTTCTGGTCTGAAAACAAAGCCAAACAACAACAAAGAAGTGCTGCCTCAGGCTTCAGTCAGAATGGCACTAGCTGCATCCCCTCCCCCTGGTACCTCACACTCAGTGAAATCCTGTCAGCACTCTAAAGTATCTGTGGCAACACAGGGGGATTTTGACTCAGATTCATCTATACAAACTTCACAAATGACAGCTTTTACAGACCCTGCTCATTCTTCTGTCCTGAGGTAATTTGAAAAAATGAGTCACAGAGCCCTTAAACAGACCTCAGATCATATTGCAGACAGTCTGACTAGGGAAATCAGAGAACTGGGCCAACGCACTGCAAATCTTGAACTTGCAGTGGTTGATGAACTTGAAAATAACACCCGGGCTTATTTAGTTGAATTTGAAAAACTCAAAGAGGAAAACTCAGTCCTTCAATCTTGTTTAAAAAGATTACAAAAATAGGGCCCGGCGTTACAATATCCGTATATGTGGAATACCTGAACCTCTCACCGATTTGCAAGCCACTACAGTGCCTTGAAAAAATATTCACACCCCTTGAAATTCTCCACATTTTGTCATGTTACAACTGAAAACGTAAATGTATTTAATTGGGATTTTATGTGATAGACCAACACAAAGTGGCACATAATTGTGACATGGAAGGAAAATGATAAATGATTTTCAACATTTTTTACAAATAAATATCTGAAAAGTGTGGCGTGCGTTTGTATTCAGCCCCCTGTACTCTGACACCCTTAACTAAAATCTAGTGGAAACAATTGCCTTCAGAAGTTACGTAATTAGTAAATAGAGTCCATCTGTGTGTAATTTTATCTCAGTATAAATACAGCTGTTCTGTGAAGCCCTCAGAGGTTTGTTAGCGAACCTTAGTGAACAAACAGCATTGTGAAGGCCAAGGAACACACCAGACAGGTCAGGGTTAAAGTTGTGGAGAAGTTTAAAGCAGGGTTAGGTTATAAAAAAAATATCCTAAGCTGTGAACATCTGACGGAGCACTGTTCAATCCATCATCTGAAAATGGAAAGAGTATGGCACAACTGAAAGCCTACCAAGATATGGCCGTCCACCTAAACTGACAGGCCAGGCAAAGAGGGCATTAATCAGAGAAATGGCATGTGTCACAAAGAAAATTTCCAAATAAATGACATCAGGAAATGGCTGTCAATACAGCTCACACCACTAACTAAATAAAATACAGTACTGAGTGTATGAACAATATACGTGTAAAAATCATTAAAAAATCATTAAAAAAAAAGTGACCACAGCACCTCAAACCCAGCGATAAACATAAAGGTGCAAAGAAGTGTCATGAGTGATATACTGCAACTGGAGATGTGGAAAATGTGGAAAATAACTTTCCGCAGCAACACATATATGATAATAAAAAAGTGACAAGAGTGCAACAATAATGAATAATAAATATATAAAAGTCCAAAAAAGTGACAATAGTGCAATAACAGTCCGCACCAATGCTATTGTCATGCAAACTGTGATTTCTGGTGTTGACACAAAAAGGAAAGTCAATGTATAAAGTGCAGATAGCAGTGCTTAGTGCTGTTCTTCTTAAATTCTTCTGGTGCACACACCAATTGTTCCCCCCAGCCTCTCAGCTCTAGTAGCGGCCCCCAAATGGGCCGAATAAGGCAGATGGATAATGCTCTGGTGGAGGGGTTCCTGCAGTGGTAGTCCTTTCCTGGGAGATGTCCGTGGATCTGTCTATCTGTCTCACCTCTCGCCTCTCACAGCACTCCCACATCGGTAGTTAAAACGAAAGGAGAAACTCCCATAGTGTAGTAGTTTAAGATAATATTTATTAAAAAAATGTAGTAACTTACAGAGAAAATGAAAACGAGCAGTAAAAAACAGTGTTGTAGCTTCCAGGTTCGGCCGTCCCCGTGAAGCGTCGGCACCTGGCTCCTCCTACCCTGACGCGCTGCGTCACACCACGTGACTTTCTCAAAGGGATGAGGAGTCCGGTGCCTGCTAGCCAGTTAAAATAGGCGCCGCTGTCATGACAACGGCATATACAAACATTCGAAGCAGTTCTCCGTACAGGTTAAAAACGCTAAGTACAACGCAATACATTAATGAAAATTAATAATACATGATCAGTGAATCTAAATTATAATCAATAGGCATAACAGGACAAACTCAAATAAAATATTCTTATCTCATTGCCGTCTAAGTTTCCTGCAATTAATCCACCACCAACGCCATGCAAAATAGCTAGGGAAAAAAAGGACGGGCCAGAAGCACAAAAATATGGAAGCAGCAGGGGAAATTCATACTAAAATATCACTGGTCCCCCTCATAGGATCCAGCGACACTAATATATAAGCTCAAGTACTCAGACTGAGGTCCATTAAGAGTTAGAAACCACATTGTTAAACAGAGTATTTCAAAAACAGCGGAGACATTATCACCGCTAAATAAGATAGGAATATACTTCTCATAATACAACTTATGCCATCAAGCCACACTACTGCCTAACATAGGTGCCATAAGGGGGGTATAGACCAAATGGCCCAATCAACTTCTTAATAACAAACAGGGGAATTGCAATTTATAAGGGATAAGAAGTGATGTGAAAATGTATGTTCAAATATTTAAATATAAAATACAATTAAAAATTATGTTTTTAAAAATTAGAAATAAAGCAGTTTAAATCAAATTCCACGTTGTGTCCTGACGGCGATAAAGTTCGTAATTCCTGGATCCATCTGGACTCTGCCTGGCTAATTCTAATAATTTTGTTATCGCCCCTCCAGTGGGGTTTGTATTTTTCAATTCCACATACTCTTAATGATGAAGGGTCACTGTTGTGGTACTCTGCGTAATGCTTAGATAAACTGTGTTTGTCATAGCTCTTTTTAATATTACGTACATGTAAGGAACATGTACATGAACAGGGAAGCCAGTCAGAGTTGATGGAAAGATGGATGGAGCCAAATACAGAGCAATCTTAAAAGAAAACCTGTAATGCCGCGTACACACGACTTTGGTTTTGCCGGCGGACTAAACTCCGAAGGTTTCTCCGAAGGAACTCCGGTGGAATTCCATTCAAGCGTTTTTGCCTACACACAGTCAAACCAAACCAAGGCCAAAGTCCGACCAAAGTCCGACCGTCCAGAACGTGGTGACGTCCAACACATCTGACGGGACTAGAAGAAGGACGTTCAATAGCCAGTAGCCAATAGCTTACGTCTCGTACTTGCTTCAGAGCATGCATCGTTTTTGGTCCGTCGGAACAGCATACAGACAGCATACAGACGAGCGGTTTTCCCGATAGGAATGAGTTCCGTCAGAAAGATTTAAGACATGTTCTATTTCTAGGTCCATCAGAATTTTCGAAAAAGAAGGTCCGATGAGGCCTACACACGACCGTATTATACGATGAAAAGACTCAGTCTGACTTTTTCTATCGGACATTCCGCTCGTGTGTACGCGGCATTAAAGTTTGCAAAATACTTTAAGACTGGGGCAGAGGTTTACCTTTCAGCATAAACGCACAAAGCCACAAAAACGCACTAAAGCATTCCGTTCATTTGCCGCAGCTAAAATCCACATTCTACTGGAATGTGGACTTTCATGAATGTGTGGCAGAAACTCCTAATACTGGCCATGCACATTTTTTTTTCTTTACACCCCAAAACACATTCTGCTACTCCTTCTGAGTATGGGTATACCATAAGTGTGAGACCTTTTGGGAACCTAGCCACGTACGAGGGCCCAAAATCAATGGCATTGTGGTGTGGCATGTGATTAATAGAATACCACAGTAATGACACACTGACACAGTTCAAGTATTAACGTTTTCTATTTACTTAGGCAGCAAGAACTCAAAATGGTATTGGTCAGCCAGATCCCAGACAAACGACCAGGATTTGGTTGAAGTGATTTTTATAGTGCTCAAACAAATATGCAAATAGACATCAATACAGTCAGTAACTGATAATCCGTAAATACCTTCTTCAAACTATTGAATACTTGTAGATATTACCAATACTAAGGGGGAACCCCAGGTCAAACTATTCACTGTTAACTCTAATCAGAGGTCTGACTTAAAGGTAATGGTATAAGGGCCCTTATAGCAGCAATGACAGTAATGTCCCCGTTGCAGTTCTGATGGTCTTCACCGGCATGGAGGAGCTCATTAACTTTTATCCAATAAGGTGTAGTAGCAAGCGATAGGTTTCTTGAAATGAGGAAAGCTAAAGGTGTCTCTGCACGGTGTTCAAAATAGGTTTAGCAAAGTATTCCTAAGGTCGAGATGTCTGTGCAAAGTGTCCCAGTGAAACCGTGAGAAAGGATTTGTAAAGGTGGGCGACTGCCCTCTTACCAATGACCAGGCCGACTCGATGCCTTCCGGACAGTAGCTCATGTAGCGACATTCATGCAGCGGATCTGTCCTATCGATCTGCTGATGTGAAGCTCAGTACACAGGTTGACAGGAAACCAGGAAAAGGAAGCACCTCTGGGTGCAGACTGTTAAAACAATTTATTAAAACGAAAGAGCAACAGCTGGTAATACACTCACATTTGAGTAGAAGGTATCGTGCATTTAAAATTGTCCCAGGGCAATCCAGGGGATCCGTGGAGTCATCTCTCGGCTGGTGGATGTTAAATAGCTCTGGGCAGTCTAAGAACGCTGGATGTGGATGGCCGAGATACACATCCAGAGACAGGCACCAAAGGGAGGCTTGGTAAGTAGCCGATCCAGACACGGGATAATGACGTCACACGATATGCGACGCGTTTCCTGAGCCGGCACGCCGTGAGTGGTGTGACGGCGGCGCTCCTTTGTCAAGCTGATTGGCTGGGAGCTGAAGAGGATTTATATATAAATCCTCTAATAATAATAGTAATCCTATAATTTATATATAAATCCTCTTCAGCTCCCAGCCAATCAGCTTGACAAAGGAGCGCCGCCGTCACACCACTCACGGCGTGCCGGCTCAGGAAACGCGTCGCATATCGTGTGACGTCATCATCCCGTGTCTGGATCGGCTACTTACCAAGCCTCCCTTTGGTGCCTGTCTCCGGATGTGTATCTCGGCCGTCCACATCCAGCGTTCTTAGACTGCCCAGAGCTATTTAACATCCACCAGCCGAGAGATGACTCCACGGATCCCCTGGATTGCCCTGGGACAATTTTAAATGCACGATACCTTCTACTCAAATGTGAGTGTATTACCAGCTGTTGCTGTTTCGTTTTAATAAATTGTTTTAACAGTCTGCACCCAGAGGCGCCTCCTTTTCCTTGTCTTACAGTGCATTGGGATAATGGCTTTCACTCCCTCCGGAAGGCTGCCCTGAATGTGGACTCTACACATTACCCCTGCCTTTTCCACCTGCAGCTCTTATTACGGACTCACCCTCCACTCATTGCTACTATGAATTGTTAACCCTTTCATCCATTATATACCTTCTATGTGCATCATTGTATTATTGGATTTCGCTGTCCATTGTTGCGCCGAATACTTGTTATATGACAGGAAACCAGAGTGGTGCTGGATGGATGGCAGATGAACAGCAAGCAGAGCCAGGCCCCTCTCATCTGGGTTGGAACGTGATACACTGCGTGATAGGCCGCAATCCCCATTTTACAGTGATGGGATGGTGTCCACATAAGGGGATCCAGGAAACAAAGAGCCCTGGGCCTAGTCTGCCCTGTACTTTTCTCCTACAATTCTCTTGACTCTCTGCAGTGCAGCCTGTGATTTGCGGTCCTGTCACCTTAAAAGTCAGTCAGGCTGCTTTGTGCTGGAACTTCATCTCACACTTCTTTTCTCGCCTACAGTCTTCCTTTGAGTGGCTGTCTTTGCCAATGAAGAGGTAGGGGAAAGGGCAGAGTAGACATTCAAAGGTAACCACAATTAGAAGCGCTCATCGGGACAGTCTTGAAGGGCCACGCCCCAAAACGCATTCTCAAGACAACAGCTATTCTCCCGCTCCACTCTCCTTGGCTTGCGCTCCATCATCCTGTGTTTCAAGCTTCGGTCTGGACCTGTGCTCCCTGAGCGTATGATGTCACGATCAAGTGTTTCCATCTGCTGGTACCTGTCAGCGGTTGTTTCGGCTGCTTTTCAACCCCAAGGCTCTGATTGAGGCTCTATACTGTCCATTTGGCTCTGCACATGCTGGTTTCCTCCTTCTAAGTGGAGTTTTCAGGAACGCATGAAGGTTTTGCCATTGCAGCATTGCTTCACCAAGCCAGCCCATCAACCGCTTTCAAAAGGTATTGTCACAGCGGGAAGCAAGCCTTCCAGTTGTTCCATCTATACAAGGAGATTTTAACTATTCACACTCCCCCCACCAGAAAACCTTTGGTCCTCCAAAGGAAATGACAGTCTTGTACCTGGTACAGGCTTTACAGTTACACACAGAGAAAGTAGGTTGAGTCAAACAAGAAATCAAACAGTTTTCATTTGTATAAGAAGAGCTCAAACTCAAACAGCTCATGTCTTGACATAAATTCGACAGAAGAACCTCCCACCAATTGTCAGTGGAAGGGAGGTTATTCAGTACAAAAGCCACCGATACTGGGGTGACCCGCATAGATGTGCCAGCGGGTGAGTTGAGGTTGTCCTCCACCAAATCTGTGGTGGAAGAACCAGGCGTCTAAAGAGTCTTGAGAGGTGAGGATAACCTCCTCAGAGTTTTCACCCAGAATGGCGTATGTTAGTCTTTTTGGTGGGTGAATAACCCTTTGTTCTCGCTGTTCTTTAGGCTCTGGGTTTGCAAGCACACTGGTCTCTTCCTCATCAACAACTTTATCTTCTTCCTGCAAATCAGATTCAGGTTCCTCATCAGTAAAGGATGGGAAGTCTCCGGGATATACTGTCAGCAGAGAAGATTCGGGGTCTTCCAACTCTTCAAGAGGTGGACTCCGAGGCACAAACTCAGGAGCTTCTGGCCTAAGCATCCCAGTGTCAGTCGCCTTGGGATACGAAGAAGGGGGGTGACAGGCCTTGATTTGGGATGGCCATAACCAATCCATTTCCATCTCTTCATCCTCACTGTCCTCATCCTCTTCATCTAGAGGCCCAAGCTGAGACCTAGTCACTGGTCGTGATCTCTGAGAGGCCATGGATGTGGACTGTGAATCTGGCTGTGGTGGTACACGAACTGCTTCCAACAGAGGCAACAGATGGTTGCAGTGCCAAGTCTTCAGCGGGCCTGTGCTCCCTTCTGGCCGGATTTTATACACTGGGAGTCCTGGCAGCTGTTTGCAAATGACATAAGGCTGCGACTTCCAGCGGTCAACCAACTTTTGCATTCCAGGGACACCCACGTATCTCAGCTGTACTCTGTCACCTGGTTGCAAGTCCTGACCGGGACACGACAGACTCATTACTCGAGTCTCATCCATATACAGACCCTACTCGGTAACCGGCACCATACTGTTACTCCCAAGTACATTTTGATATGATGTACAGCGGGAGGAAAGTCAAACTAAAAAGCAGGAAAAGCCCAAGAATCGCTGACTAGATCCACGTCTAAAATGATGGTGCCGCCATCCTCTTACTCCACACAGACTCACTCACAGAAAAAGCTGCGGTCTCCAGCTTCCACACAGCAAAGTGAGTCAGAATATGATTTTGGGATTATTCCCAACTCTCTGACTTACTTTGAAAGGGTCCTCCATAAAGCCCTTCAGAACACCTCTGATGCCATTACAGATAAATTGACAAGAGCGATCTGTGAGGTAGGTATCTTGGAACACAGGGTTGATGAATTCGATGTCACTACCTCAAATCATGCTGAAGAACTAGAATACCTCAGAGGAGAATATTCTTCCCTCCAAACCCCCCTTGAGGATTTTGAAAATAGAAACAGGAGATCTAACCTCCATATTTCGGGAATTCCAGAAGTAATTGATTTTGATTGAGGATCTTCAATCAACTGCCACAGCACTTTCCCAAGAGCTCACCCCTTCTATCCCCATCGAATGATTAGAAATGGACAGAATACACAGATCTCTAACACCCCGTAAAGAAGATGGTCCCCCCAGAGACATCATTATTAAATTTCACTACTTCGGCACAAAATAAGTTATTAGAAGCTGCCTGCAACAAAGATTCCTTAATATTCCAGGGTCATCGATACCAAATTTATTAAGACCTCTCTCAACAAACACTCATTAAACGAAAAGCGATGAAACCTCACTTACAAGTGCTCCAATATCATTGTATCTCATATTGCTGGAATTTTCCCTTTGCCATTCGCTTTACCTACAAAGGAACCACCTATACCTGCAAAACCGCTGATGATTTGCTCGCCACAATCCTAGATCTTTGCCTGTCAACACCAGAAACGACTACAGAAGGCTCCAAACATCGGGCGAAATCTGGTTCTCCCCGCAACATCAAAAGGACACTCCTGAACAACTGGCATCCTCCAGCATCCATAAGAGGAGTTGCTTTGCTTCACCTACTCCAGAAGTTGAACCAATGATCTGAAATATATCTGAAATATATATATATATATATATATATATATATATATATATATATATATATATATATATATATATATATATATATATATATATATCCTTAATGGGTGATATCTTTTCTTATAAGTATATGCCTAATTAATATCATACTAAACCATACCCCATGAGCGAACTGACCAGAGATAAAGCCTTTGCTCTGATTTCTGATCTGTTTGTCTATACATAATTTAAAATAAAACCTAGGCATACCCAAATAATTTGTCTATCCTTTTGATCTTCCGAGATTGAATACCTCTGTCTTTCATTAAAGTGGAGTTCCACCCCAAAAAAAAAAAAAAAAATAATTAATGTGCTTAAAAAAAAATGAAAACAAAACATTTGGAGAAAAATTTTTTTTTTACTCATCTCTAAATGCCTTTTGCTAGGGGGTCCCTCATAGTCTGCCTCCTTCAGCGCCTGGGCTCCTGACGTCACTTCCCTCGGCGCAGGAAGGGAGATCAGCCCTGCCCCTCCTTCTTGTCAATCATCTGGGACACATTACAGGTCCCAGATGATTGCACAGCCAATCACGGCGTGCGGCGCCGCTTGTGCATGCGCAGTGGGTGCCGACTGTGAAACCACAGCTGAGCACCCACAGTTACAATGCCGGCGCCGCCGAGTAGAGGGGGAGATGAGTGGGGCTTCGATCCCCCGCATCGCTGGACCCTGGGTCAGATAAGTGTCCGATTATTAAAAGTCAGCAGCTGCAGCATTTGTAGCTGCTGACTTTTAATTATTTTTTTCTAAGCGGAACACCGCTTTAAGCCCATAAAATTAAATAACTTTTATCCCTGTCCGGATAGCATATAATAGTTTAGTTTTTAAAATTACCTACTAACCCATACAAGGCCAGAATTTCATCCTCATATAGGGAATGTGGTGGTCCACCCCCTTATATTCTCTATAGTGTAAACCCGGCTCTTAGACATGGATCATCCCTTTCTAGAACATTCATTTTGATTCACTTGTAGATTAACCATAATACAATTCTAATGTAAATTATCTAGATTACTATATTGACTGGATTCATAATTGTGACCTCAAGCCTTTATTATATTTGAGACTTGATTGTTATAAAGTGTGCTTCTTAAATCACCTGTTTGATGGCAGTCCCGGAGATAGCCACTGCACCTCCATTACTTCCTTGAGTGCCCTACGGTTTGATTTGGACACTCTTTGGACAAATCGTACCCACTAGTTGGTGTTTTTTCACCACCCCTTGGATACTACAAGTAGCTCCATTTAGGAGCCACCTTCTCCTCTTTTGAAATAAAAGCTTCTTATTTCATTGAATAAATACAAATTGACAGTATACTGACTAATCCCCTTCTCAATCCTTACTTTTTCCAAACCTTTCACCCCCCATTGTCCCCCTATTTTTCCAGAGAGATAGTCACACAAACTATTTACAAAACACTTGACTCTTTTCAAATTAAATGATGGCCCCTCTAAATATGATAACGCTTAATGTACAGGGTCTTAACTCACCCCCAAAATGCACTAAAGTTTTTCGATCCTTTTCAAAAATAAATGCACTTGTAGTCTACCTTCAAGGAGACACACTTTTCATCTCAATCATATCCAAAATTCTTTAGTCGTAAATACCCTCAGGTTTACACCTCTTCAACTGACACCAAACAAAGAGGTGTATTCATTGCTTATCATACAACACCATTTATGCTCCAAACAGAACTCAAAGACCCTGAAGGTATATATATTTATATTATTATCTGGTCTCCTACAAGATACTGAAGTCACAATAGTCTCTTTTTATGCTCCCAACAAAAATCCATTTTCATTTCTCTTCCATTTGTTTTCTGTGGTGGAAAATCATAAATGAGGCACTCTCATACTAGGTGGAGATTCAAATCAAACAATATACCCATTTCTAGACAAAGCCCCAACTCTGACTAATGCTCACCATCGCTCATATCAACTTCTTAATCAATATTCCCTTCTTGACACATGGAGAGAACAAAACCCAGCTAGATGACAATATACCCATTATTCCCATCCCCATAAACAATTCTCCCGCATAGACCAACTCTTTGTTAATATTAACATGGCAGCATATATTCTGGATTCACTCATTTTACCATGTACGTGGTCTGATCATAATATGGTCACGACATCTCTTTCCTCACTAATCCCACGACCGAACCACAGAACCTGGTACATAAATGATCTTTTATTGGCAAATTCCTCATATAGACAGATAATTGAGAAAGCTATAAAAGATTATCTTTAACAATACTAATGATACAAACTCCCTGACTCGCTGGGAAGCTCTTAAACCATGTATCAGAGGGGTTTGTACAAGTCAAGAATCTCACTTTCATAAACAGAAGCGACAGGTTAGAAAATGCATTCTATGAAACTTCGGAGAATTTCCAAACTGCTCCCTCTCTGTCAACAAAACTACAATATGACAAAGCACGTTTGGAACTTGATCTATTCTTGATAGAATCGGCGGAAAAGATTCTCTGAAAATCTAAACACACTTTCTATATGAAAGCTAATACATCTGACACCTTCTTAGCCCTTGCATTGCGAAGAAAACATAACCCGAAACCCATTAGATTAAAACTGACCAAAGATATTTATATCAGCAACCCACTAAAAATCCTACATGAATTTCACAGAAAACTATGAACTTTATAGAGATTTCCATGAATTTGACCAATCTCGATGAAACACCCTCCTGTCCTCAATTCACCTCTCCTCCCTCTCCATTTCCCAACAAGAAACCCTAGACAAGCCAATCACCAAAATAGAAATACAGACAGCAATAAAATCACTAAAACCACGTAAACGCCTAGGCATAGATAGCTTTTCAGCCACCTATTATGAACAATTTACTACAATATTGTCTCCACTCATGGTTGAAGCCTTCAATTCCCTTCTCACAAGTTACTCCTTCCGTTCAGAATCCCTCATTGCCTCCATTTCTATGATTCCAAAACCGAACACAGACAATATATCTTGGTCTAATTACAGGCCAATATCAATACTCAATATAGATATTAAACTATTGGCTAAAATCCTCTCTAACAGACTCAACCCTATTATAGGTACCCTAATTCGTCGAGACCAAACTGGGTTTATCCCTTCTAGACAAGTAGGAGATAATATACGTCGAGTTACACTTTTAGCTCATACAACACGAGCCCACTGCATCCCTACCTGCTTCCTGTCAATGGACATAAGAAAGGCATTTGATTCATTATCTTGGCCCCATTTAAACTCAATCCTTCTTCGATGGGGATGGGATTCAGTGTACACTTCCTGAGATGGATTGCCACCCAAGATCCTTTATCTTTTTAGAGTACTTCCTATAACGGTCCCTTCACACTTTCTACGCATTCTCCAACATAAAACTATTCAATACATTTGGAACAAATTTAGAGCTTGATTACCAAAACATACCCAAAAATCAGAGGAGGTCTTGGCTTACCTGATTTTACAAAATATTATTATGCAGCCCAATTGGCTCAATTGACCAAATACCATACCACCAAAGAAATGATCTCCCTCTCCACCGCATATCACTTGTGGCTTACCCCCACTCAGCGAAGAACTATCACCAATCCCTAAACCAAGCATAGCCTTTCCATCTGGAATAGATTGAAAACTCGCTTTGGATTCCAATCTCGACAAAACCCTCTTCATTCCTTCCTCCATAACCCCTCCTTCTACCCGGCTTGGTCATCCCCAAAATCCTTTTCAGCATGGTCTGAAGCAGGTTTGACACCAATCCACCAGTTCTTTCAATCCTCTAGTATAATACCCTTCCCAACCTTATGTGAACAACATGATCTTCCACATATGGAAACCTTCCAATACCTTCAAATCAAAATTTCTTTGCTCCATTACAAACCTTTTGATGCCACACTCCCTAAATTCTCTGTTTTTGAACAAAGCTGCAAATCAGACCCACACAGACGTGGACTTATTTCAGATTTGTATGCCCAATTACTTTCACATACAACTTCTTCTTCTTTAATCCCTTACTCTTTGTAACCACAGCGGCTAAACATACCATAGCAAAAGCATGAAAAACAACTCCCTTTGCATACAATCTGTTAAACAAAGAGTGACTCAAGCTATGATCCATGCAAAAATTGAAGTAATCTTTCTTGACAAAATACCCCAATTTGAATCTTTATGGAAACCATGGATCGAACATCACCCTCCTCCGGGTTTAGATAGTTAGTTTGTTATTATAAACCTAAAAGGTATATAACTCCTACTTTATCTTTCTGATTCACACTCTTCAATTTAACAATACTCTCTGGAAACCCCTCCATCCCTTTTCTCACCCCTATGCCCAACTTCCCCCTAGGTCCTATAACAAATGTTGACACTTGGGATGGTTGGTATTCTTAATTCTTTTTACCAGGAACCGCCAAGCCATGGAGTCGGACCTTGACCCTGGTCAGAATAATCTATCCCCTACTATCCCACAATATCTTGACCTATCATCCCTTTCTCATCATTGTCCCCAACTCATATTCATATCTATATTTGTTTATTGATTTTGTATTACAGCTTTGTGTAGTGATTTATTCTTTATTTAATGCTTATTATTACCAATATTGTAAAACAAATATTGAAAAGAAGCATCACTTGATATGTAGTCTATCAGTATACAATCTTGAATGATTTCACCTGACCTATCTGTTTTCATTTGAGAAGCTTTGTTGTATGTTTTGACTTTATATTGTATTAAAAATATGCTCTTATTATTTATAAATTTATTGTACCTTGTAAAACACAATACAATATTTGAAAGAGAGAAATATCTCAGCAAAGTGACAACTCTGTAAAAAATCTTTTCATCTTTAATTTTTTCAAAAACATGTGGCAAAAAATAAGATCTTCCAAAGACTCAACATGCTTCTCAGCAGCAAATTTCTTGGGGTGTCTACTTTCCAAAAGGGGGTCATTTGGGGGATGTTTATACTCTTTCGGTATTTTAGGGCCTCCAAAAATGTGATAAATAGGAAATCCAATGCGTATTTAACACCCCTTGAAAGGCTGAGGGTGGTCATTGGATTTTGGGCCCCTGTACGTGGCTAGGCTGCCAACAATTCTTCAACACATGGTATCCCCATACTCAGGAGAAGTAGCAGAATGTGTTTTGGGGTGTAATTCCACATATACCCATGGCAAGTATGAGAAATATCTCAAGTAAAAAAAAAAACATTTTTTTTTCTCATTTTCAAAAAACTTGTGGCAAAAAATAACATTTTCCATGGACTCAACATGCTCTCAAAAAATAACTTGGGTTATCTACGTTCTAAAAAGGGGTCATTTGGGGGGTGTTTGTACTGTGGCGACATTTTAGTTTTTTTTCTATTACAAGGGATGTTTACATTCCTTGTAATAGGAATAAAAGTGATCCAAATTAATTATTTTTTTTTTTTAAAAAGACAGTGTAAAAAAAAATAAAAGTAAAATAAATAAGAATTTTTTTTCTTACTTAAACGCCCTGTCCCTCCATGCTCACGCGCAGAAGCGAACGCATATGTAGGTCGCGCCCGCATATTTAAATGGTGTTCAAACCACACATTTGAGGTATTACCGCGATCGTTAGAGTGAGAGCAATAGTTCTAGCAAAAGACTTCCTCTGTAACTCAAAACTGGTAACCTGTAGAAATTTTTAAACGTCACCTATGGAGATTTTTAAGGGTCAAAGTTTGTCGCCATTCCACGAATAATTTTGAAGCATGACATGTTGTATATCAATTTACTCAGCGTAACATTATCTTTCACAATATAAAATTAAAAAAAGACTCGCCATCAAAATACTCCCGAACGTGGGCTTGTTGGACCCACTTCCGCACCACAGAGAGATATACCTCCATCATGAGGCCAAACCGTCCCGAATCTTCCCACATTGACTGACTGAAATAAGCCAAATAACTCCTTTGAGATACGCACTTTCTCATCAAAACTTGCTGATTCGCTCATTCCCGCCCTAATGCGGATCCCGGGGGGAATCCCCCTTCAGACAGGGATCTTCCCACGAAATCTTGCATGATCTTGAAGCTCGGTGGAGACTGGGGAGGGGATGCCCCAGCTCCCTCTTTCCCTTCCCCATGTCTGTCTTTCACTTTATCCCTCAATCCCACTCACTTCTATGTCTATTCCCCTTTCTACATCCCTACCCCAACCGAACAGACGACGTTAACCATCTACCTATCCCCATGACTACCCTAACTTATGTGTATAATTTGCCATTTAATCCTCACATCTTAAAAACTGACGAGACTAACTCCCCATACAGACATACCCCACCTTACAAGCCCGATACTCCCACACGTGCTCAGGAATAAACAAACGGACTTATATCTAACTACACACTGCCACTTCTCCAATTAGACCCTAATTTTGAAACCATAATCAAAGTGACACTCCTGTATAAGATGGTTCCTGATCTCAGATGATGAGGTAAACCTCGAGTTCGAGGCTGTTTTACGCCTTTATACTTCTGTTTGATTTACTGTTAAACATATATCTGACTCGCTATACTTCAGTGAGATAAGTCATGTCAATAAGGTTTATGTTGTCTATTCACATATTGTTTGTAAAACTGTGTAACAACACTTTGTTCACAATAAAACTTTTATGGAATAAAAAAAAAAATATATATATTTAAAAAAATGGGGCTAACTTTACTGTTTTCTTATTTTTTTAAATTTCAAAAAGTGTATTTTTCCCCAAAAAATTGCATTTGTAAGACTGCTGCGCAAATACGGTGTGACATAAAGTATTGCAATGACTGCCATTTTATTCTCTAGGGTGTCGGAAAAAAAATGTATGTATGTATGTATGTATGTATGTATTTGTGTATAATATAATGTTTGGGGGTTCTAAGTAAATTTCTAGCAAAAAAAAATGATTTTAACTTGTAAACAACAAGTTTGAAAAATAGGCCTGGTCCTTAAGTGGTTAAAGGGGACATAGGCTTGTAGTGTCTAACAGAGGTTCTAACCTTTCCCCTGTACTTCAAAGCTAAAAAAAAATAATAATTTGTTCAGCGCTTAATAAAAATCATATCTTCCAGTTATAGATCTGAATTTAAATAGAAAATTTAAAGCAAAAACTCTTGAGCACAATGCTCCATCCTACCTGAATCCTTGCAGTCTCCTGGTGGCCCGGGGTGTCCTGGAAATCCAGGGAGTCCAATTATTCCTGTTTAATCATAGTATACAATTTAGCACAGTGAAAGTGAGGTGACCCCGGGCATCTTTTTTTTTTAAGCCCAACTTCCGACTTACTAACCCCCCAGTATCCTCCACCCCATTTTGGAGCTCCCCATTCATTTATAAAACCTGTCCAGGTTCAATACATCACAGTTCCTCTTTGCTATTTTATGTAAAGAGCATATACATAAACATATAAGAACGATTTTAAAAAATAAAACATATTGGTGTAAAAATTTAAAATTACCCCAAACTATTCCAAAGTCACTTTAAGATTTATACCTCGCTCTCCTTTCTCTCCTTTCTCTCCATCTTTTCCAGGAGCTCCACACGTAATGATGGAACAGCCGCTCTTTTCCACATCTTGGCATATCTGTGTGCTTGACATCACTAAAGCCACATGGAGAAGAAGAACACCGAAAACCCGCAGAGCTTTCATATTTTAAACACAGCTGATCTACAGAGGAAGAAAAAAAAAAATATGAGTCTTTTGCCAAAGTTATGCTGATGCCCCCACCCCATTATTAACCACTTCAGCTCCAGGAAGATTAACCTCCTTTCATGAACAGGCCATTTTTTGCAATACGGCACTGCGTTACCTCTAGGATTGCCACCTTTTCTTCAAGCCAAACCCAAACACTATAATGGCATGCAGCATTTTTTTTTTTTTAGAGCAGCTGTCAGCACCCCCCATTAGAGACCCTCCCTAGCTCCCTTATAGAGTTCCCTTATATCAGTGCCCCCTCCCCCATAGAGACCTCTTTTAGAGAGAGAGACCCCCCCATTCTAGCTTTCCATTCTGTTGTATTGTCTATGCCTTACTGGCAGGAGGGACAGTCACTGGAGACCTGTGTGAGGGGGAACCGGCTGGAGTTAGGAAGGGAACCGGCCAAGTGTGTTTGGTTTGGAGCTGCCTGGGAGGTGGAGCGGCTCTAAGAAAATCCCACATGTGCATGCACACATGTTATTGGTTGCTAGGACACCGGCAGTCCTAGCAACCAATGACTGCAAAGCATTCACTGGCTGGTGAAAAGGGGGGGGGGGTGGCAGGCACCTTGCAGGGGTAAAGGCAGAGGGAGAGAGTGCACAGCAGAGGAAGCCGCAGCCAGCAGGAATAATTACTGAATTCAAGGATACTCCCCACTTAGTTCCCGCACTGGCTCTATCCCCAGAACAGATCTCTTACGGCAGTGCCGGGACAAGGTCATCCAGCGCCCTGGGCAAAGATGGCAAACTGCCCCCCCCCCCCCCCCCCAGTGTACTCATAGTTCACATCTTGGTCTCAGTGTAGCACCTGCTGGGAATGAAAGCTGTTTCTCTATGAGAATATGATATATGTCACATGACAAGGAGAAGGCAGTCTGCCCTCACTCCCCAGTGGCACTGTGCTGACACTGAGGTGTGTTTTCAGCAGGCGTCCTCTTTCTTCTGACCACAGTAGGTACATGTTGGCAATATGTTGCCTCCTCACCACCGGTTTTAAACCCCCCCAAGCTGCACTACAACTGTGTGCATTGCATGTCGTTGCGGGGAGGTTGCAATGTGGCCCCATTCACACGGTAGTGTGTGCTGAAAGTGATGAGGGTGGGGGGTATAATTCCTGCCGCAACTGCAAATCAAAATATTGCAGAACTGGCATCTGTATACCTCCAGCTGCTGCCTCTTCGACTTAAATGGGGGGAGTGATAGAGAGTGGTAAATTAAGGCTCAGCAGCATGTTTTATTGCCCCCAAACTGCGAGCCCAAGGCTAGGTTCACAATGTTGCGGGTGGTTGCATGTGTGGGACAGCGTGTACACACACACACAAACACACACACACACACACAACCACCTGTATGTGAAATCCCTTTTTTTTTTTTTTACAGACACACAAGGCTGTCATTCATTGTTATTGGCACCTTTGCGTATCTGAAGATGCAGCACATTTTCAGATGTGGGAAATTGCATGGTGTAAAAATTGCGATTTCCCTTCGGCTGCATTTTCATGGAGGTGCAGGGACCTTTTTCCTGAACTTCCTGCAGGTACAGAAGCCCAGACCAATTTTTAGCTTTCAGCGCTGTCGCACTTTGAATGACAATTGCACGGTCGTGCTACACTGTACCCAAATGACATTTTTATCATTTTTTTCACACAAATGGAGCTTTCTTTTGGTGGTATTTAATCACCATTTGGGTTTTTATTTTTTGCTAAACAAACAAAAAAAAAATTTTTGAAAAAAAGAAAAAAAACAAGTTTCATAGTTTATTATAAAATTTTGCAAACGGGTAATTTTTCTCCTTCATTGATATTTGCTGATGAGGCTGCACTAATGGGCACTGATGGGCTGCACTGATGGGCACAGATAAGACGGCACTGAGGGGTAGCACTGGTGGGTGGCACTGGTAATGACGCACTGATTGGTGATTTATTGGTGGCACTGTGGGCACTGATAGGTGGCACTGAGGGCACTGGTGGGTGGTACTGTGGGCACTTGTAGGTGGCGCTGGTGGGCACTGGTAGGTGACACCTCCACGATTGGGACCGATGTCCCTCTCGCAGCCGCCGGTGATTGGCTTTTTTTTCCTCCTCACTCCATCAGCGTGGATGAGGAAAAATAGCCGATTACCGGCTCTGCTTAAATCACATGATCAGCTGTCATTGGCTGACAGCTGATCACGTGGTAAGGGGGTCAGGATCGACCCCTTACTCCGATCTGTGATCAGGCGAGTCTCATAGACTCACTGATCACAGAGCGCACCCTGCAGGGGGCGCGCAGGCCACTCGAGCACAGGAGGACTTCCAGGGACGCCCTCCCGGCAAATTAAGTCCGAGCTGTAGCCGTCTTTTGGCTATAGTGCGGACGTCAAGTGGTTAAATGAATAGGCTGCTGTGCCCACACAAATGTGAGTCACAGAAAACGCATTGGTGTGAACCTGACATAATAGTCAGCTAAAAGGAAATACATATAGCACAGTGCCTCAAAACATTCACCCAATAGCACAAAGTCACTGTAACCACTTGCCTACCAGGCACTAACACCCCCTTCATGCCCAAGCCATTTTTCAGCTTTCAGCGCTGTCGCACTTTGAATGACAATTGCGCGGTCATACAACACTGTACCCAAACAGATTTGTTATCATTTTCTCCACACAAATAGAGCTTTCTTTTGGTGGTATTTAATCACTGCTGGGTTTTTTATTTTTTACAAAAAAAAGATCAAAATTTTTTTAAAATAAATGTTTTTTACTTTTTTTCTGTCAGTAAATTTTGTAACTAAATAATTTTTCACCTTCACTGATGTGCGCTGATGAGGCGGCAATGATGGGCACTGATAGGCTGAACTGGTGGGCATTGATAAGGTGGCACTTATGGGCACCGATGAGGTGGCACTGAGGAGGAGGCATTAATATGCTGCACTTATGGGCCCTAATAGGTGGCACTGATGGGCACTAATAGGCAGCATTGGCGGGCACGGATTGGCGGTACATATGGGCATTGATGGGTGGCACTGATGAGCATTGATGGACAGCAGTGATGGGCATTGATAGACAGCAGTGGTAGATGGCACTGATTGCCAGCACTGACTGGCATAGCTGGGCCGTGGTGGGCACTGATTGCTGCCACTGGTGGGCACTATATGCTGGCATTGGTGAGCACTGTATTTTGACACTATATTTCTTTAATGTAATGCCGCTGATCGGCTCTCCTCTCCTCACATTTTATTTTCTAGGGTCTCTGCTAAAAAGTTAGCCCAATTTTTTGGTATAATGTAAAAGATGATGTTATGCCGAGTAAATAGATACCTAACATGTCATGCTTTAACCACTTGCCGACCGGCCGCCGCAGTTAAACTATGCTATGCAGGAAGATGGATCTGTGTGTTGTCCCAGGCAGCCCTTTCCCCCACACAGTTAGAAACACACTGAAGGAACACAGTTAACCCCTTGATCGCCCCTGATGTTAACCCCTTCCCTGCCAGTGTCATTAGTACAATGTCAGTGCATATTTTTAGCACCGATCACTGTAATAATGTCACTGGTTCCCAAAAAAGTGTCAAAAATGTCAGTTAGGTGATCGATCCGCCGCAGTGTCACAGTCTTGCTAAAAATCGTTGATCACCGCCATTACTGGTAAAAAAATAAAATAAATAAAAATGCCATAAACCTATCCCCTATTTTGTCGGCGCTATAGCGTTTGCGCAAACCAATCAATATACGCTGTTTGGGATTTTTTTTACAAAAAATATGTAGCAGAATAACAATTGGCCTAAATTGATGAAGAAATTAGATTTTTTTTTTTAAATGTATTGGGTGTGTTTTATAGCAGAAAATAAAAAAATATGTTTTTTTTTCAAAATTGTCAATCTTTTTTTTGTTTATAGCGCAAAAAATAAAAACCGCAACGGTGATCAAGTACCACCAAAAGAAAGCTTTATTTGTGGGGAAAAAATAGAATTTCAATTTTATTTGGGTACAGAGTCGCACGACCACGCAATTGTCAGCAAAAAATACCACAGTGCCGTATTGCAAAAAATGGCCTGGTCATTAAGGAGGCAAATCCTTTCTGGGGCTGAAGTAGTTAAAATTGTGCACGCTCGTGGAATGGCGACAAACTACGGTACTTAAAAATCTCCATAGTAGACGCTTTAAAAATGTTTACAGGTTACCTGTTTAGAGTTACAGAGGAGGTCTAGTTCTAGAATTATTACTCTTGCTCTAACAGCGATCGTGGCGATAGCTCACATGAACACCGTTTACATATGTGTACACGACTTACGTATGCGTTTGGTTCTGCGCATGAGCCCAGAGGGATGGGCGCTTACATTTTTTTTTATTATTATTTATTTTACACTGCCCCTTTATTTTTTTTAATTTTGTTATCACTTTTATTCCTATTACAAGAAATGTAAAATATTCCTTGTAATAGAAATAAGCATGACAGGTCCTCTTTATTCAGAGATCTGGGGTCAAAAAGACCTCAGTAAAATTGCTATAGGGCGGTCGGCAAGTGGATAATCACTTGCCGCAAAATCACGTACATGTACGTGATTTTGCTCAATTGATTGTACCGGGGTGATATGCAGCTGCAGGCATCACCCCACTACTGTGTTTTTTCTTGTAATAACAACTGATGTAGCTAAGCAGCCACTCGACTGTTATTACAAGCAACGGGAGGGGATGTCGTGTCCCCCCCCCCTTCCGCCACTCCACCCTGGTCTACCGTCCCACCAGGAGACTCAACCCGCCAGCCGGCACGTCTGCCGGCTGGCTGGAGACCCGAACAAAGCTTGGTTCGGCTTTGACTGGATCTCCATTGTAGAAACCCAGAAGCATCGTCACTACGTCACTTCTGGGTTTACTCAGCAACCAACGGCTACAGTTTTTAAAAAATTTCAGTATTCAAAAATGTTGATCTTGGCGTTTTGAATACTTTCAAGTGCAAAGGAGGGGTTTGTGACAGCAATAAAAGTGATCAGATTATATATATAAGGGACAGTGTAAAAAAAAAATAAATACGAATTTAATTTTTTTTTTTTTTTTAAAGCGCCCCATCTCTTTGTGCTCATGTACTAATGCAAACGCATGCATAAGTCTGTAACTCTAAACAGGTAACCAATTAAAAAAAAAAGTTAAAATGTAGCGTAGTTTGGCAACTGGATCTACCAAGACATAGAAATACATTTATTGAGAAATATAAGTAAGGTGCTTATTAAAATGGCACTCACCAAGGTAGACACAAGGGACCTGGAGCAGATGAAGCAGAAGACCCAAGCTGGTCATTTATATACACAGTATACTGATAGGTTATCAGACTATGTACATATTTCTTTTTTTTTTTTTTTTTCTTTTTTTACCACTTCAGCAAACCTTACATATTTCTACCTGCAAAATCAGCAAATGCAAACATTGACCCCCGCATCTTTTTCAAAGAAATTAAAGATTGCGGTAAGAAAAAGCTGAATGCTTGCAGAGACATTATTTGGTTTACCATGAAATCTACAGTAGATCTACAATGATTAAACTTCTGTGTACCTGACCCTTTTTTATAAGGTGAGGAGAATAAATGAGAAATGGACTTCTAGAAACTTGGCACAATACTAATGTACTTAACAGTATTGCACAAATAAAACACATTTTAGTTAAAATGGACCTTGTACTTCAGGGGAGGTCTGCTTATGCAATGAGCCACCCTCCATCCTTAACCCCTTCACGCCTAAGGATAAAACAAATATAAATGCCTAAGTACAATGCACAATTTTTCAATTTTGACATGTGTTAGTAAAACCGTACTTCTCACTTAACTACTTTGAGCATCCAGGTGGTTTATACCTTGTTTTTTCAGGTCAAATTGGGCTTTCATTTGTTAGTAAATGGTTATGGAAATCTACTGTTTTTTTTTTTTATTTATCTATTATCAAAAGGAAAACTGGCCCCAAAAAAATAAATAAATAAATAAATAAATAAATAAATAAATAAATAAAATGATATAATATATAATAATACAAATGATTAAAAAGAAAAAAAAGGAGGGTTGTTAAATGTACCTTGGATTTCTTGTTCCAACCATAACCTATCACCAAAGAACAACCCAAAATAAATTCTCCTGCTCCTGACGATCGCAATGTTACCACATATGTGTATGTCAGTTGTTGCTTGTACCTGTAGTACAGCCCAGAAGCAATAGTACGCATTTTGCTTT
Source organism: Aquarana catesbeiana (assembly GCF_042186555.1). Lineage (NCBI taxonomy): Eukaryota > Metazoa > Chordata > Amphibia > Anura > Ranidae > Aquarana > Aquarana catesbeiana. The sequence goes on from NC_133331.1 coordinate 268,972,179, forward strand.
TTTTTTTTTTTTGTCCTTCCTAAAACTTACTGATACTGATGCTAATTAAAAAAAAATAAAAAATCCTGCCCAAAATATACTGACCCTGACCTTAACCTTTGACCCTGACCCTGGCATTGACCTAGATCAAACCTTGATCTAGTTTTTTTTTTTTTTCTTTATCTTTTTACAAAAATGATTTTCTTTCCTCTCTGCAAGGCTAGAAAAACATACATTGTATCTTTCCTCTCTATTCACAGAAAGAGAAAAAAAACACAGGGGCGGGTTTCGCACTCACTGACCACTGTGGTAGCCAGGGGCTACCACAGTGCTCAGTTGACTCGGAGTTGGGGGATCCCAGTTACGAACGTTAGTATGGTGTGAGACCCCGGTCTCTGTGCTGTGTGGGCGCTGTGTGGCATGCTCCCAGCAAAAAGATAAGCATTTATGCGGCCTCACAGAAAGAAGGTCACTTCCGTGAGGCTGCCTATATGTGTTACATCGGCAGAAAGGTGTTACATTGTGTAAAATTTAAAAAAAAAAAAGAAACTGTATATTATCTAACTCCCCAATGGGTTTTATTTTTGCACTTTCTTCCTGCGTTTTAGGAAAGGGGAGAGGGGCACCTTGAATAAATGGACCTTGTCACTGACCTTGCAAGGTCCCCCTTAACAAAGTCTTATAATTAACAAAGTCAAAAAAGTGTTAAAATCCTGTGCTTATCCTACCCTCCTGGTGAAGGGAAATGTGACTATTGAAATAGAGAAATCAAAACACATAGATAAATAAATAAAAATATATATATAGATAAACGAAAGCTGCAAACTAAAAAGATACGAACCCCTACTATAAACATAGATTTTTAAAGGTAACTTTTATTGTTTTTATAAACAGTACCAATAATTGTTATGCAGGTTTACAGAGCACAGCAAATATTGCATTATTCAAGGTTCAATACAGTGGACAGGTATACAGATTGACATTATGCAGTAGTACATACAACACATCTCACAATACATTACATTGTCGGTATCAGATGTTAGATGCTGGGAGTTACAATATCACAACCAGTGTTGTGTTCTCTCATTAAGCAGGGGGTATGGTACTCTCTGAACTCACCCATGAGTTCCAGATTTTAGTGAATTTTTTGGGGCATCCCCTTGCCTCATATGTCAGCTTATATAATGGTATAGCTTGGTTGACAATAGTGAGCCAGAGTTTCACGGTCGGGACCACATTAGATTTCCAATGCATGGTTATTGTTTTTTTAGCATAAAACATCACTATACGTATGAATGATTGAACGTTTTTGGATAACTCTTCATCATCAATATATCCCAACAGACATCTAAGAGGATTACAGATATTTGGTATACTGGCTATATTGCTGATAAAGGCCGTAACCTCTGACCAAAATTGCCGTATCGGCGCGCACTCCCATATTAAATGGAAGAACGTGCCCTCAGCCGTCCCACATCGAGGACATAAGGAATCGGGTGCTCTCTTTAGTTTAAATAATAATCGTGGTGTGAAGTATGCTCTGTATAATAACTTGGTCTGGATCACCTTATCTCTAGAAGAGATGACAGAGGGGACCTGTACGGGTAAAATTTCCCCCCAAATCTCCTCCGTCAGCTCGGGTATGTCCAATTTCCATTTATGTTGAATAGCAGTGAGCCTAGTAGTAGTAGAGTGTAGCAAAGTCTTATAATAGGACGATATAAGTTTGTCATGAGAAGGGTCGGTCAGTAGAAGCTCAAGTTGGGAGGGTTGCATCTCTGTGTTACGAAGCCCAAATTGTGCCGCTGCAGTATGTCTGATCTGTAAATACTGGAAATATGCCGTGTGTGGGAGCCCAAAATCCCTCTGAAATTCCATAAAAGATCGGAATGTATTGTCTAAAAACAGGTGTGCTATAGTTTTAACCCCTTTCTTTGCCCAATATCCCCCGTCAGTTCTCTGGGTAAATTCTGGTAAGCTTGGATTTCCCCATAGTGGAGCATTAGGAGACAAGACAGCTCTAGAGCTAGGGGGTAGTAGTTTAGATATTTTAAAGATCTGTAGTGTCATGGCTAGAACCTTTACTCCCCCTCTCCCCCTTAGTGACATGCGATGTATTAGATTTTGGAGGGATTCGTATGAGGTGAGGATGGCTGCCTCAAGAGCAGTAGCTGCATTGTTGGCCTCTGGGAAGAACCACCAATGGGCATGTGCCAGTTGTGATGCAATATAATAAGTTTGGAGACATGGTAGCGCCAGTCCCCCCTCTAAGGTGGGCAATTGTAGGGTATGTTTGGCAATCCTCACCACACCGCCCTTCCATATAAATTGGGTGATTATAGAGTCTATTTCCTTAAATTTGGCTTTTGTTATATAGATTGGTGAGTTGCCCACAACGTAAAGGAATCTCGGGAGGTAAATCATTTTAAAGATATTTATTCTTCCTAGGAGCGTCAGTGGGAGGTTATTCCAGGTTTTTAATGTGTTCTTTAATCTACTAATGAGGGGGTCTAAATTAATCTTGGCATAGGAAGAAATAGGTTGTTCAATCAAGACCCCCAAGTATCTAAAGCTATGGACTATTTGTATTGGGCAATCTTGAGGTAGTCTTATTTGAGTCTCTCGGTCAATCTGGAACAATAAAGATTTATCCCAGTTGACCTGAAAGCCTGAGAAATGGCCAAACCACCGGATGATTTCCAGCAGGGTTGGGAGTGACGACTGGGGGTCCTCCAAATATATGTCGTCCGCGTACAAGGATACTTTTTCTTCTAGGCCCCCAGTCGTCAGTCCCTTAACTTCCCCACTGGATCTCACCAATGCTGCCAGGGGTTCTATTGCTATTGCGAACAGGAGTGGTGACAATGGACACCCTTGTCTTGTACCTCTCTTTATCTGAAAAGCTTTTGATACGGATGCATTTACTCTCAGTCTAGCAATAGGCTCGGAGTAAAGGAGGCGTACCCACTGTATAAAAGTAGAGCCAAACCCAAATTTGGCTAGAACTTCAAAAAGATATGGCCATTCGACTGAATCAAAGGCCTTGTGAGCATCTAAAGCCAGGACAGCTCGGGTACCAGTTTTATCGTGGATTGCCTGCATATTAGTATACAGTCTACGTAAATTGATAGAGGTTGACCTTCCAGGTATGAATCCTGTTTGATCCGCCCCCACAATGGTCGTAATCACCGCATTCAATCGTTTAGCAAGTACTTTAGCTAAAATCTTTACGTCAGTGTTAATAAGTGAGATTGGTCGGTATGACTCGCATAAGAGGTGGTCTTTATGAGGCTTGGGGATTAACACTATCAGTGCTTCTGACATGGAGGGTGGCAACCGACCTGTTTTAATGGCAAAGTTATACATCCTTAACAAATGAGGTATTAGTAGGTCCCTAAAGTGCATGTACCACTCAATAGGAAATCCATCAAGGCCTGGAGTTTTGTGTCTAGCAAAGGATTGTATTGCGTCTTCTATTTCATCTACCGTCACTGGGGCGTCAAGTGTGACTGTCTGAAGCTCTGTTAATTTGGGGAGTGAAATTTCCGAGAGGTAATCGTCTAGTTCCACTATTGTATAGTGAGCTCTGGTTGTGTATAGGGTGGAATAGAACTCGACAAACGCTTCCATAATATCTTCGCTCTGTTCCACCACTATGCCCGCTGAATTTTTAATTCTGGGAATATTGCATGGTTGGTATTCTGGTCTGGCTAGGTATGCTAATAACCGACTATTTTTATCTCCGAATTCAAATATACGTTGGCTCTGATATAGGAGTTTTTTTTGTGTACGCTCCACTAGTACCAAGTCCAGCTCTCTTGCCCTGTGTCGCCAAGTGGCATGTGTTGCAGAGGTAGGGTTATCAGAGTACGCAATCTCCGCATCCCTGAGCCCACCCTCTGCGTCCATTAGTCTGGACTGTGATGCCTTGCGGGCCTGCCCAATCGCAGCTGCAAAGGAACCACGAGTGGTGGCCTTAAAGGCATCCCAGACCACCAGGGTGTCCGCACTATGTTTGTTATTTATCCAGTAAATTTTCATATCAGCTGAACTCTGGTCCACCACGGCCTGATTCTCCAACCAGAGCGGGCTCAGCCTCCACACTCTGTACGAGGAGGGCGCGTCAAAGGCCAGGTCCACCATCAGAGGTGAATGGTCCGACAGTGCCCTAGGTAGGTACTTAATTCCTGTTATTAAATGAAGTATATTAGAAGAAACCAAACAGAGATCAATTCGTGATAGGGTATTATGGGAGTCAGATTGACACGAATACTCCCTCACGCCAGCATGTCTCCACCTCCAGGCCTCCACCAGGTCAAATTGAGCCAGATAAGATCCTAAGGGAGTTGGGGGCATTGTAGAACATCGGAATCTGTCCATAGAGTTATCTAGCACCGTATTATAATCCCCCGCTATGATTAATGGGCCTTCAGCAATTTCGAGTATTGTTCCCATCACCTTCTCAAAAAATTTCCTTGTAAAGGGTGGTGGGATATAGACGTTTATCACCGTATACGGTTTACCTAAAAGTTCCATTACCAAGATGACAAAACAGCCATTTGGGTAAATTTTAATGTGTTTAATGGAGATTGGTGCTGATTTGGCAATGAGAATAGACGTCCCCCTGGCAAAGGAAGAATAGGTGGAATGTAGAGCATAAGCTATTTTAGCTCTTTTAAGGGCCATAACTCTGGAGCCCTGGAGATGGGTCTCCTGGAGAAGGATCACATGCGGCTTGTGGCGTGCTAAGTAATCAAACATCACTGAGCGCTTTATCTTAGAATTAAGCCCCCGAACATTCCATGATATCAGACGTAAAGTATTCATTTCTGAGTGTAATACATAGGGTTGCACGACCACCCTCCGAGGCACCTCAGAGCCAACCATCGCGTGGGACTCCAGGCTCCTCGAGAGGCGGGGGCGCAACTCCGAATGCTTGTCTGGAAAATTCGTATGTTATCTAGCACGTATACCTGAGCACCTTGATAATTTGTCTGATCCATGAACCTGCAAACATGTGTCATAGAGTAGTAATAAGCATGTAACCATGGCATAAACGATGCCAACACCCAAAAGGTTTTCCAACTCTCCCATCCCACCCTAACCCTCCCGGCTCCCATACCCCAACTCATGAGAGCTTTGTACCCTAAATTGAAACTGCGTAGCAGGGGGTGTTTAGAACAGTCTCGTGGTCAACCTCCTGAGATAGCACTAATCAGGGGGAGATTGTGAACACAAGCTACCACCCGTGTATCTTTCCCAGGCAGAATATTCATCAGCCCGGCCTTAACAAAATATTCTTCTGGATGATGATAGAAAAGTTTCAGTTCCGGCCCGCCTAGCTGTAACCAGATTGGTCAGCTCGTAGAAGGATACTAACAGTTCCATCATGGGACGTACAGCATTGGACATCTGTTTTCCTTCAGTTGGATAAGTGCTAGTATAGGAATGTCAATGTCCTGGGGCTTATTTGCAATCTTCGTTGTGAATATATTAAAGATCAGTAGCTCAAGGATGTCGATGAACAGAGAGCTTTGCTGTTAGTGGACAATAAGGAGATGTATTGGTCATCGGGGGGTTGATCTCCGTGGCAGGTTCCTTTGTTCTAAAGGTCCCAGCGCGTCTGCCCAGTGAGCCGCTTCTTTCGGATCAGTGAAGAAATGGGCTTTACCCTGATGAATGACCCGAAGGCGTGCAGGATACAGCATGCTGTATGGTAGTTGTAGATCATGCAAACGCCTCTTGACCGCTAGGAAAGTGGCACGCTGTTTCTGTGTGGCTACCGAGAAGTCAGGGAAGATGGTAATGCCGTTACCGCTGAAGAGTATATTCCCCTTCTCCCTGGCCACTCTGATGATGGCTTCTCTATCCCTGAAATGCAGCATCTTAATGAGCATAGCACGTGGGGGAGCCCCAGGGGGTAAGGGGCGTAGTGGAACCCTATGGGCTCTCTCGATGGCAAACATGGTGGAAAAAACATTGGCGCCAAATACTGACATCAGCCATTGCTCCATAAACTTTTCTGGGGCCTTGCCCTCTGCCCCTTCTGGAAAGCCTAGGAAACGGAGATTATTGCGTCTGAGACGGTCTTCCATATCTGTAAGCTTATCAGCCATATAATCTTGGGCCTGGCGCAACTCCCTTACAGATCCCTGCAAAGGGCGCGTGTCATCCTCTAAATCTCCTATGCGCTGTTCCGCATTTTGCACTCTATGTCTCAGGTTTTGTACATCATGCTTCAGGAATGATAGATCAGTTTTAATTGAGTCCATCTGTGTGGTAAGGGAAGCATGGCTGTGCTGTATGGCCTCCATGATTTGTGAGAGAGAGGGCTCTGCAGGGCCTGCAGCCGCCTCAGCATTAGGATCAGACACTGAGTCTATGTCATCTGGGGAGGAGGATAGAAGGGGGTCTTCAGGGCTGCTGCCAGGGATATGTTGTGACTCACCCTTCCCTCGATGCTGCTGGATTGTCAGGGAGGTGGATGGCTGACCTTGCTTCTGAGCGTGGAGCCGGCCGGCGCCATTTTGCTGCGGCGGGCATGGCTGCGATGGCTGACCGAATCCCGAGGTTTCCTCCATGGCCGGACCGTATTTCACCATGGTCAGAGGTGCTCTGGAGTCCTGGGAGGTTAGTGAGCTTGAGGATGGTTGTGGATGGCGGCCGGGCTAACAGGATGGCTGAAGGATCTGAGTGAGACGGACGGAGCTCAGGCTTTGCACGTCCTCAAATCCCGGTCGTTGGCCACGCCCCACTCACCATAAACATAGATAATTAAAAAAGACAGGTGCGCTAATCTATAAGAACATTCACAGTGCAAACAATACACATGACAAAAATGTAAGGGCATCAAGTCCACTCCTACAAAAACAAGTGTATAAAATAAATAAAAATAAAAAAAATAAAAAAAAAATTATAAATTGAAAAGTAAACAATTCAGCTCATAAGAGGTGCATAAAAAAAAAAAAAAAAAAATGTGCTTGAAAAATGTCCAACCGGCAAACCAGAGTTGCCACCTCATCCCTTTAAACCTGAACACATATTAATCACACAGGTTCTGTGGCTGATTAAGGTGGTAATTAAACTCACTTGTTGCCTTATCTGCATTTAATTAGCCTCAGGAAGTGACCTTCTTTCTGTGTTCATATGTGTTCAGGTTTAAAGGGATGAGGTGGCAACCCTATGGCAAACCCTTACACAAAAGGGAACTAAGTGAACCAAGTATGTGAAAACTTCAGTGCTTTTCAAGGAAATTGGGTGAACCAAATATAAGGGAACTTCAGTGCTCTTCAAAACACAACGACTTTACTATGCCATCACCACATACAGTAAATTCACTTCTTACCAGATAGCAGTAGTTTCAAGCATTGGATAATATTCCCACCATGGTCCAACGGACTGGGCTGTAAAGACGAACCAAATTCCAGATAGCAGCGGTATCAGACACTGGACAATGATCCCATCAGGCTCCAGCACCTTAAGCTGTAAAAGTGGACCCGGTTTTTTCATGGACATAGGAATCATGGTATCTTTGGAAGAGCCGATATCCAATCTGGCAGCTCAAGGATAAATCCCAGAGCATAAGAGAAGAAAAGGATAGCCATGTAGTGCAATATGTTTCAACAAAAGGGTTTATTAAAACAGCACACTAAAAACTTACATTAAGGCAGCCAAACATCAGCAAAAATAAACGCAGAAAAAAAACAGAGCGGTGGTTTGCACCAGCCAGCTCAAACGGTTACACATCTCATAATGGTCTCCACCCGACTAGTTTCCCCCTAATAGGCTTTAGCTGGGAAAGGAGACTCACCCAAGACGTCTGCTAGTAGCATATTGATACAAGTGGATGTGGGTGACACCCACACCCAATCTAAACACCTTTTTGGTGTCACCTAGATGGGACATGTAAGAATTTCTAAATAAGAATAAAAATATGCTATGCCATCAAAATGTAATCAATACTTGGTATTAAAAACAACAAAGTACCAGCGCTGATATGTAGAGACCTAAGGAGCAAAAAATAAGAAAATTAGTCAATGGGGAGGCTTCTATGCCCGGTGCAGCTGGATAAAAAACCGTAACTGGTAGAAACGGATATGGCAAACAAAACACAAAAGAACAAAAGGTCCAGCGCTCCAAGGGTTAAAGAAATCAAACCGCAGCATTTGAAAAAATTGTGTTAAGTAATGAACAATTTAATTCCAAATGGCAGTAAATATAAAACAGTCCCGTGCACTCACAGTGACGATAAAAAGGTAAAACAAGTTAGGGTGGTCACTAGCCATCCATTGAGCAACAAGGGGCTAAAGCAGAGTCTCAACCAACATCTCTCTCTCAAAACAGAGGACAGGAGGGAGAAGGACTTGGATGGATCAACAGCCGACAACCAACTGAGATCCCGCTAGGTGTGGAGTATGATCCCTGGGGAGATAACTCACCAGCAACGGGAAGCGATCCAGCGTGTGGAGCGGTGGATGACACAGCCACATGCAGCGGGGAAGATGGAACGGAGCTCCGTCTCACATGGGTCAGTGACGTCAGACCAGCTGAGACACTGATACAGAAAGGGGGAAGTCCGGCGTCAATATGGTGGAGCTGCTGTGGTGTCAGCTGATGGATCGCTCCGCCACTCGCGATGCAGTTCAATGCTTCCCCAATAGTGAGGGTTCCTCTTCCACATGAAGTGTCACCCAATGCATAGCCGCTGCTGTGAGATGTAAACCACACTGATAGAAAGTCTGAAGAGACAAGTAGGAAATGACGTTCTTATGCCGCTCTCACACGATTGGACTTTTCGTCTACAAAAGTCCGATGGACGTCGACGGACCAAAGCCGGCTGACAATCCGATCGTGTGTGGGCTTCCCAGGACTTTCGACTGACTTTTTCAGCCACAAATCTGACGCACTTTAGATTTGGAACATGCTTCAAATCTTTACGTCGTAACTCCGCCGGACCCAGAAATCCGCTCCTCTGTATGCTAGTCCGACAGACAAAAACCCACGCTAGGGCAGCTATTGGCTACTGGCTATCAACTTCCTTATTTTAGTCTGGTGTACGTCATCACTTACGAATCCGTCGGACTTTTGTGTGATCGTATGTAGGCAAGTCCGTTCGTTAGAAAGTCTGCCGTAAGTCCGCCGCAAGTCCGCCAAAAGTCCGTCGAAAGTCTGTCTAATGGGCTGTCGGACTTTTGTAGCCGAAAAGTCCGACCGTGTGTACGCGGCATTAGTCTTCTGGCAGAATTCAGCTGTCCCAACTTATCAAAGTGTCTTGTGAACATGTCAGTGTCATCTATCCTAGAGGGTGTGTGTGTGTGTCTGTCTGTCTGTGTTCGCCCTTCAGTATAGAAACGTTGGCTTTATATGTTACATGTGAACGTCATAACCTCTCAAAAACTTAGAACCTTGTATGGCACACATTCATTTCTGCTAACTTCAGCAATATGCTATACAAAAGGAGGTTCTAACTCAGAGTCATATATGGCATTCAATTGACAAGCCCACATGTAACACTCCATACTTGAAGTAATGTGCTGATCATGTAATGTCATATAACCAAACGTCTATATAATATTAACACATATACCCAACTTTACATTAAGTAACTATATACTAATACGTATTAATATGACTGAGATTACAAACTAATGTATTATTCCTTTAGCTATGTAGACACATGTCTATTTTTGTCTTCTCATGACATTCTATACTAAGATACCCTATATGTCATACTCAAATTGGCTACACCAGATAAATGCAGCAATGCTCAGCTTTAGATGAAGAATCATGTCAAATCAATTGATCAAGGTCATTCACACATACTCTATTTATTATGACTAATCATAAAACCAAATATGTTTTGCAAGCTTGCCGTGAATATAATATAACACCTAAAAGTGTCGAATTATAAATTTGGAGTAATATTCTAACAGTATGTCTGTCAGGTAGGTCAGTGTGTGTCAGGTAGGTCAGTGTATGTAGGTCAGTGTGTGTCAGGAAGGTCAGTGTATGTAGGTCAGTGTAGCTCAGTGTGTGTCAGGTAGGTAGGTCAGTTTAGTGGTCAGCATTGATGGGCACTGGTAAGCCAGGCAGCAACCAGCAAGTGAGCTTACCCCCTGCCACACAACCACACAACCCCTCCGCCTAACCAAAAAACTCAGCGCCACTAGAGCCCCCCCGTGCCGGTCTTGGACTTCGGGCATAAGCCCCTGGTCTTTTTCCACTTAGCAATGCCACTGGTGGCGAGTAATGCCTATGTGGCAAGTGTACAGGCCTGTGTGGCCAAGTGTAATAAAGTGCCATTTGAAGGCTACTATGTGTAGCCCAGGAGAAATTTTGGGTGACGACCCACAAATTTTGTAAGTAGAGACTTGAGAGAGAGGACTATAGATTGGGAGCACAGCTCTCCCATGGACACCTCGAAGCCAGGAGAGGTAAAAGTGGCACAAGTGAATTACAGACATGACAGACAGATATGGACAGTGGTTAAGAAATGACACCAAGACTATTATAGGTTGGACCAAAACAGACCAGATTCAATGCCAGCAGAAGGAGTTATGATCAACTTGGGTGCATGTTAATTTTTATGGCAGGTTGACAGAGTTGGATAAGGGGATTAAATGTGTACAATATTGGATTTTTGAAAGTATAAAACGTGATGAAACTTTAGTTATGAGCCTGTCAAAGTTTTTCTAATGCATATCGCTGATGGGTCTAGCAAAAGAGAATTAGACCAGGCAATGCAAGTGTTATCTAAATGTTCAATAAATGTTTGAGATGAGTTGAAAAATAAATTCTGCTCTTGCACCATCCATCTGAACATCTTCTTGTCTCTTCACAGGTAAACCTGCGTTTATACCTCCACATACCTTAAAACTGAATATTGCCTGACTGCACAAATGCTTAGTAAATCTGTTTGTCACCACTGTTTCAACTCCATCTGTAGCCATGCTCACATTATTTCAATGTTTATTTAGCCATTAAATCTTACCTAAATTATGGGTTCCCTTATCTTTACAATTTTGGCCTTTTAGTCCCCTTGCAGTTTGATTGTGGTGTGAAAGTTATGCCCTGCTAGCTGTGTTCCTAATATGCCCTCCTAATTGATTAATTGCCAGATTCAACCCACACCCAACACACAGTCTAAAAACAAGGCCTTCCTTACGGGGGAACACATACAGGGGGCTGCACATACAGGGGGTTCTTCCAAAGAAGTGGGGTTCTTTAAATAAGTGGCATTTCTGCTCTTGCACTTCAGCGATTTGCACAAAGATAACTATAAAAGACTGCAGGTGACCCCATTTCCAAATGTTATCATCTTCCTCTCTGAAACATGTACTCTTTACCTCTCCTCCTTTTCACAATTGCTGCCTCTCTCCTCAAACTCTCTTTTCTACATCCCTCTGCTCCACCCCACAATCTGTACATATCACCCTCACTTCTCCCCTCCCCCTATTACTGCACTCATCACCTCTTTCTAACCCTAAGCCCACTTGCTAACATACCCCCCAGGATACTGAAGCATGTCCCCTCATACAAATCATATTCTCATATTACCTCCCTCACTCTTCTGCTTCTCCTAATCGCTGGAGATATTTCCCCAAACCCTGGGCCCCCCTTATTTAACTGTGCCCAACACACCCATCACCCTACACCCTCTGGCAGTAGTCGCAATCTACACAATTTAGTCTCCATTCCTCTTCTTGCCAACACCAGCCTCCCTCTCTCCTGTGCCCTCTGGAACGCCCGCTCTGTCTGCAACAAACTCACTGCTGTTCATGACCTCTTTGTCACTAACTCCTTTAATCTACTTGCTCTCACAGAAACCTGGCTCCACGAATATGACACCCCTTCTTCTGCTTCCCTCTCCCAGGGTGGCCTTCACTGGACTCACTCCCCCAGGCCTAATGGACACAAGGGAGGTGGAGTGGGATTCCTCCTATCCCCCCAGAGCGCCTTCCAGGTTATTCACCCTCCTCCCTCTTTTTCACTCTCATCATTCGAAGCCCACTGTATACGTCTATTCTCTCCTACTTCCCTAAGAATAGCTGTGATCTACCGGCCCCCTGGACCATTATCGACTTTCCTTGATGAGTTTTCTGCCTGGCTACCCTAATTTCTCTCTTCGGATATTCCCACAATCCTTCTCGGTGATTTCAACATCCCTGCTAATACAAACACTCCTGCTACTTCTAAACTTCTTAGTCTAACCTCTTCATTTGACCTGAAGCAATGGGTACAGGCTTCTACTCACTCTGATGGCAACACCCTTGACCTTGTATTCTCTTACCTATGCACTCCATGCAACTTCTCAAACAATCCTTTATCTCTCTCCGACCACCACCTTATTAATTTCTCTCTCCCCCTGTCTTCCACCACCTTTTCCTCCAATCGCCTAACCATCACCCGTAGAAACTTTTGCAACTTCAACTCCTCTCTCCTCTATTCTGCTACTGACCACCTCTATGACAAAATCTCTCCCCTGTCCTGCCCCAACCAAGCCATGTCCATCTACAATAAATCTCTGTCCTCCACCCTGGACAAGCTCGCTCCCCTCACTACACGCAGAATCAGGCCTCGACCCCTACAACCCTGGCAAACAGATGACACTAAAATTCTCAAAAAACGTAGTTGCGCTCTTGAGCGTCTGTGGCACAAGACTAAGTCTCTCAAAGACTTCAACCAATACAAATCTGCCCTCCAAAAATACTATTCTTTCCTCCACACTGCCAAGCAAACCTATTTTACAACTCTTATCAACACCTTCTCATCCAATCCCCGTAAACTCTTCTCTACCTTCAACTCTCTACTTTGTCCTCCACCGCCTCCCCCCCACTGACTTACTCACTGCCCAGGAAATCGCTAATCACTTCAAAAACAAGATTGATACAATCGTGATGAAATCTCCACTCTACAGGTATCTCCCCCAGCTAAGACCCCATGTCAACAGGTACAACTGACACTCCCCCTATTCAAATCTGTTACTCCAGATTAAGTTGCTAAACTCCTTTCTATCGCCCACCTAACCACCTGTCCCCTGGACCCTATTCCCTCTCAGATGCTACGGTCACCCTCTGACCCCATCCTACACTCTCTAACCCACATCTTCAATCTCTCCCTCACCTCTGGCATCTTCCCTGATGCTCTAAAACATGCACTGGTCACTCCCATACTCAAAAAGCCATCCTTGGACCCTACCAATCTTAACAACCTACGCCCTATCTCCTTGCTCCCCTTTTCCTCTAAACTCTTTGAACGCCTGGTTTACAACCAACTGAGTGACCACCTCATTAAAAACAACCTTCTTGATCCCCTTCAATCTGGATTTCGCCCTCAACACTCCACAGAAACTGCTCTTTTAAAACTCACAAATGACCTACTAACTGCAAAAACCAACGGACACTATTCTGTACTCCTTCTTCTGGATCTTTCAGCTGCCTTTGACACGGTTGACCACCCTCTCCTCAAAAAAAAACTTTACTCCCTCGGTCTCCCTGACTGTGCTCTTCAGTGGCTCTCAACCTACCTATCCCAATGCACCTTCAGTGTCACTTACAATTCTACTTCCTCCACTCCTCTTCCCTTCTCTGTCAGGGTCCCCCAAGGTTCTGTTCTTGGACCTCTTTTATTTTCAATCTACACCTCTTCCCTGGGTCAGCTGATAGCCTCTCACGGCTTTCAATATCATTTCTATGCTGATGACACATAAATCTATCTCTCCACCCCTCAACTCACTCCATCAGTCTCTTCACGCATCACTAACTTACTAACCGACATATCTGTATGGATGTCACAACACTTCCTCAAACTCAACTTGTCCAAAACCGAGCTTATAATATTTCCTCCCCCACGTGCCTCTTCCCCTGTCTTCTCTGTGAAGAGCAACCATCCACCCGTCCCCACATGTCAGGGTGCTAGGTGTTATTCTAGATTCTGAACTCTCCTTTCAGCCCCACATCCAATAACTTTCCAAAGCTTCCCCGCCTCAACCTCCGCAACATCTCTAAACTATGTCCCTTTCTAACCAGTGAAACCACAAAGCTCCTGATTCACTCCCTGGTTATCTCTCGCCTTGACTACTGCAACTCACTCCTCATTGGCTTACCTTTAAATAGACTATCCCCCCTTCAGTCCATCATGAATGCGGCTGCCAGACTCATCCACCTTACAAACCGCTCACTGTCTGCTACCCCTCTCTGCCAATCCCTCCATTGGCCACCACTCGCCCAACAAATTAAATTCAAAATACTAACAATAAGTTACAAAGCCATCCACAACTGTGCCCCCAGCTACATCACTAACCTAGTCTCAAAATACCAACCTAATCGCCATCTCCGTTCCTCCCAAGATCTCCTGCTCTCTAGCTCCCTCATCACCTCCTCCCATATCCACCTCCAGGACTTCTCCCGAGCCTCGCCCATCCTCTGGAATTCCCTACCCCAATCTGTCAGACTGTCTCCAAATTTATCCACTTTTAGGCGATCCCTGAAAACTTTCCTCTTCAGAGAAGCCTATCCTGCCTCCATCTAACAACTGCACTATTTTCTCCATTAGCTCATCCCCCACAGCTATTACCCTTTTGTATAACTTGACCCTCCCTCCTAGATTGTAAGCTCTAATGAGCAGGGCCCTCTGATTCCTCTTGTATTGAATTGTATTGTACTTGTACTGTCTGCCCTAATGTTGTAAAGCGCTGCGTAAATTGTCGGCGCTATATAAATCCTGTATAATAATAATAATAATAAAAGTGTAAGGAATCATTTGGGAAGATTAGAGCCTGCTCGTCTTTACAGTTTCCTTACCCCCTTCCCACCTTTACAGAAGAGTTAAATTGTAGGTACTGAATCTGAGGAAATGGTACTGTATATGAGAAAGATGGGAAGCCTTTGTAAGAAAGTCTTTGTAAGTTTAAATGAGAAATCATTTGTAGAAGAGGAGAGAAGTGAGACGGGCATTCAGCTCCCCCCTTTGACCCCCCTTAATTCTCCTTCTTCGATGGACACATCCTGTGTGAGAGACTGTGTCTGTAAAATGTTAACTCTTGACCAGCTATGAAATTACTAGTATAACATGTGATGTTCAAATGTGAGTGATATACATGACAAAGGGAAATGTTTACCTATGTTGCAGAAGTGGAATCCTAGTTGAAATTGTTAGTTTTTGTTATGTAACTCTAGGATTCATTTTAAACAACGAAAGAAAAGGCTGATTTAAATTCCTAAAAGGTAGCCATGATTATTATAATTATTTAAATATTTAGTTCTCCATTCCAGCCTACTGAGCGTGAAAAGGGAAAAGGTTCCACACACTGATAAGACCGAGTTTATTTAGTATTTTAGCATGCCAGAATATTAAAAGAACTATGCAAGTTAAGAAGCAGTAGTTAGACAAGGAAGAACATGCCAGAAGAGAGAAATCGGAAGGGTATTGATGGTTTAAAGAAGTAGATAGGAAGTAGGGATGGGCCGAACACCCCCCGGTTCGCATCCAGAACATGCAAACGGACCGAAAGTTTGCGCGAACATTCAAACACCGTTAAAGTCTATGGGACTCGAACGTGAGAAATGAAAAGTGCGAATTTTAAAGGCTAATATGCAAGTTATTGTCCTAAAAAGGATTTGGGGGCCCGGGTCCTGCCCCAGGGGACACGTATCAATGGAAAAGAAAGTTTTAAAAACAGACGTTTTTTCGGGAGCAGTGATTTTAATGATGCTTAAAGTGAAAAAACAAAAGTGAAATATACCTGGGGGGTGTCTATAGTATGCCTGTAAAGTAGCCCATGTTTCCCGTTTTTAGAACAGTCCCTGCACAAAATGACATTTCTAAAGGAATAAAAGTAATTCAAAACTGCTTGCGGCTGTAATGTAATGTCGGGTCCTGGCAATATGGATGAAAATTATTGAGAAAATAATCCCCCAGCCCATTACCAGGCCCTTTGGGTCTTGTATGGATATTAAGGGGAACCCCGCACCCAAATTAAAAAAAGAAAAGGCGTGGGGCCCCCAGGCCCTATATACTCTGAACAGCAGTATACAGGCGGTCCAAAAAGACAGGGACTGTAGGTTTGTTCTTATGTAGAATCTGTTTGTAATTTGGAACAGGTACATTTTGTAAGTGTAGCTCCAGCCAAAAAATCTATTTTAAAGCTTTTTGGAAACATAGGGAAGGGTTATCACCCCTGTAACATTTGTTTTGCTGTCTGTGCCCCTGTTTCACCTCACTTTCTGTCCCAATGACAATTGGATTTTGAAAATTTGAGGTTTTTAAGGGAAACAAGGATTGATGATAAATCCGTGGAGGAGACACCTTTTTCCCATATTAACTCTTACAGGGGAGAATTTCCCTTCCTAGGGGTAGATTTCCTCTCACTTCCTGTTGTCTCCCTCCATTTGTAAATCAAATTTTTGAAAATAGGGGGCCGCCTGTATATACTATACGGCCTGCCCTATATACGGCCTTAGGAGTTGGTGGTACTAGAACACTCTAAGCCCTCACAGTTACTCTTGCTGGGCACTGCAGTGGTCCCTGCTGTGAAATATTATATCAAGAATTGTAATTACATGCCCCTATTACACAGGGGCAGAAAAATTGGGCCTTAGGCGGTGGTGGTGGTGGCACAACACTGTAAAGCCTCACAGATACTTTTGTTGAGAGCAGGAACAGGTGCTGCTGTGAAATATTAGACCAAAAATTGTAATTACATGCCCCTGTTAAACAGGGGCAGAAAAATTGGGCCTTAGGCAGAGGTGGTGGCGTTGCCACAACACTGCAACCCCTCACAGATACTCTTGTTGAGCACAGGAACGAGCCCTGCTGTTAAATATTTGATCAAAAATTGTAATTACGTGCCCCTGTTAAACAGGGGCAGAAAAACTGGACCTTAGGCAGTGGTGGCGGTGCCACAACACTGCAACCCCTCACAGATACTCTTATATATATTAAATGAACTGCAGCTCACTGAGTCACCTGCCTAAAAGTGTCTTTGAACACGTACTCCAGGAATGGCCTACTGTTACTGTCAGGTATAGGCTTGGCTGGACTACAATGCAGTGGATATATATTTTATGAACTGCAGCTCACTGAGTCACCTGCCTGAAAGTGTCTTTGAACACGTACTCCAGGAATAGCCTACAGTCAGGTATTGGCTTGGCTAGACTACAATGCAGTGGATATATATTCTATGAACTACACCTCACTGAGTCACCTGCCTGAAAATGTCTTTGAACACGCACTCAAGGAATGGCCTACTGTCAGGTATAGGCTTGGCTAGACTATATATATATATATATATATATATATATATATATATATATATATATATATATATATATATATATTTATGGGTGGAGCCCTATGTCCGATATGGACATAGATAACATTTGTAGTTAACATAAAACTTACCATCGGAAATAGACCTGGAAGTGTGGACTTACCATATGAAATGGACCTGAAAGTGTGCCTTGGTCTGCTGGTCGGTATGCCAGAATAAGGGGGCATACCCTAGTTTAAGAAATGATTATTGTGTAGAGAGAAATGAATGAAATGAATGAATGAAATGAATGCCTTGAAATGGGGATGGGAGGGTGGATATCGCGCACAGGAAACCGACAAGCACCACAGGTGAGCGGGCTGCTTAAATACCCCCCGGGCTCCTCCCATAAATTCAGGCCACCATACTGGCCTTCCTACTTATGGGTGGAGCCCTATGTCCGATATGGACATAGATAACATTTGTAGTTAACATAAAACTTACCATCGGAAATAGACCTGGAAGTGTGGACTTACCATATGAAATGGACCTGAAAGTGTGCCTTGGTCTGCTGGTCGGTATGCCAGAATAAGGGGGCAAAAACATTCAGGTAGGGGTGTGGTTTTATGAGTTCTGGCTTTATTTATTTGAGCAAGTTTGGTGAATGCTTGTGCCGTTTCCACCTAACGAGTGGGGACGTACCGGGCGAGGTAGGCAGAGTTTCACCTGCTAGGTCTCTTGATGACGTGGTCTGGGACCCATGCCGACATGCTGCCAAGGCTGCCCCAATACTAAAGAGTGACTGGAGTGCTGACTGGGGTCGAGGTTTGTGCATCGTAGAAGAACCCCAGGTGTTTGATGAACTGGCAGGCACTCGAGGGTTGGCCGAAAGGTAATAGGGGACTAGAGTTTGAGTGTTCCGGTAGGAGTGACAGTAGGCGGTCGAGTATGGTTACTGGCCACCGGACGTTGTTTACTTTATGGACATGGATGTCTATCCTGGAGCTTGATTGCTAGGTTTTGGACACTGCAGGGTGGAGGATGAAATGGTATTGGCAGTGAGCCAACTACACAGAACTTGGCCTGCGGGATTGCTGCGGGTGAACTCGCTGGGCCGCCAGAACCCGTGATAGGCCAAGTAAATGGCTGCTTGTATGGCCAAACTGGGGAGAAGGCCCAATAGCGTACTGGTTAATATAGTAGACATGTCCCAGAAGATGGCAGCCTGAAACGAACATGCCGTGGACATTAAACTGGTGTAGCCAAGATAATTACACCAGCGTGCGCAGGAAGGACATAACAGAGCGATGCGGACCTGGCTTCATTAAGAGGCTCGCCTCGGACCGGATGTCGGTGGCAAAGCCACGGCCTGTCCTGTCCAGTTAAGACCCTGGAGTTAAGCGGTTGCCATGACCGGGTGTAACTTGAAGAGGGAGGAAGTCCGGGTAAACCCGGGGTTTTAGGAGTGTCTCTGGGGGCCATGTACTTGTAACCGATGATGGCCAAAAATTGCCGCGATGCCTGTGGTGGCTGTGGCATCTGTCGCTACCTGGGGTGACAAGGGCGACGTAGATGATAAGACCCTAGAGTTAAGGTATAATCGTTGATACACCGATCCACGTAGTACGGGACCTTCCGACATTGATAGGTCCACATTCTTAGGAAAGACTGCAGCTACTTGTTAGTACACACCCGTGTATGGGTGAAGTCTTGGGGAACTAACCTAATACGGGTCAGTTTGTCAAGGGGGAGGCTGGCCTGCGTGGTATTCGTTAACTCGGAGGAGGTTATTGTAGAGCTCGGTTCCGGATTATTGAGTTTCTTGAGACTACAAGCTGAAGGACATAATGGTATTACCAGCGAGTCAAGTTGTGTCTGCGTAGTATCTCGCTGCCTGTGCCAGTGAAGTGAATTTGTTAGGCCGTAGAAAACCACAGAGGGCCAGGTAGATGGCTGCTTGTATGGCTATACTGGGGAATGTCTGAGGTTTTGACATGTCCCTGAAGATGGCAGTTGTGATGGGCAAGCGTTTGCCGTTTAGCTATGGGCTGATGCTTCTGGACGCCACGTAGAAAGGATCCTACTGTATGAGCCGTAAACACGGATGACTCTCTTGGGTCCTGTGAGGGCAAGAAATGCTGGATGTTGGCTAGGTATAGCCTGATGATGTTATGAGGAGCCAGCTGTGTGTGGCAATACGATACCTGGTGCGGGGATGGAACCTGAACTCAACTGACCTAAGCGAGAAATGACACAGAAATTGATGAGTGGCTCGTATGAAATGCCACTGGAGATAAGTGGCCGATTAAGTGCCACAGAAGAATGATGTGTGACTGATTGTGTGCCACTGGAAATGTGTACTGATTGCAAGAAGTCATGCTAAGATGCGAGCCCTGCAATGATTGCAAGAGTTGTGCTTAAATACGTGTTTGCAACAATTGCCAGGGAGTTTGTGTCAATGGTGATGTGTTTGCCGTGACTGCGGGAAGTCCGTATTACTGCATGTGCTTGCACGGGCTGCAAGGAGTTATACTTGGATGCGTGTCTGCAACGATTATAAAGTTGTGTTTGGATGCATGCTTGCCATGATTGCAAGAAATTATGCTTGGGTGTGTCCCTGCAACATTTTGCAAGAAGTTGTGACTGGATGCGTGCTTGCAATGATTGCAAGAAGTTATGCTTGGATGCATGCTTGCAACGTTTGCAAGAAGTTGTGCTAAGATGCGTGTCTTGTAATAATTGTAAGATTTGTGCTTGAATGTGTGCTTGCAACGACTGCAAGGGGGTTTCTGTCGGTGGAGATGTGTTTGTAGTGACTGTGAAAAGTTCGTATTGCTGCATGTGCTTGCAAGACTGCAAGAGTTTAAGCTTGGATGCGTACTCGCAACGACTGCAAGAAGTTATGCTTGAATGCATGCCTGCAACGTTTGCAAGAAGTTTTATGATTGGATGCGTGTTTGAAATGATTGCGAGAATTTGTGCTTGGATGTGTGCTTGCAACGATTGCAAGACGTTCTGTTTGGATGCGTACTTGCACCGATTGCAAGAAGTCATGATGGGATGTGTGCTTGCAACAATAGCAAGAAGTTATGTTTCGATGTGTTCTTGCAATGAAATGCAAGAAGTTGTGTTTGGATGCGTATTTGCGACGATTGCAAAAAGTTATACTTGGATGTGCTGTGACTATGAGGGGGTATAGTAGCGAGGCGAAGGTTTCGACGAATGAATCTGGACCATGACTGAGCTTCGAAGGAAGACGGGGTGTGGCCCCCCTTTTTTTTTTTTTGACTGACCTAGAGGAAATGACAGATGAGAACCGGTGGAGGGTTTGACTACCTGGTTTGAAAGGTAAATTGTAACATGTTTAAGCGACAGGTGCATGGCATTAAATAAATGAGTGAACTGTTTGTGCCATGACAGAGGCACGAATTGGTGTGCCATGACTGCGCCAATGAGGCCGCACCAACTGGGGCTTGCCAGGATGAATCGATGTCTGACGGATGCCCTGAACTTGAATCGGGGCGCGGCATGCGACAACTAAATAAATGAAATGTTTGCCTTAGAGTGAAATGAATGAAAAACGTTTCGCCATGACAGAGGCACGAATCGGTCGTACCGCAGCTGCAACTGACAGCGACCCGGACTCTGGAGCATGTACTGAAATGAGGCAAAAGAAACGCTGGTGCATGCCTGATTACATTGGTGCATCGCGGATGCGACTGGATTTGAATTGGAGTGTGGTATGTAACCGTGAAATGTTTGCCCTGGCAAAGGCACGAATTGGTTATGCCGCAACTGATAGCTAACCAAGTTCTGATGCAGGTGTTGTAGGTCCAAGCGTTTTATTTATACTACTTTATTTATATATATATATATATATATACATATATGGTTTTTTTTTTTTTTTTGTATATATATATATATATATATATATATTTTTTTTTTTTTTTTTTTTTTCGACTGCGACAAATGACGAGTCGGACTATGGAGTATGAATGAAATGAGGCCAAGACAACTGGGGCACGCCGGGACGAATCGGTGCATCTCGGATGCTACTGGATTCGAATCGGGGCGCGGTACGTGACAGTGAGATCAGTGAAATGATGAAATGAATGAAATGATTTGTCATGGTAGAGGCACGTGCCATGACAGAGGCACGAGTCGATCATGTCGCGATTGCAACTGACAACGACCGGACTCCGGAGCATGTACTGAAATGTGGCCGAAAATACCTGGGGCACGCCGGGATGAATCGTTGCATCATGGATGTGACTGGATTCGAATGGAAGCGTGATTCGTGACAGTTGAAATGATTCCCATGACAGAGGCACGAATCGTTGAGCCGCAAACTACGACTGACAATGAACCGGACTCTGGAGCATGTCCAGAAATGAGACCGGGCCCTGGGGCACGCCGTAACGAATCGGTGCATCGAAGATGCGACTGGATTCGAACCGGAGCGCGGTAAGTGCAGGTATAACATTTGTTGCCATGACAGAGGCGCGAATCGATCATGCCGCTATAGCGACTGACTGCGAATCGGACTCTGGAGCATGTACTGAAATGTGGCCAATACCTGGGGCACGCCGAGACGAATCGGTGCATTTCCATGCGACTGAATTCGTAACGGAGCGTGATACGTGGCATGATAACCATGACAGAGGTACGAATCGGTGAGTCAAAAGCGACTGATAATGACGTGACTCTGGAGCATGTACTGAAATGAGGCCGTAACTACTGGGGCACACCGGAGCGGATCGGTGCATCTTTAGATGCGACTAGATTCGAATCGGAGCGCGGTACGTGACTGAAATGAAAGAAATGATAAGAAATGGTTTGAAATGTTAGAAATGTATTTAGAAATGTTCAAAAATGAGAAATGATTGGTATCGAACTGACGTGGTTCGATAAGGATTGCGAATCGCTATGGCTGTCTACTGACACATGTTTAACAACTTAGACATGCCTGAAATGAAGCGACGCCTGCGTCGCGGTGGTTTCTCTGATAACGCGAAATGGTAACATAACGATAGTACGAGTGATATACATTGCGGTACGTTCGTGAAATTTCCGAGTGATTCGTAAGTTTGATATCACGGTTTAGTGACATGATATCTATAATGCGTAAAAACAAAAGTCCGACGGGACCCTACCTGCGACAGCCAAGCCAGACGCGTGGTCCGAACGTACGACTCGGTAAACGCGGGTTTCGAAACTCTCGAGCAGAGAAATTGCGAGTGCGGGAACTTGCACGATAAGAACTGCGGACGCTGGTATATGAATAGTCAGCCTAGTGACGTATATCGCGCACAGGAAACCGACAAGCACCACAGGTGAGCGGGCTGCTTAAATACCCCCCGGGCTCCTCCCATAAATTCAGGCCACCATACTGGCCTTCCTACATATATATATATATACAAGCCTGTACATATTTATATATTGAATGAACTGAAGCTCACTGAGTCACCTGCCTGAAAGTGTCTTTTAACACGTACTCCAGGAATGGCCTACAGTCAGGTATAGGCTTGGCTGGACTACAATGCAGTGGGTATATATTTTATGAACTTCACCTCACTGAGTCACTTGCCTGAAAGTGTCTTTGAGCACGTACTCCAGGAACGGCCTACAGTCAGGTATAGGCTTGGTTAGACTATATATATATATATATACAAGCCTGTATATATATATGAAATACACTGCAGCTAACTGAATCAACTGACTGCCTGAAGTATATTAGAAACAGTACAGCAGGAACGGTCTGCAGTGAGATCTAGGTAAACTGGATACAGTAGATATATATATATATATATATACAGTGGGGACGGAAAGTATTCAGACCCCCTTACATTTTTCACTCTTTGTTATATTGTAGCCATTTACTAAAATCATTTAAGTTCATTTTTTTTCCTGATTAATGTATACACAGCACCCCATATTGACAGAAAATCACAGAATTGTTGACACTTTTGCAGATTTATTAAAAAAGAAAAACTGAAATATCACATGGTCCTAAGTATTCAGACCCTTTGCTGTAACACTCATATATTTAACTCAGGTGCTGTCCATTTCTTCTGATAATCCTTGAGATGGTTCTATACCTTCATTTGAGTCCAGCTGTGTTTGATTATACTGACTGGACTTGATTAGGAAAGCCACACACCTGTCTATATAAGACCTTACAGCTCTCAGTGCATTTCAGAGCAAATGAGAATCATGAGGTCAAAGGAACTGCCTGAAGAGCTCAGAGACAGAATTGTGGCAAGGCACAGATCTGGCCAAGGTTACAAAAAAAATTCTGCTGCACTTAAGGTTCCTAAGAGCACAGTGGCCTCCATAATCCTTAAATGGAAGATGTTTGGGAGGACCAGAACTCTTCCTAGAGCTGGCCGTCCGGCCAAACTGAGCTATCGGGGGAGAAGAGCCTTGGTGAGAGAGGTAAAGAAGAACCCAAAGATCACTGTGGCTGAGCTCCAGAGATGCAGTCGGGAGATGGGAGAAAGTTGTAGAAAGTCAACCATCATTGCATCCCTCCACCAGTCGGGGCTTTATGGCGGAGTGGCCCGACGGAAGCCTCTCCTCAGTACAAGACACGTGAAAGCCCGCATGAAGTTTGCTAAAAAAAAACACCTGAAGGACTCCAAGATGGTGAGAAATAAGATTCTCTGGTCTGATGAAACCAAGATAGAACTTTTTGGCCTTAATTCTAAGCGGTATGTGTGGAGAAAACCAGGCACTGCTCAATACAGTCCCAACAGTGAAGCATGGTGGTGGCAGCACCATTCCGTGGGGGTGTTTTTTAGCTGCAGGGACAGGATGACTGGTTGAAATCGAGGGAAAGATGAATGCGGCCAAGTACAGGGATATCCTGGACGAAAATCTTCTCCAGAGTGCTCAGGACCTCAGACTGGGCCGAAGGTTTACCTTCCAACAAGACAATGACCCTAAGCACACAGCTAAAATAAAGGAGTGGCTTTACAACCACTCCGTGACTGTTCTTGAATGGCCCAGCCAGAGCCCTGACTTAAACCCAATTGAGCATCTCTGGAGAGACCTAAAAATGGCTGTCCATCAACTTTTACCATCCAACCTGACAGAACTGGAGAGGATCTGCAAGGAGGAATGGCAGAGGATCCCCAAATCCAGGTGTAAAAAAACTTGTTGCATCTTTCCCAAAAAGACTCATGACTGTATTAGATCAAAAGGGTGCTTCTACTAAATACTGAGCAAAGGGTCTGAATACTTAGGACCATGTGATATTTCAGTTTTTCTTTTTTAATAAATCTGCAAAAATGTCAACAATTCTGTGTCTTTCTGTCAATATGGGGTGTTGTGTGTACATTAATGAGGAAAAAAATGAACTTGATTTTAGCAAATGGCTGCAATATAACAAAGAGTGAAACATTTAAGGGGGTCTGAATACTTTCCGTCCCCACTGTATATATATATATATATATATATATATAATTGAATCAACTGACTGCCTGAAGTATATTAGAAACAGTACAGCAGGAACAGTCTGCAGTGAGATCTAGCTATACTGGATACAGTGGATATATATACAGTGGGGCAAAAAAGTATTTAGTCAGCCGCCAACTGTGCAAGTTCTCCCACTTAAAAAAGATGAGAAAGGCCCGTAATTGTCATCATAGGTATACCTCAACTATGAGAGACAAAATGTGGAAACAAATCCAGACAATCACATTGTCTGATTTTTGAAAGAATTTATTTGCAAATTATGGTGGAAAATAAGTATTTGATCACCTACAAACAAGCAAGATTTCTGGCTCTCACAGACCTGCATCTTCTTCTTTAAGAGGCTCCTCTGTCCTCCACTCATTACCTGTATTAATGGCACCTGTTTGAACTTGTTATCAGTATAAAAGACACCTGTCCACAACCTCAAACAGTCACACTCCAAACTCCACTATGGTGAAGACCAAAGAGCTGTCGAAGGACACCAGAAGCAAAATTGTAGACCTGCACCAGGCTGGGAAGACTGAATCTGCAGCTTGGTGTGAAGAAATCAATTGTGGGAGCAATAATTAGAAAATGGAAGACATACAAGACCACTGATAATCTCCCTCGATCTGGGGCTCCACACAAGATCTCACCCCGTGGGGTCAAAATGATCACAAGAACGGTGAGCAAAAATCCCAGAACCACACGGGGGGACCTAGTGAATGACCTGCAGAGGGCTGGGACCAATGTAACAAAGGCTACCATCAGTAAAACAGCCAGGGACTCAGATCCTGCAGTGCCTGACGTGTCCCGCTGCTTAAGCCAGTACATGTCCAGGCCCGTCTGAGGTTTGCTAGAGAGCATTTGGATGATCCAGAAGAGGATTGGGAGAATGTCATATAGTCAGATGAAACCAAAGTAGAACTGTTTGGTAGAAACACAACTCGTCGTGTTTGGAGGAGAGAGAATGCTGAGTTGGAACCAAAGAACACCATAACTACTGTGAAGCATGGGGGTGGCAACATCATGCTTTGGGGCTGTTTCTCTGCAAAGGGAACAGGACGACTGATCCATGTACATGAAAGGATGAATGGGGCCATGTATCGTGAGATTTTGAGTGCAAATCTCCTCCCATCACCAAGGGCATTGAAGATAAAACATGGCTGGGTCTTTCAGCATGACGATGATCCCAAACACACCGACCAGGCAACGAAGGCGTGGCTTCGCAAGAACCTTTTAAAGGTCCTGGAGTGGCCTAGCCAGTCTCCAGATCTCATAGAAAACCTTTGGAGGAAGTTGAAAGTCCGTGTTGCCCAGCGACAGCCCCAAAACATCACTGCTCTAGAGGAGATCTGCATGGAGGAATGGGCCAACATACTAGCAATAGGGATGAGCCGAACACCCCCCTGTTCGGTTCGCACCAGAACTTGCGAACAGGCAAAAAATTTGTTCGAACACACGAACACCGTTAAAGTCTATGGGACATGAACATGAATAATCAAAAGTGCTAATTTTAAAGGCTTATATGCAAGTTATTGTCATAAAAAGTGTTTGGGGACCTGGCTCCTGCCCCAGTGGACATGGATCAATGCAAAAAAAAGTTTTAAAAACTGGCCGTTTTTTCAGGAGTAGTGATTTTAATAATGCTTAAAGTGAAACAATAAAAGTGTAATATTCCTTTAAATTTCGTACTTGGGTGGTGTCTATAGTATATCTGTAAGGCTCCATTCACACTAGCGCGTTTTTTGATGCATTTTGCATTTTGCAGAAATGCATGGGAATTTTTTAACATGGGTTCCTATGGAACATGTTCACATCAATGCTTTTTTGTATCTCTGCGTTTTTGGAAAGGGTCGGGGACTTTTTTTCATGCAAAAAGCAGCGTTTTGCATGTAATGGATTTCAATGGACAAGCATCAAAAACGCAAGTGCCCCGTTTTTGCAGCGTTTTTGGTGCGTTTTTGGTGCGTTTTTGGTGCGTTTTTGCCGTTTTTTTTTTTTTTTTTTTGTAATTTTTTTTTTAAGACTGTAAAAAAAATGAAAAAAAAAAAAAAAACGCAAATCGTGGCAAAAACGCGGCAAAAACGCACCAAAAACGCTACAAAAACGCTGCTCAAAAACGTGCCAAGCATGAAAAAAAAACCTCCAAAAACGCTCAAAAGCAACATGCATAGGTGTGAATCGAGCCTTTAGGGGCGCATGTTTCCCGTGTTTAGAACAGTCTGATAGCAAAATG
This sequence comes from Aquarana catesbeiana, assembly GCF_042186555.1. NCBI lineage: Eukaryota > Metazoa > Chordata > Amphibia > Anura > Ranidae > Aquarana > Aquarana catesbeiana. The sequence goes on from NC_133331.1 coordinate 268,999,100, forward strand.
ACATTTCAAAGGAAAAAAAGTCATTTAAAATTACTCGCGGCTATTAATGAATTGCCGGTCCGACAATACACATAAAAGTTCATTGATAAAAACGGCATGGGAATTCCCCACAGGGGAACCCCGAACCAAAATTTAAAAAAAAAATAACATGGGGGTCCCCCTAAATTCCATACCAGGCCCTTCAGGTCTGGTATGGATATTAAGGGAACCCCGGCCAAATTTAAAAAAAAAAACTGGTGTGGGGTCCCCCTCAAAATCTATACCAGACCCTTCAGGTCTGGTATGGATTTTAAGGGGAACCCCGCGCCAAAATGTTTTAAAACAATGGCCTAGGGTCCCCCCAAAAATCCATACCAGACCCTTATCCGAGCACGCAACCTGGCAGGCCGCAGGAAAAGAGGGGGAGACAAGAGAGCGCCCCCCCTCCTTAACCGTACCAGGCCACATGCCCTCAACATTGGGAGGGTGCCTCGGGGTAGCCCCCCAAAACACCTTGTCCCCATGTTGATGGGGACAAGGGCCTCATCCCCACAACCCTTGCCCGGTGGCTGTGGGGGTCTGCGAGCGGGGGGCTTATTGGAATCTGGAAGCCCCCTTTAACAAGGGGACCCCCAGATCCCGGCCCTCCCCCCTGTGTGAAATGGTAAGGGGGTACAAAAGTACCCCTACCATTTCACAAAAAACTGTCAAAAATGTTAAAAATGACAAGAGACAGTTTTTGCCAATTCCTTTATTTAAATGCTTCTTCTTTCTTCTATCTTCTATCTTCTTTCTTCTATCTTCTATCTTCCTTTGGTTTCTTCCTCCATCTTCTTCTTGTTCTGGTTCTTCTGGTTCTTCCTCCGGTGTTCTCGTCTGGCATCTTCCTCCGCTCTTCTTCTGCCCTTCTTCTCCTCGGGCCGCTCCGCATACATGATGGCATGATGGGAGGCCCCCCGCTGTGTGATGATTCTCCTCTTCTGACGGTTCTTAAATAACAGGGGGTGGGGCCACCTGGTGACCCTGCCCCCCTCTGACGCATGGGGACTTGATGGGGACTTCCCTGTGGCATTCCCCGTGATGTCAGAAAGGGGCGGGGTTACATAATGGGTGACCCCGCCCCCTCTGACGTCACGGGGAATGCCACAGGGAAGTCCCCGTCAAGTCCTCTTGCGTCAGAGGGGGGCGAGGTCACCGGGTGGCCCCACCACCCGTTATTTAAGAACCGTCAGAAGAGGAGAAGCGTCACACAGCGGGGGCCTCCCATCATGCCATCATGTATGCGGAGCGGCCCGAGGAGAAGAAGGGAAGAAGACGCCGGCGCCGCGGAATAAGATGCCGGACGAGAATACCGGAGGAGGAACCAAAAGAACCAGAACAAGAGGAAGATGGAGGAAGAAACCAAAGGAAGATAGAAGATAGAAGGGGGGAGGGCTGGGATCTGGGGTCCCCTTGTTAAAGGGGGCTTCCAGATTCAGATAAGCCCCCTGCCCGCAGACCCCCACAACCACCGGGCAAGGGTTGTGGGGATGAGGCTCTTGTCCCCATCAACATGGGGACAAGGTGTTTTGGGGGCTACCCCAAAGCACCCTCCCAATGTTGAGGGCATGTGGCCTGGTACGGTTCAGGGGGGGGCGCTCTCTCATCCCCCCCTCTTTTCCTGCGGCCTGCCAGGTTGCGTGCTCAGATAAGGGTCTGGTATGGATTTTTGGGGGGACCCCACGCCATTTTTTTTGAAAAATTTGGAGCGGGTTCCCCTTAAAATCCATACCAGACCTGGAGGATCTGGTATAGATTTTGAGGGGGACCCCACACCATTTTTTTTTTAATTTTGGCCGGGGTTCCCCTTAATATCCATACCAAACCTTTAAATTTTGGTTCGGGGGTTCCCCTGTGGGGAATTCCCATACTGTTTTTATCAATGAACTCTTATGCGTATTGTCGGACCAGCTATTCATTAATAGCCGCGAGTAGTTTTAAATGACTTTTTTTTCTTTGAAATGTCATTTTGCTGTCAGACTGTTCTAAACACGGGAAACATGCGCCCCTTTACAGGCATACTATAGACACCCCCCAGGTACGAAATTTAAAGGAATATTACACTTTTATTGTTTCACTTTAAGCATTATTAAAATCACTGCTCCCGAAAAAATGGCCGTTTTTAAAACTTTTTTTTGCATTGATCCATGTCCCCTGGGGCAGGACCCAGGTCCCCAAACACTTTTTATGACAATACCATGCATATAAGCCTTTAAAATTAGCACTTTTGATTTCTCCCATAGACTTTTAAAGGGTGTTCCGCGGCTTTCGAATTTGCCGCGAACAACCCAAATTGTTCGCTGTTCGGCGAACTGGCGAACAGCTGATGTTCGAGTCGAACATGAGTTCGACTCGAACTTGAAGCTCATCCCTAACCAGCAACAGTGTGTGACAACCTTGTGAAGACTTACAGAAAACGTTTGACCTCTGTCATTGCCAACAAAGGATATATAACAAAGTAATGAGATAAACTTTTGATATTGACCAAATACTTATTTTCCACCATAATTTGCAAATAAATTCTTTCAAAAATCAGACAATGTGATTGTCTGGATTTGTTTCCACATTTTGTCTCTCATAGTTGAGGTATACCTATGATGACAATTACAGGCCTCTCTCATTTTTTAAGTGGGAGAACTTGCACAATTGGAGGCTGACTAAATACTTTTTTGCCCCACTGTATATATAGCAGTCTGACTGTATATATATGAAATACACTGCAGCTAACTGAATCAACTGCCTGTCTGAAGTAGTTTAGAAATAGTAGAGCAGGAATGGTCTGCAGTGAGATCTAGCTAAACTGGATCAACTGCCTACCTGAAGTAGATTAGAAATAGTACAGCAGGAACGGTCTGCAGTGAGATCTAGCTAACTGAATAAACTGCCTGCTCAAAGTAAATGAAATGACAAACTCTCTCTCTCTCTCTCTATCTCTATAACACCAGCAACACACTACACAGGGCCGATGTGCAGGCGGCCTTATATAGTGGGGGGCGTGTACTTAACCCCCTGAGCCATAATTGGCCAAAGGCACCCTGCCTTTGGCCAATTGTGGCTCTGTTTGCTTACGGCGCTGTGATTGGCCAAAGCATGCAGATCACAGTGCATGCTTGGCCAATCATCAGCCAGCAAAGCACTGTGATGACGCAGTGCATTGTGGGCCGTGACGCGCTGCTCAAATTCGGCACGAACAGCCCATAATGTTCGATCTTCATCGAACGATCGAACAGCCGATGTTAGAACAGTCAGCCCATGCCTAATAGGAAGCATGAAAGTGAATTGCACTACAAAGTGGACAGAATGTTGTAGAATTTATTAATGAGGATTGCTGGAAGACTGACACGAAAAGGCTGAGGATGTCTTTGATTACTTTAAATGTGTCCAGTCCATGGCAGAGACAGTAAATGTGGATGTGACTGAGTAGTAACTTTACTGCCATAATAAGGAAACAAGGATTTGAATGGGCTTTGCTAAGAGAAGTGTATAGTAGCATTGAAGCCCAGAGAGAGGAGAGAGAAGACAACAGACTTAATGCTTGTATAGCCTAAGATGAGGTTCGAGAAGATAATGTGTTTTTCAAAGAGAAACCAGGAAATGTTTAAATTATAATAAAATTGAGTATCTTGCCAAGAAGCGAAAATATCAAAGATATCAAAGAACATTGTGAACAAGATGGTGACGAAGGCAAAGATGGGACTGGTGCCAATACTGTAGCATTAAGTTCAACTGAGAGTGTCCAATTTCTCTGAACAGTCTATTCCTGGAGGTTGGCTTTCCAGAAGATTGTTGTCATGTTTTCTGTATATCCTGCATCCTTAAATGGTGTGAAACCTCCTCATCCTGCCCTATTAACCGCAAACCCTTTCAAACCATGTATAAAATAGATCTGGTTGGTGGATGCACCAAGATCCATGTTGTAGCAAGAACACACAAAGAAAACTTCAGCTGCAATCTGTGCCAGTGGTGCTGTACAAAAGGGAAGATATAGTTACATATTGGTGAGGTTGAAAAAAGACACAAGTTCATCAAGTCCAACCTATGTGTGTGATCATATGTCAGTATTACATTGTATATCCCTGTATGCTGCCATCGTTCAGGTGCTTATTTAATAGATTTTTGAAACTATCAATGCTCCCCGCTGAGAACACCGCCTGTGGAAGGGAATTCCACATCTTTGCCGCTCTTACAGTAAAGAACCCTCTACGTAGTTTAAGGTTAAACCTCTTTTCTTCTAATTTTAATGAGTGGCCACGTGTCTTGTTAAACTCCCTTCTGCAAAAAAGTTTTATCCCTATTGTGGGGTCACCAGTATGGTATTTATAAATTGAAATCATATCCCCTCTCAAGCATCTCTTCTCCAGAGAGAATACGTTCAGTGCTTGCAACCTTTCTTCATAACTAATATCCTCCAGACCCTTTATTAGCTTAGTTGCCCTTCTTTGTACTTGCACCATTATATACTTTAGAACGGATGTTATGAACAGATGAAAAGAGCAAGGACAAAACATTTGTCATCAGCAAGGCTGAGCAAGTATGAAGAAATACTGCTTGAATTAGGACAAATAGAAGTGAAAAGATGTACTACAATCAATTCTGACAGCTTTTTCTAGAGAGAGAAGAAGACCTCGAAGAGGAGGCTGACCACATTTGCTTAAAACTTATGGAAGAAGAAATGCAGCAAATCTCCCCAGTAAAGGACACTTCTCTTGAAAATTCTGATCTGATCCTATTTGCAGAGGGTTCACGCCTCTACAAAGATGGAGTCCCAAGAATGGCATATGCAGTGACAACATTGGAGGAAGTGATTGAGCCCCAACTACTCCCTTCATCACTTTCAGCGCAGGTTGCCAAAGTGATAGTACTCACAAGAGCCTGTGAGACCGCAAAGGATCAAACAGCCAACATCTACACTGATAGCAAGTAAGCTCTCAATGTAGTTCATGATTATGGACTAGGTCACTCAGAAGAGTGTGTTTCCTCTAATGGGACTTTGAATTGGGTCACTGACAAACTAGGTACGAATATTATAAATCAAAAGGATAGTGATTAAAAGAGTATATTTATTTGGAACAAGATTAAAAATGGATAACTATGACAAATGCAAAAATAAACATTTAAAAGGATGTACATTGGTGGATGCAGTGATTACATTGAGTACAATACATTTAACCAACTCTATTGAAAATTGATAACAAACAATAGAAGAACTCAACGTTTAGTGGTCTATGAAGGTAAAACCTCTTCTTCAGGGGTAATGGTTTAAGTCACGACGAAATTTACGTCTATGGTTAAAAGAGAAATAAGGACAAAATTGTAAACATATACACATTAACCAACAGATTATTGCATTTTAAACATAGCAGACTTTTTTACCATATATATAGTAATCAAATTATACAATGAAGTATAGATACTGACCATGTGTATTGGGGTTTTCAAGACATCCATAGCATCCAATTGGAGACCAGTCAGCTGCAGCTCCACAAAGGCCAGAAGGGGGGGGGGGGGCAAAAGGAAAATGGGAAGGGAAGCAAGGAAGAGGGAAGGGGGGAAGAACCGGGACAGCAAAGGGGAGGCCCCCAGGAATGGACAGGATACCACCAATGTGGACAGGGGTCCCCAGCAGTCGCAGCAGCTCCACAAAGGGCGTGCTCACTTGTGCAGGTCCCCACTCCTTAGAGGAGTGAGACAAAACCAGATCAAAAGAAATGGTAAATCTCTGCTCAGGGTCACTAGAAAAACAAAAATTAATTTGAATGAAGAAAAACATGTCTAAGCTTGGTCTAGTAGCCTCTATAAATATGTTTTTTAAGAATACATAAATCCAAAAAGTGGAGACACTCTCCATAGGTGGGAATAAAACCTACCCAAAATCCTGGCTCTTAGTTAAACCTCCTAACGATGTATCAGGTCAGGTTTTTGAATATGAAGAAAATCAAACACAGAGAAAACACATAGTGTTGATTCCCAGATCCAATATTTAGCCCATATAGAAATAAAAAGATAATAGCAGGAAGTAAAGAGGTAGCTTACCAGGCTGCATATAGCTCCCGGGATATCCTTGGAATGCTGCAAGCAGGAGTGAGTGAGTGCAAGACACCTGCTTTTAATTGTGTGTCATCCACTTCTCAGCCCTATGATAGGCCGAGTTGTCTAGAGCAGTGTTTCTCAACTCCAGTCCTCAAGGCGCCCCAACAGGTCATGTTTTCAGGATTTCCATTATCTTGCACAGGTGATTTGATCAGTTTCACTTCCTTAGTAATTACCACAGCCGATTCATCTGAGGGAAATCCTGAAAACATGACCTGTTGGGGCGCCTTGAGGACTGGAGTTGAGAAACACTGGTCTAGAGGGAGGAAAGGAGAAAGGGACAATGCCATTGGGCAATCGCCCTCCAAGTACGGCGGCACGTGACGCCACCCCCAGCACGTCACCCGATGGAAATGGGAAAGAACGGCGTCCAAGAATGGATGCCGATCAGCGTGATTGCGTGATTATGGGTCCATGATTATGGACCCATAAGGAAGAACAGAAGATTCACAACTGCTGCAGGAGAACCAATTCAAAACTGGAAATATGTTCAAGAACTTTTTGAAGCAGTCACCCTCCCAAAGGAAGTAGCCACCCTGAAGGTCAAGGTACATACTGGAGGACAACCCATGGAAGAAAAAGGAAAACAGTTGGCTGATCCTCCTGCCAGGAAGACTGCTGAAACACCAATGGAAGCAATCGTGACCCTAATCACTGATTTCGCAAAGGAATAAGAAGAAGCCCGTGACGGATTGAAGAAAAGGAAGAGAACAAATACAGAAAGCAAAGGAACTGATTAAGAAATTGCAAGAATCTGCACCTTATGATTGTAATGTAATCATAGAAAGGGACAGAGCAAAGAAGGACCAAGATGGACTCTTGTGCAAGGAAAATTAAATATGTGTCCCACCTCAAACGGAGAAGATGATCATGCAACTAGCCCATGACCCGAGTCATGTAGGCCCTAAAGCAACGGAGAGAAACATAAGCAAGGCTGGATGGTTTATGTGATACTACAGAAATGCATGTCAAGACTTTGTTGAGGGATGTATAATCTGTGCTAAAAACAACCCAGGAAAACCGACCAGAGTAACACAAAGACATTTGGCCAAGCCACTATTCCCTTTCCAAAAACTTCAGATTGGTTACATCCAATTGCCCAAATCAGGCCGATATCAATATGTTTTGTTGTGCATAGACATGTTTTCAAGCTGAATAGAAGCCTGATCGGTGGCTAAAGCAAATGCCAAGACAACAGCAAAGAAGCTCCTTTCCAAAGTAATATGCCGCTTTGGAGTCCCTAAAACCATAGAGAATGACAGAGGAACACATTTTACTGGACCGATCATGCAAATTATATGCAAGGACTTGGCAACTGAGCAAGCCTTCCATGCCCCTATCATCCTCAGAGTTCAGGGAAGGTAGAAAAATATAGTGGAATCATTAAAGACAAGCTAGCTAAATTAATGTAGGAAAAGGTAAGATGGGTCAGTATAGAAACAATGTCCAGAACTATTGCATCTGGCTCTTTACAGCATCAGGACTACCCCTACTTATAGGTCAGAGAACTTGAGCCCTTATGAGATTTTGTTTTCTGGGCCCACCTAAAACATGGGTGTATTTTCCACATTAGACTGCTATAAGCGTATGCTATGCAATAATCTGAGAATATAGGCTGGTGGCCATACATTTTTGTCAATTGAAGTTACAATTTTAGTGAGCAAGGCCTGTCATTAAAGTTATGTCTTGGGGGGAGTGGCTAGATGGCATGGAAGATGGACGCTTAAGCTCAGTGCTCCAATGTGAGGGAGGAGAGCGGAACGACCAGAGCCCGTCAGAGGCAGAGATATTCACCCAGCAGTTACAGGACACCTCAGCCAACGATGTCCCGCAAGTGGATGGGAGAGCACAAGCCTAAGAAGCTCACCATGCTTCTGTTTTCCCCGGAGGAGAAGGTCAGTCATTTCCAAGATGGTGGCTTACACTGACCTCCCAGACGGTTCCCAGAGAGAAATGGGCACAGCTGAACTGCCCCGGTCCTCTACACAAGAACCAGGTGCGGATCCCCTCGCGAGCAGCCCCGCCAAGGCTGGATGTGGATGGATGCGCCGCCATTACGGTCACCCCAGGCATTAGTTGAGGCCCAGGCCTTCAACTCACTGCAATCGAACCAGGCCTTACACAATTCCATGGCATCCTTCCCCACTACAGGCCAGCCAGCCATGGACACTACTTTGAAGGACATGCTCATGTCCCTACAGACTTCCCTGATGACTAACCTATCAGCCCTGTTTAACCACTAGACGACCGCCCACTGTCATATGACGGTGGGACGATGCAGCTCTCATTTTGGGTGGACGTCATATGACGTGATCACCTTCCCGAGCCACTAGGGGACGCGCGCACCCGCTGCGTCACTGGGGACCCGATGCGAGTGCCCAGTAACTGAGCAGGACCGTGGCTCTATGTATGTAAACATACAGATCCACGTCCTGTCAGAGGAGAGGAGACCGATGGTGTGTCCCTTGTACATAGGGACACTGATCGGTCACCTCCGTCAGTCAGTCCCCTCCCCCCACAGTTAGAATCACCTCCCTAGGACACACATTTAACCCCTCGATCACCCCTAGTGTTAACCCCTTCCCTGCCAGTCACATTTGCACAGTAATCAATGCATTTTTATAGCACGGATCGCTGTATAAATGTGAATGGTCCCAAAAATGTTTCAAAAGTGTTCGATATGTCCGCCTCAATATCGCAGTCACAATAAAATTCGCAGATCGCCGCCATGACTAGTAAAAAAAAAAAATAATAAAAATGCTATAAATCTATCCCCTATTTTGTAAATGCTATAACTTTTGCGCAAACCACTCAATACACGCTTATTGAGTTTTTTTTTTTACCGAAAATATGTAGAAGAATCTTCTTTTGTTTATAGCGCAATAAATAAAAACTGCAGAGGTGATCAAATACCACCAAAATAATAGGATTTTTTAAAACAGCTTACCTGCAAAATCCTTTTCTTTCGAAGGACATCACGGGACACAGAGCCACAGTAATTACTGATGGGTTATATAGGGTATCACTGGTGATTGGACACTGGCACACCCTATCAGGAAGTTCAACCCCCTATATAATCCCTCCCCTTGCAGGAATACCTCAGTTTTTTGTTTTGTAGCCAAGCAATATAGTGTATTAGAAGAGGGGCGGGACCTCTGTGTCCCGTGATGTCCTTCGAAAGAAAAGGATTTTACAGGTAAGCTGTTTTAAAAAATCCTGTTTTCTTTCTCGAACATCACGAGCCACAGTAATTACTGATGGGATGTCCCAGAGCAATGCTACCTGAGGGGGGGACCACGACCAAGTAGGGTGCAATCAGACCTGAGGACCCTGTACCGCTGCCTGCAGCACACTACGCCCAAAGCATACTTGCCAACTGTCCCGGATTTCCCAGGACATTCCCGGGACTTGGGCCCAATTCCCGAATTTCTGGTGTCCAGGGAAATGTCCAGAGAAATCCGCTAGAGGTCCGCGACTTTGATGAAGTTCAGGAAGACGGCTGGGGGGTGGCTAGACGGAGCTCCTGCGTCGCCGCCCCGCTCCGCCTCACCCCGCCTACCCCCCGCCCCTTTCCATATCAAACTGGCAGTGGGGCGGGGGGGTAGGCGGGGTGAGGCGGAGCGGGGCGGAGGGTGGGCAGCGATGTAGGAGCTCCGTCTAGCCCCCCCCAGCCGTCTTCCTGTCTGATACTAGCCATGCTGCGGACACGTGACTACTAGGACACCTCGGGGGGGCGCACCGCTGTGGGACTCCTGATGTGAGGGGGGGCTCCTTTGGGGACACACACCTGATGCAAGGGGGGCTCCACTGGGGACACCTGATGTGAGGGGGGGCTCCACTGGGGACACCTAATGTGAGGGGGGCTCTGCCGGGGACACCTAATGTGAGGGGGGGCTCTGCCGGGGACACCTGATGTGAGGGGGGGCTCTACTGGGGACACCTGATGTGAGGAGGGGCTCTGCCGGGGACACCTGATGTGAGGGGGAGCTCCGCTGGGGACACCTGATGTGAGGGGGGCTCTGCTGGGGACACCTGATGTGAGGGGGAGCTCCGCCGGGGACACCTGATGTGAGGGGGAGCTCCGCCTGGGACACCTGATGTGAGGGGGGGCTCCGCCGGGGACACCTGATGTGAGGGGGGGCTCCGCCGGGGACACCTGATGTGAGGGGGGCTCCGCCGGGGACACCTGATGTGAGGGGGAGCTCCGCCGGGGACACCTGATGTGAGGGGGAGCTCCGCCGGGGACACCTGATGTGAGGGGGAGCTCCGCCAGGGACGCCTGGTGTGAGGGGGGCTCCGCTGGGGACTCCTGGTGTGAGGGGGGACTCCACTGGGGACATCTGATGTAAGGGGGGCTCTGCTGGGGGAACCTGATGCAAGGACGGACTCTGCTGGGACATCTGACGCAAGGACGGACGGCTGGTGGCAGGCGAAGTGGCTAGTGACACACTCAGGGATCCCACTGATTCTGCATTATGGTGAGTTGAATGATTTCATTTTATATTACAATGTAATAATAGAAATAATGCACTTCAATCATCCTGACACCATAACAACCATGGTGCCGGAATTATTGAAGTGCTAACACCAGGTGTTTGGAGTATCTTTATCTGCTGATTGTTAAACTTTCTAGAATACACATATTTTTATTGCGTAGGATCTGGGGCTGCTGTCCCATCATTTTCCTCTCCCCCTCTCCCCCTCTAATCCCTCTAATCCCTCTAATCCCTCTAATCCCTCTCCCCCTCTAATCCCTCTCCCCCTCTCCCCCTCTAATCCCTCTCCCCCTCTAATCCCTCTCCCCCTCTCTCCCTCTCCCCCTCTCTCCCTCTCCATCCCTCATTCATCTCTGTTTCAAACCGTAAGCTTGAATGATCAATTGTCGAATCCATTTAGAAATGGTAGATTTTGACGCTGCCTGTCCTCTATTGGGACCCTCTGGCAGCACAAACAAAACATCCGTCTTGCGGATCTGAGCACTTGCCCTGATGTCCTGAGATAGGCCTTAACTGCTCTTACTACATCTAACGAATGTAGAGATCTCTCTTCCGGAGAACAGGGATCTGGAAAAAAGGAAGGCAGAACAATGTCTTGGTTTAAATGAAAATCAGAAACCACCTTCGGTAAAAAACTAGGATGAGGGCGCAGTACCACTCTATCTTTGTGTATAATCAAATAAGGCTCCTTACAGGAAAGGGCTGCTAATTCTGAAACTCTTCTAGCAGAAGAGATGGCCACCAGAAAAATTAACTTCCTTGTCAACAAGACCAAAGGAATCTGACTTATTGGTTCAAAAGGCTGTTTCTGTAACACAGCCAGAACCAAGTTCAAGTCCCAGGGGTTTAGGGGCGCTTTAACCAGAGGATTAAGACGCATCACCCTGCATAAAGTTTCGGACCAAAGAATGCGAAGCAAGTGGCCGTTGAAATAATACTGATAAGGCCGAGACCTGGCCCTTGATGGTACTCAAGGCCAGCTTCATCTCTAATCCTAATTGTAGAAAATCAAGAATTCTACCTAGGACATATTTCCTGGGATGCCAACCTCTGGATTCACACCAGGATACATAAGCTTTCCAGACTCTATGATAAATCATCCTGGAAGCTGGCTTCCTAGCATTAATCAAGGTAGATATGACAGGACCTGAAAGCCCACGACTCTTCAGAACGTGGGTCTCATTAGCCAAACCGTCAAATTTAGCGTTTGTAAGGCAGGATGGAACACTGGACCTTGAGATAACAGGTCTGGGTCCACGGGGAACCCACCGTCATCCTTACTATTTCTGCATACCAAGTCCTTCTGGGCCAAGCGGGGGCCACCAGAATTACCGACTTCCTTTCCTGCCTGATCCTGCGAAGGAGTCGCGGCAGTAGCAGAATAGGCGTGAATGTATAAATCAGTGAGAACTAATGCCACGGAATCACCAACGCATCCGTCCCGCATGCAAGAGGATCTCTCGTCCTTGCCACAAATCTGTCTATCTTTTTTGTTGAATCGGGATGCAAAGAGATCTACATCTGGGACCCCCCATCTTTGGCATATGGCCCAAAAGACGTCGGGGTGTAGAGACCATTCCCCTGGGAGTAACTGCTGGCTACTTAGATAGTCCGCCTGCCAGTTCTCTATCCCTGGAATAAAAACTGCCGATATGCATGGCACATGCATTTCTGCCCAGACTAAGATCTGGTTCACCTCCTTTTGAGCAGCTCGGCTCCGGGTGCCTCCCTGATGATTGACATAAGCCACTGCTGTGGCATTGTCGGACTGGATCCTGACCGGGCACCCCTGTAACCTGAGAGTCCAGGCTTTTAGGGCTAGATATATATCGCCCGGATCTCCAGAATGTTGATGGGTAAGGTCCTCTCTGTCTTGGACCATATCCCCTGAACCGCAGACTGTTCCAGAACTGCTCCCCAACCTGACAGACTGGCATCTGTTGTTACCACTGTCCAGGTAACCGATAGAAAGGATTTCCCCTTCTGCAGGTTTTCGGGTATGAGCCACCAATTGAGGCTCTGACGCACCGCATGAGACAGGTGCATCGGAAAGTCTAATGCCTGAACCTTCTTGTTCCAGGTTGACAGAATACTGTGTTGCAGCATTCTTGAATGAAACTGAGCATAGGGAACTGCTTCGAATAAAGACACCATCTTCCCTAGCAGCCTAATACAAAGGCGGACAGAAGGACCCTTCTTGGTCCTGACTGCCAGAATCAGCTCCCTTAAAGCAGTGATCTTTGCCTGAGGTAGAAATACCTTCTCCTGGCTTGTATCTATAATCAGACCTAAATACTCCAGTCTTCTTACTGGTTTTAGGAAAGATTTTTCTAGGTTGAGTATCCAACCTAGGTGTTCCAGATACTTGACTGTGGATCTCAAGTTCCCGTTCAAGGAGGCTACCGACCGGTCTATCAATAGCAGGTCGTCTAGGTATGCTATGACAGCTATATCCTGAGCTCTTAGTCTGGCCAGAGGAGGGGCCAAGACCTTTGTGAACACCTGAGGTGCAGTGGCTATCCCAAAAGGCAGAGCCACAAACTGGAAATGGCGCCCTCCTACCTCGAAGCGCAGAAACTTCTGATGAGCAGGAAAAATGGGCACATGCAGATATGCATCTCTGATGTCTATCGATGCCAGAAATTCTCCTCCCTGCAGGGTAGAGACTACTGTCCGGACTGATTCCATGCGGAAGGACTGAATCCTTAGGAATCGGTTCAGATCCCTTAAATCCAGAATGGGTCTGACATCCCCATTTGGTTTTTGGACCGTAAAAAGGTTGGAATAGAAGCCCAATCCCTGGTCCTTTGCGGGAACCATCATAATGACCTCCTGCGACAAAAGTTGCTCTAACGCTTGAAGGAGCGACTGCTTCTTCTCTGGATCTCTGGAGACACTTGATCTGAGGAACCAAGGAGAGGGAAATTCCTGAAACTTCAGCTTGTACCCTAAGGTTACCGTGGAGATTACCCATCTGTCCTGGAAATCCTCCTGCCAGCGCCCTGAGAACTGTCGCAGTCTTCCCCCCACTCGAGTGAGCGGGGGCGCCCCCTCATGCAGAGGTCTTAGTGTTTTGCCTAGTAGGCTTCTTCCCCCAGGACTTCTTTTGTCCCTGGGGTTGACTCTTGTCTCTGGACCCAGATGGAGGCGGCCGTCGAGACTGCCTGGAGACTGAAGCCCCCAGCGCTGGGGAAAGAGTCCGTTTGAAAGAGGGACGCTTACTCTTCTTCTTAACAGGTAAGAGAGTGCTTTTGCCACAAGAGATTCTCTTGATATAGTTATCCAAGTCCTCTCCAAACAACCTTTCACCACGAAATGGAAACCCCGCCAGGAGCTTCTTACATGGTGCTTCGGCTGACCAATTTTTCAACCATAGGATTCTACGTATGTGCACCAACCCCAGTGAAAGACGGGAGGTTTGCACGATAGAATCTCTAATGGCGTCAGAATCTCTAATGGTGTCAACCACAAAGCATAAGGCCGCTGGAAGGTTAGCAAACCCCTGGGCCTGCTGTTCAGGTAATACTTTGATGACCTGCTTAACATGGTCTCTTAAGTATTGACAGACTCCAATCGCTGCTACTACAGGTTGAGCCACTGAACCTGCTAAGGAAAAAACATCCTTCAATAGGGATTCCATCTTTTTATCTACAGGATCCCTGAGCATCTGAGCATTGTCTACAGGACAAGTCAGACTATTATTTACGGAGGAAATGGCGGCATCAATGGCCGGTATTCCCCACATTTTAATAAACTTTTCTTCCATCGGATAAAGTGTTGAAAACTTTCTCGGCGGAAAAAAACGTTTGTCTGGGTGATCCCACTCAGAATAAATTAGCTTTTCAAGTAAATTATGAACAGGAAAAGCCTGTGCTGCTTGGAAAGGTTTCAGTGACCCCAAAGCAGAAGAGGATTCTTTAACAGTTTCAGGTACGGGCAACTTAAATGTGGAGCGGACCAACCCAGTAAGGATCTGCACTAAGACTTTCTCCTCTTGGGAAGTCGCAGAGGGTCCCTCTCCACCTGATGCCTCCGAAGAGGAATAATTCATCCCATCCCGATCCTCTGAAAGGGATTCATCTCCTTTATCCCAGAGCTCCTCTTCCTGAGGGTCTTGGGGAACAGAGGAAGGCCTAGTACGTTTTCTTCCACTGAGTGAAGCTGTAATCACGGCCAATAATCTTTCCTCTAAACCATTAATGGTTGAGGAAAAAAACCTCTTGTGTAATATATACAGGGGCTCAAGTGCCAGAAGCAGGTGTAGCCCCTGACCCCGACGGCTCTCCCTGGTTAGCCATCCCTGGCCCTTCAGGGGGGGAGGATGCTGCTGACAGGGGGCCCTCAGAACCTGAACGAGATCCCCTAGTGTCTCTGGTTCTTGGGGTGCTTGAACCTCTTCTACCCATAGTGCAAAGCAACAAGGTGTGAGGTATTCAAAATGAACACTGACTGCTGAGCGATGTAGTCTGGCTAAAAGCCTTGCTACCCACTGCTCAGTCTTGTGTTACTTCAGTAAATGCTGCCTAGGAGAATGCCTGTGTCCCACCTTACATGCGACTGTCAGCTCTGTGTCCCTCCAAAGGCTGTGTGCACCTGTACAGAGTGCCTTTAATAGCCTGCAGCTGGCCTGAGCGGGAGTCTAAGCACCTGTGCTGATGTCCCGCTCCCCCCTCTACCGCCCCCCCCCTCGAATTTCGAAAAAACGAGCGCTTCCCGCACTGGCCGACTCTCCTGAAATACTATGGAGGAAGGCTGGGGGAGGGGGAGGAGGGAGAGAGGCTGGTAGTGAAGAGCCTGCCTAAAAAATGGCAATGGCAGTAATGGCGGCTGAGGCAGCGGTGTCAGAGCGGTATAACTGCTTTCTAGACCCCTGTGGCCTCCCTCTAGCCTGGGGGGAACATTCAATCATGAGAAATCCCCCCATCCTACCGTGAGCCGGCCGGAGACGCTGTGAAACTTGTGCAGCATGAACACTTTGAGACAGACGTCAGCATGTGAAGGTTTGTGCTCTTGGCAGCCCCCGGTGGTCACAATAGGCATAGCATGCATTTACCTTAAAGGAGAAACCTACTAGAATTAGAAAATTCTGTGGAATCTCCTCTTACCTTATCCAGCCGCAGGGTTCAGTTTACACAGACCCAATCTTCACCTCTCATGGTGGGCTCCGTTTGAAAAAACCGTCAGAGACTGGGGCCCCCTACGAATAGGGGGATCCTGCAGTTCTGGGCCTGTAAAGCACCCGGCTAAAGTACTAATCGGCACACTTAGCCCTAAGCACAAATAATACCCCCCATCATCCTTACTAGCATAAATTCTCTCCCCCC
This sequence comes from Aquarana catesbeiana, assembly GCF_042186555.1. Classification (NCBI taxonomy): domain Eukaryota; kingdom Metazoa; phylum Chordata; class Amphibia; order Anura; family Ranidae; genus Aquarana; species Aquarana catesbeiana. The sequence continues at coordinate 269,015,028 of NC_133331.1, forward strand.
CCCATCCCCATTTCTAACGGTTCCAATATTTCCTATCCTAGCACAAATCCCCCCCCCCAATCCCCCTCCTAGCACAAATCCTCTTCCGCCATCACCACAGCACAAATCCTCTCTCCTGACACAAATTCTCTTTCCCCCACCCCACCCCCACAGAACAAACCCCCCCCCCGGCAAAAATCCTCATCCTTCCAGCACATATCCCCCCACCTAGCACAAATCCTCATCCTCCCAGCACAGATCTTACCCCTGTCACCCCCCAAAATCCCCCTCCTAGCACAAATCCTCCCCTCCAAATGTCCCCTCTAGCACAAATACCCCCGGCACAGTGGTGTAGTGGGTTCCACTCTTGCCTAGCAGTAAAAAGGGTCACTGGTTCAAATCCCAACCATGACACTACCTGCCTGGAGTTTGCATGTTCTGCCCGTGTGGGTTTCCTCTAAGTACTCTGGTTTCCTCCCACACTCCAAAGACATGCTGGTAGGTTAATTGGCTTCTGTCTAAATTGGCCCTAGTATATGAATGTGAGTTAGGGACCTTAGATTGTAAGCTCCTTGAGGGTAGGGACTGATGTCAATGTACAATGTATATGTAAAGTGCTGCGTAAATTGACGGCGCTGTATAAGTACCTTAAATAATAATCATCCCTTCTAGCATAAATCCCCCCCCCCATCCCCATTTCTAGCAGCCTCAATATTTCCTATCCTAGCACAAATCCCCCAATCACCTCTTCCAGCACAACCCCCTCCGCCTCAAATACCCCTACTAGAAAAAAAATCTTATCCTGGCACCCCTCAAATTCCCCATCCCAGAAGAACCCCCCCAGAATTCCCTTCCTGGCACAACAGCACAAATACATCCCCTCATATCAATCCCACCTAGAAGTAATCATTCAGTCTCATTCCTCCCCTTCTGTCCTCAGTGCAGCTCTCCCTTTCCTCAGCTTGGCAGCAGCTTTCCTCACACACACACAGACCTCAGATACAGTGCAGCACATCGCTCTGTGATGCCCATCTTCTGAAGTTCCTCCTCATGTTGTCCTGTCAGAGCTGAGGAGGAGCCAATTTCTAAACTTGCCTGTGCGGCAGCTAGCGGGAGAGATACCGCTGCTGAAGGGGACCGGGATCCCGGCTCGGAGATGCCTGCCTCCCACCCACACTGCATTCCACTTCCAGCTTCCAGCTAGAGCCAGGCTCCTCTAGGTTGCAGCGCCGCCACAGCTGTCTGCGCTCCTCTGAGTCCTCCCACCCTGCCTCCGGCCGCGAGTGACCTCACACCGCCGGCCGGGACTATGAGGCTGCTCCATAGGGGGAGTGAACAGTGAAGCTGACAGGGAAGGGAGGTGAAGCCAGGGCTTGTTGTGCCGGATGCAGGAGCGCACTCGACACACTGACAGACAATTTTTCGGGTACAGCGGCACTGGCTAGTGTGTATAATGACACAGGTGTGAAGCACATTTCCGGCACTTCACCTGCGTTTCCCCCCACCTATAGAAAATCGTACCGCCCAGGGTGTCCGCCCCTTCCGCCCCTGCCTTGTACCGGCCCTGGCCTTACGCCCAATTCTAGATCAATTGCGTACCAGAGGCATTCCATACAGATGGAAGTTTCCATTCTGTCTCTCAGCCACATGGAGAGGCCACACAGCATTGCTACGTACGCCTGATGATCTTCAATCTCTTTGCAAAACATTGAACAACCCTACAATTGAAGTCCCAGAATGGTATAACTTATTCATGTTAAATGACACATGGATCAAAGTAACCAACAACTATACACCAAGAGCTCAAAGAAACAGAGATCGACGTTGCAGATCACCATCAGTTCAACACAACAGAAGAGGAGTTCTTCAAGGAAGCCCCAGAATCTCACCACCTAGATGCAGAGACTGCATGGATCGCCCTGATCAAATGGACACCTGAAATCTCACAGATTCTCTTTCAACGGTTGCCATTCGGTAAACCTTCTCTCATAACCAACTGATATACAGCATTCATTCTTAAAAACATCAGTTGAGACATTAACAAGATATCTAACAGGCTCTTATCCAACCACTGAGCTAAAAGTTCTGTTTTCAAGGTTAACTGTTTGTTTTTACCCTTCTTCCTGTTTTTACTCTTTCTCTATTTACAGCTATGTTGCTTACACCAAGCAAGGCAACTCTATCACTCCCAAGTATTCCTGAATCCTGACTATCGACAGGATATCTGGAAACCATCACCATCGCAATAGTATGATAAATACCCCTGGAACTAAGGTAGAACGCCTGTAAGTACCACACTTGAACTGCACTTTCAAACACGCAGTGAACTAAGATGATATGAGCATAAATCTCATAATCATACTTACTCAGAACTAACTATGCCCTTGGCACCACAAACTATAATACCTTCAGTACTCACATATTCTTTATGACATATATACCAGATATCTGGATGCAGAACAAGGGGTACTTAAGACTTCTTTTCAGATAAGCAGACTTACAACAGAGTAGGACTTGAGGTATACTACACAAACTTCTTACTATAGCCAAAAGAGCAAAAACTTTTACTGTTCATTAGAAAAGTTCACAATTCCAAGATGTGGACATATTTGTAACGCTCAGTTATAACCAAAGACAAAAGAATATCAGTTGTTGTTTTATACCGTTAATACATATTTTACCTAAAACAGCCATAAGTGAAAGGCATACTGGTGGATCATAATAATTACAGTTTAATAACCAACATATAAAGTAATACAGTACAAATCTTTACAATTCTCCCTACATACACTCCAATTGGGTGACGCATAATTATACTAGAAAAGCCATGATGCCTTACATATACACCAGCTACTGCTGGAGAAAATATCATTGTAAGGATTTATAATTAATTTGTATGTTCGTCATAAGTTTAAATAGTTGTACTAAGACTATGGTACTGTTTACCTGAATTTAAATTTACTAATAGCTATGCATTAAGATCTCCTATCTTACATGAAGTTTAAATCTTCTTATACAATAGCTCCCTCTAGTGACCGATTTACATAACTACCAATTTCTATTATATAGAATAGATTTACATTGTCCAGAAAACAGGATTTATCCCTCTATGGCATGGCTTAATACACATACACATTTGAGTATAGAATCTCATATTTTCTATACCCTATATCATATAATAAAACACTTATTGGCCAACTATTATGTTATCTCTCCCTAATCTCATTTCATTCACCTGAATCCTTAACCTTTTGAAAATAAAGTAAGCTAGCTGCTCTGTTGTGCTGGTAGATACAAAAAAGAAGAAGAAAAAAAATGTTCTTTATCTTTCTTTGTCTTTATTTTTAGAGACATAGAGAGAAGGAGTGATCAATATAAATACAATAGGATTCCATCTGGAATTATTTAGACCTCGAACCCACACAAAGGGTGGAATTTTTTCTCACCCTTTGAACCAACCGGATTACTTCAAACCCCCCCACCCCCACCCCCACCCTCACTTCTACTATTTTTTTTTTGGAATCGAACAAATAAAATACACCAAGTTTCTAAAAAACAAATGCAATAAACACACCACCTTGGAAACTGTTGGTTTAAAAGTTCATTAATTAACACCCAGCTTTGAAGGAGAAGGGAGGGAAGGGAGAAAAGAAGGAGAAAAAAAAAGAGAGAAAAAAACAATAACTAACATGCCCAACCACAATCATCTTTCCACTCCATTATCAATAAAATTATTTTCAATAAATGCAAAAGGCCTTAACATTCCTGAAAAATAACTACATTTCTTAATGAATTCCATAAACAAGAAGCTAACGTCATTTGCATTCAGAAAACTCATTTTAAAGCTGATAAGGTTCCAAAACTCCAAGATAAAAGATTTCCACTAGCATACCACGCAACCAATCCAGAAGAGAAAACAAAAGGAGTTTCAATACTAATATCTAAACAGACGTCATTCAAGGTAATAGACTCTATGCTAGATCCTGGAGGGAGATACATATTCCTCAAAGGAAAGATAGGATCACATCCCATAACCATAGCAAACATTATACGCCCCTAACACAAAACAAGTAGCATTTTTCTCTTCTGTCCATCAAAAATATTCTAGAATCGACTACTTCTTCATATCCATTCCCAGTCTGACCTCAAACTACTGAAAAACTCAACAATTGAAGTCATGACCTTATCTGATCACCACCCATTTTCTATGACACTGACTTTCCCAGAAAAGATTACTAAGACTAAATCATGGAGACTCAACACATCCATCCTGAAAGACCCCATAAACGTTCAACACTTCAATGACACACTAAAAGATTATTTCGCACAAAACGAAAATGACAAAACATCACTACTTGCACAGTGGGAAGCACACAAATGTGTCATAAGGGGAGAATTCATTGGCAAACTAGCCTGACAGAAAAAATAACATCAATCAAGAATAAAATCTTTGATCAAATCCACCGACTGGAAATAGCACACAAACGTACTGTCGCGCTTGAGACACTAGACAACATAACAAATGCTAGAGCAACTCTATCAGAAGAACTAAGCATGAAAATGAAAAGACAGTACATTCTACGACATAAGATATATTATGAACAGGGTAATAAAAGCGGAAAAATTTTAGCGAAAGCAGTTCAGAACAAAAAAGTTGCATCCACAATACATCAAATAAGAGATAATCAAGGCACATTACACTCATCTAATGAAGAGATAGCAAAACAGTTTATTATTTATTTATTACCAGACCCTCTACAATATTCCATACAACCCTAAATGCCCTCATAACACAGAAAAAAGAACAAAGTTCATACAAGAATTCCTACAGAAATATAGCCCACCCCAAATAGCAGCAAACACGGCCCAAGAACTCGAATCCCCCATTTCGGGCCCAGAATTTGATAAAGCTATCAAGGACATGAAAATAGGTAAAGCCCCAGATCCAGATGGATTACCCCTACAATATTACAAAACTTTCACCAATATACTTAAGCCTAGATTCCTGAAATCCTTTCATTCACTCCAATCTGAACAACATCCACCAAAACAATTATTAGAAGCACACATTTCTGTAATTCCCAGAAAAGGTAAGGTTCCCTATCAGGTTTCAAATTATAGACCAATCTCCCTGATCAATGTTGATGTAAAGATATACGCCAAGATATTAGCAAATAGACTTCTCCCTCTGTTAACTTCCCTTATATCCCTTGATCAAGTGGGATTTATCCCAGGCAGAGAAGGTCACGACAATACGATCAAAGCAATAATCATAAACCACTGACTTTCATCTAAAAAAAAAAACAAGGCTTTTTTTCTCTCCCTTGACGCTGAGAAGGCGTTCGACAGAGTGGCCTGAGACTATATTGACGCTGTTTTAAACCATATTGGCATCCCACCTCTAATGAGAGCATATATCAGAGCTCTATACTCTAACCCAACAGCAAAAGTTTGTGTCAATGGTCACCTGTCGAACACCTTCAACTTGCGCAATGGCACAAGACAGGGTTGCCCCCTATCCCCTCTCTTGTTCATCCTTACACTGGAACCGCTATTAAACAGAATCAGAACTAATCCAGACATCAAGGGAATACAGATCCATCACCAAACATATAAAGTCGCAGCTTTTGCGGACGACATGCTTCTCTTTCTTTCAGAACCTTATATTTCCATACCAAACCTTATTCAAGACCTAGAACAATTCCAATTAATATCAAACTTAAAAATTAACCATTCGAAATCCAATGCCCTTAACATCACACTACCCCCATGTTCAGTAGAACTATGCAAAAAAAACTTCCTCTTCTCATGGGCCAACCAGTCCATAACATACCTAGGAATAGAAATCCCTACTAATCTGAATGATAACTTTAAACTTAATTACACACCAATCCTAAAAGAATCAAAGGATGATCTAAAAGAGGTGGAACTCCTTAAACGTGTCATGGTTTGGTAGAGCCTCATTAATCAAGATGACAATCCTACCCCGCTTTCTCTATGTCATGCAAACAATACCCATTCGACTACCTTCATCTTTCTTTACATCTTTTCATCAAGCATGCTCAACTTTCATTTGGAGAAGTGAACCCCCCAGAATTAAATCTACCAGACTAATTCTACCAAAAATAAAGGAGGAGTTGCGCTCCCTGACCTATGCTAATATCATCAGGCAGCCTTATTAGCAAGAATAGTGGACTGGAACATTCATTATGCAGTTAAAGACTGGGTATCCCTAGAACACATACAACTTTCCCACCTTGTTAGATCTCTCCCATGGATACACCCAAAACATCACCCAATAGCTGCCAAATCTCACCCTCTCATTGGTCCCAATCTAGAGATCTTTCGAAATACCTTTAAAGCGAACAACCCCTCTCCATGGCTTGGTCCACTCACCCCTCTAAGAAACAATCCAGATTTCCCCCCAGAAACAGAACAAAATTTCCTTGCTACTATCTGGCCCCACAAAGATATCTTGACCAAACATTTCTTTAAAAGAGGATCACTTCTATCTAGAGATGAACTAAACAAAGAAATCAACCCACATACAATCACAAAATGGAACTACATGCAAATTAAACATTTCTTGACCAGAAGAGAATCTGCACAATCCTGGACAAGGACACCTACAACCCAAGAGGAGTTATGCTCAAAAATAACCCCACAAAGACATATATCATCTCCACCCTATACAACTCTCTATTTGAGGGTAAATCAGACTTCTCCAATACGGCATGTCAAGCATGGGAACAGGATCTTAACATAAACTTAACACAAACAGACTGGGAGACAATCTATATGCTTGCTCACAAAGGTTCTCTGAATGTAGCCACCCAAGAATGTGGCTTCAAAATCATTACAAGATGGTACAGAACTCCCACCCTGCTTCATAAATTTTCACCTCAAATATCCAATAGATGTTGGAGATGCAAACAAGAGGAAGGCTCGATGTTACATATATGGTGGTCCTGCCCATTCATCCAGACTTTCTGGATAATGGTACATGATACCACTATCTCAATAACCTCAGTAAACCTTAGGCTCGATCCAGCACAGTACTTACTACACCACAATTCGATACCTAAAAATCAATATCTAAAGTCACTAGCAATGTTCATGATAAATGCTGCAAGACATTGCAATTCCTACCACTGGCGGTCAAATGTCACTCCAACAAAAAAAGATTGGTTTCGTAGAATAAACAACATTGAAAAAATAGAAGAACTCATTAGCATATCACAGGAAAAAATAACCAAATTCAGATCGATATGGTACAACTGGCTTGAATTCAAAAACTCCCCAGCCTATAAAGCAGTAATTATACAACAAATTGAAATAATTACACGTAAGTTTACAAAAAGGTTTCAATAGTTTATACTTCATGGTACATATATTTCTCCCCCCCCCACACACACATTATTCTTTCTCTTACATCTAACACATTGAAAATTGAATGTCTATATCTATGCAAAATAGATACATAATCCGTCGATTTCTGTTATATTTTTTTTTTTTTTTTTTTTTTTTGAAGTGTGAACCCTTATATTGTATATATTAAGGCTAGAAATTGTTAGACCTTGAACATATAAGAGACTACAGAACTGAAAGAAAAAAAAACTGGTCAGTAGTTGGAACTAATGGACCTTAAAAGATAGAGAGTAGGTTTATAGGTTTATACAAGATCGTAAATGGGCAATTACCAGGAATGGTGTTTGGGCCTATTTCTTCATTATTTTTTTTTCGTTTATCATTTTTTATTGATTTTATAAAGGAAATACAGAGTACAATTTCGAGATTGTACGTCGTGCAACGACGTTTGATTAAACATATGTGATATAAGCATATAAACATAAGTCCACAAACAGTGTTTAAATGTAACCAGTAGTAAACATGTATTGGTGAGAGTGTTATTGAGTACATTTAGGCCATTCCGCTGGAGGGGCACCCCATGTGGGATCTTTAGTGCCCCTGAAGCGGAGAGGTCTTTCCGCACATCTAAACATGTTCACCATATTTGTCTATTATGAACTTTGTGATTTGAATAGAAATGTCTCCCAGTAGGGTTGCACATATTGCTCGGTCAAGAAAGTGAGATCTAAGGTGTTGTGCTACTATGTGGGGTGTGCAGTTTTAGTCCAATCAGTCCATGGTTGCCAGTTTTTGTGTGCTCGTGCTGCATGGCCTGTGTATTCTGCAGTTGTTATTTCATAGCTGCAGTGCAGGGCCACGGTGTCTACAACTTGGGTTAATGTCGGGGGATTGTCAGACTTCCATTGTCTAGCAATATTGAGTCTGGCCGCCAGTAGAATATGTGTGATTATTAGTCTGGATGTAGGGTGTATTTCTTCTATATTTAAGTTTAAGATTGCAAGCACCGGTTGTGGATGGATCCTGGTGTGGGTTACTTGTGATATTAGATGGAAAATATTTTCCCAGTATTTCTTAAGGGCAGAACATGCCCAGAATACATGAAATAGGTCACCTGAGGAGGATTTGCATCTCCAACAAGTGTTGGGAATTTTTGGGTTAAAGGATGTTATTTTAGCTGGTGTCATGTACCAGCGCAGGGATATCTTCTGGGTCAGTTCCCAGAGGGCCGCGCATTTGGTGGCTGTATATATGGACTTGAGGGCATGTTGCCATTGATCACTTGAGTAGGTGTACGCAAGATCAATGTCCCACCTGTGATGTGGTTTCAGTTTTGAGAAGATGCATTTTTGGTGTAGGATGTTGTAAAAGTAAGAGATTCCTGTCGTTTTCGTGGTAGGGTTGGTGAGGTAGTCCCAGGTTTTAGATTGGATACAATATAGAGGGATGGGGATAGTTTTCAAACAGTGGCGTATGCGGAGGTAGGTATAGTATTCAATCGAAGGCAGATCGTATTCTGATTGTAGTTGGGGGAATGGTTTGATGTGGTTGTCATGTAATAATTCGTGTAGATAATGGATGCCATTGAGGTTCCATGTTGATAATGAGAGTTCAGGCATTAGGTGTAGCAAGGCGCTTAAGGGAATATGGGATTGCATCATTGTGGGGGTAGATGGCGAGAGGGTTGACAGTTTCTTCCACGCTTGACCTGTGGCCTTCATAGTTGGTGATATAGCAGTTGGGATTGTGGTGCCTAGCAGTATGCTAAGTATCCATGTTGTTAGGTTAGAGTGGGTGAGTGAAGCCTTCTCTATTTGTCCCCATTGTGTTGACGGATGGGTTTGAAACCAGGAGGGAAGTTGGGCTAGGATGGTTGCCAAGTGATAATCCTCAAAATCTATGGAACCCGTACCTCCCGCTAGTTTGTGTTTAGTCAGAGTGGAGTGGGCACACCGTGGGTTTTTGTCTTTCCATAGATATTTGTTAAAGATTGTACGAAGAGTTCTAAAGAAGGAGACAGGTAGAGGGATGGGTAGAGCTCTGAAGTGGTACAAGATTTGGGGGAGGCATATCATCTTGAACGCTGCAAGTCTACCTGTCCATGAAATTTCGTGTTTTGATATTTGTTGTGATGTCGCTTGAATGTTTTGGAGAAGGGGTAAGAAGTTGTATTGGTATATGTGTTTGGTTTTCCGTGGTAGTTGGATGCCTAAGTAGGTAATGTCAGTGTCGGCCCACGCAAATGGGTATTGTAGCTGTAAAAGGTTTTTCGTGGTAGCGTCAATATTAATGTCTAGTATAAAGGACTTAGTCGTATTCACTTTATAGTACGATACCGAGCTGAACCATTCTAGCAGTTTTTGCACTTCACCCAGGGAAGCAGTCGGGTTGGAAAGGATGAAAATCACATAGTCGGCGAAGAGACTGATTTTATGGTGGGAGCCGCCAATTTTTAGGCCTGAGATTTGTGGGTGGGAGCGGACATGTTCCGCAAGTGGTTCCATTAGCATATTGAATATGAGGGGGGACAGGGGGCACCCCTGTCGGGTACCATTAGTAATGGAGAATGGGCGTGAAAGCATGCCCTCTACATATACCTGGGCCTCAGGTGTGGAGTAGAGTGCCATGATGGCGCTCAGAATAGTGCCCTGGAACCCAAACTTCTGTAGAACCGCCCTCAAGTAGGACCAATGGACTCTATCGAACGCCTTCTCTGCATCTAGAGATAGAAGCAGAGAAGGCGTTCCAGTGCATTCTATATGGTGGATGAGGTTAATCATCCGTCTAGTGGCATCAGAAGTCTGTCTGCCTTTCGTGAACCCGGTTTGGTCTCGGTAGATAAGGGTGGGCATGATTGCAATTAGTCTTGTTGCAATTGTTTTAGCGTAAATTTTTAGGTCTAGGTTTAACAATGAGATTGGGCGGAAATTTTGTGGGGTGTTCGGCTGCTTCCCTGGTTTCGGTAGCGTTATAATCAAAGCTTTTAAATATTCATTGGAGAAATTGGAAGAGGAGGCAGCGTTGTTGAAAAGGTCGGTTAGGTGAGGTGTTAACTGTGGGGCGAATTGTTTATAGTATTCCCCGCTCAATCCGTCTGGTCCTGGTGCTTTTCCACTGGGTAGCGAGGTTATGGCATTTTTAATTTCATGTTCAGTGAAGGGTGCGTTAAGGGCGGATAGTTGGTCCATAGTCAGTCTGGGTAGATTTATTTTGTCGAGGAATGCGTCTATTTCAGTTAGTGTGGGTTGTGGGGTATGAGGGTCTCTTTTTAGGTTATATAAATCTCCATAATATGTGCTAAAGGCATCAGCTATATCTTGGGGATTACTTAGGGAGATTTTCGTGTGTGGGTGGATCAATTGATCAATTTTAGATTTTGTGCGTCTACCTTTGATGCGTTGTGCTAATTTCTTTCCTGCTTTATTTGAGGTGGAATAGGTAGATGCTTTAACTTTCCTTAAAAGGAATTCATATGAGTGCAGGGGTTTTTTTATGTCTTGATTCTAGGGCTGTTATTTGAGCTGTTAGTTCGTCTATGCGCTGCGTCCTCTTCCTCTTATGATGGGAGCTCAGTTTAATTAGCATCCCCCTCATATACGCCTTATGCGTGCTCCACACCACGGCAGGGTCGGGCACTGAGCCCTTGTTTAGTGTAAAAAAATCAGTGATTTGTTCAGATATTTCTGGGGCATATTTGTCATGTTGAATAATAAAGTTGTTTACTCGCCATAAAAAAGTGTTGTGTTGTAGGTTGGAGTCTTGGATTGTAATTGAGATAGGGGCATGGTCCGACCATGTCGTGGTGTGGATCACAGAGCTGGATATTTTTTGTAGAATACATTTATCAGTGAGAAAAAGGTCAATTCTCGAATACGAATTGTGTCTGGGAGAAAAAAAAGTGAAGTCCCGTTCTGAGCCATGATGGCATCGCCAAACATCATATAGGTCGTGGGAGGGTAAAAATGCTTTCAGAGGTGATTCCCTTCTTTTTGTTGCTGACGTGGAGTCCATGGTTGCATCTGGGACTTGATTGAAGTCTCCACATAGAATCATGTGACCCTTTTGGATAGGTCTGGCTGCTTTAAGAACTTTACGGAGAAATTTCATTTGGCGAAAGTTTGGGGCATAGACATTTATGATAGAGTAAGTCACTTTGTTAATGATGCATATTAGAATGATATAGCGACCCTCAGGATCAGTGAGTACATCTAATAGGTGGAAGTCAACAGTGTTCTTAATTGCGATCATGACTCCTCTGGTTTTCAGGGAGTGTGATGCGTGAAAAATATGGATGGTTTTTACAGAGGGAAGAATGGTGTGGTATCAGGTGTGTTTCCTGGACACACAGAATGTCACAATGGAGTTCTGCGGCAGTTTTCCAAAGTGAGTGACGTTTGGCGGGGTGGTTTAACCCATTGGTGTTTAATGATAGAATAGTGAGCGGCATCTTGTGGTGGTATGGGTGTTGAGCGATGCAGATGGCACTTACGGTTAGATGGTCTTGAGGTTCAAAGGAGATCTGGAGGCGGAAGTCAGGTGAAGATGAGCTGGGGTCCTAGATTCGGAAGTCGTTTAGGCTAGTAGAAGGGTGATGCGACGTGGCCCTGCAGTGGTTTGAAGGCGAGATTTAGTTGCAGGCCTGTGGTTGCCTGGTTAGCTGTATGGAGGGTGGACTGTAAGACTGCGAATAGAGCAATATGTTAAGGAGCACAGTAGTAGAATTCAATAGGAGAACATCAGGTTCAAAAATAGAGAGAAGAAAAAAAAAAAGAAATAGAATAACCAGAGATAAAATAACAACAGGAAACAGTATCAGTGGGATACTCTGCTGGTGAGTGATTCGGTGTATCTTTTCGCTATGGGTATAGCAAATGGTGACTAAGAGGGGGTGTTGAACACCGTGATTTCCTCTAAATGGGGTGCACAAAGTTAATGACACGGGAAGAAGAGATCAGGGGTAACAAGCTGTCAGCGCTCAGGGGAGTTGTAATGACGATCGGTGGCCGTGGGTAGCATTGAAAGGATCATCCTTCAGTGGAAAGTGTGCTCCAGATGCCTACGGGGTGCATTGGGGCCTCTGTCTGGAGGGGTTTCTTTTGGCAGTTCTGGAATTATTCCCCAGGAGTGGAGGAGTTTTAGGCCTTTGTCAAGATTTCCGATGGTATGGTTTTGACCATTGCGCACTAAGAGTATGGTGGCTGGGTATCGCCATTTATATGGTATTTTGTGATTTTGTAGACATTTGGTGATCGGGTTCATCTGTCTTCTCATTTGGAGAGTGTACTTAGACAGATCTGGGAAGAATTGAATTTCAGTGTAGGGAGCTGGTAAAGGTGTTTTAGCTTTTACTCCCATGAGGAGTTTTTCCTTTATGTGGTAAAAGTGGATCCTCATCAGCACGTCTCTGGGGACTGAGGCTGCAAGGTGAGACGGTTTAGCGATTCTGTGTATTCTATCGATAATCACATCTCGTGGAGATGCTTCGGGGGTGACAATGTGCATCAATTCTTTTGCATAACGCGGGAGGTCTGCGGGTGGTACACTCTCAGGAATTCCTCTCAGTTTAACATTGTTCCTGCGAGACCTATCTTCTAAATCGGCCAGCTTGGCGCGCATCCATGCTTGCTCTTCTTTGACTTCATCATAGGTATCAATGATGACATTCACTGTAGTGGTACAGGCATGTAGGCCCTGTTCAGTGTTAGTCACCCTGTCGTCCAGTGTGCGGATGTCAGAGGTGATTTTGTGAAACATGGATGAGAGGTCTGTCATTAGGGATGATTGCAGAGAGAGGAGCATATCTTTTAATGTTGTGTCCATAACTGGCTGCCCTGAGGTGGGGAATGCAGCCATGGATGAGTGCAAGGCCTGATCCATGGAGAGAGGAGTAAGAGCCTGGGCCTCAATTTGTGGACACTGCGTCCAGTGCTGCGGCGCGTCCAACCGCATTTTAGCTTTGGCTGGGCTGGGAGGAAGAGGGTCACCCTCAGGGGTATAGTGGGGCTCAGCAGCGGTACCTGGAGGTGGTTGTTCGTCTGCGGTGGCATCCGGGAGGTCGGTATAGGAGACTCGCGGCGCGGCCTGGTCGGCGCCATCTTGCGATCCGGTGTGCGCCGGCTTGTAGGCAAACTCTGTGAGTTTTTGAGGTATATGCTCCGTAATTCTCTTTCTGGAGGCTTGCATCTTGCTCTGGTGGGTGGATGGAGCAAGGATGATGCGGATGTGGGTCGTGATGGCGGCCTGTTGTGGCGGATTGTGTCCCCTGGCTGACGAGCTGCAGGCTTAAGCGTCCATCTTCTTCTCCGGTCGGCCACGCCCCCCGATTTCTGTTATACTTGACAACATACTGTTGCCATATCAAGAGTAATGTTCTTATGTAAATTGTAAGATATCATCATTGTACTACTACTGTATCTACAGGACTATGACACGGTTACATTGTTTTTGATTTTCTGTTCAATCAATAAAAACTTTATGGAAAAAAAAAAAAAACGCTATCCTTTGCCCCTGATACCTGAGCTCTTTCAGAAATTAAGATCTGCCGTTATCTTCACCAAGTTGGATTTGAGGGGGGCATACATCCTGGTCCGCATTCAGGCCGGGGATGAATGGAAGATGACCTTCCGCACCCGAATCGGTCACTACAAATATTGGGCTCTGCAATGCCCCTGCTACCTTTCAGCATTTCATCAATGATGTATTTAAAGACTTTTTAGACATCTTTGTAATTGTTTATTTGGATGATAGCCTAATCTTCTCTGGATCACTTGACATCGGGAACATGTCTGCAGGGTCTTGTGCCGTCTTTGCCAACACGGACTGTATGCAAAGGCAGAAAAATGCGAGTTTGAGCAGTAGAGCATCCCGTTTCTGGGGTTGGTGATCTCTCCAACAGGAATCAAAATGGACCCCCAAAAGGTGTCTGCCATAGTAGACTGGCCTGTACCCTTGGATAAGAAGGGAGTGCAACGTGTTGTGGGTTTCGCAAACTTCTACAGAAAATTCATTAAGGGATTCTTTGCAATAATCACACCCATCACGCAGCTGACCAAGCAAAACTTACGTTTTCATTGGAACCCAGAGGCCCAAGATGCCTTCGAGACACTCAAGAGACTCTTTACCTCAGCCCCAATCCTCAGCCATCCTGATCCATCACTGCCTTTACATCCTCGAAGTGGATGCATCTGAAGTAGCAGTAGGGGCAGTCATTTCCCAGCATCAAGGTAGTAAAGACCTGATGCACCCTGTGGGGAATTTCTCTCGGAAGCTCTCCCCTGCGGAGAGAAATTATGATGTTGGTGATCGAGAGTTGCTCGCCATTAAAGTAGCCTTGGAAGAAGGTGGATACTTATTGGAGGGTGCTGTCCATCCAGTATTGATATACACCGATCACAAAAACTTAGAATATCTAAGATCTGCTTGGCAGCTGAAACCTCGGCAAGCTCATTGGGCTCTATTTTTCTCATGCTTCTGCTTCCACATCACTTATTGGCCCGGATCAAAAAGCATTAAACCAGATGTGTTATCGCGCATGTACGATAACCCCAAGGACCTATCTGTTCCTGACACCATCTTGCCCGCAGGCAACTTTCTGCTCCTACAGACAGACCTCCTCTCCCAGATTAAGGAAGCATCCACGGACTCTTCTAAACCCCCTGGAATCACATTGACATCCAGAGAGGGTCTATTATGGAGGGGGAGCCAAATCTTTGTTCCAGGAAACATCCGAGTCAGAGTATTAAAACTACTTCATGATCATCCGCTGGCAGGTCCGCAAGACTCTTGAGTAGGGATGAGCCGAACACCCCCCTGTTCGGTTCGCACCAGAACATGCGAACAGGAAAAAAGTTCGTTCGAACATGCGAACACCGTTAAAGTCTATGGGACACGAACATGAATAATCAAAAGTGCTAATTTTAAAGGCTAATATGCAAGTTATTGTCATAAAAAGTGTTTGGGGACCTGGGTCCTGCCCCAGGGGACATGGATCAATGCAAAAAAAAGTTTTAAAAACGGCCGTTTTTTCAGGAGCAGTGATTTTAATAATGCTTAAAGTCAAACAATAAAAGTGTAATATCCCTTTAAATTTCGTACCTGGTGGGTGTCTATAGTATGCCTGTAAAGGGGCGCATGTTTCCTGTGTTTAGAACAGTCTGACAGCAAAATGACATTTTGAAGGAAAAAACTCATTTAAAACTACCCGCGGCTATTGCATTGCCGACAATACACATAGAAGTTCATTGATAAAAACGGCATGGGAATTCCCCAAAGGGGAACCCCGAACCAAAATTAAAAAAAAAATATGACGTGGGAGTCCTCCTAAATTCCATACCAGGCCCTTCAGGTCTGGTATGGATATTAAGGGGAACCCCGGCCAAAATTTAAAAAAAAAAATGACGTGGGGTTCCCCCTAAATTCCATACCAGACCCTTCAGGTCTGGTATGGATTTTAAGGGGAACCCCGCGCCAAAAAAAAAAAAAAAAACGGCGTGGGGTCCCCCCAAAAATCCATACCAGACCCTTATCCGAGCACGCAACCTGGCAGGCCGCAGGAAAAGAGGGGGGACGAGAGTGCGGCCCCCCCTCCCTCCTGAACCGTACCAGGCCACATGCCCTCAACATTGGGAGGGTGCTTTGGGGTAGCCCCCCAAAACACCTTGTCCCCATGTTGATGAGGACAAGGGCCTCATCCCCACAACCCTGGCCGGTGGTTGTGGGGGTCTGCGGGCGGGGGGCTTATCGGAATCTGGAAGCCCCCTTTAACAAGGTGACCCCCAGATCCCGGCCCCCCCCCCTGTGTGAAATGGTAAGCTACCATTTCACGAAAAAAGTGTCAAAAATGTTAAAAATGACAAGAGACAGTTTTTGACAATTCCTTTATTTAAATGCTTCTTCTTTCTTCTATCTTCCTTCATCTTCTGGTTCTTCTGGCTCTTCTGGTTCTTCCTCCGGCGTTCTCGTCCAGCATCTCCTCCGCGGCGTCTTCTATCTTCTTCTCCTCGGGCCGCTCCGCACCCATGGCATAGGGGGGAGGCTCCCGCTCTTCTCTTCTTCTTTTCTTCTCTTCTGTTCTTCTTCATTTTCTTCTCCGGGCCGCTCCGCAATCCATGCTGGCATGGAGGGAGGCTCCCGCTGTGTGACGGCGCTCCTCGTCTGACAGTTCTTAAATAACCGGGTGGGCGGGGCCACCCGGTGAACCCCGCCCCCCTCTGACGCACGGTGACTTGACGGGACTTCCCTGTGACGTCACGGGGAATGCCACAGGGAAGTCCCGTCAAGTCACCGTGCGTCAGAGGGGGGCGGGGTCACCGGGTGGCCCCGCCCCCCGTTATTTAAGAACTGTCAGACGAGGAGCGCCGTCACACAGCGGGAGCCTCCCTCCATGCCAGCATGGATTGCGGAGCGGCCCGGAGAAGAAAATGAAGAAGAACAGAAGAGAAGAAAAGAAGAAGAGAAGAGCGGGAGCCTCCCCCCTATGCCATGGGTGCGGAGCGGCCCGAGGAGAAGAAGATAGAAGACGCCGCGGAGGAGATGCTGGACGAGAACGCCGGAGGAAGAACCAGAAGAGCCAGAAGAACCAGAAGAACCAGAAGATGAAGGAAGATAGAAGAAAGAAGAAGCATTTAAATAAAGGAATTGTCAAAAACTGTCTCTTGTCATTTTTAACATTTTTGACACTTTTTTCGTGAAATGGTAGGGGTACTTATGTACCCCCTTACCATTTCACACGGGGGGGCCGGGATCTGGGGGTCACCTTGTTAAAGGGGGCTTCCAGATTCCGATAAGCCCCCCGCCCGCAGACCCCCACAACCACCGGCCAGGGTTGTGGGGATGAGGCCCTTGTCCTCATCAACATGGGGACAAGGTGTTTTGGGGGGCTACCCCAAAGCACCCTCCCAATGTTGAGGGCATGTGGCCTGGTACGGTTCAGGAGGGAGGGGGGGCCGCACTCTCGTCCCCCCCTCTTTTCCTGCGGCCTGCCAGGTTGCGTGCTCGGATAAGGGTCTGGTATGGACTTTTGGGGGGACCCCACGCCGTTTTTTTTTTTTTTTTTTTTGGCGCGGTGTTCCCCTTAAAATCCATACCAGACCTGAAGGGTCTGGTATGGAATTTAGGGGGAACCCCACGTCATTTTTTTTTTTTAATTTTGGCCGGGGTTCCCCTTAATATCCATACCAGACCTGAAGGGCCTGGTATGGAATTTAGAGGGACTCCCACGTCATTTTTTTTTTTAAATTTTGGTTCGGGGTTCCCCTTTGGGGAATTCCCATGCCGTTTTTATCAATGAACTTCTATGTGTATTGTCGGCAATGCAATAGCCGCGGGTAATTTTAAATGAGTTTTTTCCTTCAAAATGTCATTTTGCTGTCAGACTGTTCTAAACACAGGAAACATGCGCCCCTTTACAGACACACTATAGACACCCCCCAGGTACGAAATTTAAAGGGATATTACACTTTTATTGATTGACTTTAAGCATTATTAAAATCACTGCTCCTGAAAAAACGGCCGTTTTAAAACTTTTTTTTTGCATTGATCCATGTCCCCTGGGGCAGGACCCAGGTCCCCAAACACTTTTTATGACAATAACTTGCATATTAGCCTTTAAAATTAGCACTTTTGATTTCTCCCATAGACTTTTAAAGGGTGTTCCGCGGCATTCGAATTTGCCGCGAACACCCCAAATTGTTCGCTGTTCGGTGAACTTGCGAACAGCCAATGTTCGAGTCGAACATGAGTTCGACTCGAACTCGAAGCTCATCCCTACTCTTGAGCTGGTGTGGCGCACATTCTGGTGGCCTGGTCTGGAGGAGTTCTGCAAAAAATATTTGAGTTCATGCCCTGCCTGCACCCAATACAAGACAACAAGAAATCGGGCCTGGGGACTACTAAAACCCTTACCTGTACCTGATAGACCACGGAAGATCGCCATGGACTTTATAGTAGAGCTTCCATGTTCCGACGGGTGTACAGCAATCTTCGTGGTCGTAGACCGACTGTCTAAGATGGCCCATTTTTTGCCTCTAAAAGGCACCCCATCTGCTATGGAAACTGCCCGTGTACTTATCAAAGAAATTGTTAGATTACATGGAGTTCCTGCAAACATCGTATCAGATAGGGGGGTGCAGTTTACTTCACGTTTTTGGAGTGCCTTGTGTGAGATTTTGAAGATCGAACTAGCCTTGTCCTCAGCCTATCAGCCTATCACCCCCAAACTAATGGGCAAACAGAAAGGACTAACCAGACTCTAGAACAGTATATCAGATGTTTCATGCCCTTTGTACAAGATGACTAGGTGCCTCTAGCAGAATTCGCCTACAATAATGCCAGCCATTCGGCCACAAGGCAATCCCCCTTTTTTGCTAATTATGGCTTTCACTTATCATTCTTACCTGACTTTTTTCCAGAGTCTCCAGTTCTGGCAGTACAGAGGACAGTGGATTTTCTCAGTCGCAATAACTGGATGTTGCAGGAGGCAGTGTCCAAGGCCCAGGCGGACAGCAAAAGAGCCTTCAACCGGAAGAGAGAAGCGGAATTGGACCTCCAGCTAGGCGATCAGGTATGGCTTTCTACAAATAATCTCAGGTTGGCTTGCCCTTCAAGAAAATTTGCACCCAAGTTCATGGGACCTTTTTCAGTAAGAAGAAAAATTAATGACGTATCTTACCTTACCCGACTCTCTAAAGATTCACCCAGTTTTTCATGTCTCATTGTTGAAACCTGCAGTACCTGATCCCTTTCCTGACAGAGAAGCCAGACCACCAGAACCTGTTTTAGTTGACGGAAGTGAAGAATACAAGGTGGAGGCCATTCTTGATTGAAGGAAACAGTGAGGGCAAATACGATTTCTAATCAAATGGAAGGGGTACAGTCCAGAGGACAACTCCTGGGAACCCAACAGAAACATCCATGCTAAGAGAGAAACCTGAACCCTGTCACCAAAGGCCCCCACAATCATAAAATTCTGTACAAGTGGCGATATCCAGTGACTCTGCTCGTCACCATTGGCTACCTTCAGAAAGGCATGCGACTCCTACATGAATGGGGGATCATTTTGGAACCCCCCAAAGAAGTTACCCACCTTTACCACAATGGAAACCTCCACAATCCCACTGCAACCAGGGGACCAATAGTTACCAGCCACAGAATAACTCCGGATCTAAAATGGCCCAAACTCACATCATAAATCCTCCCTCACAGCCTTATGTTCATTGTTTCATTCTACTAGTTATTAACTGTTTCCCTCTACAGCGGCCGAGCTGATTTAGGCTTGACTTTTTTCCAGAGTCTCCAGTTCTGGCAGTACAGAGGACAGTGGATTTCCTCAGTCGCAATAACTGGATGTTGCAGGAGGCAGTGTCCAAGGCCCAGGCGGACAGCAAAAGAGCCTTCGACCGGAAGAGAGAAGCGGAATTGGACCTCCAGCTAGGCGATCAGGTATGGCTTTCTACAAATAATCTCAGGTTGGCTTGCCCTTCAAGAAAATTTGCACCCAAGTTCATGGGACCTTTTCCAGTAAGAAGAAAAATTAATGACGTATCTTACGAGTTATCCTTACCCGACTCTCTAAAGATTCACCCAGTTTTTCATGTCTCATTGTTGAAACCTGCAGTACCTGATCCCTTTCCTGACAGAGAAGCCAGACCACCAGAACCTGTTTTAGTTGACGGAAGTGAAGAATACAAGGTGGAGGCCATTCTCGATTGAAGGAAACAGTGAGGGCAAATACGATTTCTAATCAAATGAAAGGGGTACAGTCCAGAGGACAACTCCTGGGAACCCAACAGAAACATCCATGCTAAGAGGTTAATCCCTGCCTTTTTTCCTTGCCCATCCTGAAAAGAGAGACCGGTTAGGCATCCGGAGGCTGCCCTTTGGGAGGGGGCAATGTCAGGGAACTGCCAGGATGGAACAGGAGTATGTGCGTGTGCACATGTGCACACGCGTTCCTGGTCAGACTGGACAGCGGCGCCTGAATGCGCATGTGCGCCGGCATGCGCCTCAGGTGCGCGTGCGTGCACGCTAAGCGCTTCTTGGCACCAACAGGCTTTCTAAAGAACAGCAGCTGCACTTGTGCAGTGCTGTTTGATCTGCAGCTCTGTGCCTTGTAACCTATATCCTGCCAGCTGATCATTTGTACCGACCCAGCTCTGTTGACCTACCCGCTATCTCCAATCCCGACCTTGGGTTGTCTGACCCTGCTCATACCTCCTGCTTGTTTACCTGCTGCTGACCTCTGCCTGTTTACCTGACTCTGCTTCAGCCTTCTGCATCAACCTGCCTGATTGCCTATTCTGACTTGGCCTGTCTGACCCTGCTACTGCCTGCTGCCTTGCTCTGTGTATTTCCTGTGTTGACCCGGCTTGTCTCACCCAGCTCCAGCTTGCTGCTGATTCTGCACCTATCAGCTCATCAGGTCGCTGACCTGCTCCTGCCTCTGCTGTCACCTGCAGTTCCAGCCATTTATAACTAAATGTCAAAAAGTGAAATTACTGCACTGTCTAGTAAGCCATTCTACTAAAATGTAGTATGGTGTGTATTAGGTACTGCTGCAACTTAAATGTGAGATACACACAATAAATCAAATCTAAAAAAATAAGCTGCGCTGTGTGAAACAATACATAAAGTGACATATATCAACATATACTAAATATCAGTGTCAAACGGAAGATGTAATTGCTCCGCATCTACTAATGATAAATACTGAATAACATTGCTTCAAAATGTGAACATAAAAAGTGCAGTTGTTAAATCCGAATGATAAAATTTGATAAAAGATATGAATCACAAAATATTAATGGAGGCTAAAAATCCTGTAGGAAAGTCCACACCACCAATGTTCTTAAACAAAAGGTTCCACAATCAGGTAGCGCTCTCAGTTTGGATTCATATAGGAAATCCTCAGCTCACTGATCATTGGTGACTTAAAACGAAACACCCAAGAAGTAGTGATGAGTTGAGACAGAAAGATTCCTCCACCTGAGAAACTACTGCCGCTTACCAGCTGTATTGATCTCTTTTTAGAAAGATCACATTCGCCTGTGGCTTATATCTCAGCCCAGGTCTCTATGCCTGCCAGCCAGATGTCCCCTCTCTTCTGCTCGAGTTATCCTTGAAATAGCCCACGGACAGCAGTTCCCCATGTCAGAAAAGAAGGCTTCCATAGCGTAATTCAACATAACATTTAATAATAAATAAAAACAAGATTGCACTTACAATGTGTCAAGAGTAAATTAGCGTGTTATAAAATGTTTGAGCCGGCCGGCTCTCGATAATAACCTGTTCCTTCCGGGACCTAGCGTTGTTTGCGGTGACGTCAGCACGCCGCTCCTCCCTACGCCGCTTCAACACAGATGACGTCGTCCAGGGGCCTGTTGACCCAGTTTGTCTCACGCAGCTCCAGCTTGCTGCGGATTCTGCTCCCGCCTCTGCTGTCACCTGCAGTTCCAGCCATTCCTGGAGGGTCACCATCCTACTACTGTGCCAGCTGCTACAACCTCCACAGGCACTCCTACCCTACTGCTCTCACGAGACCAGTGTCCCACTCCAGTAGCTCCTGAACCAGGGCTGTAAGAGAGGTCTCATCCTACAAGTCAGGCTCTACTACGAGGTACGTAACAGTATGAGGGAGTCCAAATATTTCCTGACCTCTCCAAATACACGCTGCAACTCAGAAGAAACCTGAACCCTGTCACCAAAGGCCCCCACAATCATAAAATTCTGTACAAGTGGCGATATCCAGTGACTCTGCTCGTCACCATTGGCTACCTTCCGAAAGGCATGCGACTCCTACACGAATGGGGGATCATTTTGGAACCCCCCAAAGAAGTTACCCACCTTTACCACAATGGAAACCTCCACAATCCCACTGCAACCAGGGGACCAATAGTTACCAGCCACAGAATAACTCCGGATCTAAAATGGCCCAAACTCACATCATAAATCCTCCCTCACAGCCTTATGTTCATTGTTTCATTCTACTAGTTATTAACTGTTTCCCTCTACAGCGGCCGAGCTGATTTAGGCTTCTTTTTGTGTGTTCCACAAGCCGTCACACACCCTCTACTATTGTTAGTTTTGTATATCTGACTTGTTGCTTTTTCCACCAGCTTTCCTATTACAGAAACAGCTCCAGCTTACCATCATCTAGATACTCACCTGCCTGCTGCAGCACAGTTCCAGGAGACGACCACTCATCCCATCGAACGCCTATCACCAACTAACTGTAATGCCCCGTACACACGGTCGGATTTTCCGATGGCAAATGTCCGATCGGAGCGTGTTGTCGAAAAATTCCGACAGTGTGTGGGCTCCATCGGACATTTTCCATCGGATTTTCCGACACACAAAGTTGGAGAGCAGGAGATAAAATTTTCCGACAACAAAATCCGTTGTCGGAAATTCCGATCGTGTGTACACAAATCCGATGGACAAAGTGCCACGCATGCTCAGAATAAATAAAGAGATGAAAGCTATTGGCCACTGCCCCGTTTATAGTCCCGACGTACGTGTTTTACGTCACCGCGTTTAGAACGATCGGATTTTCCGACAACTTTGTGCGACCGTGTGTAGACAAAACAAGTTTGAGCCAACATCCGTCGGAAAAAATCCTAGGATTTTGTTGTCGGAATGTCCGAACAAAGTCTGACCGTGTGTATGCCCTATAAGTGTTATCATTCCTAACAGCAACACTTTTGGCCCCTAGCAACGATCATGCTACTTACCATTGTATCTGTGAATGCCAAGGGGTTAAATCACCCAGCAAAGAGACACTCCCTATGGCACATGGCTGAGAAGCTCGATAGTGACATCCTGTGTGTCAAAGAGACCCACCTGACACCTGTGTCAGCGACCCTATGCTACAACAGCAAATACCCACATATCTACCGAGCTAACTATACCTCCAAGAAAAGAGGAGTCCTCATAGCAATCAAAGGAGGAACAGATTTCCACCCGATCCAAAACATTTACGACCCCATTTGTCGCTTCTTAAACCTGATTTGCAACCTAAACAGGATTAAATCCACATTACTGAATATATATGCCCCCAATACCCGCCAGATAGGGTTCCTCAGAAAAGCTTTCACCAAAGCACAATCAGTCTGCCAAGGACACCTACTCATATGCGGAGACTTCAGTCTAGTGGCAGATATCCATATGGACACTACATCAGCAGCAAAAAGGAGAGACTCTCCCTTGAGACAGCTCCTGGCATCATACGATGTGTATGATGTTTGGAGATGTCACCACGGATCAGAGAAGGACTATACCTACTTTTCCCTCCATCACATGTCCTATTCAAGAATCGATATGTTCCTCACTGATAAATGGTTGTTACAGCACATTAGCGCTTCTGTAATCCACACCATGACATGGTCGGCTCACAACCCAATCTCAATTTCCATTAACGACACCTCACCCCAGAGGAATACTTTCCTCTGGCGTGCAAACAACTTTATATTACAACACCCTATCTACTCTAAAGATATTGACAAACGCTTAAAAGGATACTTTGAGATAAACAGTGAATCAGTGGGGGACCCTGCCATGGTGTGGAATGCGCACAAAGCAGTTATTAGAGGTATCATAATGAAATTGAGCTTAATCTGTAAAAAGAAGAGGACTGTCATGAACAGGTGTGACCAGAACCGTGTGATCTGCGACAGAGGACACCCAAACGTATATAAGTGAAAATATAATAATTTATTAAAGAAAGTGAGTAATATAATACAACCAACTCCAATATGATACAGTGCAATAACCAACCACAGACAGAGACCCACAAATAACAACAGACAGATAAGTGCAATAAATGGGAAATACCAGGTTCATAAACAATAGCCAGGCCAGGGTCATACACAGCAGATCAGCAGATGGACAGGGGATGTTCCAGAGACATAAACGTAAGCCAGGCCAAGGTCATACACAGGGAGGTCAGCAGATGGGGTATGGAACACAGGACAGGGAGAGGATGGATGGGTCAGACTGCAGGCAGGGATGCAAGGTAACAGGTGGGACAGGATAGGGTCCGAGACAGGATCAGGTTCAGGTTCAGGTTCAGGTACAGGATCAGGGTACAGGATCAGGGTACAGGATCAGGGTACAGGATCAGGGTACAGGATCAGGGTACAGGATCAGGGTGCTAGCAGGTCAGGAGGCAATGAAGAAATCAAGGCAAACATGTGAATGTTTGCCGGGTATTTATAGGCCTGTGATTGGCCTCAAGTGACACCTGATTGTAGGAGGTACTGTCTGCTCCACACTGCCAGGATCCATCCTCTGGTGGACACCAGTACTGCGGCCCAAAGATGATATACTATTAACAGGGAAAAGCTCTCCTGACAGTTCCAAACTGCCAGGAGACACCTGCTGGTGGACCTCAGTACTGCATGCCAAATAACAGGTCTTACCAGCGGATGGAACATTTCCTGACAGTACCCCCCCTCAAAGGAGCGGCCTCCGGACGCTCCAATTGGTTGTAATTGTCCATAGTCTATGGCATTAAGCAGAACAACAGATGGTGGCACAACAGGCAGAACAGGTGGTGGTACAACAGGCAGAACAACAGGTGGTGGCACAACAGGCATGGGCACTTCAAGCTGGACAAAAGGCATGGGCACTTCAAGCTGGGCAGCAGGCTCATCAGGCTGGAGGGCAGACACCGGGACATCAGGCTGGAGGGCAGACACCGGGACATCAGGCTGGAGGGCAGACACCGGGACATCAGGCTGGAGGGCAGACACCGGGACATCAGGCTGGAGGGCAGACACCGGGACATCAGGCTGGAGGGCAGACACCGGGACATCAGGCTGGAGGGCTGGCACCGGGACATCAGGCTGGAGGGCTGGCACCGGGACATCAGGCTGGAGGGCTGGCACCGGGACATCAGGCTGGACAACAGGTACTAGAACTTCAGACTGGGCAGTAGGCACATCAGGCAGAACAGCAGGTGCTGGCACAACAGGCAAAACAGTAGGTGCATCGGACTGGATAGCAGGTACTGGAACTTCAAACCAGGCAGCTGGTACTGGAACTTCAGACTGGACGGTGGGCACAGGTGCTGGCACATTAGGCAGAACAGCAGGTGCAGTGGACTGAATAGCAGGTACTGGAACTTCAAACCGGGCAGCCAGTACTGGAACTTCAGACTGGACAGTGGGTACAGGTGCTGGCACATCAGGCGGAACAGCAGGTACTGGCACAACAGGCTGAACAGCAGGTACATCAGACTGGATAGCAGGTACTGGAACTTCAAACCGGTCAGCCGGTACTGGAACTTTAGATTGGACAGTGGGCACAGGTGCTGGCACATCAGGCAGAACAGCAGGTACTGGCACAACAGGTTGAACAGCAGGTACATCGGACTGGATAGCAGGTACTGGAACTTCAAACCGGGCAGCTGGTACTGGAACTTCAGACTGGACAGTGGGCACAGGTGCTGGCACATCAGACAGAACAGCAGGTACTGGCACAACAGGTTGAACAGCAGGTACATCGGAATGGATAGCAGGTACTGGAACTTCAAACCGGGCAGCTGGTACTGGAACTTCAGACTGGACAGTGAGCACAGGTGCTGGCACATTAGGCAGAACAGCAGGTGCAGTGGACTGAATAGCAGGTACTGGAACTTCAAACCGGGCAGCTGGTACTGGAACTTCAGACTGGGCACCTGGTACTGGAACTTCAGACTGGGCAGCTGGTACTGGAACTTCAGACTGGGCAGCTGGTACTGGAACTTCAGACTGGGCAGCTGGTACTGGAACTTCAAACCGGGCAGCTGGTACTGGAACTTCAAACTGGGCAGCAGGCACAGACACTGGCACATCAGGCAGAACAGCAGGTACTGGCACAACAGCAGGTCTCGGAACATCAGGCTGGGCGGCACACAGGAACACATCAGGCTGGAACAGATCAGCTGGTGGGGAGGCAGGATTGGACACTGGCGTGATGGTATGGGTTGGATTAGCTGGTGCGGAGGCAGGTTGGGTTACTGGCAGGATCGTCTTGGTTGGAAAAAACTTTCGTTTTTTCTTTGGCTTAGCTACTGAAGCTCTGTAGGTGAGGGGTGCAGCAGACTGGAAAGGAGGATTGGGATATGGCAGAGAAGAGGTAACAGTAGCTGGAGGAAGTTCCTGTGGGTTTGTGGACAGCTGAGAAGAGGCAGGTGGGTTGAATGCAGGATAGGTGCAGCGGGTAGGGACAGGGTATTGATATTTGGTGGGAAGCAGGGTATATTGGGCCGAAACAGAGGTTGCCATGGGTGAAGGGAAAAAAGACTCCTGGGCAGGCAGGTGTCTAATAGCAGGTCTGGGTTGTGCAGAGCTGACCGAAGCTGGAGATAATAAGTCTGACCATGCCTGTAGTACAGGTTGAACAAACGTGGGTTCACATACTGCCTGTCTAACCAGGGACTGCACCGAATCTATACAATCCACTAGCACCTGTTTAGGACAAGCTGAATAATGTTCCAGAAAGTATACAGCATCATCCTCCAACAGCCATACCAGAGACTCCACCTGATCACTACTGAAAGGGGGAGAAAAATCATCACTTCCTTTAGGACTGCCAGACAAGGCTAGCTCAGCACACACCTGTATCAGGGGCTGAACGTTTTCAAACACTAATCTACCCTGATCAACCAGAGAATGGGCCAGACGGATGCACTCCAGGAGCTGATCCCTGGCCCACTCTTTCAATACCAGACGGCAGTAATTGTTATCCTCCAACACCAGTGAGGCAAGGAGAACAACTGTTTCTGATTGCATTTTAATAGCACTACAATGGTTCCTCTGCGCAGTCACTTCTGGTCAGAGATGGCCTTGATTTACTGTCATGAACAGGTGTGACCAGAACCGTGTGATCTGCGACAGAGGACACCCAAACGTATATAAGTGAAAATATAATAATTTATTAAAGAAAGTGAGTAATATAATACAACCAACTCCAATATGATACAGTGCAATAACCAACCACAGACAGAGACCCACAAATAACAACAGACAGATAAGTGCAATAAATGGGAAATACCAGGTTCATAAACAATAGCCAGGCCAGGGTCATACACAGCAGATCAGCAGATGGACAGGGGATGTTCCAGAGACATAAACGTAAGCCAGGCCAAGGTCATACACAGGGAGGTCAGCAGATGGGGTATGGAACACAGGACAGGGAGAGGATGGATGGGTCAGACTGCAGGCAGGGATGCAAGGTAACAGGTGGGACAGGATAGGGTCCGAGACAGGATCAGGTTCAGGTTCAGGTTCAGGTACAGGATCAGGGTACAGGATCAGGGTACAGGATCAGGGTACAGGATCAGGGTACAGGATCAGGGTACAGGATCAGGGTGCTAGCAGGTCAGGAGGCAATGAAGAAATCAAGGCAAACATGTGAATGTTTGCCGGGTATTTATAGGCCTGTGATTGGCCTCAAGTGACACCTGATTGTAGGAGGTACTGTCTGCTCCACACTGCCAGGATCCATCCTCTGGTGGACACCAGTACTGCGGCCCAAAGATGATATACTATTAACAGGGAAAAGCTCTCCTGACAGTTCCAAACTGCCAGGAGACACCTGCTGGTGGACCTCAGTACTGCATGCCAAATAACAGGTCTTACCAGCGGATGGAACATTTCCTGACAAGGACGCAGCAAATTGACTCCCTTACCTCCCAAATTGCCAACATTGAGACCCAACATAAGGCCAGTCCACATCCTGCACTACTGCCCCAACAACTAAAGCTCAGACAAGAACATGGATCACTTCTCCTTGATTCACACGAACTCATGCAGCGCAGTATCAAAGCCATCTCTTATTCTACCTCCAATAAAGCTGGTAAAAAATGAGAGCAGCGGCTAAAGGGGGTAAAACTCAAAGCTAAGATCCCTCATCTATTTTACCCACACTCCAAAAAAAAGTTGTCCAATCCCCAGGACATAACGAATGCCTTTAGCGATTACTACAGTGACTTATATAATCTTAGAAAAGACACCTTTATGCATCAACCATCTACTGAGGAGATTGATGAGTTTCTGAATCAGATTAAACTCCCAGCCCTGACAGAAACTCAACTGTCTTCCTTGAATGTACCCTTTTCTGAGCAGGAAATCCTCGCAACCATTGCCTCCTTACCCTCCAGGAAGCCTCCAGGACCCGGCGGCCTTATGGGAGAGTATTTCAAGCAACTCTCAAACCAATTACTTATCCACTTGATGAAACATTGCAATAATGGTGCCTCCTCTTCAATGTTCGCTAAAGCATTGTTAGCTGCTCTCATAATCACACTCCCGAAGCCGGGTAAAGAACCAACCTCCCCTCAAAACTTTTGTTCAACTTCCCTACTGAATCTTGACTTAAAAATATATGCCAAAACCATTGCTAGGTGCCTGATGAAAATAATGCCAGACCTCATACACAAAGACCAGTCGGGATTCATTAAAGGGAGACAAGCACCAGACGCAACAAGACGCATGATTGCCCTGATACACCATGTGGAGTCCAGCGGAACGCCTTCTCTGCTCTCTTTGAATGCAGAGAAGGCCTTGGACAGGGTTCACTGGTCTTACCTACAGAAAGTACTACTCAAATTCGGTTTTAAAGACCACATATACAGGGCTATTATGGCACTTTATACCACCCCGTCAGCGCAAGTATACTCAGCCAGTATGATATCTCAATCGTTCCATATTACGAATGGTACACGCCAAGGGTGACCCCTTTCACCGTTAATATTCAACCTAGTAATGGAACCATTGGCAGAGCACTTACGTACAAACTCTAAGATCACAGGGATAAATATAGGAACCACCTCACACAAGATTAGTCTTTTTGCGGACAATGTGATACTGATCCTCACAAACCCAACCTCATCCCTAGCAGAAGCTCAAAAAACACAAGACTGGTTTGGACACATATCCTACTACAAACTAAATTCTACCAAGTCACACATTCTAGATCTAAAACCAGATGCCACCACTAAGAACCTGCTGCAGACCCAATACCCCTTCGCCTGGCCAGACCACAGCATTTCTTATTTAGGAGTGCAGCTCACAAGATCGACCAAACACCTTTTCTCGACCAACTTTATACCTCTTCTGACCACGCTACGACTAAGCTCCCACCACATAACCAAGCTTGCACTATCCTGGTTCGGCAGACTGGCAGCGTTTAAAATGCTTCATCTGCCAAAAATTCTCTATATGTTCAGAACCCTCCCCATCCACATTCCTAAATACTACTTCAAATCGTTACAAACTCTGTTCAACCAATGTATCTGGCACGGGGCTAAACCTAGATGCGCACACTCAAAACTTAGGAAACATTTGTTCCGGTACTCCTGCCCAAAACCTTTCTCTTTCACCAAAAGGAATTTAACTTGCCCCACTCAGACCTCTTTACTTTCATCCATGTCAAACCAGAGTTAGTGGAACTGGTCTAAGTGGTGAGATAAAAACCAGAGTTTAAAACAGGAGGTTATAACAGGGGTCATAGTACCTGTGTAGTGTAAGTACCTGAGTGTTGTCTGAGTAGTGTGTGTGGATCGTTAGTACTTGTGTATTGTGAGTGCATGTAGGTCTCCATGTGCACGTAGTTCTGCGAGTGCATGTAGTTGTATTGTCTTGTTAGGTGCCCGTGTATTGTCTTGTTGAGTGCCCGTGTATTGTCTTGTTCAGTATTAGTGCCAGGAAGCTAGTTGTTAGGTAATTTGGACAGGGTATAATCCCCAATCCTCATTAAATTTAATAGGTACGATGCCGGGTGTGGAGAGGCGACTCGTTGTATATCTTGCGGCATATGAGCGTTCTTGATCATCCGATTGAGGGTGAATACTGCTGTGCAAAATGTAAGCGCATTGTTTCCCTGGAAGCCCAGGTTCTTAATCTGGGGAAGCAACTGTCAGCACTGAGAAGTCCCTCCATACTAAAGGAGAGCCAGGAAGGTACAAGGCAGGTGCCAGCAGGGTCCAGCACAGAGGCGGGTATAGACAAAGAGGTACAGGCACTAGGAAAGAGTAGATGGGTGACAGTCAGGAAGAGTAGAGGGGGAAGTGCCAGGGAGGCCGATCCAGGGCTGGAGCATCCCAATAACTACGCTCCATTGAGTGACATTGGTGAAACCAGTCAGGGACCAGCACTACTGGAGCTGAAGGACTCTCCAATCAGCCGGTGGAAGAACTCCTCCAGTGAGAATGGGGGAAAGCAAAGCGAAAGGAAAGACAAATTCTGGTGGTAGGGGACTCAATTCTTAGAAGGACAGAGAGGCATGTAACAAAGACCTGAAGCGCCGAACAGTATGTTGTCTACCGAGGTTCGGCACATCACGGATCTGGTGGACAGATTACTGGGAGGGGCTAGGGAAGACCCAGCTGTCATGGTGCATGTTGGCACCAATGACAAAGTCAGAGGCAGATGGAGTGTAATAAAGAACGATTTTATGGACTTGGGAGCTAAATTGAGGAAAAGGACCTCCAAGGTAGTATTCTCAGGAATACTACCGGTACATCGAGCAGACCAGAAAGGCAGAGGGAGATTAGGGAAGTAAACAAGTGGCTGAAGAGCTGGTGTAGTAAGGAGGGGTTTGGGTTCCTGGAGGACTGGGCCGACTTCTCAGTCAATAACCAGTACTATAGAAGGGACGGACTGCACCTAAATGAGGAGGGTGCAGATCAGCTGGGAATGAAGATGGCCAAAAAGTTAGAGGGGTTTTTAAACTAGGCGATGGGGGGGAGGGTCCAGAGGTAGAAATAGTCAGCGCAGAAAATATTCCAGAGGGTAGTATTGGGGGCATTAGTGGTAGGTTGACCAAAGCACATGAACCCAAGGTAAGTATAGTAGCAAGTCCTAGTTGCAATCTCGGAACACCCAATAGGAGGATAATATGCAACTGGTCTAAACTACGTGGCATGTTCACCAATGCCAGGAGCCTGGCAGACAAGAGGGGTGAACTAGAGATACTGTTGTATGAGGAGGATTTGGATTTTGTGGGAATTTCAGAGACCTGGTTCAACAGCTCTCATGATTGGCTGGCAAACATTCAAGGGTATACCCTTTATCACAAGGATAGAGAGGGTAAAAAAGGGGGAGGGGTATGCCTATATATCAAGAATAATGTACAAGTGAATGTGAGAGATGACATCACTAAGGGAGCTAGGAAGGAGGTGGAATCCTTAAGGCATGAAGCTAAGGGGAAAATAAAACAGGGAGTATGCTATAGGCCCCCTAACCTAAGGGAGGAAGGGGAGACAGATCTCCTATCACAATCTGGATTAGCAGCAAGGATGGGAAGTGTTATCATAATGGGGGATTTTGACTATCTAGACATAGACTGGGCGGAGGGAACCGCGCATTCATCTAAGGCTCGCCAGGACAATTTTATGGGTCAGATGGTAGACGCACCAACTAGAAATAAAGCGTTACTGGATCTACTGATTACCAACAATACAGACCTGATCACTGATGTGGAAATATGGGGCAATTTAGGTAACAGCGATCACAGGTCAATTGGCTTCAGTATAAATCACACAAATAGGAAACATAAGGGGAATACAAAGACACTGAATTTCAAAAGAGCCAAATTCCCTAAACTACAAACCTTGCTAGAAGGCATAAATTGGAATAAAATCTTAGGAACAAAGAACACGGAGGAGAGATGGGTTTGCTTTAAGAGCATATTAAATAAGGGCATTAGCCAATGCATCCCATTGGGTAATACATTTAGAAGACCGAACAAAAGTCCTGGATGGCTTAACTCCAATGTCAAAATGCATATAAAAGCAAAGGAGAAGGCCTTCAAAAAATACAAGGTTGAGGGATTATCATCAGCATTCAGACTTTATAAAGGATGCAACAAGAAATGTAAGGGTGCAATAAGGACGGCTAAGATAGAACATGAATGACACATAGTGGAGGAGAGCAAAAAAATTCCCAAGAAATTCTTTAAGTATATAAACAGTAAAAAAAGGAGGACAGACCATATTGGCCCCATAAAGAATGAGGAAGGACATCTGGTTACAAACGATGGGGAGATGGCGAAGGTATTGAATTTATTCTTCTCCTCAGTCTTCACAAGGGAATCGGGGGCTTCACCAACTAAAACTGCATTGTTTATCCTCATGACACATCACAGGAAGAACCTCCATGGTTAACAGAGGACAGAATTAAAATTAGACTTGGGAAACTTAACATTAATAAATCACCGGGACCAGATTGCTTGCACCAGTGGGTACTTAGGGAACTCAGTCAAGTATAGGCCAGACCATTGTTCCTAATTTTTACTGACAGTCTACTGACTGGAATGATACCAGCTGATTGGAGAAAAGCCAACGTAGCACCAATATTTAAAAAGGGCCCAAAATACATCCCTGGGAATTACAGACCAGTTAGCCTAACATCAATAGTATGTAAACTCTTGGAGGGGATGATAAGGGACTATATACAAGATTTTAGTAATGAGAACGGTATCATTAGCAGTAATCAGCATGGATTCACGAAGAATCATTCTTGCCAAACCAATCTATTAACCTTCTATGAGGACGTGAGTTGCCATCTAGATAAAGGAAGGCCGTAGATGTGGTGTATCTGGATTTTGCAAAAGCATTTGACACAGTTCCCCATAAACGTTTACTGTACAAAATAAGGTCCGTTGGCATGGACCATAGGGTGAGTACATGGATTGAAAACTGGCTACAAGGGCGAGTTCAGAGGGTGGTGATAAATGAGGAGTACTCGGAATGGTAAGGGGTGGGTAGTGGGGTCCCCCAGGGTTCTGTGCTGGGACCAATCCTGTTTAATTTGCTCATGAACGACCTGGAGGATGGAGTAAACAGTTCAATCTCTGTATTTGTGGACGATACTAAGCTAAGCAGGGTAATAACTTCTCCGGAGGATGTGGAAACCTTGCAAAAAGATCTGAACAAATTAATGGAGTGGGCAACTACATGGCAAATGAGGTTTAATGTAGAAAAATGTAAAATAATGCATTTGGGTGGCAAAAATATGAATGCAAGCTATACACTGGGGGGAGAACCTCTGGGGGAATCTAGGATGGAAAAAGACCTGGGGGTCCTAGTAGATGATAGGCTCAGCAATGGCATGCAATGCCAAGCTGCTTCTAACGAAGCAAACAGAATATTGGCATGCATTAAAAAGGGGATTAATTCCAGAGATAAAATGATAATTCTCCCGCGCTACAAGACTCTGGTCCGGCCGCACCTAGAGTATGCTGTCCAGTTCTGGGCACCAGTTCTCAGGAAGGATGTACAGGAAATGGAGAGAGTACAAAGAAGGGCAACAAAGCTAATAAAGGGTCTGGAGGATATTAGTTATGAGGAAAGGTTGCAAGCACTGAACTTATTCTCTCTGGAGAAGAGACGCTTGAGAGGGGATATGATTTCAATATACAAATACCATGCCGGTGACCCCACAATAGGGATAAAACTTTTTCGCAGAAGGGAGACAAGACTCGTATCCACTCATTGAAATTAGAAGAAAAGAGGTTTAAAATTAAACTACGTAGAGGGTTCTTTACTGTAAGAGCGGCAAGGATGTGGAATTCCCTTCCACAGGCGGTGGTCTCAGCGGGGAGTATCGAAAGTTTCAAGAAACTATTAGATAAGCACCTAAACGACCACAACACACAGGGATATACAATGTAATACTGACATATAATCACACACATAGGTTGGACTGATGGACTTGTGTCTTTTTTCAACCTCACCTACTATGTAACTATGCAACTATGTAACTATGTAAGTTGTTTATACCTTTTGGGGACTCGAAACATAACTGTGAATCTGTCTATATTCCCAGTTTGTCATATACCCTGTTTCCCCGAAAATAAGACCTAGCGTGATTGTTGGTGATGGCTGCAATATAAGCCCTACCCCCCAAATAAGCCCTACCCTGTTTCCCCCGAAAATAAGCCCTACCCTGAAAAGAAGACCTACAAGGACTTTAACTAGGGCTTATTTGAGGGGTAGGGCTTATATTGCAGCCATCACCGACAATCAGGCTAGGTTTTATTTTCGGGGAAAGAGGGTTTACGACCTGTCTCAGTTTGAATTTCCAAAACTGATTTTATCTTACTGCCCTTGAAACAGTGTGTAGCCAAAAAAGGTATATTCCCGTCTGTATACAGCTGTGGTGACTTGTTCATTCCTGGCGGAAAGTCTAGATTAGATATCAGTGTTGTTAGAGGTCCTGGAGATGTAGTTAAGTCAGAGATCTGAATCATTTTTTGCAGATTTTTAAGTGTCGCCCCTACCAAAGGGTGTTGTTTCAGTTTTCTAGGACAAGAGTTCCATAGTATCCATGGTGAATGTGTCAATGGTATTGGGCCTATATTGTTTTCCAAAGCCACCCAATCCTTATTGTCTGTATGACATGTCCAGTCTATAATTCGAGCAAGATGTGAAGCAAGATAGTAATTTTTAAAGTTCGGAAAAAGTTTGTTGGTAGAAGGATTGGAATGGTTTGGAAAAAATACAGAATTCTAGGTAAAATTGTCGTCATCTTGATTATGGCCGCCCTCCCGAACCATGAGAAGTATTTTAAGGACCATTTCTCTAGATTTTTTTTTTTATGGCTTGTAGCAGCGGTTGAAAGTTTGTTGTATAAAGTGCGTCAAGTTTCGGCACAGTGGTGTAGTGGGTAGCACTCTCACCTAGCAGTAAGAAGGGTCGCTGGTTTGAATCCCAACCACGACAGTACCTGCCTGGAGTTTGCATGTTCTCCCTGTGCCTGCGTGGGTTTCCTCTGGGCACTCCGGTTTCCTCCCACACTCCAAAGACATGCTGGTAGGTTAATCGGCTTCTGTCCAGAATTGGCCCTAGTATATGAATGGGGAACTTGGATTGAGGGTAGGGACTGATGTGAGTGTGCAATGTACAGGGTTAGGGACAATTGTAGACATGCACCCACACTCGCTTGGGTTGAACTGGATGGACTGGTGTCTTTATTCAACCTTACTAACTATGTAACTATGTTGTGTTCCGTTTTGAATAATTACTGTATCTGATAGGGCACCATTGATCTTTATTTTCGCAGTCGGATTGTGATACAGGGTCGCTATCCAAGATAGCATAATATGTGGTTTCAGTCCAATATGTGCACACGTGGCGAGTAGAAAGTCCCACGATACACGATCAAAGGCTTTCTCCACGTCAGTAGAGATTAACATGCCCTCAAAGTCATCCGATTGTGTTCTGTGGATAAGGTTTAAAGTTTTTGTCACATTATCCCTGGCTTCTCTGCCTGGCATAAAACCAACTTGTTCTGGGCCTATTAACTGGTGTAGCAATGGCCTTCGATTTGCTAAAACTTTCGCAAATAATTTCAGTTCGATGTTAAGTAATGATATTGGCTTGTAATTGGAGCACTCTAATGGATCCTTATTTGATTTGGGCAGCACTGTAACGTGTGCTCTCAAAAAGTCCTCTGAGATTTCATGAGGGTCTCTTAGGTAGTTGAGAGTTTTAAATAGGTGTGGTAATAGGATTGTGGTATAGGATTTATAATAGTGCGCTGTAAAGCCATCTGGGCCTGGACTTTTCCCCGGTTTTATGGCCACTAGCAATGCTGTCTCTGTGATTGGGTCTTCTAATCGTTGGGAGTCATTGTCATTCAGGGTGGGTAAACGACTGTCTGTAGGGTATTGTTGGATTATTTGTGTCCTTGTCCCTAGTTGGTCCTTCGATCTGTGTAAAAAGACAGGTAAAAAGACAAGTGGTAATTTACAGAAAGATGAATAAAATGCGCATGGTAAAAGTAACGAGCTGGCCAGCTTCCACAAAGCCCGTATACTTCCGGGACTACATCGGTGACGTGAGAACGTAGCTCCTCCTTTTGATGTCACCGATGTAGTCCCGGTAGTATACGGGCTTTGTGGAATCCGGCCGTCTCGTTACTTTTACCATGCGCATTTTATTCATCTTTCTGTAAGTTACTTATCTTGTCTTTTTACCTGAATAAATGTATAAGGATTTACACTATGTGGAGTTTTTCTGTTTTTTTGGTACAATACCGTCACAATATCGATCCTGTCTGCTGACTACTTCCGCAGACGCTTTGGAGTCCAGTGCCTGTCAGGGAGATCCCGGGCTGGGGTTACAGCCATCTGCCCAGTGTGGTCCCCTGTAATA
Source organism: Aquarana catesbeiana (assembly GCF_042186555.1). NCBI lineage: Eukaryota > Metazoa > Chordata > Amphibia > Anura > Ranidae > Aquarana > Aquarana catesbeiana. The sequence goes on from NC_133331.1 coordinate 269,051,509, forward strand.
AGGGACCATCACTTTCTGGTAAGCGGCAGTATTTTTCAGTGGTGGAGGAGATTCATATATTGCACTTATCACTCCAGTGTGGACCCTCACTATTATCACTGCGGACTTACCTTCACTATCGAATTTTCTGATGCTTTATCTTTCAATATAGACTTTATTTTTTCATTACGGATTGATTTTTATGGACCTCTGTTATTTTGATTTTTTGTTATGTCACAATCCTTCTATTCATTTTAGTATTTGCACCCACACATTTGGTGCATAACTATGATATGTGTGATATATGCACTTTAGTTTCATTTTTGGATGTTTATCTGTATTATTATTTAGGTTATGGGTTGTCCGTCACTTATGTTTTAAATTTTTGCTCATCATTTTGCACTATTCATTGATCAGCGCGACTTTTTGCTTTCCGTATACATTTGTTTGGTGTAGTATAACACTTTTTAGTCGCAGCTCCTTTTTTGTTTTTTTATTTATAGCGCAGTATTTTTATACTTATTTAAGTCTGTAAACAGGCCGAGGGTCAAACACTTGTAGCAGGCAGAGCAAAGTCCATTAAACAGGCCGAGGATCAAACACTTGTAGCAGGCAAGGCAAAATCCATTAAACAGGCCAAGGGTCAAACACTTGTAGCAGGCAAGGCAAAGTGCGTTAAACAGGCCGAGGGTCAAACACTTGTAGCAGGCAAGGTAAAGTCCGTTAAAGAGGCCGAGGGTGAAATCTGGAAAAATGGTAGCGTAGTGAGGAGCAGTCCGGGTCACAACGGGGAATCAGATACAGTAACAGGAAGCAAGAACCAACAGGAAGCTGACGACAAACCAGCAACACGTTTGGACGCCAGGGCTGTTTTAAATAGCCCCGCCAGAGCGTCACGACGGGCGTGCGTAGATCACCGCGTGCACACGTGTGCTATCGGGCACAGGCACGCGCCGTTTCATCGGGCCACGCGTGCGCCAGAGCACCAATCCACCGCGCACACGCACAGGACCATGGCGGATGCGGCTGGAAAAAACCCTTCTCTGACACAAACAAACCAAGAATAGTCTTTACACATATCCTGGGAGATATTGTGGATAAATATTACTGTCCCATTTTAAGTAATCCGGAATATATTTTCTCAGTCACTATTCCTAATATGGCATATACAGGGTTCCCAGAGTCTGTGTGTCTTGGGGGACAAGGACCTGAATCTAAAGTAACACCACCTCAAGCATCCCCAGGCATACAGCTCACAAAGAGCACCGTTTCCCCAAATGCCAGGGCCCATAATCGGTAGGCAAGAGGCCAGCATTCAGTCCCCTCCAAAAGCCTCTGTCCAGGGTGGGTCTGTCACAGTCTGGATACTCTCAAGTAAGAGAATCTCATGAACAAAGAGGTTAATGATAAATGTCTCCTAGCGTCAATTGCTAGGAAAAAAAAATAAGGGATTTGTGTTCAGCAGATAACCGAACAGAATCCACTGTTAGAGGCAATGGGAGGTTATTACCACATCAACGTCGTATTTAGAAAACCTGTTGTAATAAAAATGATGTAAGCATTGACTCCTGCGGCCTTCAAATAAAGCAAGTAAAATATTTAAATTGGTCATGTACTCCTTCCAGCCATGTAAGTGGTAGCACGAATCAGTAACATGAAAACAGCGCTAAGAGCAAGTGTTAACTAAACATTTGAACATTGGTTATAGTGAATAACTTAGGAAGCCTAAATAGTCCGGCACTAGCTAAACTCCAATATTATAAATATTATAAATGAATTTCCTAGTATGTACTATAGACACATTTGGTAACCATGCGTAGTAGTGCAAATAATACCGGTTGTAGTGGATTGGTTCAGAGACAACCTTGGCTTTGAAATTCCCAGAGAAGAGCAGTAGATCGGCCTATTTAGAAAAAGGGGGCACCCCAATAACATATATGGTGCATCCCCTTGCCCTACCTGGAGAATCGCCCAGGTGGATAACTTAGGTCTGTATGTATAGTCAATTGGTCAGGAACCAGAGGGTATTTATGTAGTTATTTTTGGTTGGCTTGGAGGCACAGGACAACTGTCAAGGAGCAAGAGTACCGGGTACATGAGATCAGTCAGGTAGACAAATCATGTGGGTAAAGCTTATGCTCCACAAACCAAATGATCCGGCACCAATCATATAACAGTCTAACTCCACTATTACATTAAACACCCGTAATATGGTTTGAATAATGGGTTTGGGGGTATTATATGGTAACACACATTATTTTAGAAGGCAATGATTATCACCCATACTGGCCCAATCCTGAGTTTGCTAAATAGGGGACACAGTCTGACCAATCTAGGATGTAGAGTATGTGAGTAGTGCAAATTATGCACCGTAGTGCCCTCCTTTGGGTGCTTCCTGTTCGATTAAGTACAGGCAATGGGTATGGGTATGGTTAATTGAAAAACTAAACATTAATGACCATGTACATTACAGAGGATAGTTAATGGGTAAATGGGTAAGAAGACATATGCATACAGATAAGCATGTAATCTGCGAATGTTTCCAGGATCATATTAAATTGTAACAGTACCGAGATTAGAAGTATGGTTGGGCATGGTGGGTTCAGAGTCTCAAGTGACCAATGAACTCCATAGTCCTTCCTTCATTGAGGGAAATAAGCCAGTTGCAATGCAGAATAGCATCACTAGATGACATCCAAGGATATTAAATCACTGTGTGAGAAAAGGTTTCAGCTTGGAGCGTCAGAAAGCTGTTTAAGGCATTGTGTAGCAAATAAACAGGATTATCCCATACCTCCCAACTGTCCCTAAATTTCGAGGGACTGTCCCTGATTTGGAGCAATGTCCCTCTGTCCCTCTTTCCTCCTCATTTGTCCCTCATTTTGATCAGATCCATAAAGGTGTATATAAAATGCACTTTTTATCTTTCAAAAAGTTTTTCCCAGTCCTAAACCTTTCATCCAATTTCTAAATTGCTGCATTTGTACATTTTAAAAGCCAATATAAAGGAATAGTAGTGGTAAAAAAAACTCCTTGTGGATTTAATTAACCTTTTTTTTATTCTCCTTTAAGGGAGTGTGGCAGGGAGCATGCTCTATGCCTACATACGTTTGTTAGTAGGTGTCCCTCATTCCCATCTCAAAATTTTGGGAGGTATGTTATCCATCTAAAACCAGAATAAGTAGAGTGTAGAAAACAGGTAAGTTCATGAGGCTTAGAGCCCATATAGCAATGATAACATGGTTTATCCCCCAGGATGAGAGTAGAGAATTTCCATCAGAGATGTTATCACTAGCAGCCTGTAATTACAGCTCAAAAATAAATACATAGCAAAGGTAGATGGGTTGCATTGTTCAGGTGGTGTTTTGAGATCTGGATCCCTTGGCGGCATAAGGAGATTTGCCATAGCTGGGGCCCGTGCGGTTAATGAATTTTGATTTTTTTTTTTGGTGGAGGAAGCCTGTGGAGTGTGGGGGGGAGAGGGTCCCTGGATTTAAATACGGAACTCCTTGTACCACTCTGGTAGTTCTATCAGTGGCAAGTTGAGGTGCTCGCAGAAAGCTGGGGTGTCCTCAGTCATTTTCAGATAATATTGTTTACCCTGGTATGTATTGTTTAGGGCAAAAGGAAGCTGTGCAGGCAGCATACAATGTCTCTTGGGGGAGCTGTGCCAGAAGGACGGGGATTCAGGGCCTTGTGTGCCCGCATAAAGTCTATTTCAGTGTCTTTAGGGCGCTCAAGGAGCTCATTGAAGACAGTCTGGAGAGCTTGTTTAATCTGGGGTGGATCCACCGTTTCAGGGATCCCCCTGACCCTGATATTTTGCCTCCTTCCCCTATTATCAAGGTCCCCTAAATGCCTATTGATGAGGATTAAATGGGTGGCATGAGATGAGACAGCCATCTCCAAATGCTCTACAGCTCTGTCTCTTTTTGCCTCTGCTCTCTCTGTGTGTGATAAGCGATCCAACAGGGACAGAAGATCAGCTTTCAGATCAGTGGTAGCTGAAGAGAAAGTGTTTTTAATGTCTGCCGCTATTTTGGTAATTTCTGACAGTTGCGTGGGTGATCTGTGTAGGCAGGTTCCCTTACCATGTCTTCTGAGGCCGACAGGGAGTCCTCACTGTGTTCTGCCTCGTGTTGCATCAGCACCATTTTGGCTACAGAAAGGTCTCGGGTCCGGTGTGTCTGGAGCTCAAAAAGCTCTAGTATGCTGCGGGATCTTGGGGTGGAGAACGATCGGCGTTGACTGGAGCCTGGTGTAGGTTTGTCCCGCTTGCCCATCGCCGTTTCTGAGAGGCTGGAAGGGGTCATTTCATCCATGGGTGTGCGGAGCTCAGTTAATCAGTGTCCATTCCCGTTGAGCTCCAGGCCACGCCCTTCATGATTTCGTTTTTTATGTATTTGTCTAATACAAGCAACTAACTGCGATGCACAATTAAATTCCAGATCCAGATCAAGTAACTGGAACACATTATTTACAGCCAGGTGATTGGGTCCTAGTAAAAGAACATGTGAAATTATCTTTGGGAACAAAGTTTGAAGGACCCTTCCAAGTGCTCCTGACAACTGCTACAGCTGTAAAGTGACGTGGATACATGCCAGCCATTGAAAGAAAGTACAGCTGATTTCAAAAGATGAGTAAACTGCTGTTATGCCTTTGCTTGATCTTAGCAGTCAAGGCTATAGAGGAAAATCACCTGTACAAATTACACATGCTCACAGGCATAAGGAGCAATTTGAGTAATTGCTAGACGGTTCAAAAAAAGGCTGTGTTTAAGCAATACAAGGCTGCCCAAAAACTTGAATGTCCAGAATACCACAAATGTTCTATTATTGTGAAAATATATTTTATGCTAAATATACCTTAAAGGGGTTGTAAAGTTAATTTTTTTTTTTTTTAAAAATAACAAACATGTTATACTTACCTTCACTGTGCAGCTCGTTCTGCACAGAGTGGCCCCGAACCTGGTCTTCTGGGGTCCCTCGGCGGCTGTTTCAGCTCCTCCCCGCAAGCATTTACCACCTTAATGCGAGCTCCCTCGCATGGTGGTGAGTGCTTGCGGGCGCGCTCCCGTGATACAGCCGGCGGCTATAGCCGCTCGCTGTATCACTCGGCCCCGCCCCCCGGCGCGCCGCGTCATCGGATGTGATTGACAGCAGCGCGAGCCAATGGCTGCGCTGCTTTCAATCCATCCACTGCAGCCAATCAGTGACCAGGCTGAGCTGCAATGAAGATGACGAGGACGAGCAGCGAAGATTCGAGGCGTCAGGTAAGTAAAACGGGGGGCCTGGGGGCGGCGGTACTGTCAAAAGTTTTTTCACCTTAATGCATAGAATGCATTAAGGTGAAAAAATTTTTACCTTTACAACCCCTTTAAGGCCCTTGGGAATATCCCCTTGTTTAGTAAAGAAAAAAGGTATACAATGTGACATTATGATAGGAAATATGACAAACCCAGATTACACTGAGTTTAGAAATGGTCAATTTCTATGGATTCAACAGATAGGTTTTTTTGTTGTCCTCACATCATCATTAAAAGATTGCTTATTTATTTGTTTTTTTTTCAGGTGTGCTAAATGTGAAATACAAAGATTACTGCAATGTCAGTTAGAACTGAGGAAGATGACCCCAAGGAAGAGAGAGAGCATTATCAGATATTCAGATTAGCAGATTTGTATGATGCTGAGATGGGTGATGCGAATATGTAAGGATATGTATCCACATACACCCTAAAAAGAACTTTACTCCACATAGATGTGAAATAGTACTGTGGATCCTCTGGTATCAAACTAGGTAGGGAAGATTTGGTAGTGACCCCTCCATAGGGGTCAAGAGGAGGGAAATTAGTAGAATTATAGGGGTCTGATAATGTTGAGTTTTATATATATATATATATATATATAGAGAGAGAGAGAGAGAGAGAGAGAGAGAGAGAGAGAGAGAGAGAGAGAGAGAGAGAGAGAGAGACGATCACTTTAAGAATTAGTAATGCACTTTTTTGCTTCTATTTGGACACAGAGTTTTCAGTCCATGATGACCTTCACCACCAGATAAGAAGCAATAGTTTACTCCCTTTTTGCTCCAAGAAATGGACTGTCTTATCTAGCTGTTCTGATCTAGTACCGTTATGGCGGCGCTCATGTTTTCTTGCACTTTCTATCAGTCACATGATGTAACCACCTACTTAACTGTTCCCTTGCTACTAAGAAGAAATGAATGCTGATTGGACTAAACTATATGATCACACCTATAACACGCCTGGACCTTATGCATATTCATACTTATAAAATTGTATAGCCTGTAGATGTAACCTCAGAAACACTTTCGCATTACTGCTTTATTGAGAACTGTGTATTGTGTTTCTCCACTGCAGTGTATGGAATAAAAGCACCTAATTTTCTTAAGATTTGGACTCACTGTCTCGTCAGAAAATGTCTTGTTTGGAGACTCTCTAACCTGATTTAACAATATTTAACTATGTACAGGCAGTTCCCGAGTTACGAACACCCGAGTTACAAATGATTCCTACTTACGAATGGCCTCATATGCCGGCCACTTGTGCTCCACGTTGGTCCTGGATACCTTTCGAGCACCTCCGGACACATCCCACACTACGCCCCAGATAACATAACAAGCGCCCGGAACATCCCACATCCATGCACAGGCGGCGATTACACTTACGAATGCAGTGTTCCGACCGGAAGTTACACTTACAAATGCAGTGTTGCGAACAGCTTCGACTTACTTCGACTACAGTCCCTATTGTGTTCGTAACTCGGGGACTTCCTGTATGCCTGTGTGGAAGGTATTGTATATCTACATAACAACTGTGAAATATATTATTGTACCACTTTTTTGTTCCTCTTGAAATGAAAAAAAGTTGGTGCTGAAGTTACATTTTAATGTGCAATAAAGCGCAAAAAAGAATTTGTTTTGTTAATCTGAACTCCCCTTAGACTAGTGAACTACATAGGTTTACCACTTCTCGCTGTTGTCAATATTTCTCCTTGTGCTTTCTTATAATATGGAAATACATAATGATATATATAAATACAGTATGTGCATTTTTTTTAATGTGACAAATTTTTTTTTTTATACTACAAAATCAGAAGGCAGGTTTTATTGATGACTGACAAACTGCTGAAATGTGATAGTTGCATTCGTTTTCTTCTTTAAGACCTCAAAAGCCAAAACTCCCTTACAAATTAAAGTGACGAAAGAAGTAATTATTTTAAAATCTAGTGATAGAAAACTCGCAGATGATAAGACGTGTATTTGCACAAACAATGTCATTCCATCTTCCTGTATTTTGCATCTCTACACAATTCTCCTGTCTGCCTTCAAAATTATTGGGTTCACCAACATTCCAGTTGGTGAAGGAAATCGCCTCACCGCCTGGATATCTATAAGTCCCAAGTTCCTCAAGTTCATTTATTCCAAGATAAGAAGCAACACCGTACTGATTGGTGATGAACAGTATGGCTTCGTTCTCTTCAGCATTCCTTGGAGAGGCCATTTGACCTCCCGCCTTTGTGCACCTTTCTCTAGCATCGTTAAAATTGCCTTGGTCACCATCTGAGAGGTAGATTTTGTCACCACTTGTAGCTCTTCCTTTGAAAAATAAAAATGCTGAAAAAGAAAGAGAAGAAAAAAGAATATATTTCATCACAAGATAATATACTATCACTATGATGTACAAGTATCTTCACCGCAAGCAAAATTAAACATGGTGGTGGTGGTGGGCTGGCACTTAAAGTGGAACTTTACCCCATAACAACTTCTTTAGTTCTAGTTCTTTAGTAGGGAACATACATTCCACATTAATATTTATATCAAAATAAGTGTGTGCTGTAAATTGCCTCCAGCATTGTTCCTGTTTCTTCTTGCTGGAGTCTTCCATTTTGCTGAATCCCAGAGCCCCTGAACCGCAGTAAATCTTTAGGCTGTCAGAAAATTGGCCTCTACGAATTCAGCACAGTGCCTAAAAATAGAGAGCAACAGAGCATGTGCAAAGCAGGGTGCATTACTGGATTTTAAACACTTATTTTTAATGTTTTACATAGCTATACCCGCAAAAGGGGCCAGCCTGAAGTCATCTAGCTAGACTTCATTTTCTGACTAAAGTTCCACTTTAGGTCAACCTGTTGCTATACCTTGCTTGTAGCCAAACCATGGCACAAACACATTACTAATGAATTCTATAATCTGATGTATCCAGTGTTGCCTGTACCTATCCACATATATATAGGCTTATGGATTCCCCTGAAATTCCCATGAGATGTATAATGGTTATATACAGCAAAATTAAAGTGGTTCTAAAGGCAGAAGGTGTTTTATCTAAAAAAAAAACCCTTTGTGTGCAGCAGCCCCCTAATACTTACCTGAGCCCTATCTAATTTCAGCGATGTTGCACTAGAGCCTCGGCTGTTTGGGGATTCTACTTCATTGGCTGAGACAGCAGCGGACGACACTGGCTCTGGCTGCTGTCAATCAAAGTCAGTGAGCCAATGAGGAGAGAAAGAGGGCAGGGCCGAGGCACAGCTCCATGTCTGAATAGACACATCGAGCAGTGACTGGTCTCGGGTGTTCCCATAGCAAACTGCTTGCTGTGGGAGCACTCGGCAGGGGGGAGGGGCCAGGACGGCTGGCGGGGGACCAGAGAAGAGGAGGATCTGGGCTGCTCTGTGCAAAACCACTACACAGAGCAGGTAAGCATTAACATGATTGTTATTTTTAAACAAAAAAAACAAGACTTTAATATCACTTTAGAGTAATCTAAACATAAAGAACCCAATATATCAACATTTTCTTACTAAGAATGAGATATGTCTCCATGGTCTAACTTAGGTTCAGTCTCTTGGCTCAGATTCTTAGTAGAACACTTTGGTACATCAGGCATTAAAGTGACCATCTAATTTTTTTGCAACAAATATTTGTTTCTTCTTACCTGTTTTCAGTGCTTTTTGTTGTTCATTCAAGACTTTGACTTCCTCTCGAAGATCTTCACACACTGCGCAAAGAGAACTTGATACTGTTGAAGGATTGATAATAAGGTCAATGAAGTCAATTATGTACCTATTGAAAAAATGTATTCATTGCTTTTAATTTAACTTAAGAATTTGTAATTTGTTTTTGAAAATTTTGGGTACCCACTTTGGATGTTCAAACAATCACCCCATTCACTGGAGCTCCCATGCACTATGGCACAGCATTGTGGCTCTATGTCACAGTATAGAGCAGTGGTCTCCAAACTTCTGCCGGGAGCCAGATGTGGCCCTTTTCTTGCTTTTATCTGGCCTTTGGGGTACATTTTCCTTCACTGACACCAACGATGGAGCACAATTCCTCCCAGTGATACCAACGATGGGTCACACTTCCTCCCAGTGAAACCAACGATGGGTCATACTTCCTCCAAGTGACACCAATGATAGGGCACAATTCCTCCCAGTGACACCAAGGATGGGGCACAATTCCTCCCAGTGATGCCAACGATGGGGCACAATTCCTACCAATGATACAACGAAGGGGCACAACTCTTTCCACTGACACAAACGATGGAGCACAATTCCTACCAATGATATCATGATGGGGCCCAATGACACCAATGATGGGGCACAATTCCTACCAATGACACAAACGATGGGGCACAATTCCTCTCACTGACACCAAAGATGGAGCCATTGTTTATTCCAACTGGGACATTTTCTACTCCTGATGGCCTCAGTCCAGCCCCCCTTAAGTCTGAAGGACAGTACACTGGCCCTTTGTTTAGAAAGTTTGAGGACCCTTGGTATAGAGCAACGAATGAAGTGCTACAATTCCAAAATCTCATAAGGATAGACAGGATGAGATCAAGACATCTGTGCCCTGGACTCACGTAGTACTGAATGTCTAAAATCCAATGAAGAGAGTAAAAATCCAGCACCAGGATGTCTTAGCATTAAAAGTTTAGATTTTTATTTAATCCATCAAACCATAAAAAGGAATCAATTCCTAAAAATTGCCGTGTGTCATCCTCCTATATAGGCCTTAGTCATTATGACTAAGGCCTATGTAGGAGGCTGTAATGCGTATTTTTTTTAGGAATTGAGTCCTTTATGGTTTGATGGATTTAATAAAGATATCAAATTTTAATGCCAAGATGTCCTGGTGCTGGATTTTTACTCTCTTCTATGTCACAGTATGCCTACAGAAGATTACTGGCTATTTTCAATGAGGGCTGTAAAAAGGACCATTTTATATTAACCTGAAGTAAGCTGTTCTATATCCATACAGGCAAATTAGCAAGTTTACTTGTTACCCCCTTGCCTATATTCCCTTTAAATCTGCTCCAGTCACCCGATAAGGCCAAGTGAAATAACCCGTACATCCAAGTATGGTTTTATGGAATCCATAGCTCTGTTAGTGAGGTGTTCCCTCATTTATGGCTGCTGTGAGGGGCCAGCAGGGTTATGCACATAGCTTCCTGAGAACATCACAGCACCAGCCTCAGTACTCCTCAGAAGAGCTCTCAGCCTTGACGTGAGCAGTGATCAGATTTATGGCTCTTTTTTATTTCCTTAAAAAGAAGTCTTACTTTTTGTATCTAGCATGGTTTAGGACTTCTGGAAGTTGGAACAGTGCCAGGAATAGGATCTTTGCTTATGGCCGGGCAATCTAATGTCAGTGACTAAAAGTTGAAGGGATTTCTTCTTTAGTGGCAGCAACGTCCATTCACAGTTGGGGAGATCAGATTACACAGATTACAAATTGATTCACGCAAAGGGACCCCCACCTCATAATTTACTCCTCCCGACTTTACAGTTTCTTTTTAAAACAAACCATCTGGCTTTTTCGGCTGTACACAAGCTGCTTCTACGCACACAGCCAGTGCTGGGCTTTTCTTTTACAGAACTCTTTGCAAAGTATCTTGCATGCTGATCCCTTTATCCAACATAGATGTTTTTCAGAGGAATTTTTGTAAAAGGTTTTGTTAGAAAATTTCATAGAAATAATTTTGCAAAATAATATTACACATCATTAAAAGAAATAAAATAAAATAAAAAGAACTCAACGGTATCCAGATTTATAAATTCAATCCAGAAACAACCAACCTTTGCTGGAGATGTGCTAGAGAGACTGGCACGCTTCTCTGCATCTGGTGGTCATGCCCACTGACCCAATCCTATTGGTTGGATGTTCCTGGTATTATGTCCCAGGTGACCACCTACACACTAGATTACATCCCAATGCAATTTCTCTTACACCATTCCACTCTACACACTAAGCTGTATCGTACTACACTAGCTATGCATATGGTTAACGCTGCTTAGCTTTGCATACTAGTGCATTGGGGCACGCCTCACACTCCATCCATGTCTGACTGGCTCACCCGTCTGCGTAAAATTGAGAAAATGGAGTTAATTCATATTGCACGTGATACCCCTTCTAAATTCTTGACTACATGGGCCTGTTGGCTTCATTTCCAAAACAACTGACCATTACTACCATCTGATGGAACCTGCTCCTTGAACATACATACCTCTATGACCTCTTTCCTTATCCCTGAGTTCTTTCTCCCTGTGAGACATTATACTTCCTTTGCTCCCTCTTTTCCGGGAGAGGTTAGATATGGCAGGAACCACACATCAAAGAGATTCATTAGCCACTTGCTGGCCGCCCCATAGCATATTTACTGCTACAGGGGGTCTTCGCTGCGCAGAATCACGTGTATATAAACGTGATCCTGCACTTCCGGGTTTTGGTAATGAGTGTGCGCCGCTGGTGGCACGCTCCCACTCTGACCCGATGTCCTCCGACACCCGCTGATCGTTCAGAACATGGGCAAAATGATGGTCTTTGTAAAGGCAGATTGCAGTTCTGTCAGTATAGACTGATCACTGCCATTACTAGTAAAAATGTTAAAAAATATCCCACAGTTTGTAGACGCTATAACATTTGCGCAAACCAATCAATATACGCGTATTGGGGTTTTATTTTAATCAAAAACTTGTAGCAGAATACACATTGGCCTAAATTTATGAAGAAATTAGATTTTTTACATTTTTTTATTGGATATGTTTTATAGCAGAAAGTAAAAAATATTGTTTTTTTTTTTTTCAAAATTGTCGGTCGTTTTTTGTTTATAGCACAAAAAATAAAAAACCCAGTGGTGATCAAATACCACCAAAATAAGGCTCTATTTATAGGACCTATATTCTATTTGTGTACAGTGTCGCTCAACCGCACAATTGTCAGTTAAAGTAACGCAGTGCCATATTGCAAAAAGTAGCCTGGTCATGAAGAGGGGTAAATCTTCCAAAGGTTAAATGGTCAAAGGAATTTGCAAATCCTTTTACCACCCCTTCACCCCTTACCCCCTCCCTGCTTTCCCTGCATCCTCCCTGCTGCTCACCTCCCCCCCCCCCTTTCTGCCCTCTTCCCCTCTTCTCTTACCTCTTGTTCTTTTCTTTTATCCTAGTAATCTACCCCCTTCCCCACCCCAATTAAAATAAAGTCAATTGCACATCTATCTCACCCTTGCCGCATATCCCTGATGGGACGGTTTGACCCCCCCTCATTGGGTGATGATCGTTTCCATACAGCTTATTTTTGCATTATGTCACAATGAGATTCCAGATATTTTAGTGTTACTAAACCCACAACAGTAAAATCTGCCTGTATATGCAGTAAAGCGTGTTTGTTATACTCACTGTGGAACCTAAAGTGATTGTAAAGTCTAGTTTCTTTTTTCTATTAAAATAACAAACATGTGTATACTTACCTATTCTGTGTAATGGCTTTGGACAGGGCAGCTTGGATCCTCCTTTTCTCAGGTCCCTGGCTGGAGCTCCTGGCCCCTCCCTCCTGTTGAGTGCCCCCACAGCAAGCAGCTGGCTACGGGGGGCACCTGAGCCGAGCCACTGCTCTGTGGGTCCATTCAGACATGGAGTCAGGGCACCACCCCCTCTCTCTCCTGATTGGCTAACTGAGTTTAATTGACAGCAGCAGGAGCCAAGGCACCGCTGCTATGTCTCAACCAATCAGGAGGGAACGTCCCGGACTGACGAGGCACTTGTGGACATCGCTCAGGTAAGTATTAGGAGGGCTGAGGGGGGCTGCTGCACACAGAAGGCTTTTTATCTTAATGCATAGAATGCATTAGGATAAAAAAACTTCTGACTTTATAACCACTTAAAGCGGTGGTTAACCCACCAAAGTATCTTTACATAATCCTCTCTGTTTTTTAATGTAATAGCCCCCTGTGACTGTGCTTTATAAAATACAATGTTGTATATACCTTATTAACAGAGCGCTGTTCTGCGCTCATTGACCCGCCTCTTTCTCCTCTCTTGGCCCGACAGATGCAGCAGGCGGGGCTGGGGATCCCCCAATGATGTCAGTCAGGAGGGAAGGAGAAAAGAGGTGGCCCCTCCCGCTGCATCTGTCGGGCTGAGAGAGGAGAGTGAGGCGGGTCAATGAGTGCAGATCAGCACAGATCAGCACTCTGTAAACAAGGTATATACAGCATTATTTTTATAAAGCACAGTCACAGGGGGCCATTACATTAAAAAAAAAAAAAAAAAAACTGAGAGGATTATATAAAAAAAAAAACAGTAATTTGAGCAGCAGGACGGGAAGAGGCGGCGAGGACATGGAGCTGACAGGCAGAGAGGGGAGGGGGGAGAGGATGAAGGAGAGGACACAGGAGATACAGAGGAGGGCTGTGGCTGACGGAGGCACCTACGCTGACAATGGTGTCAGGGCTCAGCGGCCCTGATTTATCAGGGTCAGCGTACAGAGGGGAAGGTAGAAACTAGCAAGATCAGCCTGGTATTACAGGTAATACAGGGGGCTAAATGACACAGCACAAGCTCTGTGCTGTATAACATGCTTTATAGGAAAAGGGTATTTTTTTTAATTTTTTTTTAATATATCTTTATTTTTATTTTTTTGAGTTAACAAACTCTTTAAGGGGTTAATCATCCCCATTGCGTAAAAAGGCTGTTTGACCCTCTCCTTCTTTTACTGTCCCCAATCCATCTGCTGATAGCACAAAGCCTTGGGGACACTCTGCACATGCTCAGTTTGGTGTGTGTTGCTGGAAAGTTTTTTTTTTTTTTTGGGTGGGTGCATGTGATCAGCACAGGGCCAATCAGCACTGTCCAGACAGATGGTCAGGGGTCCTGCAGCCTCATAGGACAGTCAGGGGAGAATGAAAACTCCTCCTACAAGCTTTAACCAGACACTGATAGAAGTCACAAGACTGCTATATACTGTTGATGAGAAAAGGTATTTTATTTTTACTAAAGTAATTGCATTTCCATATTCTGTGTACTGTGGGAGACCACATGTAGTGAATGCAGGGTCCTGGGTTTAGTAACACTTTAACGTTTTAACCACTGTGTATTTGGCCCTTCTACAGATTTAATCCTGTGTTATCTTTAGCGTATTTCTTCCTGTGAACCCTTTGAAATAGTCCGCCAATCTGAGTCATGTGCTGTAATTAGGTATCTTTAATTGGTACTTACTCTCTCGTTGACTTATTGTTACTTGGAAAAAAGAATAGGGACCAAGTCAGCAGCAATAAAAACCTGATTATCTTAAAAAGAACTCAAGAGGGACATAGACACCACAAGCCTAACAGAGGTTCTAACCTTTCCCTTGTACTTCAAAGCAGAAAAAATACAATTTGCTCAGAGCTTCACTTCCAGTTATAGACCCCTTGAGCACAATGCTCCTTCCAACCTGAATTCTTGCAGACTCCTGGTGGTCCTGGGGTCCTTTTGATCCCGGAAATCCAGGGCCGAGCAGCCGCATATTTACATTCGTTAGCGTGAATACAGCTGTGCTGAGGGTGCATGCCCTACATGCTCCCAACACAGTTACGGGCGGCTAACAGAAAGCTCCTGATCGCTAGTTGTGATAGGAAGCTTTCCGATCATGTGACTGCCGTGACAGCCAATCATGGCAGTCACATGATCATACAACCCGCCTCCTGAAATCCTACACCCCTTAAAGGGCTGGGCGGTGCTGGCTCCAAGGGGTTAATTATAGTATACAATTTAGCACAGAGAAAGTAAGGCGACCTGGGGCATCATTATTTAGCCCAACTTTGGACTCACCAACCCCCCAGTATCCTCTCTCCCCCTTTGGAGCTCCTCATTATTTAAAAAAAAAAATTATCTGCCTGCCCAGGGTCAATCACAACACAGATCCTGTAAAGAAAATATATATATATATATATATACAGTATCTTACAAAAGTGAGTACACCCCTCACATTTTTGTAAATATTTTATTATATCTTTTCAGGTGAAAACACTGAAGAAATGACACTTTGCTACAATATAAAGTAGTGAGTGTACAGCTTGTATAACAATGTAAATTTTCTGTCCCCTCAAAATAACTCAACACACAGCCATTAATATCTAAACCGCTGCCAACAAAAGTGAGTACACCCCTAAGTGAAAATGTCCAAATTGGGCCCAATTAGTAATTTTCCCTCCCCGGTGTCATGTGACTCGTTAGTGTTACAAGGTCTCAGGTGTGAATGGGGAGCAGGTGTGTTAAATTTTGTGGCATCGCTCTCACTCTCTCATACTGGTCACTGGAAGTTCAACATGGCACCTCATGGCAAAGAACTCTCTGAGGATCTGAAAAAAAAAATGTTGCTCTACATAAAGATGGCCTAGGCTATAAGAAGATTGGCAAGACCCTGAAACTGAGCTGTAGCACAGTGGCCAATACCATACAGCGATTTAATAGGACAGGTTCCACTCAGAACAGAAGTTGAATGCACATGCTTGGCGTCATATCCAGAGGTTCTCTTTGAGAAATAGATGTATGAGTGCTGCCAGCATTGCTGCAGAGGTTGAATGGGTGGGGGGGTCATCCTGTCAGTGCTCAGACCATACGCAGCACACTGCATCAAATTGGTCTGCAAGGCTGTCGTACCAGAAGGAAGCCTCTTCTAAAGATGATGCACAAGAAAGCCCGCAAACAGCTTGCTGAAGACAAGCAGACTAAGGACATGGATTACTGGAACCATGTCCTGTGGTCTGATGAGACCAAGATAAACTTATTTGATGCAGAAGGTGTCAAGTGTGTATGGCGGCAACCAGGTGAGGAGTACAAAGTCAAGTGTGTCTTGCCTACAGTCAAGTATGGTGGTGAGAGTGTCATGGTCTGGGGCTGCATGAGTGCTGCCAGCACTGGGGAGCTACAGTTCATTGAGGGACCCATGAATGCCAACATGTACTGTGACATACTGAAGCAGAGCATGATCCCCTCCATTTGGAGACTGGGCTGCAGGGCAGTATTCCAACATGATAACAACTCCAAACACACCTCCAAGACGACCACTGCCTTGCTAAAGAAACTGAGGGTAAAGGTGATGTACTGGCCAAGCATGTCGCAGACCTAAACCCGTATTTTAGCATCTGTGGGGCATCCTCAAACAGAAGGTGGAGGAGTGCAAGGTCTCTAACATCCACCAGCTCTGTGATGTCATCATGGAGGAGTGGAAGAGGACTCCAGTGGCAACCTGTGAAGCTCTGGTGAACTCCATGTCCAAGAGGGTTAAGGCAGTGCTGGAAAATAATGGTGGCCACACAAAATATTGACACTTTCGGCCCAATTTTGACATTTTCACTTAGGTGTGTACTCACTTTTGTTGACAGTGGTTTAGACATTAATGGCTGTGTGTTGAGTTATTTTGAAGGGACAGCAAATTTTCACTGTTATACAAGCTGTACACTCACTACTTTACATTGTAGCAAAGTGTCATTTCTTCAGTGTTGTCACATGAAAAGATATAATAAAATATTTACAAAAATGTGAGGGGTGTACTCACTTTTGTGAGATACTGTATATATATAACACATAACCATATCAAACATAATACTATTTTTACAAAAAATATAAGAACAGATCAAAAAATAAACCTTATTGATGTAGAAAAAAATGACCCCAAACTATTCCAGATTTTATGATATGTTCATTTATACCTGATTCTGCTTTCACTCCAGCTTTTCCAGCATCAGGGCGTACCTTTGAGTTTGACGTCACTAAAGCCGCATAGAGGAAAAGTACACAGAAAACCTGCAGAGCTTTCATATTCTAAACACAGCTGATCTACAGAGGAGGAAACAAAATTACTATTGTATTAATGTTATGCTGATGCCCCCATCCCATTATTAACCCCTTCCTGCCCAGCCTATTGTCAAATGACAGCTGAGCGGGACATTCCTGAATGTGCCGCATCTGTCACCAGCTGTGTCACACCCAACTACTGATCAGTGTACCAGCCCGCTGCTGGTACCATGTGATTACTGTGACCAACCACAGCAGATCACAGCCCATCTGTACCATGTGATTAGCTGTGGCCAATCACAGCTAAACGCAACAATACACACCGAATGAATCAGTTTTATTCAATAAAAATGGTTGCTTGTACCAGTGAAAATCACTGGTATACAGTAAGCAATCATAATGTGTAACAAAAAAAAATCCTGATCACTTCTCCAGAGTAGTACAGTGTTACTATGGTAACACTGCATTTCTCTGGTCACAGTGTGTTAAAAAAAAATCCTTAAAAAAAATGAAAAAATATGTAATAAAAAAGAAAAAAATTGAAAAAAAAAAAAAAAAAAATATATATATATATATATATATATATATATATATATATATATATATATAACTTATTTTTTTAATTTCTTCATTTTCCAAAATTTTGTGACAAAGTACATCTTCAAAAAACTCTCCATGCCTCTTATTTGGGGGGTATTTGTACTGTCCTGGTGTTTTTGGGGCTCAAGAATTAACCGTCAGTACATCAGGAATTATCAGTTTTCTGATATATACAGTATATACCATAGTTTGTGGACTCTAAAACTTTTGTGCAGACTAAATAACAAACTCTGACTTGGGTTATTTTCACGAAAGAAATGTAGCAGAATAGAAAAGTTTGGTCTAAACTTATAAAGTAAGATTATTTATTTGCAAAATTTTATAACAGAAAAAAGAAAATTGCATTTTTTTCAATATTTTCATCCTTTTTTTCTTATATTTAGCAAAAAAAATAAAAAATTAAATGCAGTGGTGATTAAATACCAAAAGAAAGCTCTATTTGTGTGAAAAAAAGATAAAAATGTCATATGGTTACAATGTTGTATGATCACGCAACTGTCATTCAAAGTGCGACAGAGCTGAAAGCTGACAATTGGCCTGGGCAGGAAGGGGGTGAAAGTGCCTGGTATTGAAGTGATTAAATGAACTTGCCTTTGCTGATCTCAAAAAATACTACTTGCCTTAGCATCATGAGATTTTAATAGCCAGTTGGGGAGTTTTCTACCTCCTGTCCTGGAGACAAACGAGGAAATCTTCCCAATGTGATTGAAAATCCCCTCTTAGCTGTTGGCAATGCAGGTGTCTCCTTCCCCCTTTGGATCTTATCTCATTTTATGTACTGGTGATGATGGCCTCCATGGCAAATAGGATGAATCTCCCCAGTGGGGATACAGCAATACAGTCACCCTTCCTGACTCTATCCAAAGTGAATAACAAATTATTTGCTATAGAAATCTGAAAAATATTCCCATCATCCAAAAACTGGTGAATTAAATAAAAAAATATCTGCAATAATTTTGGCAGCTGGACCTACCATCACATAGAAATACATTTATTGATAAATATAAGAGAGGTGCTCAATCAAATAGTACTCACCAGGATAAACACAAGAAACCTAACCGAGGTAGACACAAGAGACCTGACCAAGCTAGACACAAGAGACTTGGAGCAGATGATGCAAAAGACCCACAGTGGTGATCTATATATACTGATATGTTATCTGACTATGTACATATTTCTACCTGCAAGCTATGTAAATCAAAAACTACAAACATACACGTTGACCCCAAGAACCCAAGAAATGGACTTCTGTAAACTTGGCACAGTCAAAATTTACTTAACAGTATTGCACAAATAAACACATTTTAGTCAAAGAGGACCTTGTACTTCAGACAAGGTTTGCTTACTCAATGAGGCCCCCCTTCCCAACTTCCCCATCCTTAAATTCTGCAAAAAGTAAAAAGAACCAGTATATTATCTAGCTCCCCGACAGGTTTTCTTTTTGCACTTTCTTCCTGTGTTTTAGGGAACAATATACACTTATTACGAATGTTTTACCAATAATATGTAGAAGAATACATACTGCCTAAACTGTGGAAGAAATGTGTTTTTTTATATATTTTTGGGGGATTTTTATTATAGCAAAAAGTAAAAAATATTGCTTTTTTTCAAAATTGTCGCTCTTTTTTTGTTAATAGCACAAAAAATAAAAACGGCAGAGGTGATCAAATGCCACCAAAAGAAAGCTCTATTTGTGGGTGTAGCAATAACTCTCGGTGGAGCAGCTGGTTTAAGCGGGCTTGTTACCTTCACTCTCCTTCCCTCTGTTTCACCGGCACTGGGTCTAGGGTTCCGTTGAGATACCTCTGGACGATACACGCACCAACATTTGAGTACGTTTTCAATGCTTTATTAAACAATTTACTAAGGAAGTAGCAGGAAAGAGGCAGAAAGGAAACTGCAGAAGAAACTCAAATATCTTCTTGTAAAATTCTTGACAAATGTCCTGGTAGAATTTGGATATTACAATAGAATGTGCTCCCCTCGTGGGACACACTCCTTGCTCGCCTGGATAGGCCTCTCTCACTTGCCTAGCAGCCAGTATGTAGCACGAACAAAAGTCTCTGCCACAGACTTGTTTGGGATAAACCCGTACGATCCTCTGCCACAGGATGTATTGGTTTTTCTGCAATGAACGTCAGTCACAGTGCCTGAACCTTTAAGCCAACCCGGCAACACTATGCTGTATAGTTACTTTAGGATACGTCCTCCAACCGAGTCACCAGGCCCCTCTCCAGACCAGCACGCTGCATGATCCTTCCATGACGGGTCCTCCCCTGGGATCTCCTCGGTTGTCCAGCTTCTTCACTCTGGATAGACAGCTCAGGATCATTCCTCGGCTGCTGTGGTAGGCCCCAGACAAGCTTCTGTGCCCACCCCTGCGCCGTAGCACCGTGGGCCTCCGGAACAGAGGACCACGAGATTGCTCTCTAACGCATACCTGTCGGCCAGGAGGGCCAGCAGGTGGCTGTAAAACGAACGCCAAAATATGGCGTCTGTCCCATAAATACCCTCGCCCAGAATGCAACTCGGAGGACCACCTCCACCGAGTTGTCTCCGGGACAGAAGAGCATCCATACGCTTCGGCACGCTGCCTTTCCAACACTGACCAGTGATAACAGTGACACCCACCGGTCAGTATGGAAACATACGCAACGTCAGCCAAGCTGGAACAGAGGCAAACCTAACCTTCCCAACGAACAAGTTACTAAATTTACCTAACATATGGTAGATCGCAAATCTACCAGCGCTACATGGGCAAATAAGGACGTCAATTTGGTTTGGGTACAACATCAACCACGCAATTGTCAGCTAAAGGGACGCAGCACAGAGTCACAAAAAATGCTCTGGTCAGGAAGGGGGTAAATCCTTCCGGGGCTAAAGTGGTTAATAGTGCATAAAAACACAACATAACTCTGAACTCGCCTTGACCAACCCTGTGCTTTGCATATTGTAACAGAATCTGGAGCCCCGACTGGGTATCTCTGCCAAGAAGCTGCTTCCCAAGCTTTGGAATAGGGATGAGCTTCGTGTTCGAGTCGAACCCATGTTCGACTCGAACATCGGCTGTTCGATCGTTCGCCGAATTGCGAACGTTATGGGCCGTTCGCGCTAAATTCGTGTGGCGCGTCACGGCCCATAATTCACTGCGGCATCGCAGTGCATTGCTGGCTGATGATTGGCCAAGCATGCACTATGACCCGCATGCTTGGCCAATCACAGCGCCGTCAGTAGAGAGAGCTGTAATTGGCCAAAGCCAGGGTGGCTTTGGCCAATTATGGCTCAGGGGATTTAGTACACACCCCACACTATATAAGGCCGCCTGCACGGCGGCCCTGTGTAGTGTGTGTTCCGGTGTGCTGAGAGATAGAGAGAGAGAGAGACAGTGTCATTTGATTTGAGTTAGATAGATTAGGCAGAACAGTCAGTCAGTTAGCTGCACTTACAGTGTATTGTGTATATATATGCATCCCAGGTGTTGCATATATATATATACACTGTATTCAGTTTAGCTAGATCCGTTCCTGTTATCTTCTATCTAGACTATTTACATTTAATGCAGTGCGTCCTGCTCACAGTGTTCAGCTAGATCCGTTCCTGCTATTTACATTTAGTGCAGTGCGTCCTGCTCACAGTGTTCAGCTAGATCCGTTCCTGTTATCTTCTAGACTATTTACATTTAGTGCAGTGCGTCCTGCTCACAGTGTTCAGCTAGATCCGTTCCTGCAATTTACATTTAGTGCAGTGCGTCCTGCTCACAGTGTTCAGCTAGAACCGTTCCTGCTATTTACATTTAGTGCAGTGCGTCCTGCTCACAGTGTTCAGCTAGATCTGTTCCTGCTATTTACATTTAGTGCAGTGCGTCCTGCTCACAGTGTTCAGCTAGATCCGTTCCTGTTATTTACATTTAGTGCAGTGCGTCCTGCTCACAGTGTTCAGCTAGATCCATTCCTGCTATTTACATTTAGTGCAGTGCGTCCTGCTCACAGTGTTCAGCTAGATCCGTTCCTGCTATTTACATTTAGTGCAGTGCGTCCTGCTCACAGTGTTCAGCTAGATCCGTTCCTGCTATTTACATTTAGTGCAGTGCGTCCTGCTCACAGTGTTCAGCTAGATCCGTTCCTGTTATCTTCTAGACTATTTACATTTAGTGCAGTGCGTCCTGCTCACAGTGTTCAGCTAGATCCGTTCCTGCAATTTACATTTAGTGCAGTGCGTCCTGCTCACAGTGTTCAGCTAGATCCGTTCCTGCTATTTACATTTAGTGCAGTGCGTCCTGCTCACAGTGTTCAGCTAGATCCGTTCCTGCTATTTACATTTAGTGCAGTGCGTCCTGCTCACAGTGTTCAGCTAGATCCGTTCCTGTTATTTACATTTAGTGCAGTGCGTCCTGCTCACAGTGTTCAGCTAGATCCGTTCCTGCTATTTACATTTAGTGCAGTGCGTCCTGCTCACAGTGTTCAGCTAGATCCGTTCCTGCTATTTACATTTAGTGCAGTGCGTCCTGCTCACAGTGTTCAGCTAGATCCGTTCCTGCTATTTACATTTAGTGCAGTGCATCCTGCTCACAGTGTTCAGCTAGATCCGTTCCTGTTATCTTCCTACTGACAGGCAGGCTTGTCTGGTTACAGTATATAAAGCTACCTGAAGAAAATTACAGGTGTTCTATTTGATCCTATTAGTACCACGGTCAGGCAGCTAGACTATTTACATTTAGTACAGTGCGTCCTGCTCACAGTGTTCAGCTAGATCCGTTCCTGTTATCTTCCTACTGACAGGCAGGCTTGTCTGGTTACAGTATATAAAGCTACCTGAAGAAAATTACAGGTGTTCTATTTGATCCTATTAGTACCACGGTCAGGCAGCTAGACTATTTACATTTAGTACAGTGCGTCCTGCTCACAGTGTACAGCTAGATCCGTTCCTGTTATCTTCCTACTGACAGGCAGGCTTGTCTGGTTACAGTATATAAAGCTACCTGAAGAAAATTACAGGTGTTCTATTTGATCCTATTAGTACCACGGTCAGGCAGCTAGACTATTTACATTTAGTACAGTGCGTCCTGCTCACAGTGTTCAGCTAGATCCGTTCCTGTTATCTTCCTACTGACAGGCAGGCTTGTCTGGTTACAGTATATAAAGCTACTTGAAGAAAATTACAGGTGTTCTATCCCAGCTTAGTGCAGCTACAGGCCATTAGTATGTCTGGAAGGCCAAGAAGGAGAGGCAGACAGTCACAAGCCAATAAGAGAGGGCAAGCAGGCTCTGTGTCTAGTGCTGGTCGTGGAGACGGTGCATCCTCATCAGCACGTGGCCATGGGACACGCTTGGCCTTTTTTTCGGCAGCTGGCCGTGTTGAGCCGCAACATGCGGAAGACTTGGTCGAGTGGATGACCAAGCCGTCCTCATCCTCCTCATCCTCTCTCACCCATGCCCAGGGTGCTTTGTCTGGCAAAGCAGCGGCCTCTTCCCTCAGCTCAATGTCATCAGTGACTCCTTCCCTAGCTCCACCATGTCCTCATGAGGATTCCCTCGAACTGTTTGACCACAGTGTTGGGTACATGCTCCAGGAGGATGCCCAGCGTTTGGAAGGCTCTGATGACGATACTGAGCTCGATGAAGGCAGTAACATGAGCACGGACAGAGGGGGTGCCCAAGAAGGACAGCAATCTGGCAGTCATGCTCCCCCTGCTGCAGCATACTGCCAGGTTTGCTCCAGTGATGAGGAGGGAGGGGATGATGAGGTCACTGACTCAACGTGGGTGCCTGATAGGAGAGAGGAGGAGGAGGAGGAGGAGGAGGAGGAGGAGGCGGCGGCACATCACCAACGAGGCAGGATGCCCTCCAGGGGCCAGCCTAAGGGCAGCACATTGACTGCATCACACCCCAAAGCTCCACATGTGCAGGGCGCTGCAGTCTCTGCGCGTTATTCAAAAAGTTCTTTGGTGTGGGCCTTTTTTGAGACGAGTGCATCAGATCATACCGCTGCTATTTGCAACATATGTCTCAAGCGTATCTCGCGTGGCCAAAACATCTCCCGCTTGGGTACCACATGCTTGACCAGACATATGTTGACCTGCCATGCAGTTCGTTGGCAAGCGTATCTAAAAGACCCACACCAAAGAACAAAGAGGATCTCTCCTTGCTCCTCATCAGCTGAGATTTCCAACCCCACTAGACCTTCAGTCCTCTCTGAGACCTGCAGTGAGAGGAATGAAGGTGTAGAATTAGGTGTGTCACAGCCAAGTACTTGTGGGCAATCTGCTTTTGGTACACCGACGTCAGATTGTACCAGGCAAATTTCCCTGCCCCAGCTGCTGCACCGCCGAAAGAAGTTTGCTCCCAGCCATCCACATGCCCAGCGGTTGAATGCTAGCTTGGCAAAATTGCTAGCACTTCAACTGCTGCCTTTTCAGTTGGTAGACTCTGCCCCCTTCCGTGAGTTTGTGGAATGTGCGGTTCCTCAGTGGCAGGTACCCAAACGCCACTTTTTCTCACGGAAGGCGATTCCGGCTCTCTACCGGCATGTGGAAGGCAATGTCCATGCCTCGCTGGACAGGGCGGTCAGCGGTAAGGTGCATATTACCGCTGACTCATGGTCCAGCAGGCATGGACAGGGACGTTACCTAAGTTTCACGGCGCATTGGGTGACTCTGCTGGCAGCTGGGAAGGATGCAGGACAAGGTGCAGTAGTGTTGGAGGTTGTTCCGCCACCACGCCTCCAAAATGCTGATTGTGACACACCTCTCTCCTCCACCCCCTCCTCTTCTTCTTCCTCTATGGCCTCTTCCTCGGAACCAGCGGTGCTCCGTAGGCGTTCAAGGGGCTATGCAAGTACGCAGGCCAAAAGATGCCATGCGGTGCTTGAGCTGGTGTGCTTGGGGGACAGGAGCCACACTGGGGCAGAGGTTTTGTCAGCTCTGCAGGGGCAGGTTCAGAGGTGGTTGACGCCACGCCAACTTAAGGCAGGAATGGTGGTTTGCGACAATGGCACCAACCTCCTCTCTGCCCTCCGACAGGGACAAATGACCCATGTGCCCTGTTTGGCTCACGTCCTTAACTTGGTGGTGCAGCGGTTCTTGGGCAGGTACCCGGGCTTACAGGATGTCCTGAGGCAGGCCAGGAAAGTCTGTGTGCATTTCCGCCGGTCATATAATGCCAGTGCTCGGCTGACGGACCTCCAAAAGGAGTTTAACCTGCCCAAGAACCGCCTAATCTGTGACATGCCCACCAGGTGGAACTCAACGTTGGCCATGCTGCAGCGGCTGCACACGCAGCAGAGGGCCATCAATGAGTACCTGTGCGACTATGGCACCAGGACAGGGTCAGGGGAGCTTGGTTTTTTTTCCCCACGCCAGTGGGCCATGATCAGGGATGCATGCACTGTCCTGTCACCATTCGAGGAGGCCACGAGGATGGTGAGCAGTGACAGTGCATGCATCAGTGACACTGTCCCCCTTGTCCACCTGTTGGAGCACACGCTGCGTGGAATAATGGACAGGGCACTTGAGGCAGAACAGAGGCAGGAAGAGGAGGACTTCCTTAGCTCTCAAGGCCCCCTTTATCCAGACAGTGTTCCTGCGTGCCCGCCGATCACACAGGAAGAGGACGAGGAGGAAGAGGAGGAGGAGGAAGATTGTGTCAGTATGGAGGTGGAGCCTGGCACTCAGCATCAGCAGCAGTCTTTAAGGGATCAGTCCCAAGAAACACATGGACTTGTACGTGGCTGGGAGGAGGTGGCTGCGGACCATGTCGTTCTTAGTGACCCAGAGGACTCCGGACCGAATGCCTCAGCAAACCTACGCTGCATGGCCTCCCTGATCCTGCAAAGCCTGCGTAAGGATCCTCGTATTCGTGGTATCAAGGAGAAGGACCAATACTGGCTGGCAACCCTCCTTGATCCACGTTACAAGGGTAAGGTTGCGGACCTTATCTTGCCATCGCAGAGGGAGCAGAGGATGAAACATCTTCGGGAGGCCTTGCAGAAAGGTCTGTGCAACGCGTTCCCAGAGACTGGGAGGTTACAAACTCCTGTTTCTGGACAACGTGTTGCTGAGGCTTCGGTCAGTCAAAGAAGGAGCGGTGGAGAAGGTGGCCGTCTGACCGATGCGTTCAGACAATTTTTTGGTCCGCAGCCCCAAGGTATGATCGGTTCCAGCAACCATCGCCAGCGTCTGTTTTATATGGTGCAGGAATACCTAGGGGCAAGATCAGACTTGGACACCTTTCCCACCGAAAATCCTCTGGGTTACTGGGTCTTGAGGATGGATCACTGGCCAGAGCTTGCACAGTATGCAATTGAGCTACTGGCCTGTCCTGCATCCAGCGTTCTTTCGGAACGCACATTCAGTGCTGCTGGAGGCGTGGTAACCGATCACAGGGTGCGTCTGTCCACCGACTCGGTCGATCGGCTGACCTTCATAAAAATGAATGAGTCTTGGATCACCACCAGCTACCAAGCACCTGATGCTGATGTAACCGAATAATTTTTTTTGAAATCTCAGATCCCTTCAAAGACTGCCTATGCTGATGCTGAGTGACTATCCCTGAGTAATTATCCTCTTCCTCCTCAATCATCACGCTGATAGCTTGTAAGAACATTTTTGGTTCTGGGCGCCACCACCAGTGCCTAAGGCACAATTTTTCAGCCCCTGTTTAACAGGGGCGTGTAATTACAATTTTTGATGTAATACTTTGCAGCAGGGCTCGTTCCTGCATTCCAACTAGAGTGTCTGTGAGGGGTTGCAGTGTTGTGGCACCAGCACCAGTGCCTAAGGCCCAATTTTTCTGCCCCTGTCTAACAGGGGCGTGTAATTACAATTTTTGATGCAATACTTTGCAGCAGGGCTCGTTCCTGCGTTCCAACTAAAGTGTCTGTGAGGGGTTGCAGTGTTGTGGCACCAGCACCAGTGCCTAAGGCCCAATTTTTCTGCCCCTGTCTAACAGGGGCGTGTAATTACAATTTTTGAAGCAATACTTTGCAGCAGGGCTCGTTCCTGCGTTCCAACTAGAGTGTCTGTGAGGGGTTGCAGTGTTGTGGCACCAGCACCAGTGCCTAAGGCCCAATTTTTCTGCCCCTGTCTAACAGGGGCGTGTAATTACAATTTTTGAAGCAATACTTTGCAGCAGGGCTCATTCCTGCGTTCCAACTAGAGTGTCTGTGAGGGGTTGCAGTGTTGTGGCACCAGCACCAGTGCCTAAGGCCTAATTTTTCAGCTCCTGTTCAACAGGGGCATGTAATTACAATTCTTGATCTAATATTTCACAGCAGGGCCCTGTGAGGGCTTACAGTGTTGTGGCCACAGCAATACCTAAGGCCCAAATTTCTGCTGAGTATATAGGGCAGGACCCTACTTTCAAACATCTAACTTACAAATGACTCCTACTTGCAAACGGAAGGAGACAACAGGAAGTGAGATGAAATCTACCCCTAGGAAGGGAAATTCTCTCCTGTAAGAGTTAATATGGGAAAACAATTTCTCCTTTCCACTGATGCTTTCCAATCCTTGTTCCACAAAAAAACCCAAATTTTCAAAAAACATTTTTCATTGGGACAAAAAAGTGAGGTGAAATCTTCTGAAGAGGAGGAAAGACAGCAAAACAAATGTCACAGGGGTGATAACCCTTCCCTATGTTTTCCAAAAAGCTTAGAAAAGATTTTTTGGCTGGAGCTAAACACGTTAAAAATGTTCAAAATTACAAACAGATTCTACTTAACAACAAACCTACAGTCCCTGTCTTGTTTGCACTGCTGTTCAGAGTATATAGGGCCTGGTGGCCCCACACCTTTCCTTATTTTAATTTGGGTGCGGGGTTCCCCTTAATATCCATACAAGACCCAAAGGGCCTGGTAATGGACTGGGGGGTACCCATGCCGTTTGTCTCACTGATTTTCATCCATATTGCCATGACCCGACATGACATTAAACCCGCAAGCAGTTTTAAATGAGATTTTTTCCTTTAAAAATGACATTTGGTGCAGGGACTGTTCTAAACATGGGAAACACGCGTCACTTTACAGGCATACTATAGACACCCCCCAGGTACGATATTTAAAGGAATATTTCACTTTTTTTTTTTACTTTAAGCATCATTAAAATCACTGCTCCCGAAAAAACGGCCGTTTTTAAAAGTTTTTTTTGCATTGATACATGTCCCCTGGGGTAGGACCCGGGTCCCCAAACCCTTTTTAGGACAATACCATGCAAATTAGCCTTTAAAATGAGCACTTTTGATTTCGAACGTTCGAGTCCCATAGACGTCAATGGGGTTCTAACGTTCGTGCGAACTTTCGGTCCGTTCGCGGGTTCTGGTGCGAACCGAACCGGGGGGTGTTCGGCTCATCCCTACTTTGGAACATGAGGCAAGGGACTATAGCTGTAGCTACTCCAAAGAACTTGACAACACCAGTTTTTGGAGTAAACAGTGGTTCTGCTCTGGCATAGTGTCCCCACAGCTCACTCACATGCAATATGCTACAGGATTTGCATAGGAATGAGCCGCCATTTGCTTTGTATATTGTGATGGACTCTGACTGGGTATCTCCACCAAGAAGCTACTTTCCAAGCTCTGGAACACGAGGCAACTGCCCAGGCTAGATGGAAGTCCGGATGAGCATAAAATTCAATTATTGACCAGCTTCTTATGGATAACTTGAAAACACAGTAAAACACAGAGTTCTCTAGGCAATGGTTCTCCTGCAACCACAAATCTGTGGCACATATAAATGAACCAGCAGAAGAATCTTGTGTCTGTCAATGTAAAAGGCTTAAGAACAATGTCCCCTGACCTGCCAAAAGAAAAAAAACACTAACCATTGACTTGATCTGATTCTGATCCTTTCATGTCCATGAATGCTAGCTCCAGCATTTGACAGCTAAGTAAAGACAAAGGGACGAGGTCTCCCAGGTGACATCATTGACCAAATATGGACATGACTATGTTTGATCAATGACATCATGGGGATTCCCAAGAGGGACGTGATTGGTAATCTTAGAATGGGAACGTATATTATGGTGACATCTAAGCAGTGGTGGCTCATCCTTTAGGGTTCTTTTGCATAGCATGAATCTATCCATGGAGCGCCGCGGCCACCCCTAGTCATGCGTCCGGCCCTGTTCAGGACGCTGGGAGCCTGAATTACAGTGGCAGGGGTGTTTTTTTAAGCACCTGATTGGAGCTTAAAAATAGGGTGGGCTTGGAGCGTAGAGCATTGCGCCATGAGCCCACCCAGGTGTTACAACAGCAAATTAATATTTGCTGTTGTAACACTGAATCTCCACTGGCCAATCAGAAGCAGGTCTGAGACCCGTTTTCCGATTGGCCCGAAAAGAGAAGACTCCCATGTGCCCGTCGAGGAGGAGGGAGGAAACGGAAGCCGCCAATGTTCGTGGAGAGCAGTGAAAGGGAAAGCTGTCGCTGCAACTGAGCAAGGAAAGCCACCGGTGAAGCGCTGCATAGATGGGGTAAGTGTGCCAAACCCACCCAACTGACCTACAGGGGAGGCTGGGGGGCTTGGTACTGTTTGCCATCCCCCCCTCAAAAAAAAGTACCACCGGCCATAAATTGCATTTAAGGTGGGTTTTTTGTTTCCTTTAGAGACATTTCCTCTCAATTCCAACTCCTGAAGGGAAATCTCCTCAAAAGGGAGCAATATAAAACTTTACAGGGGTATAACCCCTTCACACTCTAGCTATTTAGTTTTAGTTAACCATAAGACTGTGCAGTTAAGGGGTCCTTGCAACTCAGTGACAAGGTCCACTTATTTAAGGTGCCCCTCTCCAGCGCTGCCTTCCTATTTGGTTTATTGTTATAAAACGGGTGGTTTACCTCTTACAGACAGGGAAGCTCCCTGTACATATCAATGAATATGGGGATAAAGTCCTCATTGTTGAATAGATCCATTTTCTCTGCAAGACACAACACAAGACAAACCCTAATGTCAGGCGAAACTCTCTTAATCTTGACCCAATATAGGCCTCAATCTCTAAGCAGTATAGGCCACTGATGCAACAACTTAAAACTGTACCTTCGTTATAACAATCATCGCTTCTGTTACTTCGTCCCCCACTCACAGATCTTACGTACGACGCACACGTGTTTCGCTTTATATACACTGCGCAATGCGTGAAACTCCGGCTGCCCCTGACGTTCTTTCTAATCTATTCCCCGTCCCTTGTCTTTCAACGCAGTGGGAGAGAATATGGCGGCGAGACAACATGTGCATGTAGAGGAGAGCAGCAACGACAAAAGGCCGGAGCCCGGAACCTCCCGATCCCAGAGGAGATTGAAGGCCTCAAATATGTCCTTTGTAGAGATTGTGGACATCTTGAAGAGGGCCGACTATGATGGGAAGTATGGACCTTAGCCAAACCCAAATGTGAGAAAGGCCAAGATCATGCCTAAAGTTGTGAAGAGTCTGCCCAGGAATTTTGGGGTATAGCAATCCAAGGAGAAATTGAGGAAACGCTGGTCAGACCTGAAATTGAGGCAGCAGGATCAGTACAGAAGCATCTGCTGCAAAAAAGTAAGTAGTTTGTTGTGTGTTCTTATTCTTCTTCTTAACGTTCGAGCTGCTCCATGTGCTTTTCTTTACTGCTGTACATTTTAAAATGGCAACTTTCATATTCATGGGCACAGTAATCGGTCGTAGGAAACATCGTTTGTTTGCCGACTTATAAGATGTTTTAGGCAGATACAGGTTAACTACATTTGTTCAGGCCTATTTGTATTAAAAGAAGTTTGTTGTCTAAATGGGTTTGTAACTAGAATGAAATGGAAACTTGATTCAGTGTAAGGAGAGGACACTCAGCAGCTGTTTACACATCTAGATGCAGGAGCACTAGTGTGGGACACCAGGGTGTCCCACACAGGTGCTCCAGTGGATACTTGGTGTGTCTCCATGTGTGAAAATTGAACAAAAAAGGGAAGTATTCCAGCATTGGAAAGGCAATAAAAATGTCTTCAGCTTGGAACTCTGCCAAAACAGACAATTGTACGACACTTCCAAGCAATGTTTCATATTCCTATTTCTGGTATCAAATATCTATGTGCTAAGTATACCTTTTTTTTATTCACATAGGGGAGAAAAGACTCGGGACATCTGAGGACACCAGGGACTTACCCTCCGAAAGAAGGAGAAGTCACCAAAACCAAAGCAGAGAAGGAGGAGGGAGAGGTTTTGGAAGTGGGCGAAATTGTCACCACAACAGGTGTGTGTCTGAGACCACAGATTCAGGTAAGAGATCTGTTCCTGCATATTTATAATACATGGTGTGTTATTTTGTTTTTGTTTTTTTGGTGATGTGGATGGAAGAAGAATCTTATTTCACCAGTGAAAGTGCCCAGATCCTCATGGGGGAGATAATGGGGTGCAATCGCGATTTTGAAAATGTAAAGCAAAACATCAATGATGCTCAAAAAAAATGAAGAACATCACTGATGTTTTAGGGAGAATCTAAAACACACAAAAATGTAACCCTTTGTTTTCGTGTATTTTGGGATTTAAAAAAAAAATTAATTTAATTTAAATATTTTAAAAGCCTAATTTTGAAGATGCACACAGTGTGTCAACATGTGCTATCTGCCATCACGGGATATCAATGTACGTGTTTTGTGGGTGCAACCCCTTCCTTGCTACTAAAGTAGCTGAGAGGAGTGGCTGCACCCCCAAAACACGTCCATTGATCCCCCATGATGGGAGCTAGCAAATGTTGACATTAGGCATGGGATCAGGAGGGAAATCCCCATTTTGAATCCCAATTTGTGTGCATCTTCAAAATTAGGCTTTTAATGGGGTGACATCACCCCATGTGATGAAGGCAATATCAACACATTTTGGACATACTGATGTCTGATATCACCTTCACTTTGTCAAAGTAGAACTTTGTAAGTTCCTGAGTTCTGTATGTTATGTTTTGAAACATGCCTGTTTAACAAAAAAAGGCTATTTCTAATTAATGTGACAAAAAATAATGTTTTACACCAAAGATGTTAGTTTGTTCAAAAACACTTTTCTAAACGCACATGTGAATGTGCTTTGAGTAAAAAGTTTTCTACTCAACAATGTGTAGCTTCTTATTTCAATGTGTAGCTTCTTATTTCAATGATCAAAAGCAGTTTTTGGAGTAAAAGTTTGTGTTTACAGTGGCGATGGGGGTTATTTACTAAAGGCAAATCCACTTTGCACTACAAGTGCAGTTTCGGTGCAGTTTTAAGTGCACTTGGAGTGCAAAGTGGAATTTCCTTTAGTAAATAACACCCACAGTGCTTTCTAATTAGCCACAATCACGCCATTTTCATGACTCCTCAAAATTCATTCATGGTGCTGAATATAATGAATATTTTTGTCAGTAATGCATCACATACATTAACAATAAAAACAAGGTGTGTGTGTGTGTAGCAGACCCACAACATAATAGTTAGCTGAAGAAGAGATGGTCACCTCATGTATCAAAAAAATTACATTTGCACTATTGAAGAAAATGTCCAAAAAGAAAAGTCCATTGGAGAACCTAGGAGACAGCTAAAAGAAACCCAGGCAGTAAATCAAAGGAAATCTTCTTTCAGTTTAAGTAAAAAAATTGTTGATAAAATGTTTCATAAACTGTTTCTGGCATATCAATGGCCCCCCTACCCGCAAAGTACTCGACATACTTCTGTCTTACTTTGTGGGCGCACATAGTTCATTGAATTATTCCTTAAAAAGTTGTGTAGAATGCAGCAAGCAAGGATCATATGGTTAAATTTATATTCCGCCATGTTGATTGGCGTAAGGAATAGGCGGAACCGGCTGGCCATTATCCTGAAAACGTTCTCCACCACTCTTCTGGCTCTGGCCAGTAGTTATAAACCCCATGTGATCCTTCTTTCTCTCTCTTTATGTACCTTTACTCTTTTTCCTTCTCTCTCCCCTGTCATCCTCATCCCACCTGGCACACCAGTGCCACCTTGCTAACACCCCACCCCCTGTCATCCTCATGTTCATTACACCTCACACCCCACTGATACCTTGCTAACATCCCACCCCCTGTCATCCTCATCCTCATCACACCTTGCACCCCACTGATACCTTGCTAACACCCCACCCCCTGTCATCCTCATCCTCATCACACCTCGCACCCCACTGATACTTTGCTAACACCCCACCCCCTGTCATCCTCATCCTCATGTTTATTACACCTTACACCCTACTGATACCTTGCTAACACCCCACCCCCTGTCATCCTCATCCTCATCACACCTCGCTCCCCACTGATATCTTGCTAACACCCCACCCCCTGTCATCCTCATCCTCATCACACCTCGCTCCCCACTGATATCTTGCTAACACCCCACCCCCTGTCATCCTCATCCTCATCACACCTCGCACCCCACTGATACCTTGCTAACACCCCACCCCCTGTCAACCTCATCCTCATCACACCTCGCACACTACTGATACCTTGCTAACACCCCACCCCCTGTCATCCTCATCCTCATGTTCATCACACCTGGCACCCTACTGCTACCTTGCAAACACTCCACCCCCTGTCATCCTCATCACACCTGGCACCCCACTGCAACCTTGCAAACACCCCTTCCACTGTTATCATCATCCTCATTTTCATCACAAATGGCAACTCACTGCAACCTTGCTAACGTCATACCCCCAGTCATCCTCATCCTTATCACACCTGGCACCCCACTGCAACCTTGCTAACACCCCTCCCCCTGTTATCATCATCCTCATTTTCATCACAAATGGCAACTCACTGCAACCTTGCTAACATCATACCCCCGGTCATCCTCATCTTTATCACACCTGGCACCCCACTACAACCCTGCTAACAACCTACCCCCTGTAATCCTCATCCTCAGCACACCTGGCACCCCACTGCAACCTTCCTAACACACTGCTTCTGTCATCCTCATCCTCATTTTCTTCACACCAGGCACCCCACAGCAACCTTTCTAACACACTACCCCTGTCATCCTCATCCTCATCACACCTGGCGCCCCACTGCAATCTTGCTAACACCTCCCCCCCTGTCACCTCATCATCACGTTCATCACACCTGGCACCCCACTACAACCTTGCTAAAAACCTACTTCCTGTCATCCTCATCCTCATCACACCTGGCACCCCACTGCAACCTTCCTAATACACTACCCCCTGTCATCCTCATCTTCTTTACACCTGGCATACCACTGCCAGCTTGCTAACACCCTAACTCCTGTCATCCTCATCACACCTGGCACCCCACTGCTGCTTTGCTAACACCCTACCCTCTGTCATCCTCACCCCCCCTATAATCCACTGCCAACTTCCAAAAAATTTCATTGACAAAGCAGCTTATTCCAATGTTGAGAGGACAAGGGTCTCTTCCCCCCAAATGTGTCATGGTGGGTAAAGTGGTCTGTGGACAGAGGCCTATTGAAATATGGAACACTATGTTAAACAATAAAGATGCCACCCCAGGTGAACGAATAACCACTTAGGGACCATCCGCCGTCGTTTTATGTCGGTACTTTGACTTGGAATACCGTTGTTATGGCAGCAGATAGCTTAAACAGCGGGCAGTCCGCTTT
The DNA here is from genome assembly GCF_042186555.1 of Aquarana catesbeiana. Taxonomy (NCBI): domain Eukaryota; kingdom Metazoa; phylum Chordata; class Amphibia; order Anura; family Ranidae; genus Aquarana; species Aquarana catesbeiana. The sequence continues at coordinate 269,085,731 of NC_133331.1, forward strand.
CGGATAAAAGTGGTCTCTGCGGCAGATTCACTTTTATTGGAGGAGGTGCCCCCCCTCCCACCGCGCTTCGGTTGTCTCCACCGCTTACCGTAGCCATCGATAGCGGCAGAGACGATCGGGTCCTCCCCCCTCACAGGCCTGGAGTCAAGTGAGGGAAAGATGGCCCCCACTCGGCTCCATAACATTGGATGCGTCAATTCCGCCCAATGGTCTTAAAGGGGAAATTTTGAAAAAAAATACTTTTTTTTTTTTTTCTTTATTGCATTTAGGGGCAAATATGAGATCTGAGGTCTTTTTCTCACATTAAAGAGGTCCTGTCATGCTTTTTTTCTATTGCAAGGAATGCTTATATTCCTTGTAATAGGAATAAAAGTGACTCAAAACTTTTTTTTTTAAAAGGACAGTGTTAAAAAAAAATGTCCTCGTCCCACCAAGCTCGCGAGCATAAGCTAATGCATACGTAAGTCGCGCCCCCATATGAAAACGGTGTTCAAACCACACATGTGAGGTGTAGCTGCAATCGCTAGAGCCAGAGCAATAATTCTAGCACTAGATCTCCTCTGTAACTCAAAAATGGTAACCTGTAGAATTTTTTAAATGTCGCCAATGGAGATTTTTAAGTGCCAAAGTCTGTTGCCATTCCATGAGCGGGTGCAATTTTGAAACATGACATGTTGGGTATCAATTTACTCGGCGTAATATTATCTTTCACAATATAGAAAAAAATTGGGCTAACTTTACTGTTGTCTTGTTTTTTCATTCAAAAAAGTGTATTTTTTCCAAACAAAATTGCGCTTGTAAGACCGATGCGCAAATACGTTGTGACATAAAGTATTGCAACGATCGCCAATATAATCTCTAGGATGTCTGAAAAAATATATATAATGTTTGGGGGTTCTAAGTAATTTTCTAGCAAAAAAAATGCATTTTAACTTGTAAACAACAAATCTCAAAAAAGAGGCTAGGTCCTTATATGGTCAAAGTGTTATTAAACCCACAACAGTAAAATCAGTCTGTATATGCAGTAAAGCAAGCAGTATAACAAGCATGCTTGCTTGTTATACCCCTTAGTGTGGAACCTAAGGGGTAAATCCTCCGCACTGTGTAAAAAGGCTGTTTGATTCTATCTTCTCTGATCATCTCCTTCCTCCACAGACTCCAAAAAATAACTTCATATTTACAGTCTATGGAGTCAGACTGCTCAGTTTGGTGTGTACTGCTAGAGAGTTTTTTTTTTCTTGGGAGGCTGCATGTGATCAGCACAGGGCCAATCAGCACTGTACAGACATGTCCAGACACAGGGTTAGGAGTCTTGAAGCCTGATAGGACAATCGTGGGAGAAATGAAAACTCCTACAAGCTATCAGCACACACTGATAGAAGTCACAAGATTGCTCTAACTCGGTGGTTCTCAACTCCTGTCCTCAGGTACCACTAACAGGCCAGGTTTTATGTATTACTTTGGGGAGATGTAGACTAGAATACTGCGATCGCTGAGCAGCGGATGATATCACCTGTCATGTATTTCAGTTATCTTACAAACCTGGCCTGTTTGTGGATCCTGAGGACCGGAGTTGAGAACCACTGCTCTAACTGTTATATACAGCTGATAAAAAAGGGTATTTAGCAGTTTATATTTACTAAAATAATTGCATTTCCATGTTCTGTGTACTGTGGGAGACCAGATATAGTGAATGCAGGATCTGGGTTTAGTAACACTTTAAATACTGCCGCCATACCACGGGCAGATGCGATTTTAAAGCGGGACATGTTGGGTATCTATTTACTCATCTCAATAATTGAGGCTAACTTTAGTGGGTTTTTATTAAGTTCATGAATAACTGCATTTGAAAAACCACTGCGCAAATACTGTGTGACATAAAAAACTGCAAATCCCACCATTTTATTCAATAGGGCATTATAAGTAATTTTCTAGCAAAAACAGGCACTTTTATCCTGTCTGTAAATGTCAGTGGACATGCATGTGTGTTTGAGCTTTGGAGTGCACACCATAATGCAATACTAAGGCAATACTAAGCATTTTAAGATTTAAAATTGCACACACCTATGGCAACAAACTTCTTAAAATTGTCCATAAGCGACTCTTTAAAAATCTTTACAGGTTTACATTTTAGAGTTAAACGTGAGCTCTGGAACTAGAATTATTCCTCCGATTCCAGCGTCCGTGGCAATACCGGTTTGCAGGATGATGCAGACACCATTTACATACACGTGCCAGACCTATTTGTGAATTTGCATTTTTGCGTGAGCACAGAGGTGCTTTATATTTTTTTTCATTATTTTTATTTATTTAAATGTTTTTTTTACACATTTTATTTAAGTTTTTTCATTTACCTTTATTGCTATCACAAGGGTTGAACAGGTCATTCACTGACATGTCCTCCTTATGGAGACATCAGGGGTCTGTTAGACCCTTGATGTCTCCCCTGCCCTTCAAGCATCTAATCAAACACAGATTGTGTTTTTTAAATAATGCAAGGGGACCCCTCAAAAATCAGGGATGATGAGGGTGTGGTATGTATTTTGGGTGGTTCCCCACAGCTTTTTTATAATATAAAGGAATCTTGCAGGGAAAAGTGAATTAACTTTTTTTCCTATATATCACGTTTGCTCTACATCTTAAAAAAAATAGTGGGAGGTCCCACCCCAAAATTAATACCAGATCATTTGGCTCTAGGTTGGATTGTTAGGAGGAGCTCCATGCAAAAAAAAGGAAATTAAGTCCCCCTCAAAATCTATACCATACCCTTTAGAACTGATACAAATTTTTAGGGGAAACCCTGCACAATAAAAATGACATGGGCCCCCATACCTTGTGCAAATCCATACCAGACCCCTAATCCAAGCACACAGACTGGTAGACCAGGAAAGGTGGGACAGCCATGCTGCCCTCCCCCTCCTAAAACATACTAGGTTTCATCAACAGGTGGGGCACCATGTTGAAAAGGACAAAGGCCTCCTTCCCACAACCCTGGACTGGTGGTTGTGGGGGAGACGTATTAGAATCTGTAAGTGCCCTTTAAAATAAGGGGACTCACAGGTATCCCCCTCCCCACGTAAATGAGTAAGGGGTATATAGCACTTCTACTTATACACAAACAAAAGTCAGTTGTAAATAAACACATACACGTTTTAACAAATCACTTATTGCAAAAAAAAAATCTAAAAGCCCCAAAAAACAGTTGCAGTGTAAAATCCAGCTTCAGTCACAATGAATGTCGCCCGCTGGTCGTTACACAAAAAAAAGCCTGCTGATAGGTCAACCCATGCACTCATGCTGCACTCCTGTGCTAACAATAAGTCTCCAGAGTTGTCATTATGTTTATTTACAAGTGGGCAGGGATGGATATAGACCTGGCCATGACTATAACTGATCAGTGATGTCACTACCACCCCACACCTATTCCTGGCCATGTAAGTGAATGGGGCCAGTGACATAACTGGTTGCTAAGAACTTGGGGGTGCTCGCATCCTCAAAGTGACGCTAAACTCTAGTTAAAAAATTTAATTCAATTCAAGTATGTTTTCTCAACTCAGAAAAGTTCCTTCTATTGCTCTCAGCTTTTACCAAATCTCCTCATTCCTTTTTTTTAATTTTGCTTCTGCAGTTCTAATTTTGCTGCTCAGCTGCTGCAACTTTCTGTTAGAGGTCGTCTACGTTCGCTCCCACTGTAAGTTGGAACATAGCCACCTTCTCTTGCTCACTCCTGAGATGGACTATGAGCTATGGACTATAGGTTTTGAGCTATGAGCTATGGACAATGGGCTTTGGACTATGAGCTATGAACTATGGGCTATGGACTATGAGCTATGGGATATGGACTATGGGCTATGATCTATGAGCTATCGGCTATGAACTATGAGCTATGGAATGTGGACTATGAACTATGGACTATGAGCTATGGGTTGTGAGCTATTGGCTCTGGGTTATGAGCTATGGACTATAAGCTATGGACTATGAGTTATGGGCCATAGACTATGGCATTTGTAGCGTGCAAAGAGCAGTGCAGAAACAGTAGTGAGGAGGAAAAAGGAGAGGTTCTGGAGCTCATGGAAGATGTTGGAAGCAGAAAAGCACAGTAAGGCCCCTTTCACACTGGGGCGGTTTGCAGGCGTTATTGCGCTAAAAATAGCGACTGCAAACCGCCCCTAAACAGCCTCCGCTGTTTGTTCAGTGTGAAAGCCCGAGGGCTTTCACACTGAAGCGGTGCGCTGGCAGGAGAAGAAAAAATCTCCTGCAAGGCGCATCTTTGGAACGGTGAAGGAGCGGTGTATTCACCGCTCCTTCACCGCTCCTGCCCATTGAAATCAATGGGACAGTGCGGCTATACCGCGGTAATACCGCGGCTATAGCCGCGCTATACGAGGGGTTTTAACCCTTTTTCGACCGCCAGCGGGGGGTTAAAACCGCACCGCTAGCGGCCGAATACCGCGGTAAAACAGCGCTAAAAAATAGCGCTGTTTTACCGCCAACGCCCCCTACCGCCCCAGTGTGAAAGGGGCCTTAGAAACAATTTCATGAAAATAAGCTACAGAGCCATTAAGCAGTGGATGATTATGGGTTATTTTTTAAAAATACGGATATTGTTCAGCATCACGTTTAACAACCATTGACAGTGGTAGGCTAGCATTTAACATAAACTGTTCCAGTGGGTTGCTCTCCTCCATCCCTCCACCACTCAGGAACCACCTTCTGTTTTTGTCAATGAATACTAAGCAGGTTCCTATTGTCAAAGGAGGAGAGAAGGGGTGGAGGATGTCACATTCTCCACCTCAGCCAATCAGATCCTGCTAGTAAATCATTGACAAAAATAGAAGGCAGTTCCTGAGTGGAGGAGGGTCAGGAGAGAGTGACACTCTTTATTTCTGGAAGATGATCCTACCCATGTGGAAGCAGACTCCTTTAAATATATGTATTGAATACTACTTCAGTGGACTGCAGCATCCCCAGTGTCCATATACTTAGGGCTTATGGAGAAATCACTTTATCCAAGCTGAACCACAGAAAGGTATTAAAGTAAAATCATTTCTGGAGTTCTCTTTTAAGCTTTGTATCTAGAAGCACTGCAGAATCAAGATAAGTATAAACGAAGCAACAGAGAATGTCCTCAAATGAGGCAACAATGTCCTCAAACTTCCCTGAGACCCAAATCAAAGTTCAATATAAGTAGTAAAAGTAGTGAGAGTACATTGTATGATGTAATTTCGGGAACCTGTTATACAGGTCATAAATGTGAATAATCCAAATCATTTTGAAAATGTCAATAAATATGAGAAATTCTTTAAGTAAGGATCAACAATTGATAATGCGCCTGTGATAGCAGGAGCTGAATTGTATTACTGGATGCTACATAAAGTGTCTTACCAAGGACTGAATTCAGATCAGACCCATAGTTATAAGAAAGCAATAAAAATGTATGTAAATAAGCAATAAAGATAACAGTCTTTTGACCAAACAAGAATTCAACTTTATTACACTGGATATCCAAGCACACCAATGTTGTATTACTCACCTAAGATACATAAAATGCAAATGCAGCCTCTAGGACACCTGTTCCCAATCTCTATCTTTAAATACCCCCAACTTGTAAATATGTTGTCATATTTTGGGAATTTCCCTTTATGACAGCTAGATAAAATAGCTGTCATAAATACTAAGCCATTGTCATTGGCTGAAAGCACCTGTACAAGGTGAAGGAAATCCTGAAAACATGAGCTGTTGGGGGTACTTGAGGACTGAGGTTGGGAACCACTGCTCTAGGACATCCAAATAGCCAATTTTTTACCAAACAAATATTTGACCTTATATACACTAAATACCTGAGGATTGCAAAGTTTTATTATTTTTCCTAAGATACCTAAAAATCAAGCACACCCGCACCCTCTATTTCATAAAAACTACATAAAAATGACAACAACAATCCTGAACCCAATACTATTAATCAGAAAAACCCCCACATCACTGAAGACATACCTAAAGGACAAACCAATATATTCCAGCAATCATATATTGGATAGGTGAAAACTAACTAACAAATATATAATATTTTATCAATCCCAGGGGACTGAATAATGGCTGGTCTCTCCGTTGGGTTACCCCATGTGCCTACCTCTAAGTGTCCCCCAGGTGTCTACCCCTGTGTGCTAGTCTGACTACCCTATGAGTAAGCCCTGATCAAGTGAAACGCATTAGAAGGTCTGTACATCAGATGGATTAGTCTGTTTGTTGGATGATTCAATAAACTGTTCCGAGGCTTTTAAGATGACAAGTGATTCCTTTCCTTCCTTTCTATGAAGCCTCTGTAGAGACTACAATCATTAAGTGTTATCTTCTGACATCACAGATGGACATTTGTACAATCCATTGGCCAGCTTAGCATACCAAAGCTCTATGACCTTGTGAAGACAACACAGGTCTATTAACTGATCATAAAAATTCACCTACCCTTGGACACAAAGAAGAGATCACAACTATAATGTGTAACATTTGGCTTTAGCATACTAAAAAAAGTAGGCAACAGGAAAACCTTTGATTTCTTGGGAGAAGAGAGATAGACCTGTTCACACCTTTGGTGGCATTGATACATACTTTAGCCAATATCTCTTGGTAATCACATATAAATATATTAATCAAATACAGTATGTTCCCTAAATATATATTTTGCCTATGAGCATTATAATTTCTTACCGATGTGACTTCTTCGAATACAATTATTAATCATGGGAACATTTGTAAGAGAACAATGTTCACACACAGCTTTGCCAATTGGTTCCATTACCATTTGGAAGGATAAGATGGGCACGTATCTTATTCAATGAAGAAGGTATATAGATAACATTATATATTTGGAATCTTTGAATACAATGATTGTGAGAAAGGTTGTATGGCAGTGCAACATGCACTGGTGGAGAAAGGCATTTTTAAGAAGGGAGAAGGTAGACTTCATATTGAACAGTATTTCATTTATATTACAACATAACTATTTTGTGATTGACAATGTATTCTTCCTGCAGAAGGTTGGCACAGCTATTGGAACAAGGTTCTTACCCAGATATGTCAAGTGTTTTATGGCATTTTGGGAATCCATTTCCATTTGGGAGGACTGTTACAGACCCAACATGGACAGGGCCTTTTAGAGGGGACTGAAGATTAGCCTCTTGCCTACTGACTATGGGCCCTGGCATTTGAGGGACAAGAAGACATGTTATTACCACATTTAACAATCAAGGAAGCCATGATGGTCTCTGTCAACTTGAAACTCAGTGAGAAGATGGATGTGAAAAGAAAGCTGGTTAATGAGATTTGAACAGCCCTGGGTCTTCTAGAATGCTAGAGACTGTTGCCAGACTGTCTGAGGTGGGCACTCCCTGACTAAGCAAGGCTTATCTAGGTGACTAGCTGTTAATTTGTTTACTGGTTAATTATTTAGCTGTTAATTAGATTACTGTTTAATAAGATCACTATTAACTGGTAATTGGATTGCTGTTTGAAGTTGGCATTGTTCATGTGGTGACTGCCCCCTATTTTTGAAGTGTATAAAAAACTGTATTACTGTTCAGTAAACATTGTTTCCTTTGTTTTTTTATCTCAACATCTTGTCTGTATACAATGCTTGGGGTAAAGGGCTGGTATTAGCTATCAATCTGCTGGAAGGGTTTGGAGGGCAAGAGGCACCGTTTAGCAGAAGCACCCAGATGGGGTGCCAGGCGGTCCTTCACAAGGATGATAAGCTTGGTGTCAGTTCTCATTCTATGGTGAAGGTATATAGATATTTTATTCCTTTGGAAGGATTCTCAAACATTGATTGAGATGCATTTTTACGTAGGATTAACTTTATAATTTTAATCATGTTTTTTGGTTTTTACTCCTACATAGAGTTATGAAGAAATAAACTTTTTGGATTTTTATAAAGGATTGGCAAATTATGACAGAAAACCAGTGAATGATAATAGTTCTACTTAAGTGCAATACATCACAACAACGCTTGTGCTAAACGGCCACAAATTCCCACAGACACCCTCTGAAATCTTGCAAAAAGCCTTTCCAGAAGAGTGGGGTCTTTTCACAAATGAGGGGGACAACACCATATTAGTGGGATTTTCAACAGGCTAATTTAGGGGATGATGGCCAGGTGTACACTAATCTTTGGCCATATAGTGTACCACCCTGAGAATGTATGGTTCAAACCAGCTATAGTATGTCTGTTCTAGGTACAGGGGGGAACAGGACAGTTGATGAAAACATGGCCCTTTGATCTGGAAAAGTTGTGATGACGAAGGGTGACTAGGTTTGTGTGTTGATAAAATGAATACTTTTCTTATTAATAGAATATACATTTTTTGCAAAGCACTTTTTTTTTTTTTTAATATGTGGGTGTCTTGCAGCACACTACTGGAAGGTGTGAAGCCCCACTCTGATCAAAATATTATGGACATTTTGGGAAGGGGATGGGGAGATTGTCTCCCTTGGCATGTGGCTACCAGAAGTGAGGGAAAACTCCAATGTGGACATGGCTTAAGGATATCAATTTCCAACCTTTCCCTACTCTACCCAAAGCTTTGAATAAAATTGTTACTGATGAAAATGTGCATTATGTATACCAGTGGTCATCAACCCTGTCCTCAGGGCCCACTAACAGGCCAGGTTTTATGTATTACCTTGGCAGATGCAGACTAGAATACTGCAATCACTGAGTAGCAAATGATATCACCTGTGATGTTTTTTAGTTATCTTGCAAACCTGGCCTGTTAATGGGCCCTGATGACATGGTTGATGACCACTGATGTATACTATCTACCTTAACTATGTGTGCCTGTGTGGAAACTATTGTATATCTACATAACAACTGTGAAATATATTATTATTGTACTACTTTTTCTTCCTCTTGAAATTAAAAAAAAGTTGCTGAAGTTACGTTTTAATGTGCAATAAAGCACAGTAAAGAATTCATGTTCTGTTAATCTGAACTCCCCTTAGAATAGTGAACTACACTACCACTTCTCGCTTGTCAATGTTTCCACTTGTGCTTTCTTATAATATGGAAAGACATAATGATATATATACGGAACGTGCATTTTTTTTTTTTTTTTTTTTTATGTGACAGATTTTTTTATACTACAAAATCAGAAGGCAGGTTTTATTGATGATTGTTAAACTGTTGAAATGTGATGGTTGGATTAGTTTTCTTAGTTTTCTTCTTTAGGACCTCAAAAGTCAAAACTCCCTTACAAACTAAAGTGACAAAGGAAGTAATTATTTTAATATCTAGTGATAGAAAACTCGCAGATGATAAGATGTGTAGATGCACAAACAACGTCAGACAGCCGAGAGCCTCGGCTGTCTGGGGACTCTACCTCCACCATTTTATTCTATAGGGCCTCTTAGAATGTTTGAGCATTATAAGTAATTTTCTAGCAAAAAACAGGCACTTTTATCCTGTCTGTAAATGTCAGTGAACATGCATGTGTGTTTGAGCTTTGGAGTGCACACCCTAATGCAATACTAAGACAATACTAAGCATGTTAAGATTTAAAATTGCACACACCTATGGCAACAAACTTCTTAAAACTGTCCATAAGCGACTCTTTAAAAATCTTTACAGGTTTACATTTTAGAGTTAAACGTGAGCTCTGGAACTAGAATTATTCCTCCAATTCCAGCGTCCATGGCAATACCGGTTTGCAGGATGATGCAGTCACTATTTACATACACGTGCCAGACCTATTTGCATTTGCATTTTTGCATGAGCACAGAGGTGCTTTATATATTTTTTTCATTATTCTTATTTATTTAAATGTTTTTTTTACACATTTTATTTACGTTTTTTCATTTACCTTTATTGCTATCACAAGGGTTGAACAGATCATTCACTGACATGTCCTCCTTATGGAGACATCAGAGGTCTGTTAGACCCTTGATGTCTCCCCTGCCCTTCAAGCATCTAATCAAACACAGATTGTGTTTTTTAAATCTGTGCAAGGGGACCCCCTTTTAATGCAAGGGGACCCCTCAAAAATCAGGGATGATGAGGGTGTGGTATGTATTTGGGTGGTTCCCCACACCGTTTTTTTTTTATAATATAAAGGAATCTTGCAGGGAAAAGTGAATTCGCTTTTTTTCCTATGTATCACGTTTGCTCTACATCTTAAAAAAAATAGTGGGAGGTCCCACCCCAAAATTAATACCAGATCATTTGGCTCTAGGTTGGATTGTTAGGAGGAGCTCCATGCAAAAAAAAAAGGAAATGGAGTCCCCCTCAAAATCTATACCATACCCTTTAGAACTGATACAAATTTTTAGGGGAAACCCTGCACAATAAAAATGACATGGGCCCCCCATCCCTTGTGCAAATCCATACCAGACCCCTAATCCAAGCACACAGACTGGTAGACCAGGAAAGGTGGGACAGCCATGCTGCCCTCCCCCTCCTAAAACATACTAGGCTTCATCAACAGGTGGGGCACCATGTTGAAAAGGACAAAGGCCTCCTTCCCACAACCCTGGACTGGTAGTTGTGGGGGGAGACGTATTAGAATCTGTAAGTGCCCTTTAAAATAAGGGGACTCACAGGTATCCCCCTCCCCACGTGAATGAGTAAGGGGTATATAGCACTTCTACTTATACACAAACAAAAGTCAGTTGTAAATAAACACATACACGTTTTAACAAATCACTTATTACAAAAAAAAATCTAAAAGCCCCAAAAAACAGTTGCAGTGTAAAATCCAGCTTCAGTCACGATGAATGTCGCCCGCTGGTCGTTACACAAAAAAAAGCCTGCTGATAGGTCAACCCGTGCACTCATGTTGCACTCCTGTGCTAACAATAAGTATCCAGAGTTGTCATTATGTTTATTTACAAGTGGGCGGGGATGTAGTGAAATCACTGAGCAAATATAGACCTGGCCATGACTATAACTGATCAGTGATGTCACTACCACCCCACACCTATTCCTGGCCATGTAAGTGAATGGGGCCAGTGACATAACTGGTTGCTAAGAACTTGGGGGTGCCCGCATCCTCAAAGTGACGCTAAACTCTGGTTAAAAAATTTAATTCAATTCAAGTATGTTTTCTCAACTCAGAAAAGTCCCTTCTATTGCTCTCAGCTTTTACCAAATCTCCTCATTCCTTTTTTTTTATTTTGCTTCTGCAGTTCTAATTTTGCTGCTCAGCTGCTGCAACTTTCTGTTAGAGGTCGCCTACGTTCGCTCCCACTGTAAGTTGGAACATAGCCACCTTCTCTTGCTCACTCCTGAGATGGACTATGAGCTATGGACTATAAGCTTTGAGCTATGAGCTATGGACAATGGGCTTTGGACTATGAGCTATGAACTATGGGCTATGGACTATGAGCTATGGGATAGGGGCTATAGACTATGATCTATGAGCTATGGGCTATGGACTATGAGCTATGGAATGTGGACTATGAACTATGGACTATGAGCTATGGGTTATGAGCTATTGGCTCTGGGTTATGAGCTTTGGACTATAAGCTATGGACTATGAGCTATGGGCCATAGACTATGGCATTTGTAGCGTGCAAAGAGCAGTGCAGAAACAGTAGTGAGGAGGAAAAAGGAGAGGTTCTGGAGCTCATGGAAGTTGTTGGAAGCAGAAAAGCACAGTAAGAAACAATTTCATGAAAATAAGCTACAGAGCCATTAAGCAGTGGATGATTATGGGTTATTTTTTTAAAAATACGGATATTGTTCAGCATCATGTTTAACAACCATTGACAGTGGTAGGCTAGCATTTAATATAAACTGTTCCAGTGGGTTGCTCTCCTCCATCCCTCCACCACTCAGGAACCACCTTCTATTTTTGTCAATGAATACTAAGCAGGTTCTTATTGTCAAAGGAGGAGAGAAGGGGTGGAGGATGTCACATTCTCCACCTCAGCCAATCAGATCCTGCTAGTAAATCATTGACAAAAATAGAAGGCAGTTCCTGAGGGGAGGAGGGTCAGGAGAGAGTGACACTCTTTATTTCTGGAAGATGATCCTACCCATGTGGAAGCAGACTCCTTTAAATATATGTAGTGAATACTACTTCAGTGGACTGCAGCATTCCCAGTGTCCATATACTTAGGGCTTATGGAGAAATCACTTTATCCAAGCTGAACCACAGAAAGGTATATAAGTAAAATCATTTCTGGAGTTCTCTTTTAAGCTTTGTATCTAGAAGCACTGCAGAATCAAGGTAAGTATAAACGAAGCAACAGAGAATGTCCTCAAATGAGGCAGCAATGTCCTCAAACTTCCCTGAGACCCAAATCAAAGTTCAATATAAGTAGTAAAAGTAGTGAGAGTACATTGTATGATGTAATTTCCGGAACCTGTTATACAGGTCATAAATGTGAATAATCCAAATCATTTTGAAAATGTCAATAAATATGAGAAATGAGCCATCAATTCTTTATGTAAGGATCAACAATTGATAATGCGCCTGTGATAGCAGGAACTGAATTGTATTACCGGATGCTACATAAAGTGCCTTACCAAGGACTGAATTCAGATCGGACCCATAGTTATAAGAAAGCAATAAAAATTTATGTAAATAAGCAATAAAGATAACAGTCTTTTGACCAAACAAGAATTCAACTTTATTACACTGGATATCCAAGGACACCAATGTTGTATTACTCACCTAAGATACATAAAATGCAAATGCAGCCTCTAGGACACCTGTTCCCAATCTCTATCTTTAAATACCCCCAACTTGTAGGTATGTTGTCATATTTTGGGAATTTCCCTTTATGACAGCTAGATAAAATAGCTGTCATAAATACCAAGCCATTGTCATTGGCTGAAAGCACCTGTACAAGGTGAGGGAAATCCTGAAAACATGAGCTGTTGGGGATACTTGAGGACTGGGGTTGGGAACCACTGCTCTAGGACATCCAAATAGCCAATTTTTTACCAAACAAATATTTGACCTTATATACACTAAATACCTGAGGATTGCAAAGTTTTATTATTTTTCCTAAGATACCTAAAAATCAAGCACACCTGCACCCTCTATTTCATAAAAACTACATAAAAATGACAACAACAATCCTGAACCCAATACTATTAATCAGAAAAACCCCCACATCACTGAAGACATACCTAAAGAACAAACCAATATATTCCAGCAATCATATATTGGATAGGTGATAACTAGCTAACAAATATATAATTTTATCAATCCCAGGGGACTGAATAATGGCTGGTCTCTCCGTTGGGTTACCCCATGTGCCTACCTCTAAGTGTCCCCCAGATGTCTACCCCTGTGTGCTAGTCTGACTACCCTATGAGTAAGCCCTGATCAAGTGAAACGCATTAGAAGGTCTGTACATCAGATGGATTAGTCTGTTTGTTGGATGATTCAATAAACTGTTCCGAGGCTTTTAAGAAGACAAGTGATTCCTTTCCTTCCTTTCTATGAAGCCTCTGTAGAGACTACAATCATTAAGTGTTATCTTCTGACATCACAGATGGACATTTGTACAATCCATTGGCCAGCTTAGCATACCAAAGCTCTATGACCTTGTGGAGACAACACAGGTCTATTAACTGACCATAAAAATTCACCTACCCTTGGAAACAAAGAAGAGATCACAACTATAATGTGTAACATTTGGCTTTAGCATACTAAAAAAGTGGGCAACAGGAACACCTTTGATTTCTTGGGAGATGAGAGATAAACCTGTTCACACCTTTGGTGGCATTGATACATACTTTAGCCAATATCTCTTGGTAATCACATATAAATATATTAATCAAATACAGTATGTTCCCTAAATATATATTTTGCCTATGAGCATTGTAATTTCTCACCGATGTGACTTCTTCGAATACAATTATTAATCATGGGAACATTTGTAAGGGAACAATGTTCACACACAGCTTTGCCAATTGGTTCCATTACCATTTGGAAGGATAAGATGGGCACGTATCTTATTCAATGAAGAAGGTATATAGATAACACTATATATTTGGAATCTTTGAATACAATAATGATTGTGAGAAAGGTTGTATGGCAGTGCAACATGCACTGGTGGAGAAAGGCATTTTTAAGAAGGGAGAAGGTAGATTTCATATTGAACAGTATTTCATTTATATTACAACATAACTATTTTGTGATTGACAATGTATTCTTCCTGCAGAAGGTTGGCACAGCTATTGGAACAAGGTTCTTACCCAGATATGTCAAGTGTTTTATGGCATTTTGGGAATCCATTTCCATTTGGGAGGACTGTTACAGACCCAACATGGACAGGGCCTTTTGGAGGGGACTGAAGATTAGCCTCTTGCCTACTGACTATGGGCCCTGGGATTTGAGGGACAAGAAGACATGTTATTACCACATTTAACAATCAAGGAAGCCATGATGGTCTCTGTCAACTTGAAACTCAGTGAGAAGATGGATGTGAAAAGAAAGCTGTGTAATGAGATTTGAACAGCCCTGGGTCTTCTAAAATGCTAGAGACTGTTGTCAGACTGTCTGGGGTGGGCACTCCCTGACTAAGCAAGGCTTATCTAGGTGACTAGCTGTTAATATGTTTACTGGTTAATTATTTAGCTGTTAAAGCGGGGGTCCACCTAAACCACCAAAAAAAAAAATATTAAAAGCCAGCAGCTACAAATACTGCAGCTGCTGACTTTTAATACATGGCCACTTACCTGTCCCAGGGTCCAGCGATGTCGGCAGGCGATGCAGAGAACCCGCTCGGTTCTCGGCAGCTGCCGCCGCCATCCTAGGTTAGGGAATCAGGAAGTGAAGTGTTGCGGCTTCACTGCCCGGTTCCCTACTGCGCATGCGCGAGTCGCGCTGCACATCGTAACTGGTCCCCGCTATCTCCTGGGAGCTGTGTGTTTCCCAGGAGACAGCGCAGACTGACAGGAAGAGGCATAGTCTCCCATGGGAGTCTATGCCGGAAGTGGGTGCAAATACCTGTCTTAGACAGGTATCTGCACCCCCCTCCCCCCTGAAAGGTGCCAAATGTGACACTGGGGGGGGGGGGGGGGGGGCGGGTTCCGAAAAGCGGCAGTTCTATTTTTGTGTGGAACTCCACTTTAATTAGATTACTGTTTAATTAGATCACTATTAACTGGTAATTGGATTGCTGTGTGAAGTTGGCATTGTTCATGTGGTGACTGCCCCCTATTTTTGAAGTGTATAAAAAACTGTATTTCTGTTCAGTAAACATAGTTTCCTTTGTTTTTTTTATCTCAACATCTTGTCTGTGTACAATGCTTGGGGTAAAGGGCTGGTATTAGCTATCAATCTGCTGGAAGGGTTTGGAGGGCAAGAGGCACCGTTTAGCAGAGGCACCCAGATGGGGTGCCAGGCGGTCATTCACAAGGATGATAAGCTTGGTGTCAGTTCTCATTCTATGGTGAAGGTATATAGATATTTTATTCCTTTGGAAGGATTCTCAAACATTGATTGAGATGCATTTTTACGTAGGATTAAGTTTATCATTTTAATCATGTTTTTTGGTTTTTACTCCTACATAGAGTTATGAAGAAATAAACTTTTTGGATCTTTATAAAGGATTGGCAAATGATGACAGAAAACCAGTGAATGATAATAGTTCTACTTAAGTGCAATACATCACAACAAAATACAACGCTTGTGCTAAATGGCCACAAATTCCCACAGACACCCTCCGAAATCTTGCAAAAAGCCTTTCCAGAAGAGTGGGGTCTTTTCACAAATGAGGGGGACAACACCATATTAGTGGGATTTTCAACAGGCTAATTTAGGGGGTGATGGCCAGGTGTACACTAATCTTTGGCCATATAGTGTACCATCCTGAGAATGTATGTTTCAAACCAGCTATAGTGTGTCTGTTCTAGGTACTGGGGGGAACAGGACAGTTGATGAAAACATGGTCCTTTGATCTGGAAAAGTTGTGATGACGAAGGGTGACTAGGTTTGTGTGTTGATAAAATGAATACTTTTCTTATTAATAAAATATACATTTTTTGCAAAGCACTTTTTTTTTTTTTTTTAATATGTGGGTGTCTTGCAGCACACCACTGGAAGGTGTGAAGCCCCACTCTGGTCAAAATATTATGGACATTTTGGGAAGGGGATGGGGAGATTGTCTCCCTTGGCATGTGACTACCAGAAGTGAGGGGAAACTCCAATGTGGACATGGCTTAAGGATATCAATTTCCAACCTTTCCCTATTCTACCCAAAGCTTTGAATAAAATTGTTACTGATGAAAATGTGCATTATGTATACCAGTGGTCATCAACCCTGTCCTCAGGGCCCACTAACAGGCCAGGTTTTATGTATTACCTTGGGGAGATGCAGACTAGAATACTGCAATCACTGAGCAGCAAATGATATCACCTGTGATGTATTTCAGTTATCTTGCAAACCCGGCCTGTTAATGGGCCCTGATGACATGGTTGATGACCACTGATGTATACTATTTACCTTAACTATGTGTGCCTGTGTGGAAACTATTGTATATCTACATAACAACTGTGAAATATATTATTGTACTACTTTTTTTTTCCTCTTGAAATTAAAAAAAAGTTGCTGAAGTTACGTTTTAATGTGCAATAAAGCACAGTAAAGAATTCATGTCCTGTTAATCTGAACTCCCCTTAGAATAGTGAACTACACTACCACTTCTCGCTTGTCAATGTTTCCCCTTGTGCTTTCTTATAATATGGAAATACATAATGATATATATATGGTATGTGCATTTTTTTTTTTTTTATGTGACAGATTTTTTTTATACTACAAAATCAGAAGGCAGGTTTTATTGATGATTGATAAACTGTTGAAATGTGATGGTTGCATTCGTTTTCTTAGTTTTCTTCTTTAGGACCTCAAAAGTCAAATCTCCCTTACAAACTAAAGTGACAAAGGAAGTAATTAATTATTTTAATATCTAGTGATAGAAAACTCGCAGATGATAAGACGTGTAGATGCACAAACAACGTCATTCCATTCTCCTGTATCTTGCATCGATACACAATTCTCCGGTCTGCCTTCAAAATTATTGGGTTCATTTTTTTTCCAGTTGGTGTAGGAGATCACCTCACCGGCTGGATATCTGTAAGTCCCAAGTTCCTCAAGTTCATTTATTCCCAGATAAGAAACTACACCGTACTGATTGGTGATGAACAGTATGGCTTTGTTCTCTTCAGCATTCCTTGGAGAGGCCATTTGACCTCCCGCCTTTGTGCACCTTTCTCTAGCATCGTTGAAATTGCCTTGGTCACCATCAGAGAGGTAGATTTTGTCACCACTTGTAGCTCTTCCTTTGAAAAATAAAAATGCTGAAATGGAAAGAGAAGATAAAAAAATATATTTCATTACAAGATAATATACTGTACTATAACTATGATGTACAAGTATCTTCGCCGCAAGCAAAATATAACATGGTGGTGGTGGTGAGCTAGCATTTAAAGTGGAACTTTACCCATAACAACTTGATAAAATGCCTACAGAATTGTTCCTGTTTCTTCTTGCTAGAGTCTTCTCTTTTGCTGAATCCCAGAGCCCCTGAATAGCAGTAAATCTTTAAGGTGTCAGCAGATCAGCTTCCACAAATTCAGCATAGTGCCTAAAAATAGAGAGCAACTGAGCATGTGCAAAGCAGGGTGAAACTTTAAACAGTATAGGCACTTATTTTTAATGTTTTACATAGATATACCTGCCAGCCTGAAGTCATCTACCTGGACTTAATTTGCTGACTAAAGTTCCACTTTAGGTCAACTTGTTGCTATACCTTGCTTGTAGCCAAACCATGGCACAAATACATTACTAATAAATTCTATAATCTGATGTATCCAGTGTTGCCTGTACCTATCCACATGTAAGCTTATGGATTCCCCTGAAATTCCCATGAAATGTATAATGGTTATATACAGCAAAATTAAAGTGGTTCTAAAGGCAGAATGTGTTTTATCTATAAAAAGCCTTTTGTGTGCAGCAGCCCCCTAATACATACCTGAGCCCTATCTAGATCCAGCGATGTTGCACGAGAGCCTCGGCTGTCTGGGGACTCTACCTCATTGGCTGAGACAGCAGCAGGTGCCATTGGCTCCGGCTGCTGTCAATCAAAGTCAGTGAGCCAATGAGGAGAGAAAGGGGCAGGGCCGAGCCACAGCTCCATGTCTGAATAGACACACAGAGCAGTGGCTCGGCTTGGGTGTTCCCATAGCAAGCTGTTTGCTGTGGGAGCACTTGGCAGGGGGGAGGGGCCAGGAGGGCCAGCGGGGGGGACCAGAGAAGAGGAGGATGTGGGCTGCTCTGTGCAAAACCACTACACAGAGCAGGTAAATATAACATGTTTTTAAACAAAAAAAAAGACTTTAATATCACTTTAACTACTTGCCGACCGGCCCACGCTGATGTACATCGGCAAAGTAGCACAAGCCGGCAAATCGCTGTATGGGTACGTTGTTTACCTTAAGAGCCGCCAGAGGCACGCACGCAGCACGGTGGGGGACCCGATGCGTGTGCCCAGCGGGCCCGATCGCGACTGGCCACCCGTGATTGCAGGAACGAGAGCTAGAATGGGGATTTGTGTGTGTAAACACACAAGTCCCTGTTCTGTCAGGGGAGAGGAGACATATCGTTTGTTCCTACTAAGTAGGAACAGCGATATGTCTCCTCCCCCAGTCAGTCCTATCCCCATACAGTAACAAACACTCAATAGAGGAACACAGTTAACCCCTTGATCGCCCCCCTAGTGTTAACCCATTTCCCTTCCAGTGACATTTACACAGTAATCAGTGCATTTTTATGGCAATGATCGCTGTATAAATATCAACGGTCCCAAAAATGTGTCAAAAGTGTCCCATCTGTCCGCCGCAATGTCACAGTAACACTAGAAAACGCAGATCACCGCCATTACTAGTAAAAAAATATTTTTAAAAATGCCATAAAAATGCCATAAATCTTTCCCATAGTTTGTAGACGCTTGAACTTTTGCGCAAACCAATCAATATACGCTTATTGCGATTTTTTTACCAAAAATATGTAGAAGAATATATATTGGCCTAAACTGATGAAGAAATCTGTTTTTGAAAAACATTTTTGGGGATTTTTATTATAGCAAAAAGTAAAAGATATTGTTTTGTCGCTCTTTTTTGTTTATAGCGCAAAAAATAAAAACCGCAGCGCTGATCAAATACCACCAAAGGAAAGCCCTATTTGTGGGAAAAAAGGACGTAAATTTTGTCTGGGTACCATGTCGCACGACCGGGCAATTATCAGTTAATGTGACGCAGTGCAGTGCCGCAAAAAATGGCCTGGTCATTAAGCTGGTAAATCTTCCGGTCTGTAAGTGGTTAAAGTAATCGAAACATAAAGAACCCAACATATCAACATATTCTTACTAAGAACGAGATATGTCTCCATAGTCCACCTCAGATTCAGTCTCTTGGCTCAAATTCTTAGTAGAACACTTTGGTACATAAGGCATTAAAGTGCCCATCTAAATTTTTTCCAACAAATCTTTGTTTCTTCTTACCTGTTTGCAGTTCTTTCTGTTGTTCATCCAAGGCTTTGACTTTGTCTCGGAGATCTTCACACACTGAGCAAAGAGAACTTGATACTGTTGAAGGATTGATAAGGTCAATGAAGTCTATTCTGTACAATTTTCCTATAGTACAGCGCTACTCCACAATAGTGAATCTACTCAAATTATCATATGTGCAAATTTCTAAATTCTTGTAACCAGTCGAATATAAATTATAAAAATGTGCTCAAACAATCTTCTAATAAATGTAGTTCATATTGTGCAAAAATCTTGATTGTTATAAAATCCAGTCCTTATATAACAACACCGTTGTGCTTCTCCGTTCTTCAACTGACCCTTAAGTGTGCACACGGTCACCAGCTGCAATGCCTACTCACCTCGAAATTGAGTATAATGAACTCAGAAATGGTCTTTCTTTCACGCCGCTACGGTTTCTCTCCTCCACACCAGAACAACTGTACTCAATTCAGCAACCTCACGGGTGATTTCAGATGGGTAAAGATAATGATCTCCCCTGTGTAGATTCCCGCTACACACTCTTTTCTTCACTCCAGGAACTCTGCTCAGCTATTCATCTCTGTACATGGCTCTGTTGTAACATGCAATCATAAACAAGACTACATAGTGCTTTCTATATGTATATTTATTAAAATAACCCCAATATGGGAAAACGTACAAGATATCCTTTAAAATGTTGCATATACACAGGATTCTTACGTCCACTCACTCACCACTACTGTACTCCTCTTTCTCGGTGGCTGCGTGACGTCACAGGCTTGGCTCCTCCCCTCTATTTTATCATAATATTAATTAATGCATTGCACTTTATTTAAAATGTAGGTGGCGCTGATTGTTACACATATCGAAGTCTATTCTGTACCTACTGAAATAATGAATTCATTGTTTTTAATATAACTTAAGTGTAATTTGTTTTTGAAAATTCTGGGTGCCCACTTTGAATGTTCAACCAGTTACCTCATTCACTGGATCTCCCATGCACTATGGCACAGCATTGTGGCTCTATGTCACAGTATAGAGCAGTGGTCTCCAAACTTCGGCACGGGAGCCAGATGTGGCCCTTTGCTTGCTTTTATCTGGCCCTTGGGGCACCTTTTCATTCACTGACATCAAGGAGGATGGAGCGCATTTTCTCCCAGTGACACCAAAAATGGGGCACAATTCCTCCCAGTGACACCACGATGGAGCACAATTCCTCCCAGTGACTCCAACGATGGGACACAATTCCTCCCAGTGACGCCAATGATGGAGCACAATTCCTCCCGGTGACGCCAATGATGGGGTACAATTCCTCCATGTGACGCCAATAATGTGGCACACTTCCTATCAATGACACAACAAAGGGGCACAACTCTTTCCAATGACACAAAGGATGGAGCACAATTCCTACCAATGATATCACGATGGGGCCCAATCACACCAATGATGGGGCACAATTCCTACCAATGACACCAAAGATGGAGCCATTGTTTATTCCAACTGATGCTGGGACATTTTCTACTCCTGATGGCCACAGTCTGATCCCCCTTAAGTCTGAAGGACAGTAAACTGGCCCTTTGTTAGAAAATTTGAAGACCCCTGGTATAGAGCAACAAATGAAGTGCTACAATTCCAAAATCTCATAAGGATAGACAGGATGAGATCAAGACATCTGTACTCTAGACTCACATAGTACTGAACGTCTAAAATCCAATGAAGAGAGTAAAAATCCAGCACCAGGATGTCTTGGTATTAAAAATTGATATTTTTATTTAATCCATCAAACCATAAAAAGGAATCAATTCCTAAAAATGTACGTGTTTCAGCCTCCTACATAGGCCTTAGTCATTACGACTAAGGTTCTATGTAGGAGGCTGAAACGCGTCAATTCTTAGGAATTGATTCCTTTTTATGGTTTGATGGATTTAATTAAGATATCATATTTTAATGCCAAGACATCCTGGTCAAAGAAAAAATGGGGGGATTGAGGGATAAGGGAAGGGGGGGGGGGGGCTGGCGTGAGTACACCTGTACTGGATCGTGAAATTACGTATGCCAGTACTTGGTGCTTAACCCGTTAGGGTATTGTTGCTGTAACCATGGCTTGTACAATATTAAGTGGAGGGTTGGGGGAGGGGAGAACCCAAAGGGATGGGTTCAGAGAAAGGGGTTACTTAGTGCAACAATGGAGTCTAAATTTGGTATAGTGATAAAATCAATTTATTTATTCATCTTATACATAAAAAAGAAACACAATTACTGAAACTATGAATATCAAAAATTATAATGCAGTTGGGCCTCGAACAAACCAGACAAGACAGACTTGACAAACAGTACATTTAAGAAACATATATTGCTACCCAGTCAGGGCATATTGCATTATGCCACATTGGCCTAGTGGTTTGGTCAATTGATCAAATAGTGGTAGATTATTATCAACCCAAAGTATTAGGTTCCAATTTGGAATTTAAGCTATAGTATGGGCCCCTGTGGCAATATGTAATGGGAGAGTGGTAGATGCAGTGGAAGAGAAACACCTATGATGTGATAGAGCAGGATTAAGATTCCTATTGTTATATTTATACTGGAGGTTTAACTATTCCTCTAAGTTAAGTATGGGGCAGTATGGACAAGTCGTCCTGGAAGTCCTTAGTAACCTGCAGAGATGTTAAAGATGCTGGTTCAAGCTGGTATCTGGTATGTGGTGGAACCATAAACAATCAGTCAGCAGTTAACAAGGTGTTCAGGTGGCAGTGCAGTCACTAAATGGTCTAGTAATATAGTTTAAGATGCAATTGCAGTTATATTTGGCTGTATTGTTTTTGGCTGTACATTACCACCATCTTCCGCGCTGCTCTGCTCAGGGGTGCTGTAGTCCATTAGTCTTAAAAGCCATAGCGACCGTAGCGTTCCTGTATCAAGCACGGGGTAACCTCAGAGTCCTACAGTGGGTTGCGGTGTTCCGCTTGTTAAGTCGCTCTTAATTGGCTCGTCCACTGTAATCCCAAACACCGAGGGGGGGATTCCCGTAACTAGGAGACGTCTGGCTGGCCTTTTTTTTCCCCTTTCGCAGCTGCGGCTATGTCTTCATCATGTCAGCTGGTTGCTGTGCATCTCGTTATACATCCTGGTGCTGGATTTTTACTCTCTTCTATGTCACAGTATGCCTACAGAACACTTCTGGATATTTTCAATAAGGGCTGTAAAAATCACCATTTTATATTAGCCTGAAGTAAGCCTATTCTATATCCATACAGGCAAAATAGCAAGTTCACTTGTTACCCCCTTGCCTACATTCCCTTTAAATCTGCTCAAGTCGCCCGACAAGGCCAAGTGAAATAATCCGTACATCCAAGTATGGTTTTATGGAATCCATAGCTCCATTAGTGAGGTGTTCCCTCATTTATGGATGCTGTGAGGGGCCAGCAGGATTATGTACATAGCTTCCTGAGAACATCACAGCACCAGCCTCAGTACTCCTCAGAAGAGCTCTCAGCCTTGATGTGAGCAGTGATCAGACTTATGGCTCTTTTTTAATTCCTTCAAAATAAATCGTACTTTTTGTATCTAGCGTGATTTAGGACTTCTGGAACAGTGCCAGGAATAGGACCTTTGCTTATGGCCGGGCAATCTAATGTCAGTGACCAAAAGTTGAAGGGATTTCTTCTTTAGCAGCAGCAACATCCATTCACAGTTGGGGAGATCAGATTACACAGATTACAAATTGAGTCACGCAGAGGGACCCCCCCCCACCCACCCACCTCACAATTTACTCACTTGTCCCAACTTTACAGCTTCTTTTTAAAACAAACCATCTGGCTTTTTCGGCTGTACACAAGCCGCTTCTATGCACGCAGCCAGTGCTGGGCTTTTCTTTTAAAGAACTCTTTGAAAAGTATCTTCCATGCTAATCCCTTTATCCAACGTAAATGTTTTTCAGAGGTATTTTTGTATAAGGTTTTGTGCAAAAATTTCATAGAAATAATTTTGCAAAATAATAGTACACATCATTAAAAGAAATAAAATAAAAAGAACTCAACGGTACCCAGATTCACAAACAACCAACCTTTGCTGGAGATGTGCTATAGAGAGCCTGGCACGCTTCTCTGCATCTGGTGGTCATGCCCACTGACCCAATCCTATTGGTTGGAAGTTCACTGCATTATCTCCCAGGTGACCACCTACACACTAGATTACACCCCAATGCAATTCCTCTTAGACCATTCCACTCTACCCACTAAGCTGTATCGTACTTCACCAGCAATGCATATGGTTAAAGCTGCTAAGCTTTGCATACCTGTGCACTGGGGCACGCCTCGCACTCCACCTTTGTCTGACTGCCTCACCCGTCTGCGTAAAATTGAGGAAATGGAAGAGTTAATTCATATTGCACGTGATACCCCTTCTAAATTCTTGACTACATGGGTCTGTTGGCTTAATTTCCAAAACAATTGACCATTACTACCATCTGAAAAAGAAAAAAAGAAAAAAAAGAAAAAAAATTTCATATGCACCAAGCACACATTTCTTTCTGTCATTCCATTCATCCAACACTTTCTACTCCAATTTTACTTTCTTTGACACATCCCATTTTTTTCAATTTTCTGCAGATTTTCCCATTTACAACTCATTGACCAGTATATTGAGGGCTCAGGAATCAGTCGGCTGTGGTCTCTCCTGGCCCACCCTCCAATCACTTTGGAAGGATGGTCGGTGCCTTGCCTCAACCCCGGTTGAGACGGTTATATCTCACACTCTAACAGATCCTATTGCTGGTGACCCTTCTTGACTTTTGGGCTATTTTGTAAGTAGCTTCTCCATTCAAAGTAGACAATTTGGACATTTCTGATACGATTTTCTCTATTGGCCGGAGGTTCCACATGTATCAATATTTATGATATTCCTTTGTTTTTCTCAGTTAAATTATGCATCCCACCCCTGATGACTGACAAGAAGCCAAGAAACGCGTCGGGTTCGCAAACTAAGGATGCCCTATCAAGCCTAAATCATATCCCTGACATTTATCAATTTTTTATAGAGTTTTCTCATTTCATGCGATTTTGTGATTTTGATTGGCGATTTTAATTTATGTATTTCTGTTATGAATTGCATATATGTATGTCCATTGATTTGTTTACACTACTGAGTTTCCTTGATTGTTACTGCTAAATATGCTTATATATCAATTCATGCGATTATGTCTGTATTTATACTACTTTATTGGTACTGTATGCATCAAAATCATGGACTTGACTATAAATTAAATCCAATCATTTTACCTACTCGCATGTATTCATTATTATACTTTCAATTGACATGCTTCATTTAAAGTCCCACTTGCCCCTCTTTTTTTTCTTTTATATATGAACCCGGGATGGAAGCATGCCATTGATATTTAGTTATGCGACTGGTCACTTTCTTTTGTTTACATTACTACCATCTGATGGAACCTGCTCCTCGAACATACATACCTCTATGACCTCTTTCCTTATCCCTGAGTTCTTTCTCCCTGTGAGACATTATACCTCCTTTGCTCCTTCTTTTCCGGGAGAGGTTAGATATGGCAGGAACGACACACCAAAGAGATTCATTAGCCACTTGCCGACCGCCCCATAGCACATTTACTGCTACAGGGGGTCTTCGCTGCACAAAAGTCTGCCGTACCTAGATTTGAAACATGTTTCAAATCTTAGTCCGCCGGACTCAGTTCCTGACAGAAAGCCCGGTCGTCTGTATGCTGGTCTGACGGACCAGATACGACGCAAGGGCAGGGTATTGCATCTCACGCTCGCTGCAATAGGAAAAACAAATTTTCCTATTGCGGTGAGCGCGGGGCATACCAGGCCCTTAAGTCTGGTATGGATTATAAAGGGAACCCCCTATGCCGAAAAAACGGCGTGGGGTCCCCCCTAAAATCCATACCAGACCCCGATCCGAGCACTCAGCCTGGCTTGTCAGGAAAGGGGGTGGGGACGAGCAAGCGGCTCCCCCCTCCTGAACTATACCAGGCCGCATGCCCTCAACATGGGGGTGGGTGCTTTGGGGGAGGGGGCGCTCTGCGGGGCCCCCCCACCACAAAGCACCTTGTCCCCATGTTGATGAGGACAAGGGCCTCTTCCCGACAACCCTGGCCGTTGGTTGTCAGGGTCTGCGGGCAGGGGGCTTATCGGAGTCCGGGAGCCCCCTTTAATAAGAGGGCCCCCAGATCCCAGCCCCCCCACCCTATGTGAATGAGTATGGGGTACATGGTACCCCTACCCATTTACCTAGGGAAAAAGTGTCAATAATAAAACACACTACACAGGTTTTTAAAGTAATTTATTAGACTGCTCCGGGGGGGTCTTCTTCCGGCTTTGGGGGTCTTCTTCCGACTTCGGGGGTCCCTTCTGTTCCTCTTCTCCAGGCGTCCGGTTGGTTCTTCTCCGCTCTCTCTGGCCTCTTCTCCCGGTGTTCCAGTTCTTCTGCTCCTCCGCTATCTTCATGCCGCTCTTTTGCCAGAGGAGGCCCAGACTTCTGGCCTCTGGCTTCTGGGC
Source organism: Aquarana catesbeiana (assembly GCF_042186555.1). NCBI lineage: Eukaryota > Metazoa > Chordata > Amphibia > Anura > Ranidae > Aquarana > Aquarana catesbeiana. The sequence goes on from NC_133331.1 coordinate 269,111,780, forward strand.
TTCTGGGCTTCTGGGCTTCTTCTCTTCTTCCCATGTTGACACGACGGTCTCTCCGGCTGGAATGCTCTCTGAGAGCTCCGATGTGACTTATATAGGTGGAGATCCCGCCCCCTTATGCCGTCACAGTCCCTGGTCATGCTGGGACTGTGACGTTTTAGGGGGGCGTGGTCAACATCACCCATGGTGGGTCTGTGTTTTTCAGCATACGGTACTGGCTCACTTCATATCATTGAAGGAAGGATGAATGGAAAAATGTGCCAAGAATTTCTTGATAAAAATCTGCTGCCATCTACCAGGATGATGAAGATGAAATAAGGGTGGACATTTCAGCAAGACAATGATCCCAAACAAAAAGCCAAAGAAACTCTCAATTGGTTTCAAAGAAAGAAAATAAAGCTGTTAAGCCGCGTACACACGATCAGAATGTCCGACAGAAAAAGTCAGACGGAAGCTTTTCATCGTCTATTCCGATCGTGTGTATGCCTCAACGGCCTTTTTGTTCTAAATATTTCCGATGGAACCAATTCCAATCGGGAAAACCGCTCGTCTGTATGTTGTTCTGACGGACCAAAAACTACGCATGCTCTGAAGCAAGTACAAGACGGAAGCTATTGGCTACTGGCTATTGCACTTCCTTTTTCTAGACCTGTCGTACATGCTGTACGTCACCTCGTTCTGGACGGTCGGACTTTGGTCGGACTTTGGTTTGACCGTATGGAGGCAAGACCGCTTGAATAGAATTCCGTCAGAGTTCTGTCAGAGAAACCTTCGGAGTTTATTCCGACGGCAAAACCGGTCGTGTGTAGAATGGCCCAGCCAATCACCCTGACTTGAATCCAATAGAAAATAAATGGAAAGAACTAAAGCTCAGAGTTCAAAGAAGAGGCCCACAGAAACTTCAAGATTTGAAGACTGTTTGTGTGGAAGAATGGGCCAAAATCACACCTGAGCAATGCATGTGACTAGCTTCTCCATACAGGAGGCGTCTTGAAGCTGTCATTACCAACACAAGATTTTGTACAAAGTGTTAACTACATTTCAGTTACCGTGTTCAAAACTTTTCCCTGTGTCATTTCATTTTATTACACATAACTTCATTTCTGAACGTATTTGTTTTGGTGTCTTTGTATGTATAGATTGCATGGGTTGTTACCGACATGTGGTGAACATTTCATGTCAATAGCACCTTTAAAATCATCTTTACCTAGAAAAATGATGACGTGTTCAATACTTATTTTACCCGCTGTATATAAATGAGAACAGGGTCTCAAAGTCTTGCAATAAAGTCTTTTTTACTTTAAATGTGCATCTTCATACAAAAATGTGCATTATTGCGCAGTTTCAAGCATATCATTGCTGTTCGTCAGGCTACAGATTCATTGAGCTATATATATATATATATATATATATATACATACAGAGAATTTTTTCTCAAAGAATAGATGAAGGAACTCCCCCTTTCCAAGTCACCTATTTTCTGCACCCTAACCTGCCTCTGAGCACCGTTCCTTGGTTCCACCCCCTACCCACCTCCCATTACTGCCCTTTTAGAGAATACAGAAACAAGTATCATTTTGTGGTGATAAGCAATTTGTATGGAATTTGTTATTGATAACAGGAAAAGAAGTAAAATAGGTCCACTGTAGCCAGTAACTATAGAGCCCCCATCCAGCAACAATAGATCCCCCCAACAACAATGTACCACCCAAAACAAAATCCCCCAGCAGCAACAATAGACCTCTGACAGCAACAACAGATCTCCTTACAGCCAGCATCAATAGACTCTCCAGCAGCCAGCAACAATAGACCCCCTCTCTCAACAGTAGATCTCTCCCAGCACTAACTGACCACCGAGCAATATAAGAACCACCCCCAGCAACAATAGACCCCTCGGAAAAAATAGATCCCCTCCAGCTGAAATAGATCCCCCTGCAGCCAGCATCAATAGACCCTGCAGCACACCCTAGCACCCCTTGCCCTTATATATAGTCAGTGCTGTTGGTGCCGGAACTGAGAAAAAAGCCAAATATATATATATATATATATATATATATATATATACAGTATCTCACAAAAGTGAATACACCCCTCACATTTTTCTAAATATTTTATTATATCTTTTCATGTGACAACACTGAAGAAATTACACTTTGCTACAATGTAAAGTAGTGAGTGTACAGCTTGTATAACAGTGTAAATTTGCTGTCCCCTCTAAATAAATCAACACAAAGCCATTTATGTCTAAACGGCTGGCAACAAAAGTGAGTACACCCCTAAGTGAAAATGTCCAAATTGGGCCCAATTAGCCATTTTCCCTCCCCGGTGTCATGTGACTTGTTAGCGTTACAAGGTCTCAGATGTGAATGGGGAGCAGGTGTGTTAAATTTGGTGTTATCGCTCTCACTCTGTCATACTGGTCACTGGAAGTTCAACATGGCACCTCAGGCAAAGAACTCTCTGAGGATCTGAGAAAAAGAATTGTTGCTCTACATAAAGATGGCCTAGGCTATAAGAAGATTGCCAAGACCCTGAAACTGAGCTGCAGCATGGTGGCCAGGACCATACAGCGGTTTAACAGTCACACTCAGAAAAGGCCTCGCCATGGTCGATCAAAGAAGTTGAGTTTGGCAAATAGACGTATGAGTGCTGCCAGCATTGCTGCAGAGATTGAAGGGGTGGGGGGGTCAGCATGTCAGTGCTCAGACCATACGCTGCACACTGCATCAAATTGGTCTGCATGGCTGTCCTCCCAGAAGGAAGCCTCTTCTAAAGATGATGCACAAGAAAGCCTGCAAACAGTTTGCTGAAGACAAGTAGACTAAGGACATGGATTGCTGGAACCATGTCCTGTGGTCTGATGAGACCAAGATAAACTTATTTGGTTCAGATGGTGTCAAGCATGCGTGGCGGAAACCAAGTGAGGAGTACAAAGACAAGTGTGTCTTGCCTACAGTCAAGCAAGGTGGTGGGAGTGTCATGGTCTGGGGCTGCATGAGTGCTGCCGGCACTGGGGAACTACAGTTCATTGAGGGAACCATGAATGCCAACATGTACTGTGACATACTGAAGCAGAGCATGATCCCCTCCCTTCAGAGACTGGGTTGCAGGGCAGTATTCCAACATGATAATGACCCCAAACACACCCCAAGACGACCACTCCTTTGCTAAAGAAGCTGAGGGTAAAGGTGATAGACTGGCCAAGCATGTCTCCAGACCTAAACCCTATTGAACATCTGTGGGGCATCCTCAAAGGAAAGGTGGAGGAGCACAAGGTTTCTAACATCCACCAGCTCTGTGATGTCGTCATGGAGAAGTGGAAGAGGACTCCGATGGCAACCTATGAAGCTCTGGTGAACTCCATGCCCAAGAGGGTTAAGGCAGTGCTGGAAAATAATGGTGGCCACAGAAAATATTGACACTTTGAGCCCAATTTGGACATTTTCACTCAGGGGTGTACTGACTTTTGTTGCCAGCGGTTTAGACATTAAGGGCTGTGTGTTGAGTTATTTTGAGGGGACAGCAAATTTACACTGTTATACAAGCTGTACACTCATTACTTTACATTGTAGCAAAGTGTAATTTCTTCAGTGGTGTCACATGAAAAGATATAATAAAATATTTACAAAAATGTGAGGGGTGTACTCACTTTTGTGAGATACTGTATATATATATATATATATATATATATATATATATATTAAGAGTGAGAGCTCCTATCTCTGTGAAAATTAGTGTAAAATGGACACAGGACTCTCAAAGAGGCAGTTTAAGAAGTTCCTGCAGAAGATTGGTGAGCAGAGAAAACTATGCTTTAAGTCTTCTCTGGATTTTGTAAGTCTGGATTGGGGCTGGAAACTTGAAGACTTCAAAGAGCATTGGGAGGGATGGAGTCTTCAGTCTTGTGTCCGGGCTTTTCAGAAGTTCTTCAGGTTGTGTGTGTGTTCAGGTGCACACGCTCATTATAAGGCAGATCTGAGCATAGCTCAGGAGAGTTGGTGTTGGAGCAGTTGCTGCAGCCAAGAGGAAGGAGTGCTACAGTTTAAGAACCCAGGCAATAGCCTTGAGACGGCACTTCATGTGGGAGAGGTTCCAGGTCAGTGGACTGAGAGAGTTGGGCCAGCTGGGAGAGTTGGGGAGACCATAGTTGAGACAACTGGAAGAGAGAGTCCTGGGGACCGTGAGTCTTGGAGGAGTGTGAAAGCCTGGAGTGTCAGGAGAACCCCTTCCTAGAGGCCAGGAGTGGGCCTGCACAACTTTGTACTGCGACCAAGGCTGAGTAAGCCTTGAGAGCCAGATGGCTTGGCATTTTTGTTTGTGTTGTAATTTTTGAGAGAAGAACCCCTGTGTGGGCAACCCATGCATGTGTGGGCTTTCATTTCCGTTACTTTCAATAAAAGTGGGCTACCACACCCTTAAACTGAAGTTCCTGTTGGCTGTGAACTCACTGAAAATGCATCTACCACTGAGCTAGACATCCCCCAATATATAAAACATATAAACATATTAAACATATTATTATTTTTACAAAAAATATAAGAACAATTAAAAAAAAATAAACCTTATTGATGTAAAAAAAAAATGACCCCAAACTATTCCAGATTCTTTTTATGATATGTTCATTTATACCTGGTTCTGGTTTCACTCCATCTTTTCCAGCATCCGGGCGTACCTTTGAGTTTGACGTCACTAAAGCCACATAGAGGAAAAGTACACAGAAAACCTGCAGAGCTTTCATATTCTGAACACAGCTGATCTACAGAGGAGGAAACAAAATTACTATTGTATTAATGTTATGCTGATGCCCCCATCCCATTATTAACCCCTTCCTGCCCAGCCTATTGTCAAACGACAGCTGAGCGGAACATTCCTGAACATGCTGCAACTATCACCAGCTGTGTCACACCCAACAACTGATCAGTGTACCAGCCCGTTGCTGGTACCATGTGATTACTGTTACCAATCACAGCAGATCACATGACAACTGTAAATAATGGATGGCTTCCTTTCATGCCATCCATTGTGTACAATTGTGTTGCTAGCTGTGATTGGTCACAGTGATCACATGGTACAGACAGGGCCAATCACAGCCCATCTGTACCATGTGATTAGCTGTGGCCAATCACAGCTAAACACAACAATACACACTGAATGAATCAGTTTTATTCAGTAAAAATGGAAAATCACTGGTATAAGCAATCATAATGTGTAACAAAAAAAATCCCAATCACCTCCCAAGAGTAGTACAGTGTTACTATGGCAACATTGCATTTCTCTGGTCACAGTGTGTAAAAAAATTGTAAAAAAAAATGAAAAAATAAAAAAAAAAAAAGAAACAAAATAGAAATATATATATATATATATATATATATATATATATATATTTTACATACTGTCACCAGTCAGTTACATAGTTAGTCAGGTTGAAAAAAAAACACAAGTCCATCTAGTTCAACCAATAAAAGGGAAAAACAAATCATACAATCCCATATACCCAATCCTATACCCACAGTTAATCCAGTAGAAGGCAAAAATCCCCAGCAAAGCATCATCCAATTTGCTCCAGCAGGGGGAAAAAAATCCTTCCCGATCCCCTGAAAGACAATCAGATTTTCCCTGGATCAACTTTACCTATAAATGTCAGTACCCAGTTATATTATGTACAGTGCATTGAAAAAGTATTCATACCCCTTGAAATTTTCCACATTTTGTCATGGTACAACCAAAAACGTAAATGTATTTTATTGAGATTTTATGTGATAGACCAACACAAAGTGGCACGTAATTGTGAAGTGGAAGGAAAATGATAAATGTTTTTCAAATTTTTTTACAAATAAATATCTGAAAAGTGTCCGCCTTTACAACTCCTTTAAAGTGAATAAATCAACACCAAGTTCACTATATGGACCCCTTATATATTTATACGTTGATCATATCTCACTTCTCAAGAGAGAAAAAAATTCAATTCCTCTAATCCAGGGGTCTTCAAACTGCAGCCCTCCAGGTGTTCAGGAACTACAATTCCCATCATGCCTAGTCATGTCTGTGAATGTCAGAGTTTTACAATGCCTCATGGGATGTGTAGTTCTGCAACAGCTGGAGGGCCGTAGTTTGAGGATCCCTGCGTCTAATCTTTCCTCATAGCTGAGCTCCTTAATGCCTCTTATCACTTTGGTTACTCTTCTCTGCACTTTTTCTCTCTAAAGTCCATATGTCTCAATACAAGAAATGATTTTGCTTGCTTTGCAGCTTGGCATTGCATGCTATTATTAACCACTTGCCGACCGCTGCACGCTGATATACATTGGCACAATGGCAGCGGTGGGCAAATGGGCGTACCTGTACTTCCCCTTTAAGAGGCGGGGATAGCAGGCTCGCGCCCACCGCGTACAGTGTGACCATGCCCGCTGGACAGGCGGACTCGATGTCACGGAGCCTCAGAACGGGGAAGTGCCTATGTAAACAAGGCATTTCCCCGTTCTGCCTTGTGTCATGACAGAGATCACTGCTCTCTGTCATGGAGAGCAGTGATCACTGTCATGTGAGGTGTAGCCCATCCCCCCACAGTTAGAATCACTCCCTAGGACACACTTAACCCCTTCATCGCCCCCTAGTGGTTAACCCCTTCCCTACCAGTAACATTTACACACTAATCAGTGCATTTTTATAGCACTGATCGCTGTATAAATGACAATGGTCCCAAAATAGTGTCAAAAGTGTCCGATGTGTCCACCATAATGTCGCAGTCCCAATAAAAATTGCAGATCGCCGCCATTACTAATAAAAAAAATAATAATAAAAATGCCATATAACTAGCCCCTATTTTTTAGACGCTATAACTTTTGTGCAAACAAATATACAAATAATATACTCTTTTTGCGAATTTTTTTTTTTTTACCAAAAATATGTAGAAGAATACATATCGGCCTAAACTGAGGAAAAAAATTGTTCTTTTATATATATTTATATATTTATTATAGCAAAAAGTAAAAAATATTGCGTTTTTTCAAAATTGTCGCTCTTTTTTTGTTTATAGCGCAAAAGAATAAAAAACGCAGAGGTGATCAAATACCACCAAAAGAAAGCTCTATTTGTGGGAAAAAAAGGACGTCAATTTTGTTTGAGTGCAACGTCGCACGCCCGCACAATTGTCAGTTAAAGCGATGCAGTGCCGAATCGCAAAAAGTGCTCTGGTTAGGAACGGGGTAAAATCTTCCGGGGCTGAAGTGGTTAAGCTTATGAGCAATCAAATCCCCCAGATCCTTCTCCTCTTTTGATTCACCCAGCTGTTCTCCTCCTATTATGTATGATGCATGCATATTCAGTATCCCTGTTCATCACCACAAAAGTTATATGATGACACTGTACTGCACTGGCGACAGTATGTAAAAAAAAATTGTGAAAAATAACGTTTTTTTTTTTAATTTCTTAATTTTTCTAAATTTTGTGACAAAGTACATCTTCAAAAAACTCTCCATGCCTCTTACTAAACACCTTGGACTGTCTACTTTCCAAAAAGGGGTCATTTGGGGGGTATTCGTACTGTCCTGGTGTTTTCAGGCCTCAAGAATTGAGATAATCAGTAAATCAGGAATGATGAGTTTTCTGATATATGCAGTATATATATATATATATATATATATATATATATATATATAGTTTGTGGATTCTAAAACTTTTGTGCAGACTAAATAATAAACACTGACTTTTCACCAAAGAAACAGAAAAAAGAAAATTGCATTTTTTTTTCAAGATTTTCATTTTTTTTTTCTTATATTTAGCAAAAAAATAAAACATTAAATGCAGTGTTGATTAAATACCACCAAAAGAAAGCTTAATTTGTGTGAAAAAAAGATGCCATATCGGTACAATGTTGTGTGATCAAGCAACTGTCATTCCAAGTTAGACAGAGCTGAAAGCTGACACTTGGCCTGGGCAGCTTTCTTAGCATCGTGAGATTTTATTAGCCAGTTGGGGCATTTTCTACCTCCCGTCCTGGAGACACACCAGGAAATCTTCCCAGTGTGATTGTAAATCCCTCTTAGCTGTTGGCAATGCAGGTGTCTCCTTCCCAGTGGTGGCTGGTGAAGTTTTAGGATGGGGGGGCGCTAGTCCCCACCCTTCCTTTTTGACCCCTCCCAATTCTCATAAGGCCCACCCCTTATAGAATCCACCCACTCCATCCCCTGTATTCGACCCACAGTGTCAGGAGTATACAGCTCAGCATCACAGGACAGAGTATATAGCTCAGCCTCACAGATCATGGTATATAACGCAGCTTCACAGATCATGGTATATAGCGCAGTCTCACAGATCATGAACACTGTGGATGAGATGAGTGGTGTGCCATGGGCTCATGGCACTGACAGCAATCCCCCCTCTGAAGGCAACTATCACCACCCCCCGCCGCATGGCTCGCGGTTCTCTGAAGGCAACCACACCCCCCCGTGTCGCTAGCGGTACTCACAGGGCAACCACCACCCCCCCCCCGGGCTCGCGGTACTCTGACAGCAACCACCCCCCACGGGGGTTGTGGTACTCACGGTTCTCTAAGGCCACTCCCCCGGAGGTCCGGCCCTTCACTTACCGGGCTGTGGTGTCCTCTCCTCCTGTGTCTCCTCAAAAGTGCAGGCAGCGGAGGTGTCCATTCCTCCAGCCCGTGCCTCCTCTGCATGCCTCCTCTTCCTAAGCGCTGGGCATCCAATAGGACCACCCAGCGCTTTGGCCAATCGGGAAACAGGTCTCACTGACCTGCCTCCTGATTGGCGGGGAGGCACTGTAGTGTGAAAATAGCGAAAATGAATTCACTATGGTCACACAATTGGGTGGGATCAGGATGCATTCTCTGCGCCCCAAGCCCACCCTATTTTGAAGCCTATTAGAGCCTTTGGCTCTAATCAGATGCTTCAAAAAAAAAAATTCCCTCCCACCCAGTCATAGGAGTCCATGCATCCGGCGTCCTGAAAGGAGCCAGGCACATGGATAGGGAGGGCGGTGGCAGGGATAGGGGGGGCATCGCCTGTGCGCCCACAATGCACGGGTCGCCACTGCTCCTTCCTCCTTTGGATCTCATATCACTTTATGTTCTGGTGATGATGGCCTCCATGGCAAATAGGTTGAATATTCCTAGACTGCAATACAGTCACCCTTCCTGACTCTATCCAAAGTGAAAAAATAACAAATTATTTGCTATAGAAATTGGAAAAATATTCCCATAATCCAAAAACTGGTAAATTCAATAAAAAAAGACCTGAAGTAATTTTGGCAGCTGGACCTACCATCACATAGAAATACATTTATTTATAAATATAAGAAAGGTGCTCAATCAAATAGTACTCACCAGGATAAACACAAGAGACCTAACCAAGGTAGACACAAGAGAGCTGACCAAGCTAGACACAAGAGACTTGGAGCAGATGATGCAATAGAACCACAGTGGTGATCTACTGTATATATACTGATATGTTATCTGACTATGTACATATTTCTACCTGCAAGCTATGTAAATCAAAAACAACAAACACAAACCTTGACCCCAAGAGTCCAGAGACATGATTTGGTTTGCCATGAAATGGTATCCACCAGATCTACGTTGATTAAACTTCTGTGTACCCAAGAAATGGACTTCTGGAAACTATACTTAACAGTATTGCACAAATAAACACATTTTAGTCAAAACGGACCTTGTACTTCAGATGAGGACTGATTGCTCAATGAGGCCCCCCTTCCCCACTTCCCCATCCTTAAATTCTGTAAAAAAATAAAAAGAACCCATATATTATCTAGCTCCCGACAGGTTTTCTTTTTTAGACATGTGCACACTGAAATATTTTGTTTCGGAATTTCGTTTTCGTCCGAAAAATACATTTATCTAGTTACTCGTTTTTATTTATTTCGTTTTTCGTTAAAAATTGCATTCGTCCGAAAATCCAAATTAAGGTTGAATCTGTCATTGAAGGCTTATTATGTCTGTCGAATGTTCAAAGAAGATTCGACGGAGCAGCTAAACTGTACGACGCTGTATTGTTTACCTGCTCCGTCAAATCTTCTTAGAGCTTTCAACAGACACCATAAGCCAAAGTCTGTGTGTACTTAGTTCTAGCTATTTTACTCCTCCTCTTTGGTTACAATCAGCCAATAACATTCATAATCATCATTATTTTTATTTATCTTTTCTCCCCTACGTCAAATCTTTTTTTCCTCTACGTCAAATCTTTTTTCCTCTACGTCGAATATTTTCTCCCCTACGTCGAATCTTTTCTCTCTATGTAGAATAATCTTGGACTAAAAGAGTTAAGGTACATTAAGGCACATTTGACCACAGGTTTAATGGACACAGATTGTTATTGTCATCATCATGTCGAATCTCCTATCTATATTGAACTGTTGTAGCAACGAAAACGAAAATAAAGCATTTGTTTATGTCGGATCTTTCGTTTTTCGGATTCTGCACTTTCGTTATCGCTTGTTAAAGCGATAACGATAAATACCTGAAATTCGGCCGAAAATGCATTTGGACGAAAACGAATGCACATGTCTATTCTTTTTGCACTTTCTTCCAGTGTTTTAGGGAAGGGGAGGGGGGACACCTTGAATAAGTGGACCTTGTCACTGAGTTGCAAGGACCTTTTAACTACACAGTCTTATGGTTAACTAAAGCTAAATAGCTAGAGTGTGAAGGGGTTAAACCCCTGTAAAGTTTTATATTGCTCCCTTTGAGGAGATTTCCCTTCAGGAATTGGAATTGAGAGGAAATGTTTCCAAAGGAAACGAAAAACCCATCTTAGATGCAGTGGCGGCCGGTGATAATTTTTTTGGGGGGACGCCAAACAGTACCAAGCCCCCCAGCCTCTCCCGTCGCTCAGTCGGGCGGGTTGGTGCACTTACCCCATTTATGCATCGCTTTACCGGCGGCTTCCCCTGCTTGGTGGCGACAGCTTTCCCTTCCACTGCTCTCCATGGGTATCGGCGGCTTCCGTTTCCTCCCTCCTCCTTGGCAGCCAATCGGGAGTCTTCTCTTTTCGGGCCAATCGGAAAACGAGTCTGAGACCTGCTTCTGATTGGCTGGTTGAGGATCAGTGTTATATATTAATATTAATATTAATTCACTGTTGTAACACCTGGGTGGGCTCATGGCACAATGCTCTGCGCTCCGAGCCCACCCTATTTTGAAGCCTATTAGAGCCTATGGCTCTAAGCAGGAGCTTAAAAAAAACCCCGCCGCTGTAATTCAGGCACCCGGCATCCTGAAAGGGGCCAGATGCATGACTAGGGGGTGGCCGCGGCGGCCGTGGACAGATTCATGCTATGCAAAAGAACCCTAATGGGCGGGATGCCACTGCTTAGATGTCACCATAATTTACCTCCCCATTCTAAGATTACCAATCATGTCCATCTTGGGAATCCCCATGATGTCATTGATCAAATATAGTCATGTCCAGATTTGGTCAATGATGTCACCTGGGAGACCTTGTCCCTTTGTCTTTACTGAGCTGTCATATGCTGGAGCTAGCATTCACGGACAAGCAACCATCAGAATCAGATCAAGTCAATGGTTAGTGTTATTTTTCTTTATGCAGGTCAGAGGGCATTGTTCTTAAGCCTTTTACTTTGACAGACATAAGATTCTTCTGCTGATTCATTTATATGTGTCACAGATTTGTGGTTGCAGGAGAACTCTGTGTTTTACTAGGTTTTCAAGTTATCCAGAAGAAGCTGGTCAATAGTTGACTTTTATGCTCATCTGAACTTCCATCTAGCCTGGGAAGTCCATCAGTGCTTCACTGGGTCCTAGTCACATTCATAAGGAACTGTATAGTGGCTAGGGCCAGTAGGAATACCCACTAACTTTACTAGGAGTTGCTTTGAAGGCCTGCTGTCCTGCCTCTTTGCTCTTTCGGATCTATGTTCTCCTTTTGGTGGGGCATTGGCCAGGGTGGTTACTGAGAGGTCGCTTGCTTGGGAATTTTTAGAGTTACATCTCACTGGGGTTTGGTAACTATGGCTATGGAACTGTTGCCCAGTTACTCTACAAATGGCACCTGGGAGCCTTTAACCATTTGTGTCTCTGGCCCCGTCCACAAAACATGATGCTTTTTGGATCATATCATCTGGGGGTCTGGGGCTATCAAATGGTATCCCGGGACTGTCGCCACTCACCCAGAAAGAACCATCATTATACCATATGGCTTCCTATGTATAATGTAGTCCTATGTGCGCGCTGCAATGTCTGAGGTGGGCATTGTCTGTGATAATGTGATTAGCTCTTATCTGATGTTTTTCTGTACAAATTTAGTGTGTTCTTCTTTTTGTTTACTCTAAAAACTGGTGCTGTCTAGTTTTTCGGGTAGCTACAGCTATGGTCACTTGCCTCCTGTTCCAAAGCTTGGAAAGTAGCTTCTTGGTGGAGATACCCAGTCAGGGTATCCAGAGTCCATCACAAATATGCAAAGCAAATGGCGGCTCATTCATATGTAAATCCTGTAGCATATTGCATGTAAGTGAGCTGTGGGCACACTATGCCAGAGCAGAACCATTGTTTACTCCACAAAATGGTGTTGTCAAGTTCTTTGGAGTAGCTACAGCTGTAGACACTTGCCTCGTGTTCCAGAGCTTAGGAAGCAGCTTCTTGGCAGAGATACCCAGTCGGGGGGGGGTCCGGATTCTATTACAATATGCAAAGCACACAGTGGCTCATTCATATGCAAATCCTGTGGCATATTGCATCCTGTGGCATAATAAACTATGCAGGAGCACAATCTGGAAATTTTGGGAGATATGTAATACTGATCAAAATCTTTTATGAGCTCTCTAAACACATTTCATTTTTATGATTAATAGATAAGTTCACCTTTTTTTTTTCTCCCCTTTGTACCAATATAAATAACATTAGTGTGCTTCTTTTGCCAAAATATCAAAGCTTTCCATTAATTCTACACACACTTACCTCACTGTGTTCATAGGTGGTTTTAAAACACATGTCCATTAGTTCTTGTCAGAAACTATGAATCAGACTGAGACAGAAGTACAGTTAAATCACATTTGTTTAATAATAATAAAAAAGTTGGCGTAAACGTAGTCAAAACATAGCCAGAGTTCAGGAACCGGAACGCATAGTCAGACAAGCCAAAATGTCAGGGAGCCAGAGATGAGCGTAGTAGAACAGCAAGAAGGATCTGGAGCCAGAAGGAATGTCAGCCAAGCAAGTCATTAACAGGAACACAGGAGAGCGTCTCTAGAGATGTGACCAAGGCGAAGGCAGAGATCATCTTGACTGGACGGCTTAAGTAGGCAGGACTGACGAGCAGGATATCATCAACAGGTGAGTCACTGTGGAGAGATAGGAGCTGGCAATTAGTCAACAGCTGAGCGGCCAGCTTTGAGAAGGAAGGACTGAGCCCAGCCCTGACAGTTCTGCCTTACTCCATGGGCAGGTAGAGGTCATGACACAGGAATGAGTTGATCAGCTGACCTCATTAGCATACACCCTGCATCATCCACCCTCCTACCTACCCACCCATTTCCAGGTGCATGTGTTTTTTTTAAATGAAATGCAATCAATCAGTGATCACCTTTCCCACTAAATACACAGGCATCATTTTTTTTCTCTACCTTAACTTTAATCTTGCATAGATCATGCATTTGGCATTTTGAAGTGTGCAGGAAATGAGAGATCAGATAACAGCCTGATCTATGTGAATAGAGCTGTAGTAGTGAAAACAAGAGAAGTGTGTCCTGGGTTCTGTAAAGCTCAACATACACTATACAATCTTATTGTACAATCTCCTTTAAATCTACCATCTACTATGTAGTGCACAGAGTGATTGGCTAGATAGGTGTTTCCTCCTAATATATCAATCTGGTAAATCTAAAGGAGATTGTACAATCAGATTGTATAGTATATGTCCACCTTTATACACCTAAAATTACATAGTTGGGTTTTCAGTGCAATTAATTGTTAATGGCACACCGAGCACAGAAGCAAACACATATTTTGCCATGTGAAAAACGAGTGGCAAATGCTGCAAAACGCACAGTAAAAAACATGCAACCCAAAACAAGCCAAAATGTCCCATTAACCACATGTAGTACAGCCAATTGAAATCAATGGGCTGCCCTATGCATGTCACAGGAAAAATGAGGCACAAAATGTGAGCTCCCACTATGCCAGATGTGAATGGGGCCTGGAAGTGAAATTGGTGCGTTAACACAAGAACAGTGAGGCTCCATTCACATCTGTGCGTTTCGTTGCACTTCAGAAATGCGCTGCACCAAAAAAATCACAGTAAAAAACGCACCAAGCTCCACTCTAAAAAAAAGTTCTGAAGCTTCTTTGGGACGATTATTTTGTGTAGGGCAGCCCATTCAGGTGGCTGCCCTATGTGTGATGAGTAAAAATTCTTCAAAACACCCGCCCCCCAAAAAAACGCATGTGGGAATGTGAGTTTACGCTGCGCAGAGACAAGAACGGGGCTTGACAGCTGAGTGTTTCTGTCCACTCCCTCCTATGTACTTGTATAAAGATGGCCATATACTATGCAATCTGATTGTACAATATCTGTACAATTTTGTTTAGATTTACCAGAACTATGGACTAGGAGTACCCACCTATCTATCCATTCACTCTGTATCAAATCAGACAGGCCCTTACACTATAGAGTTGATGGTAGATCTAAAGGAGATTGTACAATCAGATTGTATAGTGTATGTTGAGATTTACAGAACCCAGGGCACACTTCTCCTGTTTTCAATACTACAGCTTTGCTCCACATAGTCTATTATCTCATCTCCTGCACACTTCAAAATGCCAAATGAACTATCTATGCAAGATTAAAGTTAAGGTAGGGAAAAAAAGTGATGCCTGTGTATTTAGTGAGAAGGGTGATCACTGATTGATTGCATTTCATCTAAAAAAAACATATTCCTGGAAATGGGTGGGTAGGTAGGAGGGTGGATGATGCAGGGTGTGTGCTAATGAGGTCAGCTGATCAACTCCTTCCTGTGTCATGACCTATAGTCTGCCCAGGAAGTAAGGCAGAAGTAATGGATATGTGTTTTGAAACACCAATGAAGACAGTGAAGTAAGTGTGTGTAGAATTAATGGAAAGCTTTGATATTTGTGCAAATAATACATATATATAGATATAGATATAGTGCCCACCTACTTACCTACTTAGGTGTGTGCTAACTAGTGAAGGTTAGTGCTGGAGGGAAGGTGAATTGGAAACAGGATGCAGTTAGTTGTATGGGTTACCCTGAACCCATCATATATTTGAGTGGGCAGAGGCTATCAAGCTCATATAAACTTTGGGTCACATGTCCAAAGGGATTCTGGTGGATGGGAAAGAGATTTGCAGAAGAAGACATCATGTAGGAGTTGATGCAGCCTGGGGTTCTCTCCCCTCAGGGGGAGAGGAGCGTGCCATGCAGGGAGAGGAGTGTGCCATGGAGGAAAGGAGGTGGATGAGGACATTTAAGGAATCTCCAGGAGTCATGGATCAGACATTACCGTATGGGATGGCTCTGAGCATGTGGAGCAGGAAGTGACTGTCAGGAGGATGCGGTAGATCGGGGCTATCTCTGACTTTTCCTGAACTTACCAGGGAGGATTGCGAAAGTCAAGATGGGCAGGTGAGGCCTAGCACTGCTTAAAAATCTGAGTCCCAAGGTGTCTTTCAGAGGGGCGCTGTCGGTTCACTAAGGGAAAAGGTTATAACTACCATTACAGGAACCAAGATTATAAAGGCAGCTCATATTTCCTGAGGATACAGATTGTACATATCGCACATTCTTTTCAGCTATGCACCAATGGAAAAGAATAAAGTTTCATGTTTATTTGTTTAGGACTGTCTGCTGTGTCATCAGTTGAAGGAAGGGGGGTAATAGAACCACACTGATGAAAAGGAACAAACTACCCAGCAGCTCCTACGGGGTAGTGCGCTACATGGAGGTCCCGCCGAGATTTTACCTTTTCTGCTAGTCTGTTACCCCTAGCAACCTTGCAGACAGTACCTTCAAATCAGTGACAGTATTCCGGATAGTCCTAAGGGACCATCGCAGGTGGCACCTTGCCATTGTACAGAGATGCCTAGCGAGGGGATAGCACCAGCATCGCCACTGTTTGCTAAAATTATCCTGCTACACAGTTGAAAATGTGGAGGGAGTTGTGGATGTCGCTGTTGCCCTTGGAAACATGGACATAGGGGGTGGTGAGGCCGGAGATTATGCAGGGACCATTTCTCTTACAGTTGGAACATCGCAAGGAAACATTTTCACTGTAAAACAGTATTTGTTGTTTAACCTGCAGTTCTATTGTGCCTGGTGCCAGGGGTCGCTGGCGTGCAGGATAGAAATGAAGAGCTACAGTTCCTCGTGTGCTGGATCAGCGAGAGGAGGGGGTGGAGTCACGTTGTGCTCTCAGCGGTGGAAGATGGCACGGAGCTTTACCAGCCCACCGGCCATGCAGTAACATACTGAACAGCAGGAACGGATCCTTGTAGACACCGGAATCCACCTGGAAGTTAACGGTGGGCTAGCATTGGGAGTAGTGGATGGAGTGGAGAGACTGTGTCTGATCTGTCCCGGCTGTCAGAAACCCACCATGGGAGTCACTGCCTAGGCCCGGTGCGGCCACTGCAGCTTACCACGTGGACAGCGCCACCGGACTCTGCACGTTGCAAGCCTCGAACCTCCGGAGGGCTGGAGAGGGTGAAGTAGCATCAGAGACTGCAACGGAGAAGCTCTGTCCAGAGTCCCTAAAAACGGAAGCACCGGAGGTCCAGGTAGGATCCATAGGGGAGGCCTGTGGTCTGGTCGGGGATCCGGGGGTTGTTAGAGTAATTGAGCAAGCCCCGGGAAACTTCCCTGAAATGCCGACCTGTTCAAGTAAGCCCCTCGTTGAACCTGTCCAGAGGGAACCACTAGTGGAAGAGGGTGATCTCTCAGGTGAGCTGGGCAGGGGAAGCAAGGGCCGGGCCATATATTGGGGTTCCCCAAAAGTGCTGGAGAGGTACGGATCTTTGGAACATTTGTTTGTCTGGTCTTCTCCAGAGGAAGGTGGTTCCAGTGACGAGGAAGAGTGGTATGTGGAGAGCTCCACTTCATTGAGTGCTATCTCCGGGGCTCTGGAAAGCATTGGCACCTTCCCAGCACCCCCAACACCCCTAACCAAGACGTCCACGGACGCATTGCACAATCGGGCACCCACATACCAGCAAAGGGCTGTTAAGGCCCCGGACACTTATGTGTTGCCTGGAAGAGGAAAACCTAAGGAACTACCAAGATTATCAAGGTTCCAGGGGGACATTCAAAAGAGGGTTGCACAAGAGTATGGGTTAGATTACCCTTATGATCCAGAGAAAGTTATGGACATTGTGAAGGCTTCCCAGGAACAATGGGAAAGGGACCTTATTTGGGATTATTTGCATGTGCCTAAGCCCCAAAGGACACCTGATCATCCGATGTGGGTGAGGTTCCAGGACATTTTCAGAGAAAGGCGGCAAGGACGGGCCATTTATAAGAATCGTGTCCTGGTTCAGAAACCTGGTCAGCATACCAGGAGTTTTTCAGTTTCAGTTAAAGGGGAAGGAGACACACAGAAACGATTGCTGGACCCCCGGTATTACCTGTAGGATGTTATCACAGGTATGCTGAACTAAGCCTTGAACTGCAAGTGCGCAGATGGGTTAGGGTGGGCTATCCCATGGACTTCCTTGAACTGAGCAACAGCACCAGTGCATGCTTGGCCAGCATGGACACTATCCCTCTGTTGTTTCTGTCAGTCCCTTTGCTATTTCAAAAGTTAAAAGTTATGAACCACACTGGCGAAAAGGAACGAACTACCCAGCAGCTCCTACAGGGGTAGTGTGCTGCATATATATATATATATATATATATATATATATATATTTTATATTATTGCCATATTGGCACATAGGGGAACTGGAATTTAGAAAAAAAAAGGTGAACTTTGCTTTTAAAGATACTTTATCTTGGCTTTATTATGTTCTTCACTTTTCATGCTTTCCAGCTTTAAAACCCTCCCCCTCCTGTTTTGTCCATGCAGCATCATGAGCCTTGTTTTATCACTACAGAGACAGGGCTCTGGAAAGTCATCATCTTCTTACACTTCATACTGGAATAGCATCATCTTTATTGTGCTGAGCTGAAGTAAAACCACACTGGATTCAACTTTTGTGTCTTTTTGAAGAGTTAAATTGCCTGTGGATCTTTCCAAGTCAGCAAGTGCCATAGTGTCCATACAAACTGGGTCTCCGGAGGTTTGCATACATCAGCATTTGAAGCAGTAAAAGTGAGCTTGATCAAATGTTAGCAGATTACAGGATGGTATTCACTAACTTAGGAAGAAACCCCTACTAACGGACTCACACAACTTGCATTATTTATATATATATATATATATATATATATATATATATATATATATATATATATATATATATAATATATATATATAAAAATAAATAAATAATGCAAGTTGTGTGAGTCCGTTTTATATATATATATATATATATAATATATTTTCTTTATGGTCTGAGCCCTCCAACAGAGATAAACTTTTAAACCACATAAAGACGCCACAAGACTCACAACATAACATTGACCTGAGGTGTGATCTGGTCAGCTGGTTGACACGCCAAAAAGGGGGTATAGCAAAGATAAGTAATGGTTGATTGTAGAAGAGGGATGTGAAGGAAGTGCCCTGTAAAGGGAATGGGAGGGAGGGTATCGCACACTGGAACCGACAAGGAACACAGATGAGTGGGCTGCTTAAATACCCCCCGACTCCTCCCATAAATTCAGGCCACCACACTGGCCTTCCAATTTATGGTCGGAGCCCTCCAACCGAGATAGACATGAAACCACATAAAAACGTTACAAGACTCAGAACATAACATAGACCTGAGGTGTGCCCTGGTCAGCTGGTCGGTACACCAACAATGGAGCAAAAATACCAGGATAAGGAAAGCTGTTTAAATGGTATACATGACATTTATTGGGCAAGCTTGGTGAAGGCTTGCGACATCTCAACCTGGGGATTTGGAATGTACCGAGTAAAGCAGGCGGATTTCCATCTGCCTAATCTCCTGATGACATGACCCGGCCGATCCGGAACGAGTGCCCGGAAAACTGGTTGGGGTTGAGACCTAGATTAGCCAGGAGGATGCAAACATGTCTGATGAACTGGCTCGCTGTTAGTGGGCTGGAAGGAAAATGCAACAATGGGCTGGAGCTAGACTGGCTTGGCAGGTGTGATAACTAGGGATGAGCCCGCAGTTCGAGTCAAACGTAGGTTCGACTCGAACATCGGTGTTCTTTGTTCTAAAACAAACCGAACATATGGGGCGTCCGCAGGAAATTTGAGCGCTGAGGAACGCCCCATAATTCACTGCGATCTAGCAGTGCATTGCTGTATGATCACCTGACCTGCATGCTTAGGCCAATCACAGCGCGCTCTGCTGAGAGAGCCATAATAGGCCTTTGGCGAATCATGGCTCAGGGGGCTAAGTCCAAGCCCCACACTATATAAGGCTGCTTACACGGTGGCTGTATAGTATAATGAGTTACACGGTGGCTGTATAGTATAATGAGTGAAGAGAGAGGCAGCTTAGTTAGTGGCGTGCAGGCAGTGTATTTGATAGATAGATATATATATATATATATATATATATATATATATATTTTGTATATACAGTCTAGTATATACTGTGTATATTTACTCTGCATTTAGCGTGGAATCTATATTCAGGCAGTAGTGCCAGTGCAATATTACCACTAAAACGGTGTCTTTACCGTGTCTACAAACCTTAACACTAAAAAACTATAAACCTTAAAGTTCAACGTGTCAAAGAGTCAATATGAAGTGCAAATTATCAAATGCAATATATCGAAATCCCAGAATATAAGTATTTTACAATAATCCCCAAAGTCTACTTCCGTTTATCATATGAATTCAATGTGTATTTTGGACACCAATTCACATCCGTGCTCTATAAAAAGGATTTTTCACCACTTCTTGTGCCACCACCACCTTCTGCAATGGGCACTCACCAGAACCTAGAAAAAGCTTTGCCTTTGGTTTATATTGGGATAACCACTCCACTTTCCTGGTGATCCTCCAACTAGGTTGCCACTAGTTACTCCTCATATCTCCATGCCAGTCTTGGTATTGCATAAGAAGTAAACATCCATCATTGCGCAACATACTTGTATAAAATTCATTTTAACCAATAAAATAATATCCAGAATGTGTAAAATGTGCACTCGCAATTAAAGTGCCTTTAGACAGGCACTAAGTCTTTCCAGCAGTCCCTGTCTGGGACAGGAAGTGACGCCAACGATTACCCAGAAGCCTCTACGCGTTTTGCATACATACATGATGACACGCAACATGGCAGGCCGCAGGAAAAGGGGGGACGAAAGAGCGCTCTCCCTCCTGAACCGTACCAGGCCACATGCTCTCAACATGGGGAGGGTGCTTTGGGATCCTCCCCAAAACACATTGTCCCCATGTTGATGGGGACAAGGACCTCTTCCCCACAACCCTTGCCTGGTGGTTGTGAGGGTCTGTGTGCGGGGGGGGGGGCCCGAGTATTGGTTAAATTGTACCCCTACCCATTCACCAAAAAACGTGTCAAAAAAGTAAAAATGACAAGAGACGGTTTTAGACAAGCCTTTTATTTAAAAAAAAAAGTGTCCCACGATGTCAATCACAGTGTCTGACGTTCCCGAGAAAAAAAAAACAAAACGGAAAAACTCCCCGTGACTGCAGCCTTTTCAGAAGGGGGCAGAAGGGGGCAGGGTCACTCGGTTACGTCACGGGTGGCCCTGCCCTCAGCTATATAAGAGCTGTCAAAGCAAAAAGACGGCAGTAGCTGGGACGCCTCCCATGGAGGCAGAGTTTTTCCAATTTTTTTTTTACGGGAACGTCGGACGCTGTGATTGAAGATGAATGGACATCGCGAGAAGCTTTTTTTTTTATAAAGGACTTGTCCAAAACTGTATGTGATTGTTGACTTGTTAAAGGGGGCTTCCAGATTCAGATAAGCCCCCTGCCCACAGACCCCCACAACCACCGGGCAAGGGTTGTGGGGATGAGGCCCTTGTCCCCATCAACATGGGGACAAGGTGTTTTGGAGAGGACCCCAAAGCAGCCTCAACATGTTGGGGGCATGTGGCCTGGTACAGTTCAGGAGGGGGGCACCTTCTCATCCCCACTTTTCCTGCAACCTGCCAGGGTGCGTGCTCGGATAAGGGTCTGGTATGGATTTTGGGAGAACCCCACACTTTTTTTTTTAATTATGCTGCGGGGTTCCCCTTAAAATCCATACCTGCCTAAAGGGCCTGGTATCGATTTTGGGGGACCCCATGCCATTTTTGGAAAAAAAATTGGTGCGGGGTTCCCCTTAATATCCATACCAGACCTGAAGGGCCTGGTATGGATTTTGGAGGGATCCCCAATGCCAGTTTTTTTTTTAATTTTGGAGTGGGGTTCCCCTTAATATTCATATCAGACCCAAAGGGCCTGGTAATGGACTGGGGGGGGACTCACGCTGTTTTTTTTTGCCAGGATCCGACAATACAGTACAGCCGCGAGCAGTTTTAGATTACATTTTTTCCTTTAGAAATGTCATTTTGCTGTGGCATAGTAAAACACATCCCAGAGATGTGTTACTTTACAGGCAGACCAAGGAGACCCCTCCAGGCATGATATTAAAAAGAATATTTGTTTTATTGTTTCACTTTAAGCATTATTAAAATCACTGCTCCTGAAAAAAACGTCAGTTTTTAAAACTTCTTTTTGAATTGATACATGTCCCCTGGGGCAGGACCCAGGTCCCCAAACACTTTTTATGGCAATAACTTGCATATAAGCCTTTAAAATTAGCACTTTTAATTTTTCACATTCCTGTCCCATAGACTTTAATGGTGTTCACACAAATTTTGTGTCTGTTCGCATTTTCTGCTGCAACTGAACCGGGTGGTGTTCGGCTCATCCTTATTGATAACAACTAGTCCAGACAGCTACTGGACACCATTCGTTGTGGATCTGGAAGAATTTGATGTTGACCCAGGCTGATGAGTTTTGGATACTGCCAGATATAGAACAAAATGGTCTTGAAGGCGGGCCAGATGGCACCTGCGTAGCACCTGGCAACCGGGGCCACTGTAAGTGAACTCACAGGGCCGTAGGAAGCCGTAGAAGGTCAGGTAGATAGCTGCTTGGATGACCAGGCTAGGCAGCAACCAAATAGGGGACCGTGACAGGATGGCTGACATGTCCCAGAGCGTGGAACTTGATATGGGCAAGTGTTTGCTACTGACTATGGGCTGGCTGCCACACAGCAAGGCTTTGACCACATGGGTCGTGAACAATGACGGTTTTCCCAGGGGCTTGTAGGGAGAGAAAATGCTGGATGCCAGCTAGGTACAGTCTGACAGTGTTGTGGGACAGGCTCAGAAGAGTGTGGCAATAAGACACGAAGGCCAGGACATGCTTGATGTGACCTGTGCCTGTCCCAGGGCATGTGGCTAGGAATTTGCCATAGGCGTTCCGTGCGGTAGGCCTTCAGCATGTTGGACTGAAGGCCCCCACGCTGGTTGCACCTTGGTCGCAGCTAACGCTGGTCTCTTAGCCCATCGTTAGCTGCACCCTTGGTGGGATAGGAAATGAGGTTGAGTCGGTCTCTGTAAGTAATACAAAGGAAAATTGAGGCGGGACAGTGCGTCTGCTGCGAGATTGCACATGTCAGGTATGTAAGTACAGTGTACATTGAAATTGTAGTGAAGGGGTATTTGCACCAGCCTGCGTAGGATGGACATGAGGGCCAGGGACTTGGACCTGCCTTTGTTGACAATCTCAGCCATGGCTAAGTTTTCCGTGGAGAAGACCATGATCTGCCTCGCCCAGGTGTGTCCCCAGACCCAAGTTGCCGTGACGATAGGGTAAAGCTCAAACAATGAGGATGTCTGGCTGAACCTGGGAACCAGGAGGATTTCCTGCGGCCATAGACCTGCAAACTAATGGGTGCCAAAAATGGCAGCGAAGCCCGTGGAAGCTGCTGCATCTGTTACTATATGAGGTGTGGAGGCTGAAGCTGCTGGGATGAACATGGATACGCCATTCCAGCTCTCAAGGAAGTTGTCCCACATTGTTAGATCTGCAGCAGCTGTCTGGTCTAGCCTGATATTTTGATCGGGGTCCTGTGCGTGGGAAAGGCAGACCAGGAGGCAAGAAACAAAGGAACGCCCCTGAGGGACAATCCGCATAGCAAAGTTCAGCATGCCTAACAGGGACTGCAGCTGTCTCTTGGTGCAACTTTGTGAGGTGGTGAAGGCGTGAATGACCGCCCTAATCTGAGACAGCTTGTCAGGAGGCAGGCTGGCCTGCATAGAGCAGGTCTCGAGGGTGATTCCTAGGAAAATGATGGACTGCACTTTATGCTCCGCTATGGGCACGTTGAGGTTGCCGAACACTATCCTTAATTTGTCTAAATCTGAGGGGGGCTCGTCGGGCCGTTCGATCAGCAGGAAATTGTCCAAGAAATGGATGACTTTCTGGCACTGTGCCTGGTGAGTTAGGATCCAGGTGAGGGACTGAGCAAACGTATTGAAGAGCCATGGACTGCTCTTTGAGCCGAAGGTCAGTTTGGTAGCAAAGTGGTATGAATCTCTCCATATGATGCCATGCCACTGCCACAAGGAAGGTTCAATGGGTAAGAGCTTAAAAGCATCTGAAATGTCCACCTTGGACAGCCATGCGCCTGTGCCTAAGCTAATGATCGACTGTATAGCTAAGTCAACGGACGCATATTTGAGATTGAACTCTTCGGAAGAAATCAGTGAGTTAAGACTGGGGATGTGGGAGGATTTAGGCCCGGACAAGTCGTACACCAAACATAATTTATTTGAGAATTTGCCCTTGACAAGCCCAATAGGGCTAACTCTCCATGTCGCAAATGGCGACTCAGTGAAGGGGCCAATACTGAATCCCTGGTCCAGCTCGGTCTGCAACAGATTGTCAATAGCCTGCTCATCAGTGGAGGATAAGCAGAGGTTCCTGCACTCATGGGTGGTGTGTGGTAGGGTGATGAGCCCCGTTTGGAATCCAGAGATAAACCCGCGCACCAGGAATAGTGTGTATGCGGGTAACTGGTGAGAGGAAAAGTAGAACTCCAGCCATCGTACGTTCACCCTGCTAGGTCAGGATGAGTTGGGCCCTTCCTTCTCTAAGTTTCCCACTCAGCTGTCGGCTAATTGCCAGCTCCTATCTCTCCACAGTGACTCACCTGTTGATGATATCCTGCTCATGAGTCCTGCCTACTTAAGCTGTCCAGCCCAGATGATCTCTGTCTTCACCTTGGTCACATCTCTAGAGACACTCTCCTGTGTTTCTGTTAAAGACTTGCTTGGCTGACATTCCTTCTGGCTCCAGATCATGCTTGCTGTTCTACCATGTGGTTTGCCATGGCGGTACAAATGCTTCTGAGTCGCACGGCTCACCTGGAATCTCCCACTGTGGCTGCTCCAGTACAACCTGTGTTGCAGGTCGTCCCTGCTGCTGCTCCAGTCTCTGTGTAGGCACCCGCCTTGAGTATTACCTCTATAAGAGGTATGTCTGGTTCCTGCTCCGCTTTCCCAGCGATTTGGGGCCAATCCATTCCAATGCAGAAGGTTTCTCAACCAGGTTGAGATATACTTTGAGATGCTGCCCCAGGCATTTCCCACGGACAGAAGCAAAGTAGGTTTTATGATATCTTTGCTTTCTGAGAGAGTCTTGGCCTGGGCTAACCCTCTATGGGAGATGCAAAAACCTGTTGTCTTGAGTTACCCTGAGTTTGTGGCTTCTTTTAAAAGGGTATTTGATGTTCCCGCATGCTCCGGTTCTGCTGTCAAGTGCCTCATGGTCATCAAACAGAGTACGAGAACTGTTGCCGACTACGCCATTGAACTCTGTACTCTGGCAGCAGAGGTTGCTTGGAACAATGAGGCCCTCGTGGCTGCTTTTTCTCATGGTTTCTCAGATACCATCAAGCATGAGATAGCAACCCGAGATATACCTACTGAGCTGGAGAAGTTGATAACGTTTGCCATCCTCATTGACTCCAGACTCAGAGAAAGATTTCTTTTTTAAGGAGTGCTTGCGGATGCCTCCTGTACATTTGTCTCCAAACTTTGCAATCCCACCCTTTCCTCCCTAACCTCCCATGCCTCCTGGTACCGAGTCGGTCTGTGAAGATGAACCCATGCACTTGGGCTTAAGGCATCTCTCTGTGGATGAGAGAACCCTTAGGAGGAGGGAGAGATTGTGCCTTTATTGTGGCCAGGCAGGTCAATTTTTGAAGTCTTGTCCTACCCTTCCAGGGATTGCCCGAACCTTGAGGTCCTGTCACAGACAGACCTTAGGTGGTGTTGTTTTTCATCCCCAGTTTTTCAGAAGGATAAGCCCCTGGTTTCGGTTACCCTTTCTTGGGATGAGTCATCTGTCGAGATACAGGCTCTAATCGACTCTGGGGCTGAAGGCCTGTTCATTGATGCTGCCTTTGTATCGAAGCACTCAATTCCACTGCAGCTGCTTGACACTCCACTTGCCATTGAGGCTCTTGATGGGAGACCTCTACAGCCTGCCCATGTGACTCATGAGACTGTTCCATTGTCCATGGCCATAGGGGCTCTTCACCATGAGATAATCCAATTCCAATTATTTCCTCACCTAAGTTTCTGCTGGTTATTGGTTATCCTTGGTTACAGAGGCACAACCCCTCTTTTAAATAGGCTCCAAGCTGAGGTTCTCTCCTGGTCGCCACAGTGCAGTAAGACATGCTTCCAGAAGGTAGCTAAGGTCCTGTACACCTCTTCACTCTCCTCCCTGCTGGAGGAGTACCACGATTTTAGCGATGTCTTTGACAAAGTTCAAGCTGGTAGTTTGCCTCCACACCGGTCCTATGATTGTGCAATTGACCTTCAACCTGGTGCCATACCCCCTCGTGGCCGGGTTTACCCTTCGTCGGTCTTGGAGGATAATACCATGGAGGAGTATGTTGATGCACTTTCTCAAGGTTTCATCCGCAAATCCTTGTCTCCTGCTGGTGGTTTCTTCTTTGTGAAGAAGAAGAGTGGTGAACTGAAACCTTGTATTGATTATAAGGGTCTCAATTGCTTCACAATTATGAATGCCAATTCCATTGATTACGAAGTTATTTGACCGCTCAATGTCCACGATGCTCCAATTCATACTGGTTTGGAACTGGGTGAGTTTGGCTGTGGCTCTGGCTGCGAACGAGTGGTGGTAGTCATAAAATGTAGAGCCTCCGTATTTGTACCCAAAGTCAACCACGGCATGGAGATACAAATCTATCTCTTTCCTCCTGTGGGGTTGGCCAAGCACAACACGTCCCTAAACATGCCAAAGGCAAGCACAAACTCGGTGATCAACAGTTTGCGATTGAGACTGGAGTCTTTGGCCTTCAGAACCATGGACACGTCCCCCCAGGCATAGGACTTATTATCGGCCAGATTGTGGACCAAGATGAGCAGGGAGGCCAGGTTAACATCCTTTCCCTCCAGGATGTTTTTCCTGATGCCGGCAGGGATGAGGTGTGCAGGAAAAATAGTGGAGCTAGTGTCCAGTCTACCTGTGGGTGGTAGTGCCAAGACGGGCGATGCGACTGTGTCTAGGGGGGTCACCGCTGGGAGCAGCTCTAGGGCTCCTACTTTCGCCCGCATGTCGGAAAGAGCTGCAGTCAGTGGGCCGATCTTGGTGTGCAGCTGGACGAGAGCTGAGGAGATGGACTGCAGGGATGCCTGCTGGGTGTCGGGTGCAGCTGCTGCTGGTGTTGGGAACAGCAGCCTGAATACTTTGGCTTTCCTGGCCGTGGCAGGATAGGGAATGGCCCTATGCTGCAGCTCTGCTGTGAGCTTGGGGATAGTCCATCCCCTGAGGCACTGCCTGGCTCTGAACCTGCGGTAGTGCACAGAGGGGCGGAGGCAAGGTGACAATACGGACCGTGACATGACTCCAGCTATAATGAGAAAAGAAGGGAGGGGGGGGTGTATATTTAAGAAGAGTTTTTGGAAAATGAGAGCAGCGGCGGAGAGACAGAGTACGTAAGAATAAGAGGCAAGGGAACGACAGGTGTAGTGAAGAACACGATGCGTTCTGGCGAATGCTAAAGGGTGGAAATTTAGAAAACTCGAAGAGTGCGGGGCAACCGAGGTTAGCCACAAGGTGACTGGCCAAATAATGGATAGCTCGGATGCCTGGTCAGTGTCATGCACGGACCTGTGAACCAGAGCCCCAGGGTATACTGGGGTGGGAAGCTGGTTGTGGCCTAAGCATACCTCCCAACTTTTTGAGATGGGAACGAGGGACACTTATTAGCAAAAGTATGTAGGTATAGGACACACCCCGCCACCCCCCTCAAAGGAGAATTATACAAAAAAATGATTGGTTAAACACATAAGTGCTTTTTTTTTACCACTGCTATTTCTGGTTTTCAAAATTTACAGATGCAGTAGTTTAAAAAATTGGATGAAAGATTTAGCACTGGAAAACACTTTTTTAAGGGTAGAAAGTGCATTTTATATACAACTATATAGATCAAACCAAAATGAGGGACAAATGAGGAAGAAAGGGGCACAGAAGGACTTTGTTCTGAATCAGGGACAGTCCCTCAAAATCAGGGACAGTTGAGAGCTATGTAGGAATGTTGTGTTCTGTTGTAGGTGACGTATGGTTGGCCTGCTAACGCCTGCACTGTCAGCAAGCAACTGTTTAGCAACTGTGTCTGCATAGTTTGAAGGCGATGTCCTTCAGAAAATAGGTAAGAAAGAAAATGTGACAGTAGCTGAGCGCCAAACCGGCAGCCCAATTCGTGCATGTGTGGTATCAAGATGATTAAAGGGTGCTGCAGGTTGATGTACAAGAGTGTCCTGTGTACTACCCACCTGACTTGTGACCTGATAGAATAGAGGTCCTGGTTCTGGCCAAGACTAATCTGGCGACCGGGAACCTGAATAAGGTAACATGGAAGTCCAGGTGAAGGAGAGCCCTAAGCCCGCCCCTCCCCCTAAAACGTGACAAACCCCCCCCCCTGGGTAAAAGCATGCGAAGCCCTGCATGTGTGTATGTATGTCATATTACCTGCGAGAAAAACGTCCAACCTTGTGCAGGATGGAACAACCTGACCTCAATGACCTGTGGAGAAGACAGACAAGAAAACGTGAGTGACCAGGATGAGTGCCACTGGAGACGAGCTTGCAAAGCATGTTGCAAGAAAGTATCCTCAAAGGGAGGCGTAAACAAGCAGTACAGAATAGTGGAACATGTATGGGGACAACCAAGGCCATGCTGACCGAGTGATGGAAAAAAATTAGCTGACACTGAAAAGAGGAGTGCTGAACCAAGCGTTTGCGACCTAAGAAGTCATATGAGTTGTAAGTGTGGATGAGATTTGTTAACATCCCTCCGCCCTTACACGGGCCGTCAAGGCTCTACAGGATGGCTATGTGCAGCTAGAGGAAAGGGTGCAGTCCTTAGCTACCCCAACCAGCCCTCCGGCAGTTTCGGCTGCGCCTCCGGCAGTTTCGGCTGCGCCTCCAGCCACCGTGATGATGTTGCCACCAAACCCCAGGTCCCTACACCTGAGCAATTCTCTGGAGATCGCAGCAAGTGCAGGACTTTTCGCAATGCATGCCAATTGTATTTTGCCCTCCAACCACGGACATTCTCTCTGGAGGGTACCAAGGTCTGGTTCATTGTTGCTCTCCTAAAAGGGGAACCTCAATCCTGGGCCCACCAACTGCTAGAAAGAAATGATGCATAAGTCTAAGGAATGTCATCTTTCTTTGATGCAATGGCACAGCTGTACGATGACCCTCAGCGGACTGTCACAGCCAAGGCAGCTCTTCACACACTTCAGCAGGGCCGAGCAGCCAAGGACTATGTCACAGATTTCAGACGTTGGAGTGCGGATACCCAATGGAACAACGCAGCCCTGTGACACCAGTTCCACCTGGGCCTTTCGGAAAATCTTAAGGACAAACTCACCCGGGTTGGAGTACCCAATATCCTGGAAGCGTTAATTACGTTGGCAATCCGGATCGACCGCTCAAATTCCGGCTTATCACATGCCACCAAACCCAGCACCCAACGACCCTGAACCCATGGAGATTGGGCTAATCCCTCCCGCACTAACCCCTAAAGAGCATCTGCGTCACAGACAGAAGAATTTATGTTTATACTGTGCAGAGGCTGGCCATTACGTACGTTACAAGAAAAATGGGAAAAGGTCCCCCGAGCAGGGTTTTTAGGCAGCTAGCTATAGATATGAGCAAGGCATTAAATAAAATATTAAAATGCTTTATTGAAGGGTAATGAATGAATGTAACAACATATAAATATAAGTTGGGAGCTCCAGTGGGAAAATTCCCATACCAAATACATATAATAGCAAACATAGGTTATACACAGCATATGATAAGGCTATTGCATAACAATCCTGACGCAATTCGACCCATGAATTTTGGGGTCTCTTCAGAGGATGAGTTTGCTAAAGAAAAAAGAAAAATTTATAATAGTATGTACAGCTTATTTAAAAGAGTTACAGCATTGGCAAGTTTGTTTAGCAACATGTTTAGTAACACTTTGCACATAATTACCACTGAGTTTGGATGTACCCCTCGATCAGAGCCTCCCCACACAGCAGCCAGACCATCCAGTGTGCCCACACGTAGCAGCACCCCGGAAGAGGGGGGAACAGGAATCCACTTGATATGGCTTGCAAGGAGCCACACGTATAATTGCCCCCCCACCATCACGCCACAGGGGAGGTGGGGCCGGAACCTACGAAAATTGTCAGAGCGTTAGCTAATGAATATACCCATATAGGTTAGTGGTTAGATTTAACTGTTGGGCGGTCAGAAAGTGTTGTAATCATCTATTACAGCTTGAATTAGTCATGTGAAGGATAATGAGATTAATAAAGTGACTATATTGATATAACTAATATAAAATGTGTAAGGGATGACCTTGTCTTTTATTGCCGACAATGGCGATGATAGGAAGAAAAGTGAGGAATGTGCACAGTGAATAATGACGTGTAAAATATAATGTAAAAAATATGAAGAAAATGTGAAAAAAGGAATGTGCATGAAAATGATGCGAGTGAGTGTTTAAACAAAAAAAAAAAAAAAAAAAAACCCATATGAGTGTATGTGTAATGTGTGGATTTAAGGAAAAAGTGCATGATATTGCCAAGTATCTAAGTCTACGGCATCCAAGGCTGGTGTGCACATAGAACAAAATTATGTATAAGTATAATATTATTCTATGGGGTCTGATAAAGCATTGATAATCAGATGTATTATGAGTTCTTACTCACTCCTACCGTTGAGGAAAAGAGTCTGGCCGTCCAAGGAGGAAGTGGAGAGATCACACTCAAATCCACCCTCATTAAATGGTATCCTTAATTAGTACTGAAATTAACAACAGGTATCGTTTCTTCCGCCCCTTAACCCCGGTGTGTAGAGGGAGGCTGTGGCCGCCATTGGCAGGCCTCGTGTGGCTCCCTCGGCATCCATCAAGGCGAAGCCCCGACATCTGTCGTCACCTTCGCCGTAAAATACGTGACATCATGAGGCCGCACGCACATGCGACCCGAACATGTGCGCACACCGCACGCAATGTCCGAAGGTGATGGGGGATGCCGCCGGCAGGGTAATCACGCCCGTGGGCGGCCGACCCGGGAATCCGGCCATCCAAGGGGAGAGACAAGGGGAGCGCAGGTGACTGAGCTCCCCACCCTGCCGGGAAGACACATCAGGGAACATGATCCCCAACCCAGGGAGCATGCGACAATGCAGGCATCACAGGGGCCCCGATGGCGCAAGCTGCAAGCGGGGAGGCGCCGATCGAGAGGCACACAAACGAGCTCACATATGCGATTTGTGAAAAACAACAAATAACAAAAGTTTTCTACATAATTGCTTATTGATAATACAAAGTAAACATTGGAAACTGTGCACTGACAATTCTAACAATATTCCTAAAAATATGTAAGAACCACAACAACTCAGAAATGGCAACATAATTTCAACGTTTAAATAGATTTGTTTGAAAGGAAATAACTCTCAAATACACAAAAATAACTCCCAGATACACAAAATAGTAAATGTATAACAACCCAAATAAGGAAATTTGCATCGGATCCAGTGGATCCCTCATTGCTCACGGTTGCGATGCGATTTTACTCTATTCGCAACCACGAACAAGGCTATGGATTATAGACTCGATTGAGTATAATAATAATACAGACTCACAATACAAGAGCGTAACTGATTTAGTGAGCTCAAGGGAAGAAATATAATTCCAATTCAGTCCTCTTATTGAGAGTCTACTTAAAATCCTAATATGCGATTTAACATGCGATTTAACACATTTTTGGAAAATATATTGATATAATCTAATGTGGTATCTAGGATTAACACAAAGGGATATATACAGGAGAACAGACAGTGCACAGCTCATGTCTAACTCCCATGTGTCAAATGGGGGAAGGGGTGTTTAACCACCCGAATTTGTATAGCAAAGAGGGAAGACACATTAAGGAGTCAATGCTGCTCACCCCAATATGGACAAGAAAAATGGGAAAAGGTCCCCAGAGCAGGGTTTTTAGGCAGCTAGCTATAGATATGAGCAAGGCATTAAATAAAATATTAAAATGCTTTATTGAATTTTAATATTTTAATATTTTATTTAATGCCTTGCTCATATCTATAGCTAGCTGCCTAAAAACCCTGCTCGGGGGACCTTTTCCCATTT
Source organism: Aquarana catesbeiana (assembly GCF_042186555.1). Classification (NCBI taxonomy): domain Eukaryota; kingdom Metazoa; phylum Chordata; class Amphibia; order Anura; family Ranidae; genus Aquarana; species Aquarana catesbeiana. The sequence continues at coordinate 269,143,617 of NC_133331.1, forward strand.
TTCTTGTCCATATTGGGGTGAGCAGCATTGACTCCTTAATGTGTCTTCCCTCTTTGCTATACAAATTCGGGTGGTTAAACACCCCTTCCCCCATTTGACACATGGGAGTTAGACATGAGCTGTGCACTGTCTGTTCTCCTGTATATATCCCTTTGTGTTAATCCTAGATACCACATTAGATTATATCAATATATTTTCCAAAAATGTGTTAAATCGCATGTTAAATCGCATATTAGGATTTTAAGTAGACTCTCAATAAGAGGACTGAATTGGAATTATATTTCTTCCCTTGAGCTCACTAAATCAGTTACGCTCTTGTATTGTGAGTCTGTATTATTATTATACTCAATCGAGTCTATAATCCATAGCCTTGTTCGTGGTTGCGAATAGAGTAAAATCGCATCGCAACCGTGAGCAATGAGGGATCCACTGGATCCGATGCAAATTTCCTTATTTGGGTTGTTATACATTTACTATTTTGTGTATCTGGGAGTTATTTTTGTGTATTTGAGAGTTATTTCCTTTCAAACAAATCTATTTAAACGTTGAAATTATATTGCCATTTCTGGGTTGTTGTGGTTCTTACATATTTTTAGGAATATTGTTAGAATTGTCAGTGCACAGTTTCCAATGTTTACTTTGTATTATCAATAAGCAATTATGTAGAAAACTTTTGTTATTTGTTGTTTTTCACAAATCGCATATGTGAGCTCGTTTGTGTGCCTCTCGATCGGCGCCTCCCCGCTTGCAGCTTGCGCCATTGGGGCCCCTGTGATGCCTGCATTGTCGCATGCTCCCTGGGTTGGGGATCATGTTCCCTGATGTGTCTTCCCGGCAGGGTGGGGAGCTCAGTCACCTGCGCTCCCCTTGTCTCTCCCCTTGGATGGCCGGATTCCCGGGTCGGCCGCCCACGGGCGTGATTACCCTGCCGGCGGCATCCCCCATCACCTTCGGACATTGCGTGCGGTGTGCGCACATGTGCGGGTCGCATGTGCGTGCGGCCTCATGATGTCACGTATTTTACGGCGAAGGTGACGACAGATGTCGGGGCTTCGCCTTGATGGATGCCGAGGGAGCCACACGAGGCCTGCCAATGGCGGCCACAGCCTCCCTCTACACACCGGGGTTAAGGGGCGGAAGAAACGATACCTGTTGTTAATTTCAGTACTAATTAAGGATACCATTTAATGAGGGTGGATTTGAGTGTGATCTCTCCACTTCCTCCTTGGACGGCCAGACTCTTTTCCTCAACGGTAGGAGTGAGTAAGAACTCATAATACATCTGATTATCAATGCTTTATCAGACCCCATAGAATAATATTATACTTATACATAATTTTGATCTATGTGCACACCAGCCTTGGATGCCGTAGACTTAGATACTTGGCAATATCATGCACTTTTTCCTTAAATCCACACATTACACATACACGCATATGGGTTTTTTTTTTTTTTTTTTAAACACTCACTCGCATCATTTTCATGCACATTCCTTTTTTCACATTTTCTTCATATTTTTTACATTATATTTTACACGTCATTATTCACTGTGCACATTCCTCACTTTTCTTCCTATCATCGCCATTGTCGGCAATAAAAGACAAGGTCATCCCTTACACATTTTATATTAGTTATATCAATATAGTCACTTTATTAATCTCATTATCCTTCACATGACTAATTCAAGCTGTAATAGATGATTACAACACTTTCTGACCGCCCAACAGTTAAATCTAACCACTAACCAATATGGGTATATTCATTAGCTAACCCTCTGACAATTTTCGTAGGTTCCGGCCCCACCTCCCCTGTGGTGTGATGGTGGGGGGGCAATTATACGTGTGGCTCCTTGCAAGCCATATCAAGTGGATTCCTGTTCCCCCCTCTTCCGGGGTGCTGCTACGTGTGGGCACACTGGATGGTCTGGCTGCTGTGTGGGGAGGCTCTGATCGAGGGGTACATCCAAACTCAGTGGTAATTATGTGCAAAGTGTTACTAAACATGTTGCTAAACAAACTTGCCAATGCTGTAACTCTTTTAAATAAGCTGTACATACTATTATAAATTTTTCTTTTTTCTTTAGCAAACTCATCCTCTGAAGAGACCCCAAAATTCATGGTTCGAAACGCCTGACGCGTTTGTTATGCAATAGCCTTATCATATGCTGTGTATAACCTATGTTTGCTATTATATGTATTTGGTATGGGTATTTTCCCACTGGAGCTCCCAACTTATATTTATATGTTGTTACATTCATTCATTACCCTTCAATAAAGCATTTTAATATTTTATTTAATGCCTTGCTCATATCTATAGCTAGCTGCCTAAAAACCCTGCTCGGGGGACCTTTTCCCATTTTTCTTGTCCATATTGGGGTGAGCAGCATTGACTCCTTAATGTGTCTTCCCTCTTTGCTATTACGTACGTTACTGCCCGGCCAAACAAGTTCCCCACTGCACCCCAAGTCCAGTTATCCTCCCTGTCATCGCAAGCAACTCATCTCGCTCTGCTTCTCTTGTTTAAGCTTCCGAAAGGAACACTATTATTGACTCAGGAGCCTGAAGTTGTTTTATCGATCTGTCATTTGCTATCCAGCAACACTTCCCGCTGCAACCGAAGACTCGGGGACTGTCGGTATACTTAGCTAATGGTTCCCTCCTCAAATCTAGATTAGTCACCCAAGAGACATCACCTATGTCTGCAACTACTCAGGCTCAACATAAGGAGCTACTAAGTCTGGATGCTATCTACCTCTCCACTATTCCCCATCATCCTGGGCCTACCATGGCTCCAAGCCCATAACCCCCAGATCGATTGGATCATGGGAGAGGTCAAGTTCCAGTCACAGTACTGCCAGGAACACTGTCTCCCTCAGACCCCGGAAGGTCCCACCATGCTATTATGCATAGATTCTGACCTAGAGGTATGTCAGCCAGTACCTCAGGACTATGAGGAATATCAGGATGTCTTCAGCAAACGAGGAGCAGACACACTGCCCTCTCATAGACCTTATGACTGTCCCATTGAACTCCTTCCTGGGGCTGAGATCCGCTTCGGATATATTTTTCCCCTGTCAGAATGAAAGCAGGAGGCATTGAAAGAACACGTGGATGAAAACCTAAAGAAGTGAATAATCCGGCCTTCTATATCCCCCTCAGGAGCTAGAATCTTCTTCGTGGCCAAGAAGGGCCACTCTCTACGACCATGTGTCGATTATCGGGAACTAAACAAGATCACAGTAAAAAAAACGATATCCTCTTCCCCTGATGCCTGAGTTGTTTCAAAAGTTGAAACAACTTAGGCAACTATCTTCACCAAGCTAGACCTATGAGGAGCACACAACATGGTCCGCATCTGCGAAGGGAACGAGTGGAAGATAGCGTTCTGCACCAGGTTTGGTTACTATGAATACTTGGTCATGCCTTTCGGCCTCTGTAATGCCCCAGCCACTTTCCAACACTTTATCAATGATGTGTTTTGACACTTTATGGACATCTTTGTCATTGTATATCTGGAAGGCATCCTAATTTTTTCCATATCCCTGGAGTTACAAAGACACGTCAAGAGTGTCCTGCTCCGACTTCACCAGCACAGGCTATATGCCAGACTGGAAAATTTTGATTTTGAGTGCCAGACCATTCGGTTTCTCGGATTGATGATTTCCCCAGCAGGAATCAAGATGGACCACAGAAGATCTCTGCCATACTAGACTGGCTCACACCCACCGACAGGAAGGAGGTACAGCATTTTGTGGGTTTTGGCAATTTCTATAAGAGGTTCATCAAGGGGTTCTCTGCAATAATCACTCCCATCACACAGTTGACTAAACTACATATGCGATTTAACTGAAACCCAGAAGCACAAGAGGCTTTCAAGACCCTGAAAGGGTTATTTACATCAGCACCTATCCTGGGCCACCCTAATCTTGCCCTACCATATATTCTTGAGGTAGATGCTTCAGAGACAGTAGTAGGAGCAGTGGCATCCCAACGCCAGGGATTAAAAGGCTTAATGCACCCCCAGCAGAAAGAAACTATGATGTGGGAGACCGAGAATTACTGGCCATCAAGGCAGCACTATAGGAATGGAGGTACCTACTCGAAGGCGCAGCACATCCCATACTGATATACACAGACCACAAAAACTTGGAGTATTTACGATCTGCCAGATGCTTGAGGCCATGCCAAGCTTCATGGGTGCTGTTCTTCACTAGATTCTCTTCCCACATCACGTACCGGCCAGGATGAAAGAACTTCAAACCAGATGCGCTATCCTGGATGTTTGACGACCCAAAGGAACTGTCTATACCGGATACCATCTTTCCTGCAGGTAACGTTTTGCTTTTACAAACTGATTTATTATCACAGATTAAACAAGCATCCACGGGTGTCAATAGTCCACCCGGAGTGACTCTGGTGAGGGATGAACTATTGTGGCGGGAGAGTCAGATCTTTGTGCCAGAATAGATCAGAGTAAAGGTGTAAGGACTTCTTCATGACCACCCATTGGCAGGTCACTCCGGCATTTCAAAAACTGTAGATCTGGTAAGACGTACCTTCTAAAGGCCGGATTTGGAGGGATTCTGCAAGAGTTATGTAAATGCCTGTCCCATTTGTACTCAAAGCAAGACTGCTAGAAGTAGAGCATGGGGGCTCCTGAAACCTCTACCAGTCCCCTATAAACCATGGAAGATGATCTCGATGGACTTTATTGTGGAACTTCCCCCATCAGAAGATTGTACAGAAATCTTTGTGGTAATATCAAAGATATCAAAGTTGGCCCACTTCCTACCATTAAAGAACACTCCATCTGCTATGGAGATGGCCAGGGTCTTTATTAAAGAGATTGTGAGGCTACATGGGATTCCTGTGAACATTGTATCTGACCGGGGGGTGCAGTTCACCTCCCGTTTCTGGAAAGCATTATGCAAAGTCTTGAAAATTCAGCTATCTTTGTCCTCAGCATATCAACCCCAGACAAATAAACAAACAGAGAGGACGAATCAGACACTTGAGCAGTACATCCGGTGCTTTACATCCTTTGTTCATAATGACTGGGTGTCATTGTTACCCTAGGCGGAGTTTTCATATAAAATTGCCAGCCACTGAGTCCTCAGTTCCAGCGGTACACAGCACAATGGAGTTCCTCAACCACAACAACAGGATACTCCAGGAAGCAGTGGCTAAGGCACAGTTGGATAACAAAAGGGGCGTTCAACAGGAAGAGAAGAGGAGAACTGAACCTCCAACCAGAAGATCGAGGATGGCTATCCACTACAAATCTCAGGCTGGTATGCCTATCAAAGAAACTGGCACCCAAGTTCGTGGGTCCTTTTCCGGTAAGAAAAAAATTAAATGAAGTATCTTATGAATTATCCTTGCCAGATTAATTTAGGATCCACCCAGTGTTTCATGTCACTGCTTAAGCCCGTAGTACAATATCCCTTTCCTGACAGGAGGTCAGGGGCCCCTGAACCAGTATTAGTTGATGGCGATGAGGAGTACGAAGTAGAGGCTTATTCTAAACTGAAGGAAGAAGGAGGTCCGGTTACAATATCTCATCAAGTGGAGGGGTTATGGTTCAGAGGACATCTCCTGGGAACCTGAGGGAAATGTCCATGCAAAAGGGTTGATACAGGCCTTTTTCCAGCTTCACCCATAGAAAGAGTGCCAATTGGTCATCCAGATTTTGCTTGTAGGGAGGGGGCAATGTCATGGAAATGCTGGCCAGCACATGCCCCTTTAACATTGGCGCCAAATGGCATTTATAAGGATGACAATTGCACTAGGGCCTTTGCTGTCTGATCTGCAGTCTCCACCTGTATCCTGTGCCTATTCTTGATCTTGTTGACCCAGTTTATCTGACCATCCTGATTATCTCCAAACCTGACCCCGGCTTGTCCTGACTCTGATTCTACTACATCCTGCTGCCAAACCTCTGCCTGAACTTTGACTATTTTTTGCCTAATATCTTTGATGTATCTGCCTTCCCGTGTTTGACTCAGCTTATCTGACTCTGCACCAGTCTTCTCAACCCCACCAGCCTGCATCATCTCTGCATCCACAGTACACTTGCATCCACAGCATCCGGCACCTGCCTCATCCCTGCATCCGCAGCATCCGGCACCTGCATCATCTCTGCATCCGCAAGTACACCCGCCACCACCACATGCCTGCATCTGCAGTCAACCAGCACCTGCTGCTACTGCTGTTACTTGCCTCTCCTATCTACCTACTAACGCTGAACACTGCAGGCACTCCTACCCCACCGCACTCTCACGGGCGCTGTTGCAACCTCAGTGGGCTGTACGAGATTCCTGCCTCTGCTCGTCGGGCTCTATCTGAAGGTACATGACACTGCCTCCTACTACAGCCAAATATTTCACATTTTGACTTATCAGTCCAGAGCACCTGGTGCCATTTTTCTGCACCCCAGTTCCTATTTTTTCATGCATAGATAAATCGCTTAGCTTTGTTTCCACGTCGGAGATATGGGTTTTTGGCTGCAATTCTTCCATGAGGAACACTTCTGGCCAAACTTCTCTGGACAGCAGATGGGTGTACCTGGGTCCCACTGGTTTCCACCAGTTCCGTGCTGATGGCACTGCCCGACATCTGATGTGGAAGGGAAGTAAGCAGGATGTGTCTTTCGCCACACCACAATGACTCTGACTGATAGGTAAATTTGTTGTTAAGTAAAAGATCAATAGTTCTCATGTGTATATACTAATAGGTTATCTGACTCCACGCATTTACCTGTAAACTAAATAAAAACCAAATACAGCTAATACAAACTCAGACTCCAAATCTGTTGGACAGAATGTTTCTGGTTACCAAAAGTTCAAAAGTTCCAGTGACACAGTAATGGTCTTTCATAACAGTTTCCAGTACATCTACATTACAACATCCTTGTGTACCTAGCTCTTTTTTAAAGTGAAGTTGATAAATGAGAAATAGACTAGTAAAAATGGCATAGTCAAAATTGTATTTAATTTGAATTAATTTTAATTAAATTTCATTAATTTTAAATAGGTTAACAGTACTGCACAAATAATCACATTTTGATAAACCAGACAGAGTGTTGTATCAGAGAATGTTAAATCCCCTGTAATTGTTTTTACTGCCCTTTGGGTCTCTTTGGGAAGATTTCAATTTACTTTCTGGCCAAGGCTCAACAGGAAGGGAGAGAAATTCTCCCTAAACTGAGTGAAAATCCTCCTTTAGAAAGTTGTCACCAGAAGAGATGTGCCCCTTTGAAAATGACTTCTCTGTTCCTGTTCCAGTGACAAATGTAAGTGTAGCACTGACCCCGAAGGAGCTGCTGTATTTTATGTGGGCCTGTACTTTGCTTTATTTCCCCTTTGAATTCTCTCAGTCCCCCTGACACAGCTGTGGTGTAATAGTGTGCAGTCAAAAAAACCTCAAAGGCAAGTTCACAGTACACAATGTTATATACCTTTTTACCTTTACCTTTGGTCTCCACTTGGTCTGTGATGATGCAAAGGAAAACAACTCACACAGTTGTACTTAAATAAGAACTTTGTTTACTGTAATTGCACTAAAGTAAGACACTACAATGGTTGTACTATCAGACCAACGTAGTCTCACAGTCAACCGACTTCACTTACAAAGATATTATACAGATGTAAAGTGTTTGAAATAACTTGTTGGTAATGTGCTAAAGAACATAGGATAAATGACAGAGTGAATTGATCTCACTATGAGCACTATCCTATGCACGCTTTGTTACTATACACTAAATCAGAGACTAATTTGATAAAGTATAGTACAATATTTATTGAGCTCCCATTATCTGATATCACAGAAAACTTAATATGGCAATAAACACAAAGCCTTGTGTTTTGTTAGACAGTCCTTCTTCTTTTCTTCTTTCTTCTGCTAGCAATGAACAAAGTGAATTTGTAATCCAATGGTTAGTTACTCCCAATAAAAGCAAGCCGGATATTTAATCAAAGTTGTGATGAAGCAGTACTGCAGCTATGCCTGATGCCAATGACACAGTACCAATTCCTCAATAAGACACAGGCCCGAGGCCTAGTTTTAACTTAGTTTAATCCTCTTGACTTTGCTTGGGGGACTATGGGTCCCAGCAACTCTGTATTGTATAGATGAATATATAAAAGTGTATCAAAGAAACTTTTGGGCAACAGCCCTCTCACCCAACCAGGTCAGTATTGTCAGGAAGTTCCGCTCTGGTATATAGGGTCCTGTCTCCGGCCGGCACTACTGCGCTGCTCCACTCCACACAATGAGATGTTCCAGCACTCCCAGATGGCTCCGACAGGCTCCTCTGGCTCCTTCCCAGTCTTGCCCCGTCGTCAGCCCAGCTCACTGAGGTGTCACCGTATTGCTGCTCAGATCGCTCTTCCGTGGAGGTAGGCCGTGCTGTGCTGGAGACCTCACACAGATCGTCCCAGGATGGCCATGCGTTTCCAAGAGACCTAAGATGGCCGCGCCAAGCCCTTTTATAACCTTCCCACAATGCAGTTTTGTTGATTGATTTTCCTGATGTTCATGGGAGTTAATGGCCATCATGGGTAGGTCAAGTTAATGTTCAATGTAAACAAGCAAACACTTCCAGGTTAACTTCTTAAATGATGAAAAATAAAGATCCAGTCCTTTCATATTTTTGCCACTAGATGGCACCAGATGCTAAGATTTAACATACATTAAGTTATATACCAGATATGTGACCGCTACATAAGGTTTATGCATGTGCAGAGGAACAGGCATAGGAGGAGTTCTGTAGTCCAGCAGGCAGAGCACACATCGTTGATTGGGATTTCGGTGCAGCAAAAGCACTGTGTTATCAGCTTAAACAGGAAGTTAGGAGTATATCTTGTAAAAAGTCTGTACTTGTCCCTCATGTAATTCCCATTGAATGTCAGCCAGCTGAGCACTGGCATTGTTTGGCCGCAAAATGGCCACAGACTTTTCTGGCCTGCCTCAGAAGTTCCTGTAAGCCTGGGTACCTGGTCAAGAAACGCTGCACCACCAAATTCTGGAAGCGTGCCAAGCACGGAACATGGGTCAAGTGTCCCTGTCGGAGGGCGGAGAGAAGGTTGGTGCCATTGTCACATACAATCATTCCTGGCTCAAGCTGCTGTGGCATCGACCACCTCTGAGCCTGTCCCCGCAGAGCTGACAGAATCTCTGCCCCGTGTGGCTCCTGTCCCCTAGGCAGACCAACTGAAGCACTGCATGGCATCTTTTAGCCTGACTGCTTGTGTAGCCCCTTGAATGCTTAGGGAGCACTGCTGGTTCAGAGGACAATTCTGCAGAAGAGGCCATAGAGGAAGAAGAAGAAGAGGGGGTGGAGGAGAGAAGTGGCAGAATCACCACCAGCTTTTTGGAGGCGTGGTGGTGGAACAAACTCCAACACTGAAGCCTGTCCTGCATCCTTCCAAGCTGCCAGCAGAGTTACCCAGTGCGCTGTGAAGGAAAGGTAATGTCCCTGACCATGCCTGCTGGACCATGAGTCAGCGGTAATATGAACCTTGCTGCTGACCGCCCTGTTCAACGAATCCAAAACATTGCCTTCCACATGACGGTAGAACAGCTGGAATGGCCTTACGTGAAAAAATATTTTGTTTTGAAACCTGCCACTGTGGTTCAGCACATTCCACAAATTCACGAAAGGGGCAGAGTCTACCATCTGAAAAGGCAGCAGTTGCAGTGCTAGCAATTTGGCCAAGCTAGCATTTAGACACTAAGCATGTGGATGACCAGGACAGTATTTTTTTTTACAGTTCAGCAATTGGGGTAGCAAAATTTGCCTGCTGATATCAACTGGCGGTGTACTGCTAGCAGATTGGCTGCAAATACTTGTGGCACCTATTGCTATACCTTTATTCCTCTCAGTGCAGGTTTTTGAGAGGACTGTAGTGTATTAGAAACTGTAAACACTGTCTTATATACTGTGTACACCGCCTGAACTGTATTATGTACTGTGTACACCGCCTGAAGTGTATTAGAAACTGTACACACTGTATTATTGTGACTGGAGTCACTTTGAGCGGGGGGCCCGTGGAAGCCAGAATCCCTTGGAGAGGTTGGGAAACCCTTGCTTAAACCCCCATATGCACTTCCTATGTCTAAGTCACCCTGTGCCTATTAGGGGCACAGGGTGACTGAGAACCCCAGTATGATCTGTACTAATTGAACTCACTGTACAACCACACTGGAATGTTGTGTGTAATATATATATATATATATATATATATCATATATATCTCATACTGCTGGAGACTCTTTGCTGGGTCATTTGGGGTGTCGCTGTATTACATTGTTCTATTGTGTCTGTCTGCAATCTCGCAGTGTATTATGGGGCGTTCCACAGCGTTTGAATTTGCTGCAAACGCCCCATAATGTTCGGTATTCGCCGAACAGGCAAACACCCGATGTTCGAGTCAAACTTACATTCGACTCGAACATCGGGCCCATCCCTATGCACAATCTGGAATTCCTCAAGAATAGGGATGAGCCGAACACCCCCCGGTTCGGTTTGCACCAGAACCTGCGAACGGACCAAAAGTTTGCACGAACGTTAGAACCCCATTGACGTCTATGGGACTCGAACGTTCGAAATCAAAAGTGCTCATTTTAAAGGCCAATTTGCATGGTATTGTCCTAAAAAGGGTTTGGGAACCCGGGTCCTACCCCAGGGGACATGTATCAATGCAAAAAAAACTTTTAAAAACTACCGTTTTTTCGGGAGCAGTGATTTTAATGATGCTTAAAGTAAAAAAAAAAAAAGTGAAATATTCCTTTAAATATCATACCTGGGGGGTGTCTATAGTATGCCTGTAAAGTGGCGCATGTTTCCCGTGTTTAGAACAGTCCCTGCACCAAATGTCATTTTTAAAGGAAAAAATCTCATTTAAAACTGCTTGCGGGTTTAATGTAATGTCCGGTCCTGGCAATATGGATGAAAATCAGTGAGACAAACACCATGGGTACCCCCCAGTCCATTACCAGGCCCTTTGGGTCTTGTATGGATATTAAGGGGAACCCCGCACCCAAATTAAAATAAGGAAAGGTGTGGGGCCACCAGGCCCTATATACTCTGAACAGCAGTATACAGGCGGTGCAAACAAGACAGGGACCGTAGGTTTGTTGTTAAGTAGAATCTGTTTGTCATTTTGAACGGGTACATTTTTAACGTGTTTAGCTCCAGCCAAAAAATCTTTTTTAAGCTTTTTGGAAAACATAGGGAAGGGTTATCACCCCTGTGACATTTGTTTTGCTGTCTTTCCTCCTCTTTAGAAGATTTCACCTCACTTTTTGTCCCAATGACAAATGCTTTTTGAGAATTTGTTTTTTTTTTGTGGAACAAGGATTGGAAAGCATCAGTGGAAAGGAGAAATGTTTTTCCCATATTAACTCTTACAGGAGAGAATTTCCCTTCCTAGGGGGAGATTTCATCTCACTTCCTGTTGTCTCCTTCCTTTTGCAAGTAGGAGTCGTTTGTAAGTTAGATGTTTGAAAGTAGGGGCTGCCCTATATAATCAGCAGAAATTTGGGCCTTAGGTGTTGTTGTGGCCACAACACTGTAAGCCTTCACAGGGCCCTGCTTTGAAATATTAGATCAAGAATTGTAATTACATGCCCCTGTTGAACAGGGGCAGAAAAACTGGGCCTTTGGTGGTGGTGGTGCTGGTGCCACAACACTGTAAGTCCTCACTCGCTCTTGGTGGGTGCAGAAATGGGCCCTGCTGTGAAATATTAGATCAAGAATTGTAATTACATGCCCCTGTTGAACAGGGGCAGAAAAATTGGGCCTTTGGTGGTGGTGGTGGTGGTGGTGCTGGTGCCACAACACTGCAACCCCTCACAGACACTCTAGTTGGAACGCAGGAACGAGCCCTGCTGCAATTTATTGCATCAAAAATTGTAATTACACGCCCCTGTTAAACAGGGGCAGAAAAACTGTGCCTTAGGCACTGGTGGTGGTGCCCAGAACCAAAAATGTTCTTACAAGCTATCAGCGTGATGATTGAGGAGGAAGAGGATAATTACTGAGGGATAGTCACTCAGCATCAGCATAGACAGTCTTTGAAGGGATCTGAGATTTCAAAAAAAATTATTCGGTTACATCAGCATCAGGTGCTTGGTAGCTGGTGGTGATCCAAGACTGATTCATTTTTATGAAGGTCAGTCAATTGACCGAGTCGGTGGACAGACGCACCCTGTGATCGGTTACCACGCCTCCAGCAGCACTGAATGTGCGTTCCGAAAGAACGCTGGATGCAGGACAGGCCAGTAGCTCAATTGCATACTGTGCAAGCTCTGGCCAGTGATCCATCCTCAAGACCCAGTAAGCCAGAGGATTTTCGGTGGGAAAGGTGTCCAAGTCTGATCTTGCCCCTAGGTATTCCTGCACCATGTAAAACAGACGCTGGCGATGGTTGCTGGAACCGATCATACCGATCAAAAAATTGTCTGAACGCATCGGTCAGACGGCCACCTTCTCCACCACTCCTTCTTTGACTGACCGAAGCCTCAGCAACACGTTGTCCAGAAACAGGAGTTTGTAACCTCCCAGTCTCTGGGAACGCGTTGCACAGACCTTTCTGCAAGGCCTCCCGAAGATGTTTCATCCTCTGCTCCCTCTGCGATGGCAAGATAAGGTCCGCAACCTTACCCTTGTAACGTGGATCAAGGAGGGTTGCCAGCCAGTATTGGTCCTTCTCCTTGATACCACGAATACGAGGATCCTTACGCAGGCTTTGCAGGATCAGGGAGGCCATGCAGCGTAGGTTTGCTAATGCATTCGGTCCGGAGTCCTCTGGGTCACTAAGGACGACATGGTCCGCAGCCACCTCCTCCCAGCCACGTACAAGTCCATGTGTTTCTTGGGACTGATCCCTTAAAGACTGCTGCTGATGCTGAGTGCCAGGCTCCACCTCCATACTGACACAATCTTCCTCCTCCTCCTCTTCCTGTGTGATCGGCGGGCACGCAGGAACACTGTCTGGATAAAGGGGGCCTTGAGAGCTAAGGAAGTCCTCCTCTTCCTGCCTCTGTTCTGCCTCAAGTGCCCTGTCCATTATTCCACGCAGCGTGTGCTCCAACAGGTGGACAAGGGGGACAGTGTCACTGATGCATGCACTGTCACTGCTCACCATCCTCGTGGCCTCCTCAAATGGTGACAGGACAGTGCATGCATCCCTGATCATGGCCCACTGGCGTGGGGAAAAAAACCAAGCTCCCCTGACCCTGTCCTGGTGCCATACTCGCACAGGTACTCATTGATGGCCCTCTGCTGCATGTGCAGCCGCTGCAGCATGGCCAATGTTGAGTTCCACCTGGTGGGCATGTCACAGATTAGGCGGTTCTTGGGCAGGTTAAACTCCTTTTGGAGGTCCGTCAGCCGAGCACTGGCATTATATGACCGGTGGAAATGCACACAGACTTTCCTGGCCTGCCTCAGGACATCCTGTAAGCCCGGGTACCTGCCCAAGAACCACTGCACCACCAAGTTAAGGACGTGAGCCAAACAGGGCACAAGGGTCATTTGTCCCTGTCGGAGGGCAGAGAGGAGGTTGGTGCCATTGTCGCAAACCACCATTCCTGCCTTAAGTTGGCGTGGCGTCAACCACCTCTGAACCTGCCCCTGCAGAGCTGACAGAACCTCTGCCCCAGTGTGGCTCCTGTCCCCCAAGCACACCAGCTCAAGCACCACATGGCATCTTTTGGCCTGCGTACTTGCGTAGCCCCTTGAACGGCTACGGAGCACTGCTGGTTCCGAGGACAAAGCACAGGAAGAGGCCATGGAGGAAGAAGAAGAGGAGGGGGTGGAGGAGAGAGGTGTGTCACAATCATTAGCATTTTGGAGGCGTGGTGGCGGAACAACCTCCAACACTACTGCACCTTGTCCTGCATCCTTCCCAGCTGCCAGCAGAGTCACCCAATGCGCCGTGAAACTTAGGTAACGTCCCTGTCCATGCCTGCTGGACCATAAGTCAGCGGTAATATGCACCTTACCGCTGACCGCCCTGTCCAGCAAGGCATGGACATTGCGTTCCACATGCCGGTAGAGAGCTGGAATCGCCTTCCGTGAGAAAAAGTGGCGTTTGGGTACCTGCCACTGAGGAACCGCACATTCCACAAACTCACGGAAGGGGGCAGAGTCTACCAACTGAAAAGGCAGCAGTTGAAGTGCTATCAATTTTGCCAAGCTAGCATTCAACCGCTGGGCATGTGGATGGCTGGGAGCAAACTTCTTTCGGCGGTGCAGCAGCTGGGGCAGGGAAATTTGCCTGGTACAATCTGACGTCGGTGTACCAAAAGCAGATTGCCCACAAGTACTTGGCTGTGACACACCTAATTCTACACCTTCATTCCTCTCAGTGCAGGTCTCAGAGAGGACTGAAGGTCTAGTGGGGTTGGAAATCTCAGCTGATGAGGAGCAAGGAGAGGTCCTCTTTGTTCTTTGGTGTGGGTCTTTTAGATACGCTTGCCAACGAACTGCATGGCAGGTCAACATATGTCTGGTCAAGCATGTGGTACCCAAGCGGGAGATGTTTTGGCCACGCGAGATACGCTTGAGACATATGTTGCAAATAGCAGCGGTGCGATCTGATGCACTTGTCTCAAAAAAGGTCAACACCAAAGAACTTTTTGAATAACGCGCAGAGACTGCAGCGCCCTGCACATGTGGAGCTTTGGGGTGTGATGCAGTCAATGTGCTGCCCTTAGGCTGGCCCCTGGAGGGCATCCTGCCTCGTTGGTGATGTGCCGCCTCCTCCTCCTCCTCTCTCCTATCAGGCACCCACGTTGAGTCAGTGACCTCATCATCCCCTCCCTCCTCATCACTGGAGCAAACCTGGCAGTATGCTGCAGCAGGGGGAGCATGACTGCCAGATTGCTGTCCTTCTTGGGCACCCCCTCTGTCCGTGCTCATGTTACTGCCTTCATCGAGCTCAGTATCATCATCAGAGCCTTCCAAACGCTGGGCATCCTCCTGGAGCATGTACCCAACACTGTGGTCAAACAGTTCGAGGGACTCCTCAGAAGGACATGGTGGGGCTAGGGAAGGAGTCACTGATGACATTGAGCCGAGGGAAGAGGCCGCTGCTTTGCCAGACAAAGTACCCTGGGCATGGGTGAGAGAGGATGAGGAGGATGAGGACGGCTTGGTCATCCACTCGACCAAGTCTTCCGCATGTTGCGGCTCAACACGGCCATCTGCCGAAAAAAAGGCCAAGCGTGTCCCACGGCCACGTGCTGATGAGGATGCACCGTCTCCACGACCAGCACTAGACACAGAGCCTGCTTGCCCTCTCTTATTGGCTTGTGACTGTCTGCCTCTCCTTCTTGGCCTTCCAGACATACTAATGGCCTGTAGCTGCACTAAGCTGGGATAGATATATATGTACTGATACTGCAGCTAGCAAAATCAACTGCCTGCCTGTAGTATGAGAACACCACCAACCTTCTACAGGTAGCTTTAGCTGAACACTGTGCAGAGCTCGCAAAAAACTAACTTGTAGCTTTTTTAGCTGCCTGCGGTAGTGATAGAATCAGGAAAACACCACCAACCTTCTACAGGTAGCTTTAGGTGAACACTGTGCAGAGCTCGCAAAAAATAACTTGTAGTTTTAGCTGAACACTGTGAGCAGGACGCACTGCACTAACTTGTAGTTTTAGCTGAACACTGTGAGCAGGACGCACTGCACTAACTTGTAGCTTTAGATGAACACTGTGCAGAGGTCTCACTACACCAACTTGTAGTTTTAGCTGAACACTGTGAGCAGGACGCACTGCACTAACTTGTAGTTTTAGCTGAACACTGTGAGCAGGACGCACTGCACTAACTTGTACCTTTAGATGAACACTGTGCAGAGGTCTCACTACACCAACTTGTAGGTTTAGCTGAACACTGTGAGCAGGACGCACAGCACTAACTTGTAGTTTTAGCTGAACACTGTGAGCAGGACGCACAGCACTAACTTATAGTTTTAGCTAAACACTGTGAGCAGGATGCACTGCACTAACTTGTAGCTTGAGATGAACACTGTGCAGAGATCTCACTACACCAACTTGTAATTTTAGCTGAACACTGTGAGCAGGACGCACTGCACTAACTTGTAGCTTTAGATGAACACTGTGCAGAGGTCTCACTACACCAACTTGTAGTTTTAGCTGAACACTGTGAGCAGGACGCACAGCACTAACTTATAGTTTTAGCTAAACACTGTGAGCAGGACGCACTGCACCAACTTGTAGGTTTAGCTGAACACTGTGAGCAGGACGCACTGCACTAACTTGTATTTTTAGCTGAACACTGTAAGCAGGACGCACAGCACAAACTTGTAGTTTTAGCTGAACACTGTGAGCAGGACACACTGCACCAACTTGTAGGTTTAGCTGAACACTGTGAGCAGGACGCACAGCACTAACTTGTATTTTTAGCTGAACACTGTGAGCAGGACGCACAGCACTAACTTGTAGTTTTAGCTGAACACTGTGAGCAGGACGTACTGCACCAACTTGTAGGTTTAGCTGAACACTGTGAGCAGGATGCACAGCACTAACTTGTATTTTTAGCTGAACACTGTGAGCAGGACGCACAGCACTAACTGATAGTTTTAGCTGAACACTGTGAGCAGGACGCACTGCACTAACTTGTAGCTTTAGATGAACACTGTGCAGAGATCTCACTACACCAACTTGTAGTTTTAGCTGAACACTGTGAGCAGGACGCACAGCACTAACTGTAAATAGTCTAGCTGCCTGACTGTGGTACTAATAGGATCAAAAGAACACCAGCAATTTTCTTCAGGTAGCTGTAAATACTGTAACAAGACAAGCCTGCCTGTCAGTAAGAAGATAACAGGAACGGATCTAGCTAAACTGAATACAGTGTGTATATATATATATATATATATATATATATGCAACACCTGGGATGCATATATATACACAATACACTGTAAGTGCAGCTAACTGACTGACTGTTCTGCCTAATCTATCTAACTCAAATCAAATGTCACTGTCTGTCTGTCTCTCTCTCTCTCTCAATGAACGCCGGAACACACACTACACAGGGCCGCCGTGCAGGCGACTTTATATAGTGTGGGGCATGTACTAAATCCCCTGAGCCATAATTGGCCAAAGCCTCCTTGGCTTTGGCCAATTATGGCTCTCTGTTCAGACGGCGCTGTGATTGGCCAAGCATGCGGGTCATAGTGCATGCTTGGCCAATCATCAGCCAGCAATGCACTGCGATGCCGCAGTGAATTATGGGCCGTGACGCGCCACACGAATTTGGCACGAACGGCCCATATCGTTTGCAATTCAGCGAACGGGTGAACAGACGATGTTCGAGTCGAACATGGGTTCGACTCGAACACGAAGCTCATCCCTACTCAAGAATGATGGCACATGTCCTTCAAAATATATTTGGCTAGGACTGTAACCTTGTATTTGTTTGAAGCATATGTCAAGTCAAAATTTTTTTTCCTTTTGAATAGAGTAAAGAAGGGTTAAAACCCCTTTTGGGTTATTTGCTGCTTCCTGTACCCTGCTGAGAAGATTTTTCTTCACTTTCTATCTGGAAAGTGCAACAGCAAATGAGAAAAATCCAATCCAAAGTGAATTGAAATTTTAAAGAGCTTTCTCATGAAGAGGTGGTTGCATTGGAAGATTCTCCTCATATTTCATTGACGACAACTGGAAATGTTTACATTTCCCCTTACTTTCTGCCTGGTTAAGAATGGTCACCAGGACAAAAGGATGGGTAAAGCTGTCCCAGCAGGGAGACATGCATAATACTCTGACCAAGGGTTTTTATCCTTCCTTTTCCAAAACTAAAACAACTGCCTTTACATACACTTTTGAGATGTGTTATTCAGATTCAGGAAATTTAGAAGTCACAAATAATAAGACATTACAATGCATAGGCTACACTAGATTGACAAAAGTATTGGGACGCCTTTACACGCACATGAACTTTAATAATAGGGTTTAATATTGAGTTGGCCCACCCTTTGCAGCTCTTCTGGAAAGGCTGTCCACAAGGTTTAGAAGTGTGTCTATGGAAATGTTTGACCATTCTTCCTGAAGCGCATCTGTGAGGTCAGGCACTGATGTGGACGAGAAGGCCCAAAGGTGTTCTATCGGATTGAGGTCACGACTATGTGCAGGCCAGTCAAGTTCTTCCACCCCAAACTCACTCATCCATGTCTTTATGGACCTTGTTTGTGCACTTGTGCGCAGTCATGTTAGAACAGGAAGGGACCATACCCAAACTGTTCCCACAAAGTTGGGAGCATGAAATTTTCCAAAATGTCTTGGTATGCTGACACCTTAAGAGCAGGGATGAGCCCAAAGTTCGCCTATTCGCTGAACAACGAACAATATGCAGTGTTCGTGGCAAATTCTAAAGCTGCCGCAAACCGTTAAAGTCTATGGGACACTAACATGAAAAATCAAAAGTGCTCATTTTAAAGGCTTATATGCAAGTTATTGTCATAAAAAAGTGTTTGGGGACCTGGGTCCTGCCCCAGGGGACATGTATCAATGCTCATTTTTTTTTTTAAAAACTGTAGTTTTTTCAGGAGCAGTGATTTTTTTAATGCTTAAAGTGAAACAATAAAAATGAAATACTCCTTTAAATATCGTGCCTGGGGGTGTCTATAGTATGCCTGTAAAGTGGCGCATTTTTCCTGTGTTTAGAACAGTACCACAGCAAAATTACATTTCTAAAGGAAAAATTGTAATTGAAAACTGATCGCGGCTGTAATGAATTGTCGGGTCTCGGCAATATAGATAAAACTCATTGAAAAAGAGAGCATAGGATCCCCCTCAGTCCATTATCAGGCCCTTTGGGTCTGGTATGAATATTAAGGGGAACCCTGAACCAAAATTTTTTTTAAAAATTGCGTGAGGGTCCCCCTAAAATTCATACCAGGCTCTTCAGGTCTTATATGGAAATTAGGGGGAACCCTGCACCAATTATTTTTAAAAATGGCGTAGGGGTCCCCCCCCAAAATCCATACCAGACCCTTCATGGATTTGGGGGGGGGGGGGGCTGCGCCTTTTTTTTTTTTTTTAATTTGGCGCAGGGTTCCACTTAATTTCCATATCCATATCAGACCTGAAGGGCCTTTTTTTAAATTTAGGTTCAGGGTTCCCCTTAATATTCATAGGGTCTGGTAATGGACTGGGGGGGATCCTATGCTCTTTTTTACAATGAGTTTTATCTATATTCCTGAGACCCGACAATTCATTACAGCCGCAATCAGTTTTAAATGACAATTTTTCCTTTAGAAATGTCATTTTGCTGTGGTACTGTTCTAAACACAGGAAAAATGTGCCACTTTGCAGGCATACTATAGACACCCCCCAGGCATGACATTTAACCACTTGACCACTGGGCACTTACACTCCCTTCCTAACCAGACCAATTTTCAGCTTTTGGTTCTCTCACACTTTGAATGACAAATACTCAGTCATGCAACACTGTACCCATATGAAATTTTTGTCCTTTTTTTCACACAAATAGAGCTTTCTTTTGGTGGTATTTAATCACTGCTGGGTTTTTTATTTTTGTGCTGTAAATGAAAAAATGACCGAAAATTCTGTAAAAAAAAATACATTTTCTTTGTTTCTGTTATAAAATTTTGCAAATTAGTAATTTTTCTTCATAAATTTTGGCCAAATTTTATACTGCTACATATCTTTGGTAAAAAATAATCCAAATCAGTGTATGTTATTCGGTCTGTGTGAAAGGTATAGAGTCTACAAGCTATGGTGTCAATCTCTGAAAATTGATCACACCTGATGTACTGATGGCCTAGCTCATTTCTTGAGACCCTAACAATCCAGCACAGTACAAATACCCCCCAAATGACCCCTTTTTGGAAAGTAGACATTCAAAGGTATTTAGAAAGAGGCATGGTGAGTTTTTTGAAGTTGTATTTTTTCCCACTATTCTTTGCAAAATCAAGATTTCTTTTTCTTTCTTTTTTTTCCACAAAATTGTTATATTAGCAAGTTATTTCTCACACACAGGATATGCATACCACAAATTACACCCCAAAACACATTCTACTACTTCTTCTGAGTATGGCGATACCACATGTGTGAGACTTTTACACACCGTGGCCACATTCAAAGGCCCAACATGCAGGGAGCACCTTCAGGCGTTCTAGGAGCATAAATTACACCTATAATTTCTTGACTACCTCTTGCATAGCTCGCAACTGTCCCTTATTTCGAGGAACTGTCCTTAATTTGGAGCAATGTCCCTCCATCCCTCCTTTCTCTTCATTTGTCCCTCATTTTGGTCTGATTTATATAGTTGTATATAAAATGCACCTTTTATCTTTCAAAAAGTGTTTCCCAGTACTAAACCTTTCATCCAATTTCTAAATTGCTACATTTGTAAATTTTAAAAGCCAATATAAACAAATAGCAGTGGTAAAAAAAAAAGTTTTTGTGGATTTAATTAACCTTTTTCTTGGTCTCCTTAAAGGGGGTGTGTCAGGGGGGCGTGTCCTATGCCTACATACATTTGTTAGTAGGTGTCCCTCATTCCCATCTCAAAATGTTAGGAGGTATGCTGCTTGCACTTTTGAAGGCCCTGGAGCACCAGGACAATAAAAACAGCCAAAAAATTACCCCATTATGGAAAGAAAACACCCCAACGTATAATCTATGAGGCATATTGAGTCTTTTAAACATGTCATTTTTTTGGGAAAACGTAGAAAGAAAATGAAAACGCATTTTTTTTAACACAAAGTTGTCCATTTATACAATATTTCTAACACATAGCATGTACATGGCAAAAATTACACCCCAAAACATTGTCTGCTACTCCTCCTGAGTACGATGATACCACATGTGTGAGACTTTTACACAGCCTGGCCACATACAGAGGCCTAACATGCAGGGAGCACCATCAGGCGTTCTAGGTGTATAAATGTCAAATGTAATTTGACTACCTATTACACTTTGAGGCACTGTAGTGGCATGGATGAGCTGTGGATGGGGATGGCTAAGCATGGTTGAGCCATAAATGTGGATGGCTGGGTATGGCTGAGTATGAATGGGATGGCTGAGAATGGCTGAGTGGGTATGGCTGAGTATGACTGGGTCGGGTATGGTTGAGTATGGCTGGGTGGGTATGGCTGAGTGTGGATGGGATGGCTGGGTATGGCTGAGGATGAATGGATGAGTATTGCTGAGTATGGATGGATGGATGGATGAATATTGCTGAGGATGGATGGATGAGTATTGCTGAGTAAGAATGGATGGATGAGTATTGCTGAGTATGGATGAGTATTGCCGAGTATGGATGCGTATGGATGGCTGAGCATGGATGAATGGATGAGTATTGCTGAGTATGGATGAGTATGGATGGATGCTTATCAGAGCCGGTGCTACCACTAGGCAAACTAGACAGTCGCCTAGGGTGCACTGCTGCCTAGGGCGCCCGGCCACTGGTGTTTCTATTCTCTTCTTTCTGCATCAAGCAACTAAATCTCAGCATCAGCAGGCAGCCACTGCTCCGTTCGCACATAGTGTCAGAGGCACAGCAGCGGCGGAGGACTGTGTCTGTGTCCCGACTCCCGAATGAATAGACGGAAACAATCATTGATGGGCGCTGGAGAGGCTGCATTGTTGGGCGCTGGTGAGGCTGCATTGATGGACGCTGGTGAGGCTGCATTTGATTGGCGCTGGTGAGGCTGCATTTGATTGGCGCTGGTGAGGCTGCATTTGATTGGCGCTGGTGAGGCTGCATTTGATTGGCGCTGGTGAGGTTGCATTTGATGGGTGCTGGTGGGGCCGCATTTGATAGGCACTAGTGAGGCTGTATTTGATGGGCGCTGGCGAGGCTGCATTTGATGGGCGCTAGCGAGGCTGCATTTGATGGGCGCTGGTGAGGCTGCATTTGA
The DNA here is from genome assembly GCF_042186555.1 of Aquarana catesbeiana. Taxonomy (NCBI): domain Eukaryota; kingdom Metazoa; phylum Chordata; class Amphibia; order Anura; family Ranidae; genus Aquarana; species Aquarana catesbeiana. The sequence goes on from NC_133331.1 coordinate 269,165,542, forward strand.
TTGGTGCTGGTGAGGCTGCATTTAGATGGGTGCTGGTGAGGCTGCATTTGATGGGTGCTGGTGAGGCTGCATTTGATGGGTGCTGGTGAGGCTGCATTTGATGGATGCTGGTGGGCTGCATTTGATGGGCGCTGGTGAGGCTGCATTTGATGGGCGCTGTTGAAGCTGCATTTGATGGGTGCTGGTGGGCTGCATTTGATGGGCACTTCCTTAAAAAGGTGGGCTATACATGGGCAGGGCAAAGGGGTGGAGCCAGGGGGGGCTGCAAAATGAGGTTTTGCCTAGGGTGTCAAAAATCCTTTCACCAGCCCTGATGATTATTGCTGAGCATGGATGAGTATGGATGGCTGAGCATGGATGGATGGATGAGTATTGCTGAGCATGGATGAGTATGGATGGCTGAACATGGATGGATGAATGAGTATTGCCGAGTATGGATGAATGGATGAGTATTACTGAAGATGGATGGATGGATGGATGAGTATTGCTGAGGATGGATGAGTAATGCTGAGGATGGATGAGTAATGCTGAGGATGGATGGGTGGATGAGTATTGCTGAGTAATGCTGAGGATGGCTGAGTAATGCTGAAAATGGCTGAGGATGGATGGATGGCTGGATGAGTGCATAAATGGGCACAGAACAATACACATCCAGCCCACAGCACTGCAGCACCTGATCTCTCCCCTCTCTGTATGATCTGTACAGAGAGGGGATAGAGGAACCGGACGTGACGCCGGCTTTATTTACAAGTGATCGCTCATGTAGTAAACGGCCACTGTCAGCGGCCATTTACCGTGATCCGGAGGACCCGGCAGTCACAGATATTCCCGGATGCATGCCCCAGGGAGCGTGCAGGAGCAAGATTCTGGAAGGAAGTCCATGGACGCCCTCCCAGAATAAGCCAACCGCGCTGCAGCCGTCTTTCGGCTATGGCCCGGTCAGCAAATGGTTAAGAGAATATTTAATTTTTATTGTTTCACTTTAAGCATTAAAAAAATCACTGCACCCAAAAACATGCCCATTTTTGAAAACATTTTTTTGCATTGATATATGTCCCCTGGGGCAGGACCCAGGTCCCCAAACACTTTTTATGACAATAACTTGCATATACAGTGGGGGCGGAAAGTATTCAGACCCCCTTAAATTTTTCACTCTTTGTTATATTGCAGCCATTTGCTAAAATCATTTAAGTTCATTTTTTTCCTCATTAATGTACACACAGCACCCCATATTGACAGAAAAACACTGAAAAGAAAAACTGAAATATCACATGGTCCTAAGTATTCAGACCCTTTGCTCAGTATTTTGTAGAAGCACCCTTTTGATCTAATACAGCAATGAGTCTTTTTGGGAAAGATGCAACAAGTTTTTCACACCTGAATTTGGGAATCCTCTGCCATTCCTCCTTGCAGATTCTCTTCAGTTCTGTCAGGTTGGATGGTAAACCTTGGTGGACAGCCATTTTTAGGTCTCTCCAGAGATGCTCAATTGGGTTTAAGTCAGGGCTCTGGCTGGGCCATTCAAGAACAGTCACGGAGTTGTTGTGAAGTCACTCCTTCGTTATTTTAGCTATGTGCTTAGGGTCATTGTCTTGTTGGAAGGTAAACCTTCGACCCAGTCTGAGGTCGTAAGCACTATGGAGAAGGTTGTCATCCAGGATATCCCTGTACTTGGCCGCATTCATCTTTCCCTCGATTGCAACCAGTCGTCCTGTCCCTGCAGCTGAAAAACACCCCCACAGCATGATGCTGCCACCACCATGTTTCAGTGTTGGGACTGTATTGGAGAGGTGATGAGCAGTGCCTGGTTTTCTCCACACATACCGCTTAGAATTAAGGCCAAAAAGTTCTATCTTGGTCTCATCAGATCAGAGAATCTTATTTCTCACCATCTTGGAGTACTTCAGGTGTTTTTTAGCAAACTAAAATTAGAAATTAGATTTTTTACATTTTGTAATTTTATATGTTTTATAGCAGAAAGTAAAATATATTGTGCTGTTTTTTTCAAAATTGTTGGTCTTTTTTTTGTTTTTTAGCGCAAAAAATTAAAACGCACCAAAAAAGAAAGCTCAAAAAATGACATATATTTTATCTGGGTACAGCATTGCATGACCGCTCAATTGTCAGTTAAAGCAATGCAGTGCCATATTAAAAAATATGGCCTGGTCATGAGAGAGTGTAAATCTTCCAAAGGTCAAGTCGATAAGTTTAAGACCATTCAGATCCTAATGAGGAAAACTAAGCCCAGATAAAGGGGGTCTGTTAGAACTTTCATAACATGTTGGCTTGTCCTTTTGAGGTCTTATAAAATAATAAAGTTCTCATTGTTTCTCAGCATTTGGTTTGACGCTCCATTTTTTTTCCTGTGCTCCATTCTCAGAGAGAACAAAATGGAAAATTGTATCAAATACTTACTGTAATTTTCCTTTCCTGATGCCATACCATGGCAGCATACTAGTGATAGGCTCCACCTGTCTTCCACTCCCTCAGGACCAGTGAATAGCATAAATTAAACGCCCCACCCCATTCTTTGTAATTAGCTACATACCGAAACATACAAGGGTGGGTCCGTATGCTGCCATGGTTTGGCGTCAGGAAAGGAAAATTATGGTAAGTATTTGATACAATTTTCCATTTTCCTGATGCCACAAGGGCAACATACTAGTGATAAATAACTAGCTGACAGGGTGGATTCTACTTGTCGTTTCAATTTTTAATCAGAATGGGACAGAAGACGCAACAGTCCTTTCTCTGCAGAAAGACCCCTGGATCTACTCCGTACCGCTTCAAAAGGTATCCTGGGGTGACCATGATACTTCCCTGCAGATGGATTCCATGGATGCCTTCGAATGGGCAGCACATGAGACTGAAACCGCTCTAGAAGAGTATGTATCCACTGCTGAAGGAGGTTCACGACCCCTCGCCCTATATGCATGACCAAACCTACTAAGTCCAGGAGGTAGCCTCTTTATCCTGACAAATTCCAGCTGGAAAGATGAAAGGCTTGTTACAGGCTTATTACATGATCTGAAAAGGGCAATTGTGGGTGGGGACTTCAAGTTCTGTACACGTTCAATTTGTGTGATCCTTCTGAGTGATGCCCAGATGACTGTTAGATGGAGGGCTGTCACTACCCTTGATACAAGATGATCTACCAGACACAAGTATACTTCTGGAAAGAAAACAATATCTTTTTCTGAAGCTCTCCGAGCTTGAATCTCAGACATTCTTCTGCTTGAAGATCTTGCGATAGATACTGCCTAGTAGGTAATGTCACAAACTGAACACTGTTCTGTTGGAGCAAATGGTTGAACTGATTTGAAATCCAGCAACACCAATAGATTCGACTGGGAAAGATCCTCTTTCGTGGTGGTCGAAAACTCCTGACTGTCTTCAAAATTTGTGCAAGCGAAAGGATTTCCAGCTCATTTAAGCTTTGTTATTGCCTACCTAGTCAACTCTTGCAATCTCAAGGAATATAGGCTAAGGCTCATGTCTAATCTGGTCTACAAGAAGTCAAGAACAGCTGTCACCGGAGGTGCAGTAGTATCAATATCTTGCCCTGCTGAGGAATAACGCAAACTTGTTCCAGATTTTGGCATAGATGTTGTCAGTAAAGTGCCTTCTCACATTCCACAAGGTAGAGATCATCCTAGAGCAGGCTAGGTTCCCCTATCAGTCGTCCTGTTTGCAGCCACGGCCTACGTATGTGCAAAGGGGAATTGGCTTCTGTCTCATGAGATGAATGGCCACGAAAACTCAAGGCCCTCATTGTCAAAATGGAGGAATGGATATGACTACCATGTTCTCTCTCGACAGCCTCAAGAGGAATCTGATTACGAGAAATTTTGTTGGAAAATATATAGGCTAGATTGCAGATCCATGGAGAAAATCAAGGCATTTGTCCCCTCTGCCTTGGGGTGCGTAACAGATTCAGACATCCTCCTAAGTTTGAAATTTGAAATTGCTGCGAGAAGCAATGTAGTCTGTCTGTGGTTGGCCCCACCTGTGGACCAGCTCATTTTTTTCTTGTGCCATACCTGAAACAAACAGCAGGGGGCATTGAAGGAAAGCTCGCCTGTCCTAGGAAGCAGAGGGAAGGCAAAGGAGGCTCTTCCTGACCAAACCTCCAGGGTCGTTTGAGCCTTTCTAATTATCCCTGGAAATCTATAGATCTACCCTGTGACTCTGACCCTCATTATTAACAAGAGGGCAGCTTTTCCCAAAAGAAAAATGGCGGTTGGTACTCCCGCCAGCCAGTGTGCATGTGCAGACCGGCGTAGCCCGATTATGTCATCAAGAGCACCTCCAGCACAGGAAAAACAGTCCAGCACAGGATAAAACAAGCGAAAGGGCAAACATAATCAACAAATGGAGCCAAAGAAGGCACAGAAAAGGAAGAGATCAAGGTAAAAAAGGGAAACATATAGGGAGACAGAAAAGAAAAACAAAAAGGGATAGGCAGCCCTGTGAAATACAAGGGACCAAAGGAGTGAAATTAATTAACTAGCTGGCCCCCCAAGTCTCAGCCTGCAGACACTTACGGGCAGATTTCGTTTCTAAAGAGGTTACACTGCAGGACCCCATCAAGACCCACAGAAGAGGTTCCCAGGCTGTTTAGCGCAATTTAGTGGCCCGAGCGCTGGGACTTCCCACTGGGAGAGGCTCAACCCAGCCGGATGCTGTACGGAGACAGAGGTGGGAACATAGTACTGATACTCTTCTTCACTGGTGCGTGGAGGTATGAGGAAAAAAAGAAGAACTGGGTGGGGCCTAACTAGGCCTTTAATTTATGCTATTCACTGGTCCTGAGGGAGTCGAAGAGAGGCAGAGCCTATCACTAGTATGCTGCCATGTTGGCGTCAGGAAAATAGATTACAGCACACACATACAAAAATTACATTTAGATCATGCAAGGCTACTTAAAACACCTGAACAAATTCAAAAATATGGGGATTTGGTAACACTATATGGTCACATAGTGCTAAGCCCACTTAATGCATCATTCTCAGAGAGGGGGCAATGTTAACATCTAAGCTTTTATGAGCTGCTATTAAAAAAAAAAAATCCTTTTAAAATATACTTATCATTGCTCCTGTGCTCAGATATTATAAGGAAATGTCAAATAACTGAAACCATGTGTAAAAGACCAATTTTAGAACGTCTGCACGTAAGAAGTTTTTACAACACTTTTTTTAAATCAACATTGCACAACCTATTCACTACATAATCTTTAGTGTTGCCCAATGATAACTGTTTGTCTTGGCATGATGACAGGTCAGTAAAGTGCATTAAACACTGTCATAAATGTGTGCTTAAATAAATAAGCCATCCTTCATGCCAAAAGTTTATTGTACGGCAATAAAAACATATACAAAAGAAGTACACTCACTTGCCACTTTATTAGGTACACCCTGCTAGTACCGTGTTGGACCCCCTTTTACCTTCAGAACTGCCTTAATTCTCCACCACATCCCAAAGGTGCTCTATTGGATTGAGATCTGGTGACTGTGGAGGCCATTGGAGTGCAGTGACCTCATTGTCCAGTGGTGAGATGATTTGAGCTTTGTGACATGGTGCATTATCCTGCTGGAAGTAGCCATCAGAAGATGGGTACACTTTAGTCATAAAAGGATGGACATGGTCAGAAACAATACTCAGGTAGGCCATTGCTTTTAAACAATGCTCAGTTGGTACTAAGGGGTACAAAGTGTGCCATGAAAATATCCCCCACATCATTACACCACCACCATCGTGAACCGTTGATACAAGGCAGGATGGATCCATGCCTTCATGTTGTTTCCGTCAAATTCTGACCCTACCATCTTACCAGGCAACATTTTTCCAGTCTTTTATTGTCCAATTTTGGTGAGCCTGTGCGAATGGTAGCCTCAGTTTCCTGTTCTTAGCTGACAGGAGTGGTATCTGGTGTGGTCTTCTGCTGCTGTAGCTCATCTGCTTCAAGGTTCGATGTGTTGTGCATTCAGAGATGGTATTCTGCATACCTTGGTTGTAACAAGTGGTTATTTGTGTTACTGTTCCCTTTCTATCATCTCAAACCAGTCTGCCCATTCTCCTCTGACCTCTGACATCAACAAGGCATTTTCCTCCACACAACTGCCGCTGACTGGACATTCTCTTTTTCGGATCATTCTCTGTAAATCCTAGAGATGGTTGTGTGTGAAAATCCCAGTAGATCAGCAGTTTTTGAAATATTCAGACCAGACCCTTCAGGCACCAACAACTATGCCATGTTCAAAGTCACTTAAATCCCCTTTCTTTCCCATTCTGATGCTCGGTTTGAACTTCAGCAAGTCGTCTTCACCACGTGTAGATGCCTAAAGTTGCTGTCATGTGATTGGCTGATTAGCAATTTGTGTTACCAACAGCTGTAGCTAATAAAGTGGCCAGTGAATGTACAGTATTTTATGTAGCACCCTGGTGTTTAGGCAGGGTTGCTCCTAAATTTACCTGCCATGTATAGATGCAGGTACAGATGCCTTGGCTAATTGTTGAGGATCAATTGATTTCACTCTAATGCCCCGTACACACGGTCGGATTTTCCGACGGAAAATGTGTGATAGGTCCTTGTCGGAAATTCCGACCATGTGTGGGCTCCATCACACATTTTCCATCGAAATTTCCGCCACACAAAGTTTGAGAGCTTGCTATAAAATTTTCCGACAACAAAATCCGGAAATTCCGATCGCGTGTACACAAATCCGACGCACAAAGTGCCACGCATGCTCAGAATAAATTAAGAGACGAAAGCTATTGGCTACTGCCCCGTTTATAGTCCTTCTGTACGTGTTTTACGTCACCGCGTTCAGAACGGTCGGATTTTCCGACAACTTTGTCTGACCGTGTGTATGCAAGACAAGTTTGAGCCAACATCCGTCGGAAAAAATCCATGGATTTTGTTGTCGGAATGTCCGATCAATGTCCGACCGTGTGTACGGGGCATAAGTCTATAATTGCTGCATTTCTCTCTTTTGCCGCTTGGTGGCATTAGATATGAGAATGGCAATGCAAGGTCAGATTATGGGTAAATGGGGTATCCCAGCCAATAGCAGGGGTTTTCTTGAATCCCTTGGCCTGCTGGGAGAACCTATATATTTGGGTGGAGTCAGGTGATCAGTGCTCTGTGCCACCTGGACGGCTGTCTGTGTAGACGTGTGTTGTATTGTCCGGGCTGCTAGGCTGGAGTTTGGGTCTATCCAGGGAACATCTGGCTGCTAGGCTGTCTAAGGGCCTATCCAGAAGCAGGAGAGCAGCATAGGGTTGGGATTGCGGCTTGCAGTCCAACCAGAAGTGACAGCCGGAGAACCTGTCGTGGTCGGAGGTAGAGGGGAAGCTGTCGTCACTAAGGGACCAACCACCTTATTATCAGGGACCACAGTGAGTAGCTGAAGCAAGTACCGGAGCAGTATTCTCACCAACCGGGGACGGTGAAGAATCAGGAAACTTCAGTGGGTATCAAGGGACCCAGCCATTGGAGGTGATGCTGGCAGAGCAGCCTTGTGTGTCAAGCCAGGGATGGAGCAGGCCAGTGGGGTGAAGCTTGAGAAATATCTTGAGTTCCAAACTAGGGACCCAGCAGAGAGGCGGGGGTGATGCTTGAGGAAGATACTACCGTGAAGACTGGAGGGGGTCAAGAGATTCAGTGGCAGTGAATCATCTAGTCTAGTGAGAGACTGGGAGCTCAGTGGGCTGTCCTCCTGTTGAAGTCTCAAAGTATGCCAATTAATCTTGCAACTACCTAAGGGTGTCCTGGCCCCAACCCTCTCTCCCAAAGTTCTGTTAAGAGAAATAAAATCTCTTTTGCATACAAGTGTCTGGCGCCCAATCAATCTACCTTGCATTACACCCACTATGCCTTGCAACACACCATATACAGAAGGATGTCAGCTATCTCTGACTCTGGAGGTTCTCATTAGACTGAAGGAGGCCTGGGATCTTGCTACATTTTGCGCCCAACGTGGGGCTAAGGCACTATTATTGCAGCAGTCGCCATAGCAACCCAGCTACAGCTACATCTGGATTTTGTCTAGCTCCGTGGGAAGGTGGCAAGTAACATCTATACTTCTAATAGACTGGGTTGTTCTGTGTACTACCAATGTGGGGAAGAACCAACAAGTCTCATTGCTCATGGGAGAGGATCAGCCTGGTCTTTTGACACTTCGCAGCGCTGTGAGGGTTAACTTAGACTCTAAAATGGACTCCATTACAGTTTTGGCGCGCCGCAGCATGAAGAAGGCGGGCGCCACAGTTCCCAGAGAACATTTGTATGAATCCGATGGCAGGGGGAGGAGTTCCCACTCTGCAGAGGGGCATAAGGAAGTGCTGCCACGTGTGTCTGATTGTGGGTTGGAGAGAGAGATGGCGCAGTTCGTAGGAGATATGGCGGATTGGAAAAAATACCCCCCGGGTGTTTGTTTCAGTCCGAGCAATGCAAAACCTGTCCTGACTGACACCGGAGTGCGGTATACACCGAAAAGTAAGCTTGCCCTGTATACGGCTGGAGGCTATGAGGCCTTGGGACTGATCTGCGGGAGATGTTCTGGCCTGACCACACAGTTGAGGCCTTGGATCGTCTGTGGACGCATTTATTTGAGGTCTCCCCAGCTCAACCTCCGTGGATACTGCAAGTTGACTGGGTGATGAGTGAGGTTCGGAGCAGGCATGTGCAATGGCGCATCCATATGAGCAAATGCACGTTAGCGTGCACATATGCACGCATCCACGAATCCTGGCGCACGGCGCCCTATTTAAACAGGGAGTTTGTCTAGTGTCAGTGCTGGATTGTCTTCAGCTTGTCCCTGTGTTCCTGATTACTGCTTCTGCCTGCTGACCTTGTTCTTGAAAGCCCGGCTTCCTCTACCCACTCTCTTGGATCTTCCCTGCATGTTTATCTGCCTTTGCTTACAATACTGACATTGGCTTGGACTTATGACCACGGCTCTGCCTTCTGATTGTGTACCCCGCTGCCAGCCTGTTGCTAACCTCTGCCTGTCCCTGACTACGGTGTTGCCTTCTGATTGTGTACCCCGCTGCCAGCCTGTTGCCAACCTCTGCCTGTTCCCGAATCTGCAGTTGATCCTGAACCTGTACTTACCTACCTAGCTCCCGCTGAACAAGTCTGGTGATCAGTCTCCACGTCTTCTCGACAGAGGTTCCTGTGTCTCCAGGCTTCAGCCTTCAGCCTGCAGGCACCTGCACCCTTCCATTGCCCTAGCAGTCCCTGTCTCCACCACCAGGGGTTCTTGGACCGGAACCATGCAATAGGCCACCCTCATCATCTCGGGCTCCTCTGTAAGGTACATTAAAGGAAGATATGCGTCAATCTGTAAGCGATGGCTTTCCAACCCCAGGACCCTTGAGAGTAGTACGTGGCTGGTAGGAGGAAGTTCCGGATACTGTAATCCTGAGTGACCCCGAGGAGTCTGCTTCTCAAGCCTTGGCAAATTTGAGGTGCATGAGCAACCTCATGCATCAAAGCCTGCAAAAGGACCCAAGAATACATTGCATAAAGGAGAAGGATGATTACTGGTTGACAACCCACCTTGACCACCGTTATAAGGGGAAGGTCTCAGAACTCATCCCCAAAGAGAGTGCAGAAGATAAAATCTCTTGAGGACACGTTAAAGAGGATTTTATTGAACGTTTTTCCTGACTCCAGTATGTTACAGTGTTGTGGAAAACGTAGTTTTGAGTCTTCTGTTGGTCAAGAGAGGAGCGTTGGAGAAGGCGTCCACCTAAGTGAGGCATTTCGGAATTTTTTTAGTCCTCGCCGCCCAGGACTGTCAGCTTCCACATCCCATCGGCAGTGTCTGCATCACATGGTGGACGATTACCTCGGGGCCAAAAAGAGATGGAGAGCTTTCCAGCTAACAATCCATTGACTTACTGGGTCATGAGAATAGACCACTGGCCATATCTTGCCCAGTATGCTATTAAGTTGTTGGGCTGCCCTGCATCCAGCATGCTTTCAGGACAGGCATTCAGTGCTGCAGGAGGTTTCGTTATTGATCATAAAATGCGTCTGTCCACAGACTCCATGGACGGTTTGACTTTTTTAAAAATGAATCAGTCCTGGATTACCAGCTATGAAGCCCCTGATGCCGATGTCACTTTTTAAGTCTTTTTGGGATGTGGAATCTCTGCAGGACTTCGAGGCTGCCTAGCTTTGAGGGTGTTCAATCATTTCATCTGGAAGAATGTTTTTGGTATAGGCACAATTAACACCCAAAGACCAGTTTTTCAGCACCTGTTTGACAGGTGCATATCATTGCAATTTTTTACAGCAAGGCCAATACTTGCTTTTATCAAGTGAAAGTTTTTTGATTAGGAAAGGAGTAGGGATGGGCTGACTGTTCGAGTCGAACATGAGTTCGACTCGAACATCGGCTGTTCGATCGTTCGATGAAGATCGAACATTATGGGCCGTTTGCGCCAAATTTGAGCAGTGCGTCACGGCCCATAATGCACTCCGTCATCGCAGTGCATTGCTGGCTGATGACTGGCCAAGCATGCACTATGACCCGCATGCTTTGGCCAATCACAGCGCCGTAAGCAAACAGAGCAATAATTGGCCAAAGGCAGGGTGCCTTTGGCCAATTATGGCTCAGGGGGTTAAGTAGACGCCCCACACTATATAAGGCCACCTGCACATCGGCCCTGTGTAGTGTGTTGCTGGCGCAGAGAGATATAGAGAGAGAGCGAGAGTGTGTCATTTCATTTACTTTGAACAGGCAGTTTATGCAGTTAGCTAGATCTCACTGCAGACCGTTCCTGCTGAACTATTTCCAATCTACTTCAGGCAGGCAGTTGATTCAGTCAGCTAGATCTCACTACAGACCGTTCCTGCTCTACTGTTTCTAATCTACTTCAGGCAGGCAGTTGATTCAGTTAGCTGCAGTGTATTTAATATTAATATGCAGTCAGACTGCTATATATATATATATATATATATATATATATATATACATATACACTGTATACAGTTTAGCTAGATCTCACTGCAGACCGTTCCTGGTGTACTGTTGCTAATATACTTCAGGCAGGCAGGCGATACAGTTAGCTGCAGTGTATTTATATATATATATATATATATATATATATATATATATATATATATATATATATATATATATGTCGCACTAACTCACGGTGGAGCTGCTGGTTTAAGCGGGTCTGTTACCTTCACTCTGCTTCCCTCTGTTTCACCGGCACCGGGTCTAGGGTTCCGTTGAGTTTACTCGTGGACGACACACGCACCAACACTGGAGTACGTTTTCAATGCTTTATTAAAACAAATGACTTAGGAAGTAGCAGGAAAGAGGCAGAAAGGAAACTTGCAGAAGAAACTCAAATATTCTCTGGTAGGGTTCTCTTGACAAAACTTCCTGGTAGAATTCAAATATTATTTGAAATGCGCTCCCCTCGTGGGACACACTCCTTGCTCGTCTGGATAGGCCTCTCTCACCGGTCTAGCAGCCAGCACGCAGCACGAATCAAAGTCTCTGCCACAGACTTGTTTGGGAATAAAATCCGTACGATCCTCTGCCACAGGATGTATAGATTTTCTGTAGTGAAAGTCAGTCACAGTGCTTGAACCTTTAAGCCGAGCCGGCAACACTATGCTGTATAGTTACTTTTGGATACGCCCTCCAACCGAGTCACCAGGCCCCTCTATAGACCAGCATGCTGCGTGATCTCTCCAAGACGGGTCCTCCCCTGGGATCCCCTCAGTTGTCCAGCTTTGTCACACAGGACCGACAGCTCAGGACCATTCCTCAGCCGCGGTGGTAGGCCCCAGACAAGCCTCTGGACCCACCCCTCGCCGCTGTATCGTGGGCCTCCCGAACAGAGGATCACGAGGTAGCTCCTTAACGCATACCTGTCGGCCAGGAGGGCCAACAGGTGGCTGGAAAAGGAACCCCAAAACATGGCGTCTTTCCCATAAATACCCTCGCCCAGAATGCAACTCAGAGGACCACCTCCACCGAGCGTGCCTCCGGGACAGAGGAGCATCCATATGCTTCAATACGTTGCCTTTCCAACCCTGACCAGTGGCAACAGCGACACCCACCAGTCAGCACGGAAACATACACGTCAGCCAAGCTTGAACAGGCAAACTTTAACCTTCTTAACGCACAATTTACTAAGATTACCTAACATGCGGTAGATTGCAAATCTACCAGCGCTACATATATATATATACACTACATACAGTTTAGCTGGATCTCACTGCAGACCGTTCCTGGTGTGCTGTTGCTGATATACTGCAGGCATATTATGTATTATTATGTATTATGTATATTATGTGTATATACTGTATATACATCCCAGCTTTGTATATATATATATATATATATATATATATATATATATATATATATATATACTGCATACAGTTTATCTTCATCTCACTGCAAACCGTTCCTGGTGTACTGTTTCTAATATACTTCAGGCAGGCAGTTGATTCAGCTAGCTGCAGTGCATTTAATATATATATACAGGCTTGTATATATATATATATATAGTCTAGCCAAGCCCATACCTGACTGTAGGCCATTCCTGGAGTACGTGTTCAAAGACACTTTCAGGTAGGGATGAGCCGAATACCCCCCCGGTTAGGTTCACACCAGAACCTGCGAACGGACCGAAAATTCGCATGAACGTTAGAACCCCATTGAAGTCTATGGGACTCGAACGTTCAAAATCAAAAGTGCTAATTTTAAAGGCTAATTTGCATGGTATTGTCCTAAAAAGGGTTTGGGGACCCGGGTCCTGCCCCAGGGGACATGTATCAATGCAAAAAAAAGTTTTAAAAACAGCCATTTTTGGGAGCAGTGATTTTAATGATGCTTAAAGTGAAAAAAAAAGTGAAATATTCCTTTAAATATCGTACCTGGGGGGTGTCTATAGTATGCCTGTAAAGTGGTGCATGTTTCCCGTGCTTAGAACAGTCCCTGCACAAAATGACATTTTTAAAGTAATAAAAGTCATTTAAAACTGCTTATGGCTTTAATGTAATGTCCAGCCCCGGTAATATGGATGAAAATCAGTGAGACAAACGGCATGGGTACCCCCCCCCCCCCCCCCCCCCAGTCCATTACCAGGCCCTTTGGGTCTTGTATGGATATTAAGGGGAACCCTGCACCCAAATTTAAAAAAGGAAAGGCGTGGGGCCCCAGGCCCTCTGAACAGCAGTATACAGGCGGTGCAAATAAGACAGGGACTGTAGGTTTGTTGTTAAGTAGAATCTGTTTGTAATTTTGAACTGGTACATTTTTAAAGTGTAGCTGGCTACACTATGTATAGCCAAAAAATCTATTTTTAAGCTTTTTGGAAAACATAGGGAAGGGTTATCACCCCTGTGACATTTGTTTTGCTGTCTGTGCTTCTCTTCAGAAGATTTTACCTCACTTTCTGTCCCAATGACAAATGTTTTTTGACAATTTGGGGTTTTTTAGTGAAACAAGGATTGGTGATAAAGCATCAGTGGAGAGGAGACACATTTTTCCCATATTAACTCTTACAGGAGAGAATTTCCCTTCCTAGGGGTAGATTTCATCTCACTTCCTGTTGTCTCCTTCCATTTGCAAGTAGGAATTGTTTGTAAGTTGGATGTTTGAAAGTAGGGGCCTGCCCTATATACTCTGCAGAAATTGGGGCCTTAGGTGTTGGTGTTGCCACAACACTGTAAGCCCTCACAGTTACTCTTGGTGGGCGCAGGAACGGGCTCTGCTGTGAAATATTAGATCAAGAATTGTAATTACATGCACCTGTTGAACAGGGGCAGAAAAATTGGGCCTTTGGTGGTGGTGGTGTTGCCACAACACTGTAAGTCCTCACAGTTACTCTTGGTGGGAGCTGGAACGGGCCCTGGTGTGAAATATTAGATCAAGAATTGTAATTACTCCAAAGACATGCTGGTAGGTTAATTGGATCCTGTCTAAATTGGCCCTAGTATGTATGAATATGAGTTAGGGACCTTAGATTGTAAGCTCCTTGAGGGTGTAGGGACTGATGTGAATGTATAATGCATATGTAAAGCGCTGCGTAAATTGACGGCGCTATATAAGTACCTGAAATAAATAAATAAAATAAATAAATAATTACATGCGCCTGTTGAACAGGGGCAGAAAAATTGGGCCTTAGGCACTGATGCTACAACACTGCAACCCCTCGCAGATACTCTAGTTGGAGCGCAGGAATGAGCCCTCCTGCAAAATATTGCATCAAAAATTGTAATTACACGCCCCTGTTAAACAGGGGCTGAAAGATTGGGCCTTAGGCACTGGTGCTGGTGCCACAACACTGCGACCCCTCACAGATACTCTAGTTGGAGCGCAGGAATGAGCCCTGCTGGAAAGTATTGCATCAAAAATTGTAATTACACCCCCCTGTTAAACAGGAGCTGAAAAATTGGGCCTTAGGCACTGGTGCTGGTGCCACAACACTGCAACCTCTCACAAATACTCTAGTTGAGTGCAGCAATGAACCCTCCTTGCAAAATATTGCATCAAAAATTGTAATTACACGCCCCTGTTAAACAGGGGCTGAAAAATTGGGCCGGCGCCCAGAAGCAAAAATATTCTTACAAGCTATCAGTATGATCATTGATGAGGAAGAGGATAGTCACTCAGCTTAAAAGGATAGTCACTCAGCATCAGCATAGGCAGTCTTGAAGGGATCTGGCATTTCAAAAAAAATTATTTGGTTACATCAGCATCAGGTGCTTGGTAGCTGGTGGTGATCCAAGACTGATTCATTTTTATGAAGATCAGTCGATCGACCGAGTCGGTGGACAGGCGCACCCTGTGATTGGCTACAAAACATCCAGCAGCACTAAATGTGCGTTCCGAAAGAACGCTGGATGCAGGACAGGCCAGTAGCTCAATTGCATACTGTGCAAGCTCTGGCCAGTGATCCATCCTCAAGACCCAGTAACCCAGAGGATTTTCGGTGGGAAAGGTGTCCAAGTCAGATCTTGCCCCTAGGTATTCCTGCACCATGTAAAACAGATGCTGGCGATGGTTGCTGGAACCGATCATACCTTGGGGCTGCGGACTAAAAAATTGTCTGAATGCATAGGTCAGACCGCCACCTTCTCCACCGCTTCTTCTTTGACTGACCGAAGCCTCAGCAACACGTTGTCCAGGAACAGGAGTTTGTAACCTCCCAGTCTCTGGGAACGCGTTGCACAGACCTTTCTGCATGGCCTTCCGAAGATGTTTCATCCACTGCTCCCTCTGCGACGGCAAGATAAGGTCCGCAATGTTACCCTTGCAACGTGGATCAAGGAGGGTTGCCAGCCAGTATTGATCGCTCTCCTTGATACCATGAATACGAGGATCCTTCCACGGGCTTTGCAGGATCATGGAGGCCATGTAGGTTTTCTGAGGCATTCGGTCCAGAGTCCTCTGGGTCACTAAGGACGACATGATCCACAGCCACCTCCTCCCAGCCACGTACAAGTCCATGGGTTTCTTGGGACTGTAAATGATCCCTTAAAGACTGCTGCTGATGCTGAGTGCCAGGCTCCACCTCCATGCTGACACAATCCTCCTCTTCCTCCTCTTCCTCCTCCTCGTCCTCTTCCTGTGTGATCGGCAGGCACACAGGAACACTGTCTGCATAAAGGGGACCTTGAGAGCTAAGGAAGTCCTCCTCTTCCTGCCTCTGTTCTGCCTCAAGTGCCCTGTCCATTATTCCACGCAGCATGTGCTTCAATGGGTGGACAAGGGGGACAATGTCACTGATGCATGCACTGTCACTGCTCACCATCCTCGTGGCCTCCTCAAATGGTGACAGGACAGTGCATGCATCCCTGATCATGGCCCACTGGTGTGGGGAAAAAAAAACAAGCTCCCCTGACCCTGTCCTGGTGCCATAGTCGCACAGGTACTCATTGATGGCCCTCTGCTGCGTGTGCAGCTGCTGCAGCATGGCCAACATTGAGTTCCACCTGGTGGGCATGTCACAGATTAGGCGGTTCTTGGGCAAGTTAAATTACTTTTGGAGGTCAGCCAGCTGAGCACTGGCATTATATGACCTGCGGAAATACACACAGACTTTCCTGGCCTGCCTCAGGACCTCCTGTAAGCCTGGGTACCTGCCCAAGAACCGCTGCATCACCAAGTTAAGGACGTGAGCCAAACAGGGCACATGGGTCAGTTGTCCCTGTCGGAGGGCGGAGAGGAGGTTGGTGCCATTGTCGCAAACCACCATACCTGCCTTAAGCTGGTGTGGCATCAACCACCTCTGAACCTGCCCCTGCAGAGCTGACAGAATCTCTGCCCCAGTGTGGCTCCTGTCCCCCAAGCACACCAGCTCAAGCACCACATGGCAACTTTTGGCTTGCGTGCTTGCGTAGCCCCCTTGAACACCTACGGAGCACCGCTGGTTCTGAAGACAAATCAGCACAGGAAGAGGCCATGGAGGAAGAAGAAGAGGAGGGGGTGGAGGAGAGAGGTGTGGCAGAATCACCACTAGTAGTATTTTGGAGGCGTGGTGGTGGAACAAGCTCCAACACTACTGCACCCTGTCCTGCATCCTTCCCAGCTGCCAGAAGAGTCACCTAGTGCGCGGTGAAAGATAGGTAACGTCCCTGTCCATGCCTGCTGGACCATGAGTCAACGGTAATATGCACCTTACCGCTGACTGCCCTGTCCAGCGAGGCCAAGACATTGCCTTCCACATGCCGGTAGAGAGCCGGAATCACCTTCCGTGAGAAAAAGTGGCGTTTGGGAACCTGCCACTGAGGAACCGCACATTCCACAAACTCACGGAAGGGAGCAGAGTCTACCAACTGAAAAGGCAGCAGTTGTAGTGCTAGCAATTTAGCCAAGCTAGCATTCAACCGCTGGGCATGTGGATGGCTGGGAGCAAACTTCTTTCGGCGGTGAACAGCTGGGGCAGGGAAATTTGCCTGGTACAATCTGACGTCAGTGCACCGATAGCAGATTGCCCCCAAGTACTTGGCTGTGACACACCTAATTCTACACCTTCATTCCTCTCAGTGCAGGTCTCAGAGAGGACTGAAGGTATAGTGGGGTTGGAGATCCCAGCTGATGAGGAGCAAGAAGAGGTCCTCTTTGTTCTTTGGCGTGGGTTTTTTAGGTATGCTTGCCAAGGAACTGCATGGCAGGTCAACATATGTCTGGTCAAGCATGTGGAGATGTTTTGGCCACGCGAGATACGCTTGAGACAAATGTTACAAATAGTAGCGGTGGGATCTGATGCACTCATCTCAAAAAAGGCCCATACCAAAGAACTTTTGGAATAACGCGCAGAGACAGCAGCGCCCTGCACATGCAAAGCTCTGGGGTGTGATGCAGTCGGTGTGCTGCCCTTAAGCTGGCCCCTAGAGGGCATCCTGCCTCATTGGTGATGTGTCTCCTCCTCCTCTCTCCTATCAGGCACCCACGTGGAGTCAGTGACACGTGGAGTCAGTGACCTCATCATCCCCTCCCTCCTCATCACTGGAGCAAAGCTGGCAGTATGCTGCAGCTGGGGGAACATGACTGCCAGATTGCTGTCCTTCTTGGGCACCCCCTCTCTCTGAGCTCACGTTACTGCCTTCCTCTAGCTGGGTACCATCATCGGAGCCTTCAAAATGCTGGGCAAACTCCTGGAGCATGTACCCAACACTGTGGTCAAACAGTTCGGGGGACTCCTCAGGAGGACATGGTGGGGCTAGGGAAGGAGTGACTGATGCCATTGAGCCAAGGGAAGAGGCCGCGTTGGCAGCTGCTTTGCCAGACAAAGTACCCTGAGCCTGGATGGGAGAGGAGGATGAGGACGGCTGGGTCATCCACTTTACCAAGTCTTCCGCATGTTGCGGCTCAACACGGCAAGCTGCCGAAAAAAAGGACAAGCGTGTCCCACGGCCATATGCTGATGAGGATGCACCGTCTCCACGACCAGCACTTTTGCCTCTAGACACAGAGCCTGCTTGCCCTCTTTTATTGGCTTGTGACCGTCTGCCTCTCCTTGTTGGCCTTCCAGACATACTAATGTCCTGCAGTGAGATGTAGCTGCACAAAGCTGGGATGTATATATATACTGATACTGCAGCTAGCAGAATCAACTGCCTGCCAGTAGTATTATTATTATTTTTTTTTTACCACGTCAGTGACCGTATTCAAGAAGGTATGTTTCAACTCTGCAGTTCAATTTTGACCCGACTTGTTTTCACATCATAGTGGCATAGTTTTTTGTTTTTTTTCATTCCCTTGTTCTTCAAAAGAAATATGAATGTCCCCAACTCAAACAACCACTTCCTTTGTTGGAGCCTCTCTTTACTAAGAACAGTCAATAAAAAGGATCTATTACTTAGAGAATCTAGACTCCCCTGAATCCATCCCTGCTGCTACCCTCCGCCCCCTTCTCCCCCCGATGTCATCCTTCCTGGTCCTACCATTCTATCGTGTACCTTAAAACCTACCATTTCTGGTCACCTCTTTTCACCTTGCCTTTTATTTCGTACAGCACACCGCCTATTTAAGGAGCCAGCCCACAATCTTATTTTAGATACCTATCACCTCTGCAGGCCTAATTTAGCACTTGAACTCTAACCAATCTCTCCATTTGGCAGTCTAAAACCCTGAAATAAACATGCCCATGGATCATCAGGGACCTCAATGTGGGTTATCTCACTAGTGATTTGCCTGCCTACACCCCAGAATTTTTTGATTACCAGGCATTGCCACCAAATGTGCGCCATTGCCCCGATCTCTTTACATCCCCGCGAACAGTATTGCAAGGTTTCGCTCTGATATTTAGATATTTTTGAAGAATTTTCTTCAGGTAGCTTTAGGTGCACACTGTGCAGAGGACACACTACACTAACTTGTAAATACTGCAGCTGCCTGCGGTACTGTACTAATAGGATCAGAAGAACACCACTAATTTTTTTCAGGTAGCTTTAGGTGCACACTGTGCAGAGGATGCACTACACTAACTTGAAAAATACTGCAGCTGCCTGCGGTACTGTACTAATAGGATCAGAAGAACACCACTAATTTTCTTTAGGTAGCTTTAGGTGCACACTGTGCAGAGGGCGCACTACACTAACTTGTAAATACTGCAGCTGCCTGTGGTACTGTACTAATAGGATCAGAAGAACACCACTAATTTTCTTCAGGTAGCTTTAGGTGCACACTCTGCAGAGGATGCACTACACTAACTTGTAAATACTGCAGCTGCCTGCGGTACTGTACTAATAGGATCAGAAGAACACCACTAATTTTCTTCAGGTAGCTTTAGGTGCACACTGTGCAGAGGATGCACTACACTAACTTGTAAATACTGCAGCTGCCTGTGGTACTGTACTAATCAGACATGTGCAGGATGAAAAAATTCGTTTAGTTTAGTTTCGTTTCGATTCGTTATTTAACTAAATTCGTTTAGTTAAATTCGTTGCATTCATTACATTCGTTTTCGGAATTTGTTTCGTTTCGTATTCGAATTCGAAAAAATTCGACCGCATTCGAAAAAATTCGACCGTATTCGAAAAAAAACTATCAAATTCGAAAAAATTCTAACACATTCGAAAAAAGCTGTCAAATTCGAAAAAATTCTACCACATTCGAAAAAACTATCAAATTCGAAAAAATTCTAACAAATTCGAAAAAAACTATCAAATTCGAAAAAATTCTACCACATTCGAAAAAAACTGTCAAATTCGAAAAAATTCTACCACATCCGAAAAAACTGTCAAATTCGAAAAAATTCTACCACATTCAAAAAAAACTATCAAATTCAAAAAAAATTTTACTACATTCGAAAAAAATATCAAATTCGAAAAAATTCTACCACATTCGAAAAAAAACTGTCAAATTCGAAAAATTTCTACCACATTCGAAAAAAACTATAAAATTCGAAAAAATTCTAACACATTTGAAAAAACTATCAAATTCGAAAAAATTCTACCACATTCGAAAAAACTGTCAAATTCGAAAAAATTCTAACACATTCGAAAAAATATCAAATTCGAAAATATTCTACCACATTCGAAAAAAAACTGTCAAATTCGAAAAATTTCTACCACATTCGAAAAAAACTGTCAAATTCGAAAAAATTCTACCACATTCGAAAAAAACTGTCAAATTCGAAAAAATTCTACCACATTCGAAAAAACTGTCAAATTCGAAAAAATTCTACCACATTCAAAAAAAACTATCAAATTCAAAAAAAATTTTACTACATTCGAAAAAAATATCAAATTCGAAAAAATTCTACCACATTCAAAAAAACTGTCAAATTTGAACAATTTCTACCACATTCGAAAAAAACTATAAAATTTGAAAAAATTCTACCGCATTTGAAAAAAACAATAACTGAATTTGAAAAAGTAAACTATATATATGGTTTTATATATATATATATATATATATATATATATATATATATATATATATTATATATATATATATATATATATATATATATATATATATATATATATATATTATACACATACACACACACACACATATATATATATATATATATATATATATATATATATATATATATATATATATAACCATCTTCCGAAATTTGAATTTCTTATAAAATGAATTCGAATTTGAATAGGAAAGATAGAAAACAGAATAGAAGAAAATATAATATATATATTATATTTTCTTCTATTCTGTTTTCTATCTTTTCTATTCAAATTTGAATTCATTCTATACGAAATTCAAACTTCAGAAACCATGTACCGAAATTCGAATTTCGTATAGAATGAATTCGAATTGAAAAGACTATTACAGAATATATAATATATATATATTATATATTCTGTAATAGTCTTTTCAATTCGAATTCATTCTATACGAAATTCGAATTTCGGTACATGGTTTCTGAAGTTTGAATTTCGTATAGAATGAATTTGAATTGAAAAGACTATTATAAAATATAAAATAATAGAAAAGAAAAGCATAAAAAAACAATAGAAGAGAATAATAAAAAAAAAAAATTATATATATATATATATATATATATATATATATATATATATATATATATATATATAATTTTTTTTTTTTTTAAATTATTCTCTTCTATTGTTTTTTTATGCTTTTCTTTTCTATTATTTTATATTTTATAATAGTCTTTTCAATTCAAATTCAAATTCATTCTATACGAAATTCGAATTTCGGTACATGGCTTCTGAAGTTTGAATTTCGTATAGAATGAATTTGAATTGAAAAGACTATTATAAAATATAAAATAATAGAAAAGAAAAGCATAAAAAACAATAGAAGAGAATAATAAAAAAAAAAAAATTATATATATATATATATATATATATATATATATATATATATATATATATATATATATATATATATATAATTTTTTTTTTTATTATTCTCTTCTATTGTTTTTTTATGCTTTTCTTTTCTATTATTTTATATTTTATAATAGTCTTTTCAATTCAAATTCATTCTATACGAAATTCAAACTTCAGAAGCCATGTACCGAAATTCGAATTTCGTATAGAATGAATTTGAATTTGAATTGAAAAGACTATTATAAAATATAAAATAATAGAAAAGAAAAGCATAAAAAAACAATAGAAGAGAATAATTTAAAAAAAAAAAAAAATATATATATATATATATATATATATATATATATTTATATATATATATTCTATTGCTTTATTATTTTATATTCTATCTTATTTATTGTTTTTTTTTAGAAAAACGTTTTCTATTTTTTTCGAATTCGAGTATGTTTTCGAATTCGATTCGAATATGTTTTCGAATTCGATTCGAATATGTTTTCGAATTCGATTCGAAATTGTTTTCGAATTCGATTCGAATATGTTTTCGAATATGTTTCCGAATTCGATTCGAATATGTTTTCGAATTCGATTCGAATATGTTTTCGAATTCGATTCGAATATGTTTTCGAATTCGTTCGTTTTTTTTTTCGGATTCGTTTAAATTCTTTACTTTTGTAATTCGGAAATTCGGATGCATCCGAATTTCCGAATAATGAAAAATTCGTCCGAATTTCGATTCGGAACGAAACGAAATGCACATGCCTAGTACTAATAGGATCAGAAGAACACCATTAATTTTCTTCAGGTAGCTTTAGGTGCACACTGTGCAGAGGACGCACTACACTAACTGTAAATACACACACAACACCTAGAATGTATATATATATATATACACAATACACTGTAAGTGCGGCTAACTGACTCGCCTGCCTACTCTATCTAACTTAAATAAAATGACACTGTCTCTCTGTCTATCTATCTCTCTCTCAACGCTGGATCACACTACACAGGGCCGTTGTGCAGGTGGCCTTATATAGTGTGGGGCGTGTACTAAACCCCCTGAGCCATAATTGGCCAAAGCCACCCTGGCTTTGGCCAATTACGGCTCTCTGTACAGACGGCGCTGTGATTGGCCAAGCATGCGGGTCATAGTGCATGCTTGGCCAATCATCAGCCAGCAATGCACTGCGATGCCGCAGTGAATTATGGGCCATGACCCGCCAGTCGAATTCGGCGCAAACGGCTCATATCGTTCGTAGTTCGGCGAACGACTGAACACACGATGTTCGAGTCGAACATGCGTTCGATTCAAACACGAAGCCCTACTTACAGTCAAGTGACTCAGTGAGCTGCAGTTCATTTAATATATATATATATATATATATATATATATATATATATATATATACAGGCTTATATATATATATATATATATATAGTCTAGCCAAGCCTATACCTGACTGTAGGTCATTCCTGGAGTGCGTGTTCAAAGACACTTTCAGGCAGGCAGGCAGGTGACTCAGTGAGTTGCAGTTCATAAAATATATATCTACTACATTGTAGTCCAGCCAAGTCCTATACCTGACTGTAGGCCATTCCTGGAATACGTGTTCAAAGACACTTTCAGGCAGTTGACTCAGTGAGATGCAGTTCATTTAATATATAGTTACATAGTTAGTAAGGTTGAATAAAGACACCAGCCCATCCAGTTCAACCTGAGTGAGTGTGGGTGCGTGCCTACAATTATCCTCATTTTATTTATTTTTAAGGTAAACATATAGCGCTGTCCATTTACACAGCACTCCACACATACATCGCTCCTTACCCTCTAGGAGCCCACAATCCAAGTTCCCCAACTTACATTCATATACTAGTGCCAATTTTTGGATAGAAGGCAATTAGCGAATCAGCATGTCTTTGGAGTGTGGGAGAAAACTGGAGCACCCAGAGGAAACTCACACAGGCACAGGGAGAACATGCAAACTCCAGGCAGGTAATGTCGTGGTTGGGATTCGAACCAGCGACCCTTTTTAATGCTAGGTGAGAGTGCTACCTACTACACCACTGTGCTGCCCCTAAATATATCCACTGCATTGTAGTCCAGCCAAGCCTATACCTGACTGTAGGCCATTCCTGGAGTACATGTTCAAAGATGCTTTCAGGCAGGCAGGTGACTCAGTGAGCTGCAGTTCATAAAATATATATTCACTGCATTGTAGTCCAGCCAAGCCTATACCTGACTGTACGCCATTCCTGGAGTGTGTGTTCAAAGACACTTTCAGGCAGGCAGGCAGGTGACTCAGTGAGCTGCAGTTCATAAAAATATATATATATATATATATAGATATATATATATATATATATATATATATATCTATATATTATGAACTGACCTATACCTGACTGTAGGCCATTCCTGGTGTACTGTTTTTAGTAAACTTCAGGCGTCGTTTTGCTAATCTAATTGTACAGTATGTCTGGAAGGCCATCAAGGAGAGGCAGACGCTCACAGGCCACTAAAAGAGGGCAAGCAGGCTCTGTGTCTACAGCTAACAGTGCTGGTCGTGGACACGGTGCATCCTCAGCACGTGGCCGTGGGGCACGCTTGTCCTTTTTTTTGGCAGCTGGCCGTGTTGAGCCACAACATGCAGAAGAGTTGGTACAGTGGATGACCAAGCTGTCCTCATCCTCCTCATCCTCTGTCACCCAGGCTCAGGGTACTTTGTCTGCCAATGCAGCTGCCAAAGCGGCCTCTTCCATCGGCTCAATGTCATCAGTCACTCCTTCCCTAGTCCCACCATCATACCCTGAGAAATCCCCCGAACTGTTTGACCACAGTGTAGGGTACATGCTGCAGGAGGATGCACAGCATTTTTACGGCTCTGATGATGGTACCCAGGTTGAGGATGAAGGCAGTAACGTGAACCCAGAGAGAGGGGGTGCCCAAGAAAGACAAGAAACTGACAGTCATGTTCCCCCAGCTGCAGCATACTGCCAGGTTTGCTCCAGTGGCGAGGAGGGAGGGGATGATGAGGTCACTGACTCTATTGGGTGCCAGATAGAAGAGAGGAGGAGGAGGAGGCACATCTCCAATGAGCCAGGATGCCCTCCAGGGGCCAGCTTAAGGGCAGGCAACCGACTGCATCACACCGCAGAGCTCCTCATGTGCAGGGCGCTGCTGACTCTGTGCGTTTTTCCAAAAGTTCTTTGGTGTGGGCCCTTTTTGAGACGTGTGCAGCAGATCGCACCATTGCTGTTTGCAAAATATGTCTGAAGCGTATCAAGCATGGCCAAAACAGCAGCCTCTTGGGCACCACATGCTTGACCAGACATATGTCGAGCTCCCATGCAGTCCATTGGCAACAGTACTTAAAAGACCCACACCAAAGAACAAAGCGGACCTCTCCTTGCTCCTCATCAGCTGGGATCAGCTGGGATCTCCAACCCCACTATAACTTCAGTCCTCTCAGACACCTGCACTGAGAGGAATGAAGTTGTAGAATTAGGTGTCCCAAGCACTTCCGGGCAATCTGCTAGTGGTCATAAAACAAATAAGTGCAGCGCAAAATAGAAAATCATAAATAAATAATAAAAGTCTGTATATTCAAGGTTAATATATATGTATATTCAGAAGTCCATAAGATCAAAAACTGTAATAAAATTCTTCTGGGTGCACACAGGTCAATTACTTGTCAACAGATGTAGTAAGTAAATAATGAGGATGCGCTTAACAGACCCGGTGGACCCCTTAATTACAGGGGGTCAAATGGAGCATAAATGAACCATTGGCACACTGCTCGGCTAGCTGTCATCTGCTGGAGACAATCATCCGATATCCGGGAGGATCCGTCACTCACAGGGAGGTCCGTGTCTTAATAGCAAGATGATCGGCAGTATTCCCCCAAAAAAAGAAGTAAAGAATCTAAGAGCGATCCATTTGAGGAATGCTTCCAAAATTTATTCGAGATAAAATGCACAAAGTAAAAGCACTCCACGGCGCCGCAATACATAAGAAGGCTCTCCTTCAATGAAAACATTGAAGGACTGTTTCCATTGAAGGAGAGCCTTCTTATGTATTGTGGCGCCATGAAGCGCTTTTACTTTGTGCATTTTATCTCGAATAAATTTTGGAAGCATTCCTCAAATGGATCGCTCTTAGATTCTTTACTTCCTTTTTTTGGGGGAATACTGCCGATCATCTTGCTATTAAGACACGGACCTCCCTGTGAGTGACGGATCCTCCTGGATACTGGATGATTGTCTCCAGCAGATGACAGCTAGCCGAGCAGTGTGCCAATGGTTCATTTATGCTCTATTTGACCCCCTGTAATTAAGGGGTCCACCGGGTCTAGTAAGCGCATCCTCATGATTTACTTACTACATCTGTTGACAAGTGATTGACCTGTGTGCACCCAGAAGAATTTTATTACAGTTTTTGATCTTATGGACTTCTGAATATACATATATATTAACCTTGAATATACAGACTTTTATTATTTATTTATGATTTTCTATTTTGCGCTGCACTTATTTGTTTTATGATTATTATTGAGGCTGGTGTTATCCTTTAGTGTTCAACTTGCATATGTTAATAGGTACAGTTTGCGCTGATTGTCTTTTATTTTTTATAATCTGCTAGTGGTACACCAACATCCGATTGTAGCAGGCAAATTTCCCTACCCCAGTTGCTAAACCGGCGAAAGAAATTTGGTCCTAGCCATCCACATGCTCAGCGGCTGAATGCTAGTTTGGCTAAATTGCTAGCGCTCCAACTGCTGCCTTTTCAGCTGGTAGACTCTGCCCCTTTTGAGAATTTGTGGAATGTGCGGTACCTCAGTGGCAGGTTCCCAAACGCCAATTTTTTTCTCGGAAGGCCATTCCGGTTCTCTACCGACATGGGGAAGGCAATGTCTTGGCCTCATTGGACAGGGCGGTCAGCGGTAAGGTGCATATTACCGCTGACTCATGGTCCAGCAGGCATGGACAGGGACGTTACCTTTCTTTCATGGCATACTGGGTAACCCTGCTGGCAGCTGGGAAGGATGCAGGACACGGTGCAGTATTGTTGGAGCTTGTTCCACCACCATGCCTCCAAAATGCTGGTAGTGGTGATTCTGCCACACCTCTGTCCTCCACCCCCTTCTCTTCTTCTTCCTCTATGGCCTCTTCCTGTGCAGATTTGTCCTCGGAACCAGCAGTGCTCCGTAGGCGTTCTAGGGGCTATGCAAGCACTCAGGTAAAAAGATGCCATGCGGTGCTTGAGTTGGTCTGCTTAGGGGACAGGAGCCACACTGGGGCAGAGATTCTGTCAGCTCTGCAGGGGCAGGCCCAGAGGTGGTTGACACCATGCCAGCTTCAGCCAGGAATGTTTTTTTGCGACAATGGCACCAGACTCCTCTCCGCCCTCCGACAGGGACACTTCACCCATGTTCCCTGTTTGGCTCACGTCCTTAATTTGGTGGTGCAGCGGTTCTTGTGCAGGTACCCAGGCTTACAGGATCTCCTGAGGCAGGCCAGGAAAGTCTGTGGGCATTTCCGCCGGTCATATAATGCCAGTGCTCAGCTGGATGACCTCTAAAAGGAATGCAACCTGCCCAAGAACCACCTCATCTGTGACATGCCCACCAGGTGGAACTCAACGTTGGCAATGCTGCAGTGGCTGCACACGCAGCAGAGGGCCATCAATGAGTACCTGTGCGAGTATGGCACCAGGACAGGGTCAGGGGAGCTTGACTTTTTTTCACCACGCCAATGGCTCATGATCAAGGATGAATGCACTGTCCTGTCACCATTTGAGGAGGCCACGAGGATGGTGAGCAGTGACAGTGCATGCATCAGTGATACTGTCCCTCTTGTCTTCCTGTTGGAGCACACGCTGCGTGGAATAATGGACAGGACACTTGAGGAAGAACAGAGGGAGAAAGAGGAGGACTTCCTTACCTCTCAAGGCCCCCTTTATCCAGACAGTATTCCTGTAGGCCCGCCTATCACACAGGAAGAGGAGGAGGGGGATTGTGTCAGCATGGAGGTGGAGACTGGCACTCAGCATCAGCAGCAGTCTTCAAGGGATCGTTTTCAGTCCTCAGAAACTCATGGACTTGTACGTGGCTGGGAGGAGGTGGCTGTGGATCAGGTCGTCCATAGTGACCCAGAGGACTCCGGACCGAATTCCTCAGCAAACCTACGCTGCATGGCCTCTAGACATGTGCACACTGAAATATTTCGTTTTGCAATTTTGTTTTCGTCCGAAAAATACATTTATTTAGTTACTCCCGAAATTCGTTTTTATTTATTTCGTTTTTCGTTAAAAATTGCATTAGTCCAAAAATCCAAATTAAGGTCGAATCTGTCCTTGAAGGCTTATGGTGTCAGTCGAATGTTCAAAGAAGATTCGACGGAGCAGCTAAACTGTACGACGCCGTATAGTTTACCTGCTCCATCGAATCTTCTTAGAACTTTCAACAGACACCATAAGCCAAAGTACGTGTGTACTTAGTTCTAGCTATTTTACTGCTCCTCCTCTTTGATTACAATCAGCCAATAACAACATTCATCATCATCATTATTTTTATTTATCTTTTCTCCCCTACGTCGAATCTTTTCTCCCCTACGTTGAATCTTTTCTCTCTATGTCGAATCTTTTCTCTCTATGTAGAATAATCTTGGACTAATAGAGTTAAGGTTAGGCACATTCGACCACAGGTTATGATGGACACAGATTGTTATTGTCATCATCATGTCGAATCTCCTATCTATATAAAACTGTTGTAGCAACGAAAATGAAAATAAAGCATTTTTTCTGTCGGATCTTTCGTTTTTCAGATTCTGCACTTTCGTTATCGTTTGTTAAAACGATAACAAAAATACCTGAAATTCAGACGAAAACGAATGCACATGTCTAATGGCCTCCCTGATCCTGCAAAGCCTGCGAAAGGACCCTCGGATTTGTGGTATTAAGGAGAGGGATCCGTACTGGCTGGCAACCCTTCTTGATCCACGTTACAAGAGTAAGGTGGCGCAACTTATCCAGCTGTCGCAGAGGGTGCAGAGGATGAAACATCTTCGGGAGGCCTTGCAGAAAGGTTTGTGCAATGCGTTTCCAGAGCCTGGGAGGTTACAATTTCCTGGTACTCATGGACAATGTGTTGCTGAGGCTTCGATCAGTAACAGAAGGAGCAGGGGAGAAGGTGGCCGTCTGACCGATGCCTTCAGACAATTTTTAAGTCCGCAGCTCCAAGGTCTGATCAGTTCCAGCAACCATCGCCAGCGTCTGTTGTACGTGGTGCAGGAATACCTAGGGGCAAGATCAGACTTGGAGACCTTTCCAACCGAAAATCCACTGGGTTACTAGGTCTTGAGGATGGATCACTGGCCAGAGCTTGCACAGTATGCAATTGAGCTACTGGCCTGTCCTGCATCCAGCGTTCTTTCGGAAACGCACATTCAGTGCTGCTGGAGGCTTTGTAACCGATCACAGAGTGTACCTGTCCACCGACTCGGTTGATCGGCTCACCTTCATAAAAATGAATCAGTCTTGGATCACCAGCTACCAAGCACCTGATGCTGATGTAACCGATTAATTTTTTTATGAATGTGAGATCCCTTCAAGACTGCCTATGCTGATGCTGAGTGACTATCCTGTTATGCTGAGTGACTATCCTATTCCTCCTCAATGTTCATGTTGATAATAGTGTAATTACGATTTTTGATCAAATGTTTAACAGCAGGGCTCGTTCCTGCGCTCAACAAGAGTATCTGTGAGGGGTTGCAGTGTTGTGGCAGCACCAGCACTGCCTAAGGCCCAATTTTTCTGCCCCTGTTTAACAGGGGCGTGTAATTACAATTTTTGATCTAATATTTCACAGCAGGGCCTGTTCCTGCACTCAAGAAAAGTATCTATGAGGCTTTACAGTGTTGTATCACCACCACCATCGCCGCCTAAGGCCCAATTTTTCTGCCCCTGTTTAACAGGGGCATGTAATTACAATTCTTCATATAATATTTCACAGCAGGGCCCGTTCCAGTGCCCACCAAGAGTAACTGTGAGGGCTTACAGTGTTCTGGTACCACCAAAACCTAAGGCCCAATTTTTCACAGAGTGTATAGGACAGGCCGTATAGTATATACAGGTGGTCCCCTATTTTCAAAAATCTGACTTACAAATGACTCCTACTTAAAAACGGAGGGAGACAACAGGAAGTGAGAGGAAATCTACCCCTAGGAAGGGACATTCTCTCCTGTAAGAGTTAATATGGGAAAAAGGTGTCTCCTCCACTGATTTATCACCAATCCTTGTTTCCCTTAAAAACCCCAAATTTTCAAAATCCAATTGTCATTGGGACAGAAAGTGAGGTGAAATCTGAACAGGGGCACAGACAGCAAAACAAATGTTACAGGGGTGATAACCCTTCCCTATGTTTTCCAAAAAGCTTTAAAATAGATTTTTTGGCTGGAGCTAGACTTACAAAATGTACCTGTTCCAAATTACAAACAGATTCTACATAAGAACAAACCTCCAGTCCCTGTCTTGTTTGCACCGCCTGTATACTGCTGTTCAGAGTATATAGGTCCTGGGGGCCCAACACCTTTTCTTTTTTAATTTGGGTGCGGGGTTCCCCTTAATATCCATAGAAGACTTTTCATCCATATTGCCGGGACCCGACATTACATTAAAGCCTCAAGCAGTTTTAAATGACTTTTATTCCTTTAGAAATGTAATTTTGTGCAGGGACTGTTCTAAGCACAGGAAACACGCACCACTTTACAGGCATACTATTGACACCCCCCAGGTATGATATTTAAAGGAATATTTCACTTTTATTTTTTCACTTTAAGCATCATTAAAATCACTACTCCCAAAAAACCGTCCGTTTTTAAAACTTTTTTTTCCATTGATACATGTCCCCTGGGGCAGCACCCAGTTTCCCAAACCCTTTTTAGGACAATAACTTGCATATTAGCCTTTAAAATTCACACTTTTGATTTCTCACGTTCTAGTCCAATAGACTTTAACGGTGTTCGAATGTTCGTGCAAACTTTCGGTTCATTCGCATGTTCTGGATGCGAACCGAACCAGGGGGTGTTCGGCCCATCCCTAGAAAGGAGGTGACATTCTCAGCTGAGAATGGGATCTGCTTTCAATATGTATATACCGCAGATACCTTATAGGGTGTATTTACACTGCTATGCTGTCTTCGGCTGAGGACAATTGAAAACCATTCAATCAAGTACAGTGTCTCGCAAAAGTGAGTACACCATTCACAGTTTTGTAAATATTTTATTATATCTTTTCATGTGACAACACTGAAGAAATGACACTTTGCTACAATGTAAAGTAGTAAGTGTACAGCTTGTATAACAGTGTAAATTTGCTGTCCCCTCAAAATAACTCAACACACAGCCATTAATGTCTAAGCCGCTGGCAACAAAAGTGAGTACACCCCTAAGTGAAAATATCCAAATTGGGCCCAAGGTGTCAATATTTTGTGTGGCCACCATTATTTTCCAGCACTGCCTTAACTCTCTTGGGCATGGAGTTTACCAGAGCTTCATAGGTTGCCACTGGAGTCCTCTTCCACTCCTCCATGACGACATCACGGAGCTGGTGGATGTAAGAGACCCTGCGCTCCTCCTCCTTCCATTTGAGGATGCCCCACAGATGCTCAATAGGGTTTAGGTCTGGAGACATGCTTCGCCAGTCCATCACCTTTACCCACTGAATGGTAACACTGGGCTAAAGTCTCTAGGAATTCTCAGTAACACTTGGTAATGGTGCGTGCAGGAGATGGTAGTGAGAGCCAGGCCATGGGTCAAACACTTTAGATCCGACAGGAGGAAGAGGCAGGTAGCAGGACCAGGGTTAAGCCAAGGTCAAATACAGGAAGGCAGGCCAGGAATAGGTAGCAGTAGCAAAGTCTGTGATCCAAGCCAGGATTAGACACTGGAGAGAGCAACAAAGTCGGTAAAGCAAGCCAGGGGGTCAAACCAGGAGAGCAGATCAGACAGGTCAGGAGCACAACAGGTCACAACAGGAAATCCAAGTAGAATATGCACAAAGGCTCAGGAACATGGGAAGGCTGACGACAATCCAGCAATGTGATGGGCCCAGCAGGAGTCTTACATATAGCCCAGTAAGTGGCCACATCTGTCACATTGTGCGTTTGCCAATTAGCGCCTTCGTATGCCTGCTGCTGTGTATGCATGTTAGCACCGTTGCGGACCTGCGTACGCCCCTTCTCACTTCTTTCACTAGGGCGCATGGCAATGTGTCAGAAGCGTCCATTACCAGTACTGGCACTATTGCCAGTTCTCCTACGGCCATTTTCCTGATAACTGGTATGTCTAGGGGACATGAACCATACCGCAACAAAGATTCTTGCAGCTCTGCAGGGGCAGGCCCAGAGGTGGTTCACGCCATGCCAGCTGGAGCCAGGAATGGTGGTGTGCGATAATGGTACAAACCTCCTGTCTACCCTTAGACAGGGAAAGTTGATACATGTGCCATGCCTGGCACATGTCCTCAGTTTGGTGGTGCAGTGTTTCTTAAATAGGTTCCCAGGGTTGGAAGATCTGCTAAAGCAGGCCAGAAGAGTCTGTAGCCATTTCAGGCGGTCATACACAGCCAGTGCTCGCTTGGCTGAAATTCACCAGGCATTCCACCTGCCCATAAACTTCCTGATTTGTGACATGCCCACCAGGTGGAACTCGACTTTGGCAATGCTGCAGCGGCTGCACATGCAGCAGAGGGCCATCAATGAGTACCTGTGTGAGTATGGTACAATGGCACGTTCAAGACGGCTCAGCTTTTTTACCCCACGCCAATGACTGCTGATAAAGGATGCATGCACTGTACTGTCTCCATTTCAGGAGGCCACAAGGATGGTGATCCGCGACAATGCATGCATCAGTGACACAATTCCTGTTGTGTTTCTGCTGGAGCAGACTCTGCATAGCATTAGGTACAGAGCACTTGAGGCAGAGCAGCAGCATAAAGGAGGAATTCCTTTCCTCTCATGGCCCGGTTTATGCAGACACCATTCTTTCTACGCCACAGAACACACAAGAGGAGAAGGAGGAGGAGAATGAGGAGGATTTTGGCAGTTTTGGAGGCACTGGCATTGAAGCAGAGGAAGACATATGCCAAACCAAAGAGATGGTTTTCCATCCCCAGAAGCATCCAGCGTGCTTTCCGAACAGGCATTCAGTGCTGTCAGAGGTTTTGTTACTGATAATAGAGCGTGTCTGTCCACAGACTCCGTGGACCGGCTGACATTTATCAAAATGAGATAAATATGTAAAAATATATGTGGAAAAAAGGCTGCGCTGCTAGTTTTGAGTGAGGGTGATTGTGATTAATTAATGTGACCACAACTATGACACCCTTGTGTGGTGAACAACAATGGAAAAAAAAGAAAAAATGATTAATTTTTGTAATGCTGACAAACAAAGGAAACTGGGATCTCATAAAATTCAATTGATGCAGTCCATTCTTAGGATGAAGGAATGCAGAAGCCATGAGGTAAGTAAAGTCCATACAATGAAAAAAAATATATTCCTTGTTGAAAAAATCTTTTACAATAGAGAAAAAACACCACCAGTCTTCTAAAGGTGTGAAGCATGCAAAACTGTCATCCTGGGGAGCGTGATGATTGAAAGAAAAGTCCTCCACCACAAACACATCTGCCCCTTACCAGATCACTAGATCTCCTGTCACAGAGATCATGCGGGCAAGTGGCTGTGTCCCCCAGCCACTGGGTCTCTGTTGGGAATAATTCACAGGTCACCACTCAGAGGTTCCACAGAATGATGCATAACCGCTCAAACCCGACATTAACAGAAGGTGCCCAAAGGGTGGTTGCTCAAGAGCTGAAATTCCACGTAGTACGTCAATACGTCCGTGTTTGTTGGCCGACAATTGTGTGCCGTTAGTATGCAAGACAAGTTCCCGGCACACGCCCTTCGGAACAAAAGTCTGACGCTATTGGTCCAGCTTGGCTTGACTTAATTATTCATATCTAATATCTGGAGACCACTGGGGAACTGTGTCCCCAGTGGTCTCCAGATATCAGATATGAATAATTAAGTCAAGCCAAGCTGGACCAATAGCGTCAGACTTTTGTTCCGAAGGGCGTGTGCCGGGAACTTGTCTTGCATACTAACGACACACAATTGTCGGCCAACAAACACGGACGTATTGACGTACTACGTGGAATTTCAGCTCTTGAGCGACCACCCTTTGGGCACCTTCTGTTAATGTCGTGTTTGAGCGGTTATGCATCATTCTGTGGAACCTCTGAGTGGTGACCTGTGAATTATTCCCAACAGAGACCCAGTGGCTGGGGGACACAGCCACTTGCCCGCATGATCTCTGTGACAGGAGATCTAGTGATCTGGTAAGGGGCAGATGCGTTTGTGGTGGAGGACTTTTCTTTCAATCATCACGCTCCCCAGGATGACAGTTTTGCATGCTTCACACCTTTAGAAGACTGGTGGTGTTTTTTCTCTATTGTAAAAGATTTTTTCAACAAGGAATATATTTTTTTTCATTGTATGGACTTTACTTACCTCATGGCTTCTGCATTCCTTCATCCTAAGAATGGACTGCATTAATTGAATTTTATGAGATCCCAGTTTCCTTTGTTTGTCAGCATTACAAAAATTAATCATTTTTTCTTTTTTTTCCATTGTTGTTCACCACACAAGGGTGTCATAGTTGTGGTCACATTTATTAATCACAATCACCCTCACTCAAAACTAGCAGCGCAGCCTTTTTTCCACATACAGTTATATAAATGGGGGTTGTCTCGCATTTAAGGTTGCAGCAGCATTAAGTAGTTTGTGTTTTTCACAGACGCATTTTTTTAGTTTTTTATTTGAAGGATAGCGAAGTATTTTTTTGACTTAGAAATATGTAAAAAATACAGCGCTATAAACGAAATATGTTAGGCAGAAAAAATATTTTTTTTCTTAAGAAAAAAGTGTTGTGAAGAGAAAAAAAAGCGCTGCTACAAACTTTTCCATTTATCAAAATGAATCAGTCCTGGATTGCCAGCAGCTATGAAACCCATGATGCCGATGTCGCTGATTAAGTGTTTTTGGGATGTGGAATCTCTGCAAGACTTCTAAGATATATAGTTTAATTATTCTGCGCTCACCAATAATAATAATGTGATCAATACTGTATAAATACAATATTATAAGTGAAAAAAATAAATGAATGAAAAAATATGTGTATATGTATGCTGCTATCTCCAGGAATTAAATACTTAATTCAACATATATAGATGACGAAAAGAAGATTGCACAAACCTAAAAACACATTATTAAATAATCATGCAAAAACACATAACATGTGAATGAATCAGTCCATGTTAATCAATTGTTAATGTGTTAAAAAGTTCCAAAAAAACACAAAAAACACACAAAAAAAATTGTTTTAAAAAATGTGACAAATGAAAGCAACTTCTGATTATTTTGTTACAAAAGGAGATCTATTCCCAGTCGATGCTTGTTATAGGGAAACACGTCGGTTGGAGAGAATCTTGTTACGTCACCACGCACCAGCTGGCAGTCTGAAAACCTGTGGCTGTGTCTTTGTATTGTATTTCTTCGCTGTGCTTAAGAAATAATTTTATGGAGTAAACTACCACTATTTACTGCACCATGAAGTTCCTTTTCTTCTAAATCTTTTATACCTACTGGATGAGCATCGGGCAGAGTGACTGGAAGGTGGGAAATTTACTAAAATATCTTGTTGCCCTTGACGGAGGAGAGCGGCTAGTGTTTGGAGCGGACCAGATGGAACATCACAGCTGATTACTGTGTGCATATCAGACGAGCTTGATCCCTATAACTTGGGGTCCATTGTGTCCAGTAAGAGGCCATCTGGATTTTTAGCTTACTTCTCCGCTTGGATATAAAGTACTGACCAGTTGCCACTGCAGATTTCTAGGTGCTGTACCAGAAGTTGCCTTCATTGTTACTTCATTTTTTTGTGTGACTTGGAACTTTTGTAACAAAATAATCAGAAGTTGCTTTCATTTGTGACATTTTTTAAAACAGTTTTTCGTGTTTTTTTTGTTTTTTTGGGACTTTTTAACATATTAACAATTGATTTACATGGACTGATTCACTCACATGTTATGTGTTTTTGCATGATTATTTAATAATGTGTTTTTAGGTTTGCGCAATCTTCTTTTCTTTATCTATAAGACTTCTAGGCTGCCTAGCGTTGTGGGTGCTGATTTCATCTGGAAGATATTTTTTTGGTGTAGGTTTGATGGGCACAATTAACACCCAAAGATCAATTTTTCCACACCATTTTGACAGGTGCATATCATTTCAATTTTTGATAGTAAGGCCAATTCTTACTTTTATCAAGAGTACCTCTATATATATATATATATATTTTTCTGCACCTCTTTGACAGGTTCATATCATTAAAATTTTTGACAGCAAGGCAATTCTTGCTTTCATTAAGAGTACCTTTCTAGGGTTACAGTGTGAAGGCACCACAGACACCCAAAGACCAATTTTTCTGCACCTGTTACTTTTATCCAAAGTCTGCGAAAAAAAAACAAAACACTAGAATTTATACAAGAAATCTCTTGTTACGAGTGCACTAAATTTTGACCTCATCATTTAGACTGGCTCCCCAAGCCATTGTTTACAAAATAAAGAAAGCTTGCAGGGAAAATATCATATTTTTTTTTTTACTTTATAACTGCAATTATTGCTGCAGCAGTTTCTATACACAATACAAATGTGCCACTTTACAGGTAGAGTAAAAGCACTATATTGAAAGGAATTTTTATTTTTTATTGTTATTTCTCATTTTTATGCTTTCACTTTAGGCATCAGTAAATCACTGCTCATTTAAAAATTTTGTTTTTTTCCAAACCTATTATTCATTGATTTCCCCCAGTGCAATACCCGGACCCCCATAACTCTTGTATGCCCAATTTCTTGCAAAAAAGCCTTCAAAATGGGCACTTTTGATTTTTCCAGTTCAGGTCCCGTAGACTTCAATGGGGTTCGTTATTCTGTTCCAAACTTTTGCGATGTTTGAAAGTTCTGGTGCGAACCGAACAGGGGGTCATTCGGTCCATCCCTAGTCATTACATAAAATTAATCACTGCGCTAATGTCTATTCAGCAGCTAGCATAAAATATAGGTAACCATATTTAAAAAATGTATAAAGATATGCAGCGCTAGAAATACAAACAATAACTATGTAAATAAAAATCCACTGTCATTGAGCGTAAAGAGTCCATGTTCCAAGAAATGGCGTCACCCACAGTGTAAATATGACAAGCTGAGGTGAACCATGAAATCCTCCACCGCGCACCAATACACTGGGCCTCTTACTCCAGAAAATGGACCACTAGGTTAATCGGTGGTCAGATAAGCATGATATATCGACTATAGCACGTCTCCACTCTGGTACCAGACAGCTGAATCTCATAGGGTCATAACATGGAATGAGTCCACGGGTTAATATGTAGGATAAAGAAGAAGCAGTATGTTATATGTAGTATGTTAATTCAAGATGATTTTATTAAGTAGAAAGCATACAAGGTACTCACATTTGGAGAATCTAAACGAGCATTTCAGGAACACAAAATGTCCTTGGTTGACATTTGTTTCCAATCAACAAAATGGCTGTGGTCAGCACATGTAGTGTTGTGACGTCAGATCTCAGGGTTCCACCCTAGTCACCCCTAGTCATTACAAGAAATGATGCCTTCACTTGTGCACACCGCTGCCAGAATATGGTGTGGGGGGAGACAAGGAGCATTACAATTAATATACTATACATGTATACATGTATATATGTATGCCTTGGAAAAAAAAAACCTGTAAGCCAAAGGCATAATGAGCTAGTATGCACCACATACTAGCTCATTATGAAATACTTACCTTAGAACGAAGCACCGCCTCATGGTTACCACTGAAGGAGGTGACATGTTCCCTCTGCATTTCTTCCAGGTTTGCGGCTCTAGCACTGTGAGTGGCTGAAGCTGCGATGACGTCACTCCCACGCATGAGCACGGGAGTCCTCTTTCGGAAGGGTCGGAAGCATCTGCCGGATCTTCAGAGTGCATGCAGTGCTGACGTCAGCGGCTGCATGCAAGGTGAATATCTCTTAAACCATACAGGTTGAGGAGATATTCATTTTACCTACAGGTAAGCCTTATTATAGGTTTACCTGTAGGTAAAAATGTGAAAGCAGGGTATACAACTGCCTTAAGATCCAATGAGTTAAACACTGGTAATGGTAATGGATTGGATATGTATTATCAAACATTTATACTTTATATTTGGTTTTATGCACACTAGATCTGTTCCACTGCATTCAAAAGTGGCTCGCCTTCTCATCATCAAGTAATGTAATCTATGAAAATAAAGGTGGCAGTTTATTGGGTGATTTAGCGGAAGAGCTAATATCAGCATACAAAGTGCGGTAATAGTAACCCTAACCCATGCCAAATCATTATTTAGAGTTGAAGAATAAGAATTACTTTAAAAGGATGTAAAACCCTCAAGGTTTTTCACCTTAATGCATTCTATGCATTAAGGTAAAAAACCTCCTGTGCCCCCTCTTTACTTACTTGAACCCGGTCTTTCCAGCGATGGGGATGAGCACACCAGCTACAGCCGGTGTCTCGGGTCTTGATTGGATAGATTTATAGCAGCACAGCCTTTGGCTTCCGCTGCTATGAATCAAATTCAATGACGTGGGAGCCTGGGGGTCAGGGGCGATTTCTGCTGTCTGTGTCAATGGACACAGCAGCAGGACACGGGAGCACGCCCGCACAAGTGGCCCAAGGGAGAGTGGCTCTCCAATGGGGCACTCGAGAAGAGGAGGAGCCAGGAGCGCCACTGAGGGACCCCAGAAGAGGGGGATCGGGGGCACTCTGTGCAAAACCAACTGCACAGAGCAGGTAAGTATGACATGTTTGGGTTCTTTTTGTTTTTTTATAAAAAATAACCTTTGGATATCCTTGAGTTTGTATATCATAACTGGTTCTTGGTGATAGTGTACCTCTGCGCTACCCAAGTGTAAAATAATATCAAAAAGTGATGTACATAGAATAAATCAAAAGGGATATGTAGTGAATGAGGGCGAGTTGCTGCAGCCACCTACTGTGTTCCCACAAGTAAAGACTGTATAGTATATATAAGGCTGGGTTCACACTAGTGCGAATTGGATCCCGCACATCCAATTCGCACAGCAGGATATTGTGACCGGCTTTCTATGGAGCTGGTTCACATATCTCTGCAGCGTCTTTTGGTCCATTTTAAATCTGAATTCAGCCAAAAATTCAGGCTGAAATCGGACCTGAAATGTTGAATGAGGACGCACCAGACTGCTGCTGTGAGCCGCTGCATGCTCATATGTGAACCCGGCCTAAATGGTGTTGCGCAACCTCAAAAAACAATGAATCAGAAAATTAAGATTGTATCATATCCTATGATATATAATCATCAAAAGAATATAAAGTGCATACCATCAAAATACATATATAAAGTGCATAATAATGTGCAATCTGCATAAAGTGTATCAATATATTAAAGTGTCTAGCAGTTCTTATTTCAGCGGTGATGTGACAGTTATGATCACGACCACAACATACAGAGATATACAATGTAATACCGACATATAATCACACACATAGGTTGGACTTGATAGACTTGTGTCTTTTTTTCAACCTCACCTACTATGTAACTATGTAACTTGTTTCCAAATTAAGTGCTTCTTATGTGGATATATTTAAACAACTTTAGAGGGTAATCAAATAAGCCTTTTGGTTACAATCCTTGGGGCGATGTTCCATCAATCCCAGCCTGGTTCCAAATGTCTCAGATAACTCAAAATGATCCTTGGCAGTGGTCCCTTTAAAGCTCACTCTCCCACGCGTCGCATACACCATTCATTAGGAAAAAGCAGAGTAATCTCCCATGGTGTAATAGTTAAAAGTAGTAAATTTATTAAAACAATAGTAACTCTTACATTAAAAACTGTGACAAATGCTCTGCTATATAAAGATATACAGCTTTCCAGTCTCTGACATCACTTCCGGTCCGAGATGCCCTAGGCTTTACGTTACGTCACGTGACTTCATCAGGGGACTAAGCCGCATACATCTAAACTTTAGAACCTAAGAACAAGTAAGATTTCACCGGCTCCCATGAAAAATCCCCCCTCCCAGCACAACCCACCCATTCCCCCTCCCAACACAATCCACCCATTCCCTCTCCCAACACAAATCATCTTCCTCTCCCAGGATAAATCCGCTTCCATTCCAACATCCCTCCAAGAACAACCCCCCCATTTCTCCTGACAGCACAGCCTGCCCATCCCTCTCCCTCCTCCCAATGTCCCACTCCAAATCCCCCAGCATAAATCCTACTTGCTCCCAATCCTTCCTCTCAGTACAAATCCTCTCCCCCATATTCCTCTTCCCAGAAAACATTTTCTCCCCCTTCTAGCACAAATCCTCCTCCTCTTTCCCAAATCTCCCCTCCCAGGAAAACCCTCTCTTCACTTCTAACAACAATACTCCACCCCAAATCCCCACTCTCAGCACAAATCCCCTTATTAACTGTCTAAACACAAATCCTCCCCCTTCTAGGACAAATTCCCCCTTCTAGCCCAAATCCTCTCCCCTCCAAAAGTGCCCCAGAATATATCCCCTTATCTTCCCCCCAAATCATTCCACCCAGCAAAATTCTTCAATCCCCAGCACAAATCTTTGTTACCTGCCTTCCCAGGTCATTGTGTATCCCAGTGCAGTTCTCCATCCCTCTTAAATTTACAGACCTCAGATTCAGCACAGCTCAATGCAGGGGGAGGTCCCTCCTCCCAGACTTCTCCTCCTGTTGTGCATGATAATGTCAGAGCCAAGGAGGAGCTTAAGGGAAGCTTCCCTCAGCTCTGATGTGTGTTATTGTGATAGGCAGTCAACAGGGGGAGATGATAGTTACCACAGAATGGATGATCACTGTATCTGGGACTTGGGGCACCCCATAGAAGATGTGAACCAGGTGCCCTGGGAGCCCAACACTAGCGTACCCCTGTGACGGGAATTAGTGGAACCAAGTGCCTTAACTTAACTGGGCTCAGATCCCCAGGATGCCAAGATTTTGATTAAATCCCGGGACAGTCACGCAAAATCCGGGATGGTTGGTGGTATACATACTGTTCATCCAAGATGCATCCCTTTTGGCTAGTATAATACAGTATATACACAGTATATTTGCCAGTGACGGGGTAGCTAAGCAATGCTTGTGACATCCGAGAACTAATATAGTCACGTGGCCATATTAGGTTCTGACCGAACCTATAAAGTTTTGATCATCGTAAAAATTATTGTTGCATTCTTGGAGAATGCAGAAGGAATTTAAAATTTTAGAGCTGATCTCCTTGTAAATATTTGTATTTGTACATATTTGATAACCATTGTTTGTTTAGTTTAAATTATGCAAGTAAGCAGATAGATTATCAGTATATATAGAGGCACATTGGAGCCATTTCACTACACCTGATTCAGATAACTCCATTGTAATTGCGTGAGCCGGTGAGTAAAATCATACTATTGGATACTATTTGAATTATATTTATATAAGTCAATACCTGCTACATTGAATATTTTCAGCAGACAGTCCCAACTGTTAAAGATTAATGTAGGTTCACATCTGTCATTTCTTAAAAATGAAATCCTTCTTTGCACTTTTTTTAACCATTGTTACATCTCAGTGCTGATGAGCTCCAACAACCTCTTTGTAGCCACTTTCTGTCTGCATGCAGAGTGGCTGATAGACATGTTTTAGGATTGGCTTTCTTATGGTGACAACAGTGGAACATGCTCCATTGGAGGCGCAAGTGACAGTTGGGAGGCAGAGTATTGTCACACTTTAAGATGCCAGACCATTGTTCCTAATTTATAGGAGCATTCTACTGATGGGAATGGTACCAGCTAATTGGAGAAAACCCAATGTAGCACCAATATTTAAAAAAGGGCCAAGATATATCCCGGGGAATTACAGACCAGTTAGCCTAACATCAATAGTTTGCAAGCTCTTGGAGGGGATGATAAGGGACTATATACAAGATTTTAGTAATAAAAACTGAATTATTAGTAGCAATCAGCATGGATTCATGAAGAATAGTTCTTGCCAAACCAATCTATTACCTTCTATGAGGAGGTGAGCTGCCAAGGAATGGCAGTAGACGTGGTGTATCTGGATTATGCAAAGGCATTCGATACAGTTCCCCATAAGAGTTTACTGTACATGGATTGAAAACTGACTCTGGGGGCGAGTCCAGAGGGTGGTGATAAATGGGGAGTACTCGGAATGGTCTGTGTGGTAAGCGGGGTCCCCCAGGGTTCTGTGCTGGGACCGATCCTATTTAATTCATTCATAAACGACCTGGAGGATGGGATAAACGGCTCAATCTCTATGTTTGCAAATTATACTAAGCTAAGCAGGGCAATTACTTCTACACAGGATGTGGAAACCTTGCAAGAAGATCTAAACAAATTAATGGGGTGGGCAACTACATGGCAAATGAGGTTTAATGTTAAAAAAGGTAATATAATGCATTTGGGTGCCAATAATATGAATGCAATCTACTCACTAGGGGGAGAAACTCTGGGGGAATCTAGGATGGAAAAGGACCTGGAGGTCTTAGTAGATGACAGGTCAGCAATGGCATGCAATGCCAAGCTGCTGCAAGCAAAGCCAATAGAATATTGGCATGCATTAAAAAGTTGATTCATTCCAGAGATAAAATGGTAATTATCCCACTATACAGGACTATGGTCTGGCTGCACCTGAAGTATGACTTCCAGTTCTGGGGACCAGTCCCCTGGAGGGATGTACTGGAACTGGAGAGGGCCCAGAGAAGGGCAACAAAGCTAATGAATGAACTGGAGGATCTCAGTTATGAGGAAAGACTGCAACTTATTCTCTCTGGAGAAGAGACGCTTGAGAAGGGATATGATTTCAATGTACAAATACCGTACTGGTGACCCCATAATAGGGATAAAACGCTTCTGCTCAAGGGGATTTAAAAAGACACGCGGCCATTCACTAAAATTAGAAGAGCAGTGGTTTAACCTTAAACTGTGTAGAGGGTTCTTTACTGTAAGAGTGGTAAGGATATGGAATTCTCTTCCACAAGTAGTGGTATCAGTGGGGAGCATTAATAGTTTCAAAAAACTATTAGATAGGCACCTAAACGACCACAACATACAGGGATATACAATGTAATATTAACATAAAAGCACACACACAGGTTGGACTTGATGGACTTTTGTCTTTTTTCAGCCTTATCAACTATGTAACTATGTAATGAAGTGTCTAAACAAGGACCTTCATGGCAAGATCACAAGGAATTATTTACTAAAAGCTGCTGATTTTAAAGAAAACGACTTTTAAAATGACATTAACATGTTAAAGTTTATATATTTTATATTATATTTTAGTTACTGAGTTTACATCTCCATTCATCTCAATCCAGCAGCCTAAGTAGGAATCATCATCTTATTTAACTTTTACACCTTGCTGTATGTATTGCAATATGTTTCCATTTTGAATTCAAATTATTTTTTTGATTCAAATTAATTTTCAAATTCGCAAAATTAGCTTTTTTTATAATTTATTTCAGATTTATTGAAGTTCACTACTATTGTGATTTGGAAATTTGGATGCATTTGAATCTCTAAATAACAAAAATGTTGTTTGAATTTTGATTCATAATGAAATGAATGCGCACATGTCTAATCAGGGATGCAATTT
This sequence comes from Aquarana catesbeiana, assembly GCF_042186555.1. Lineage (NCBI taxonomy): Eukaryota > Metazoa > Chordata > Amphibia > Anura > Ranidae > Aquarana > Aquarana catesbeiana. Next base: position 269,208,656 of record NC_133331.1, read on the forward strand.
CCTACCCTAGATGTCCTAGAGTAGCCCTAAATGTCTTAGATTAGTCCTACGTGTCCTAGATTAGTCCTAGAGGCCCTAGAGTAGCCTTAGATGCATTAGAGTAGCCCTAGATGTCCTAGATTAGCCCTAAATATCCATAAACATGTTCTACAGTAGCCCTAGATGTTTTAAAGTAGTTCTAGATGTCCTGGAGTAGTTCTATATGTTCTAGAGCAGCCCTAAATGTCCTAGGTGTCCTAGAGTAGCCCTAGATGTTATAGAGTAGTCATAAATGTCCTAGAGTAGCACATGAATTATCTGCAGTTCATATTACAGCAAATGTTTCTTTCTCCCCTACAGACCAGCTGCATTTGGAATATGTCACTTGTGAATATTCTTGGTGTACTTTTGCTCCAAATTGCATTAGTGACTCCAGGAACACAGATATGCCATGATCCTGATGAGAATGCCTACTCAATCATCACATGTGGAGCTGCCGGGAAGGATGGCCTACCTGGCATAAATGGGACAGATGGAGCGAAGGGAGAAAAGGGTGAACCAGGTAAAAGGAAAAACAATTTTAATATCATTAAATAAGTTATACTTAGAGTTAAAGACCTGTATCCCAAAACAAATCCTCCACCAGGTGGATTCTAAAGGGCTGGAAGATTACCTGACTTCTTACATGTCTTGGAGACTCCACAGAAAGATAGTTCCCACTCTTCCTGTTGTTCCTGCCGTTGTTCCTGCTGTTAATCATCATTTTGCTATGGGGCCTCATGATCTGTAGTTATACTTCTGTTTAACATAAACAATGTCCACTCTAAAGCCCTGTACACACGATCGGACATTCCGACAGCAAAATCCATGGATTTTTTCCGACGGATGTTGGCTCAAACTTGTCTTGCATACACACGGTCACACAAAGTTGTCGGAAAACCGATCGTTCTGAACGCGGTGACGTAAAACATGTACGTCGGGACTATAAATGGGGCGGTAGCCAATAGCTTTCGTCTCTTAATTTATTCTGAGCATGCGTGGCACTTTGTGCGTCGGATTTGTGTACACACGATCAGAATTTCCGACAACGGATTTTGTTGACGGAAAATTTTATAGCAAGCTCTCAAACTTTGTGTGTCAGAAATTCCTATGGAAAATGTGTGATGGAGCCTACACACGGTCGGAATTTCCGATACAACAAGGTCCTATCACACATTTTCCATCGGAAAATCCTATCGTGTGTACAGGGCATAACCCTTTAAAGCCCAGCTCTAGGGATTGAAAAATAACAATTCTTGCAGTATCCATATGACCTCTTCTCCTCTTCATGAAGCTCAGGCCCATGGGCAGAACCTTGGGATTATCATTTACAATACCGGGTTGTTAATTCTGTATTGTATGTGGTGGGAGCGAGCATGCAACTGCTGCCTGAAGTGCCTCAGAGAGGAGGCTGCAGGAGACTGGTAGCATGGATTGAGGCAGCCTGTTGCAGCCAGAAGTAAGGTAAGTATTACACTGTTTCTGTGTACCCCTATACAAAACAATCATTTTATCCTTGCAGTGCGAAGGGGATTCATTAGAAAGGTGGATTCCTGGAGTCAGGGTTTAAATATATTTCATGGGGTTTAGAACTTATGTTGCTGCCTAGAGTCCTGACAGTCCTGTAAAGATCACCAGGCAGGATAAGTGGGCAGAATACTGCTATGGCTAGGTTTGCTGTGATAGTGAGAAATCTTTCAGGTCTTGGTGACATCCGTCTCCAACAATGTCAAATGCATTTTCTACAATATTGTGCCTACTTGTTTGATTTTGTTGATGTCCCATGGTAATATTCATTGCCCTAATAATGAAATAATTAAAGTGGTTGTTAACCCACTCTGCTAACTTCATATAATTCTGTGTGTTTCCTAATGATAGATGCTCATGTCTCTGTGTTTTATAAAATAAATGCCGGCTATACCTGATTTCAGAGTACCGCTCGGTGCTCTTGTGACCGGCTGGCTCTCTCCTCTCTCTGTCTGACAGCTGCAGTGGGTGGGGCCGAGATTCCCCCACTGACATCAGTCAGCAATAGAGGAGGAGAGGGGGAGATCGTCGCCTGGTCACGTGAGCGCCAAGTGGCACTTTGAAATCAGGTATAGCCGGCATTTTTTATAAAACACAGAGCCAGGAGCACCTATTATTAGGAAACAAAGAGAATTACATAAGATATTCAAAGTAATTTCAGCAGCAGGAGGGGAGGGGGGTGGGCACTTGACACAGAGTAGACAGGCAGAGAGGGGAGGGGGAGGAGGACAGAGGAGAGACAGGAAAGCTGCTGATGACAGAGGCACGTAAACTGAACACTGAACACAGTTTAAATACTGTTGTTAAAGAAGATTTCCAGGCATGGTATATTTTTACATAGTTACATTAGTCTAGCTTGGACCAGTGTAACTATTGTGACTAGAGATGGGCCGAACACCCCCCTGTTCGGTTAGCAGCAGAACTCCCGAACAGGGGAAAAGTTCTGACCCGAACGGCGAACCCCATTGAAATCTATGGGAGCTGAACAGGAAGAATCAAAAGTGTCCATTTTGAAGGCTTATATGCAAGTAATTGCCAATAAAAGGGGTATGGGGGTCCGGGTATTAACCACTTCCCACCGGGAGGGCATGCATGCCATCATGGACGTCCTCCGGTTTCAGTGGTTAAATCGGGATGATTCCTGCACCTACAGGCATCATCCCGGTATTGATCTAGTTAGCCGGTGATTCCCTGCACCGTAACAATCATAGTGGCTGTTCAGCCGCTTGATTGTAGTTACAGGTGGCGGGAGGGGACATACCCCCCTCCCGCTGCCCTCCGGTGCTTCTACCGACTCGCCCGTGCGATCGGCGAGCCGGAGAAGGAACCCGCTGCTCACCATAGAGAATACCAGTGACCAGTCTCTATGACTCTCGGAGGAGAGATCTGGGGTCTTATTGACCTCAGATCGCTCCATAAAGAGGACCTGTTCTGCCCTATTCCTATTACAAGGATGTTTACATTCCTTGTAATAGAAATAAAAGTTAAAAAAAAAATCAAGGGACAGTGTAAAAATAAAAAAATGAAAATAGAAGTAAACAATAAAAAAAAAAGAAAAAGATTTAAAGTGCCCCTGTCCCTGCGTGCTTGCACGCAGAAGTGAACACATACTTACGTTGTGCCCACATATGTAAACGGTGTGGTATCGTCACAAATGTTAGAGAAACAATTCCATCCCAAGACCTCCTCTGTAATTCTAAACAGGCAACATGTAAAAATTTTTTAAAGCATTGCCTATGGAGATTTTTGTTTGGGGGTTCTGAGTAATTTTCTAGCAAAAAAATTATGATTTTTACATGTAGGAGCAGAGTGACAGTTTTTAAAGGAGCAGTGATTTTTTAATCATACTTAAAGCAGAGTTCCACCCAAAAATGGAACTTCCACTGATCGGATTCCTCTCCCCCTCTGGTGTCACATTTGGCACCTTTCAGGGGGAGCAGATACCTGTATAATCCAGGTATTTGCTCCCACTTCCGGGCATAGATGACCACAGGCTGCGCGGTGATCTGTGCCATGTCTGGCCCCTCTTCCACCCCCCCCCCGCGCTGTCTTCTGGGAGACACACAGATCCCAGAAGACAGCAGGGACCCGTGAGGGGTCACTCGCGCATGCGCAGTAGGGAACCAGGCTGTGAAGCCGCAAGGCTTCACAGCCTGATTCCCTTATCCAAGATGGTGGCGCCTCCACCCGAGAGCCAAGGGATAGATCGGCTTCGGGTGAGGACATCGCGGGCGCCCTGGACAGGTAAGTGTCTGTATTTTAAAAGTCAGCAGCTGCAGTATTTGTAACCCCACCTCCTGTGTTCATAATGTATCAGGCCGGTCGCTCGGCATGGGACCCAAAAGCATGTGGAGATCACTGAAGTAGCAATGTCTACTTCAGTGATTAAAGCTTCCAGAGACATCAGCCAGGTACAATATATACACTTCCCATAGGTATGACGTCATATGATATCCTAGACTTTGAGTGGTGATACCAGGATGACTCCTGCAGCTACAGGCATCATCCTGTTACTTTTTTTTTCAGCTAACTATGCTTTTTTTTTATGTAAAAGTAAACCTAGCCACTGGATTGCTTTTACATGCGGTGGGAGGGAGGTCTTCCCCCCTTTCGGTGCCTTACCATATAGATGACCAAGTACTAGAACACCCCTGAACTTCTCTAAGAAACCTGGAAGGGATGGGGATTTTGTCACTTTCAGTTTTGCCAAGATGTAAACATACCATTACTGGCTTGAGAAAACATCTGATCAAACTTGTATTAGTTATCTATGTAACTACATATGTATTCCATTCTGCATGGACCACCAGGGAATACTGGAGAAACTGGACCAAGAGGAGAGCAGGGACCACCAGGACCACAAGGAGAAAGAGGAGACAGAGGAGATTCAGGTAAACTATGAACTGTAGAAGAACAGAGTCAAATTTTCCTGCCAATTCAGGGTTTATCACCATGACTGGCAGGCTCAAAGACAGGAGAATCTTGTGAAATATTTGCCACTACCGAACTGAAACCAATGAGATTAAATCTCTATCTTTATTAAAGCCTGAAGTTTAGTATATATTTTTGGGGATACCCAGTAGTTATGTGTAATAGTGACTATTGGTCATCTTTGATATGGTCACCCCTGGGGTCTTTCCATCTACAAGTAGGTTCACATCTTTAGAATGGCAGCACCGTACAAGCGATAGAAGCTCTCCAAGGTACCATGCTCATGCTATACAGGGGATTACAGAAGTCAAATATAAATTAGATTCAGGAACTTGTGTTGAGAACCTTATAGGTATGTACATAAGTTCAACATGTTTTTTACAATAACTATATGTCAAGAAATTCAATAGGAATCTATAATTGTTTTGGTCAATTTAATTTAAATTTTTCTGTTGGTTTTACAATTTCTAGTACTAATATTTTATATCTACTTTTTCACTGTGTATATACAGTAGGGAAAACAATTATTTGATCCCCTACAGGCTTGTAAGTTTGCCCACTTACGAAGAAATGAGGGGTCTATATTTTTTTATCCTAGGTGTATTTTAAATGATAGAGACAGAATATCAACCAAAAATCCAGAAATAACACATTATACATATGTTATAAATTGAGTTTCAGTTCAGTGAGTAAAATACCTATTTGATCCCCAAACAAAACATGACTTAGTACTTGGTGCCGAAACCCTTGTTGGCAAGTACAGAGGCAAAACGTTTCTTGGTCCAGGATTTTGGTCCACTCTTATTTACAGATCTTCTTTAAATCTTTAAGGTTTCCTGGTTGTCGCTTGGCAACTCGAAGTTTAATCTCCCTCCATAAATTTTTTATAGCATTAAAGTCTGGAGACTGACTAGGCCACTCCATGACTTTAATGTGCCTTATTTTGAGCCACGCTTTAGTTGCCTTGGTGGTATGTTTTGGGTCATTGTCATGCTGGAAGACTCATTCACGAACCATCTTCAGTGTTCTGGCTGAGGGAAGAGGGTTCTCTCCCAAGATTTTACAATACATGGTCCCATCAATTAGCCCCTCAATGTGGCAAAGTCAGCCTGTACCTTTAGCAGAGAAACAGCCCCAAAGCATCATGTTTCCATCTCCATGCTTGATTGTATGGATGGTGTTCTTAGGGTCATAGTGAGCATTTTTCTACTTCCAAACACAGCGAGTCGAGTTAATGCTAAAGAGCTCAATTTCATCTCATCTGACCACAGCACTTTCTCTCAATCCTGCTTTGAATCATTTAGATGTTTATTGGCATGACTGTACATGTTCCTTTTTGAGGAGGGGGACTTGCCATGTTTGGAAGGAAGAAAAATGCTGGCTATGACCCCAAGAACAGCATCCCTGCAGTCGAGCATGGTGGTGGAAACATTATGCTTTGGGGCTCTTTCTCTGTTAAAGATACCGACTGACTTTGCCGAATAGTATTGTAAAATCTTGGATCAGAACTTTCTTCCCTCACCCAGAACACTGAAGATGGGTCATGGATGTTTTTTTCAGCATGACAATGACCTAAAACATACCACCAAGTAAACAAACAAGTGGCTCAAGAAGAACAACAATAAGGTCATGGAATGGCCTAGCCAGTCTCCAGACCTTAATCCTATAGAAAATTTATGGAGGGAGCTGAAACTTTGAGTTGCCCAACGACAGCCAAGAGACCTTAAGGATTTAGAGAAGATCTGTAAAGAATAGTGGACCAAAATCCTCCTGAGATGTATGAAAACCTGGTCACAACTACAAGAAACTTCTTGTCTCTGTGCTTGCCAACAGGGGTTTCTCCACCCAGTACTAAGTCATGTTTTGCTTGGGGATCGAATACTTATTTTGCTCACTGAACTACAACTTAGTTTACAGCATTTGTTTTATGTATTTTGTATGGATTTTTGGTTTATATTCTGTCTCTATCATTTAAAGGGTAACTCCACTTTCACCCCTTTTGTGAGTAATGGATCTCCCATCTCTTCTCTCATGTAACTTCTCTCAACTGTTCTGAACTTTTTTTAACTTAAGCTGAGTGCTGCCACTTTCAAAGGATGGCTGAAATAAATATTTCTGCTTCTATGGATCCAGTAAACTATTGTAAGGAATTCCTGGTGTGGACACTTTCTCCTAACCTCTACATGGGAACATCTACTAGAAATAATGATTGTGCTTACAGGGCAAAGCAGCAGTGGCAGAATTACCAGGGTCGCAACAGTCGCACTTGCAACGGGGCTCTGGTATTCTCTCACTGTGGGGGGGCCCCAGCGGGGTTGCTATTCACAGGGCTCTGAGCGGAGAGCGTGTCTCTCATGAACAGCAGCACAGAGACACCAGCATTAACAGTTCTATTTCCCTCTCTGTCTGTCCTCTCTCACATGGGATAACAGTGGACACACAGCTGATCTGCTCCCCCTTCTCCCCCTTCCTCTCACCTGTGTGCTCTGCAGGCAGTCAAGTGTGAAGCTAACAAGCTCAAATTTCCTGCGGAGCACACAGAGAAGAGAGGGGGGGGGAGGGGGAGCAGATCAGCTGTGTCCTCTGTCATTCTGTGTGAGAGAGGACGGACGGAGAAAGAAATAGAACTGTCAATGCCGGTGTCTCTGTGCTGCTGTTCCATGAGAGACACGCTCTCCGATCAGAGCTGTGCTGTCCTGAAAAGGCAGACAGCACTAATAGGCACTGATAGGATTCACTGATGGGCACTGATAGAAGGCACTAATGGGCACTGATAGACTGCACTAATGGTCACTGATAGAAGGCACTGATGGGCACTGATAGAAGGCACTGATGGGCACTGATAGCAGGCACTAATGAGCACTGATAGAAGGCACTAATTGGCACTGATAGAAGGCACTGATGGGCACTAAAAGAATTCACCAATGGGCATTGATAGGAGGTACTGATGAGCGCTGATAGAAGGCACTGATGGGCACTGATAGAAGGCACTGATTGGCACTGATAGGAGGCACTAATGAGCACTGATAGAAGGCACTAATTGATTGGCACTGATAGAAGGCACTGATGGGCACTGATAGACTGCACTAATGGTCACTGATAGAAGGCACTGATGGGCACTGATAGAAGGCACTGATGGGCACTGATAGGAGGCACTAATGAGCTCTGATAGAAGGCACTGATGGGCACTGAAAGAAGGCACCAATGGGCACTGATAGGAGGCACTGATGAGTGCTGATAGAAGGCACTGATGGGCACTGATAGGAAGCATTTCTGGGCACTGATAGGCACTGATAGGAGGCACTGATGGACACTGATAAGAGGCACCGATGAGCACTGATAAGAGGCACTGATGGGCACTGATAGGAGGCACTGAAGGGCACTGATAGGAGGCACTGATGAGCGCTGATAGGAGGCATTGATGGGCACTGATAAGAGGCATTGATGGGCACTGATAGGAGGCACTAATGGGCACAGATAGGCTGCATTGATGAGCACTGATAGGCAGCACTGATAGAAGGCACTAATGTGCACTGATAGGCTGCACTGATAGGTGGCATTGATGGGCACTGATAGGTGGCATTGAGGAACACTGATAGGCAGAACTGATGGGCACTGATGGGCAGCATTGAAGAGTACTGATAGGTGGCACTGATGGACGCTGTTAGGCGGCATTGATGAGCACTGATAGGTGGTGCTGATAGGCAGAATTGATGGGCACTAATAGGCCGCATTGATGAGCACTGATAGATAACACTTCTAGGCGGAATTGATGGGCACTGATAGGCTGCATTGATGAGCACTGATAGGCAGCATTGATGGGCACTAATAAGTGGTATTGATGAGCACTGATAGATGGCACTGGTGATTGGGGCACCGATTATCAGTGTAAACAATTTACTGACATTCTTGACAGTTAATGGCAGTCCTTTCCTAACAGCCACAGCATGGGAGGAAAGGGCTGCGGATAACTGGCAAGTCTGTTTACATGTGATCAGCTGTTCACATGGTAAAGGGCTGCTGTGATTGCGCTGGATGCCTATCCCAGGGGGCCTGCAGGAAACACGGATCTGTGTAAGGCCTGAAGAGGGGAACGCTTTTTTTCTGGCTCAGGTGATACCCGTAGCCCAATAGAGTCCTCTAGCATTGGGCTCCCCATGATTCCCATCAATTCACCTGTATGGAGGACACCCTGATGGAAACCCAGCTTGGCATAACCAGAACCCCATGGTCCTCTTCCAACCCAATACTGGTTTACTAGCAATGGACCTTCTGAAGTTACCAATGCCCAGGGCAGATCCAATGGATGCTGAGTGCTGCCATTAGTGCTCGTGTAGAATCAGCAATCAGACCACACTGTGGTAGATGCATGAATAATAAAGCACCAAGAAGCTGCTTTTAAAAATTAGGGTCTAGTAGTAGTATGCTAAATTTTAATTCAGCAATTCTTTAGCATTTTGAGTTTAAGTTACACATAAAAAGTGTGCTCTTTTTTAAAAGAATATACTGTACTATAAATATATTGACTTTACCAACCAGGACCACAAGGCATTGCTGGGCCACCTGGACCAAGTGGACCTCCAGGGCCTAAAGGAGATAGAGGAGACAGCCAAGCTTTTGGTAAGAAACCTAACTTTTCTCACTCTCGCAAGCCATTTATGTTCTTTGAATTTTGGGTATTAGGTTGTTTCTTAAGTAATAACAGATATATTTTGCCAAGTCCTATGAGCTTCAAAAGCACTAAAAAAAGAATTGCATTGGTTTTGTCATCCGTGCAATACATAATGTGCAAAGCAGTGCTACATCTTGAATTTTTGTACAGTAGGACCATTCTGGCCCATCCTTGCTGAAGGACTTTATAGACTGTCATTAACCACTTCCATACCGCATATGACGTCCTGCGCTTTTAGTAGGTATATCTGAATGATGCCTGCAGATTCCCCACACTACAAGAACAATCATAGTGGTTGTTTAGCCGCTTGATCATTCTTACTGTTGATGGGAGTGGACATCTCCCCCCTCCCGACACCCTCCAGTGCTTCTCCGGGCTCTCCCATGCAATCAGGGACCCGGAGAAGGAATCCTCTGGCGCCAGGAAGCCATAGAGAAAGCCGAGGAACAGATGGTACCCGGTAATCTCTATGACTCTCGGAAGCCCGGACACAAAATTATGACGTCTTATAGACCCCACATCTCTCCATAAAGAGAACCTGTCATGCACCGTTCCTATTACAAGGTATGTTTACATACAAGGGACGTTTTCATCCCTTGTATTAGGAATAAAAGTGATAATTTTTTTTTTTAAAGGGATAGTGTAAATTTTTTTTTTTTTAAATAAAAACAATAAAAAAAATAAAAACTAAAGCGCCCCCGTCTCTGCGAGCTTACACGCAGAAACGAGCGCATACGTAGGTCGTGCCCACATATGTAAATGACGTTCAAACCACACATGTGAGCTATCACCGCAAACATTAGAGCGAGAGCAATAATTCTAGCACTGGACCTCCTCTGTAACTCTAAACATGCAACCTGTAAAAAATTTTAAAGCGTCCCCTATGAAGCTTTTTAAGTCCCGAACTTTGGCGCCATACCACGAGTGTGCGCAATTTTAAAGTGTGACACGTGAGGTATCTGTTTACTCAACGTAACATCATCTGTCACATTATACAAAAAAAATGGGCTAACTTTACGGTTTAGTTTTTTTTAAATTCATGAACATGTTTTTTTCCCAAAAAAATCGAGTTTGAAAAATTGCTGCTCAAATATCGCGTGACATAAAAAGTTGCAATGACTGCCATTTTATTCCCTAGGGTGTCTGCTAGAGAAATATATATCATTTTTGGGGGTTCTGAGTAATTTTCTAGCAAAAAAATTATGATTTTTACATGTAGGAGAGGAGTGCTGGAATTCACGTGGTATGGAAGTGGTTAAGATTAGCCATTGACATTTGATGATGGTTGATCCAACTGGCAGAAAGACTTCCTTCCTCTAGACTTCTCCAAATTTTTTAACAGCCTTGACAGAACATCTCCCAATATGTCCTTTTTTTACCATAGACAATCCCCTGACAGAGATGTGCTTTTAAAGCATTGCTATGGTTGTGTTGCCCATTGTGAAACACTACACCAGGCTAGCTACAAAATGTTCTCCATATATAGTGTTGGATTATTCCTTTGAATTATGCTTTTGGTAAAATTTACACCAATATGCCTTTTTCTTGTACTCCAGGTCACACTTGGCTTTTGGATCTCAAAAATCAGATCCAAGAGGAATAAACCACTTGCATGTTATACACATTGCTATGCTTATTGGCACAAATAAATAAATTTTGCCATGAAGACTTAACCATGTATCATTTCTTCTTTTCTCAGAAATTGAAGCTTTTAGAAAGCAAATTAGTAGCATGGATCAACAAGTGAAAAATCTCCAATCCAGACTAGCAAACGGTTAGTTGGACAATTTATATTGGAATGTTTTTTTTTTGTTTTTTTCTTCAGTATAAAGCATTTAGGTTGCTCATGTGTTGTATGTTAATGTGTTTGTTGTTATTAAAGTGTATGGCGACTAGTGAAGGTATAAATGAAAAAAAAGTAATTTAAAACTAAATGCCTATAAGTTATGTATAACCGCTCCAGGATCTCCCGCATGCATTGTACTGCAGACGAGCGGCTCCTACAGGCAGGCCTCTTCTGGGTACAGTGAAAGAATAGACATAATGGACTTTAAAGGCACATATAAAAGTAATATATTTTGATAGTCTACATTAAAAAATCACAGCATGTTACAGACAAAATATCATAATATAATGCCCCATACACACGGTCGGACTTTGTTCGAACATTCCGACAACAAAATCCTAGGATTTTTTCCGACGGATGTTGGCTCAAACTTGTCTTGCATACACACGGTCACACAAAGTTGTCGGAAAATCCAATCATTCTGAACGCGGTGACGTAAAACACGTACGTCGGGACTATAAACGGGGAAGTGGCCAATAGCTTTCATCTCTTTATTTATTCTGAGCATGCGTGGCACTTTGTCCGTCAGATTTGTGTACACACGATCGGAATTTCCGACAACGGATTTTGTTGTTGGAAAATTTCATATCCTGCTCTCAAACTTTGTGTGTCGGAAAATCCGATGGAAAATGTGTGATGGAGCCTACACACGGTCGGAACGAGGTCCTATCACACATTTTCCGTCGGAAAATTCAACCGTGTGTACGGGGCATAGTAAGTAAGTTGGACTCAATGTGGTTCCCCTGGAGGATATGATGATATATACTTACTGTGTGACAATTGTCACACAGTCATTAATATCTAAACTGCTGGCAACAAAAGTGAGTACACCCCTAAATGAAAATGTCCAAATTGGGCCCAATTAGCCATTTTCCCTCCCCGTTGTCATGTGATTCGTTTTGTTATAAGGTCTCAGGTGTGAATGGGGAGCAGGCATGTTAAATTTGGTGTTATCGCTCTCACTCTCTCATACTGGTCACTGGAAGTTCAACCTCATGGCAAAGAACTCTCTGAGGATCTGAAAAAAAGAATTGTTGCTCTACATGCAGATGGCCTAGGCTATAAGAAGATTGCTAAGACCCTGAAACTGAGCTGCAGCACAGTTGCCAAGTGGTTTAACAGGACAGGTTCCACTCAGAACAGGCCTCGCCATGGTTGACCAAAGGAGTTGAGTGCACGTGTTCAGCGTCATATCCAGAGGTTGTCTTTGGGAAATAGAGGTATGAGTGCTGCCAGCATTGCTGCAGAGGTTGAAAGGGTGGGAGGGTCAGCCTGTCCAGGGGCGGATCCAGGGGGGGGCAACAGGGCAATTGCCCCCTCCGAGATTGTGGGTGAGTGGGTGGGCAGGGCAGGCATCGCTGTGGGTGAGAGAGCCGGCGGGCGGCTCCACAGCTGAGAGCACGGGCGGCTCCATTACGTGAACAGCTGTGTGCGGCTCAGTGACAGTTTGTGAGCGGCTGCAGTGCTGGCCAATCAGGGAGCCGGCGGGCGGCTCCACAGCTGAGAGCACGGGCGGCTCCATTACGTGAACAGCTGTGTGCGGCTCAGTGACAGTTTGTGAGCGGGGAGCAGAGAGATAACATCATCTCTCACCGCCCAGCGCCGCCCTGCATCCCTGCAGTTCCGCCCACACTGTTGAATGTACAGGCAGCCGCGGCAGCAGAGAGATTACATCATCTCTCTGCTGCCCCCCCCGGGGCGGGATGCAGCGCTGCCACATCCGCTCAGGATGAGCCATGTGTTCGCTCTGCTCCCATCGCTCTCCCAGTGGCAGCAGCCAGCCCATTCCTCCCTGCCCAGCACTGATGACAGGGGGTCACCAGTTAAATAAGCCTGACTCTGACTGGGACACAGCAGACAATTATAGCAGGCAAGTGACAATCCGCAACCTGTGGCATGGGACGTGGCAAGTGACAATCTGCAACGTGTGGCATGGGACGTGGCAAGTGACAATCCGCAACGTGTGGCATGGGACGTGGCAAGTGACAATCTGCAACGTGTGGCATGGGACGTGGCAAGTGACAATCTGCAACGTGTGGCATGGGACATGGTAATTGACAATCCGCAACGTGTGGCATGGGACGTGGCAAGTGACAATCCGCAACGTGTGGCATGGGACATGGCATGTGACAATCTGCAACGTGTGGCATGGGACGTGGCAAGTGACAATCCGCAATGTGTGGCATGGGACGTGGCATGTGACAATCTGCAACGTGTGGCATGGGACGTGGCAAGTGACAATCCGCAACATGTGGCATGGGACGTGGCAAGTGACAATCCGCAACGTGTGGCATGGGACGTGGCAAGTGACAATCCGCAACGTGTGGCATGGGACGTGGCAAGTGACAATCCGCATCTAGTGACAGGTGACGTGGCAAGTGACAATCCCCAACGTGTGGCAGATAACAGTGGCAAGTGACACGCTCGGGGCTCCCACTGATTCTATGGTGAGTTGAACCATTTCATTTTTTATAACCATGTAATAATAGTAATAATGCGCTTCAATCATCCTGACACCATAACAACCATGGTGCCGTGATGATTGAAGCGCTAACACCAGCCATTTCCCCGTTAAATTTACCCCCAAAAAAACGTATTTTCTGGCAGTGCCCCTCCCGAGACTAGGCTCTGGATCCGCCCCTGAGCCTGTCTGTGCTCAGACCATACACTGCACATTGCATCAAATTTGTCTGCATGGCTGTAGTCCCAGAAGTTAACCTCTTCTAAAGATGATGCACAAGAGCACAAGAAAGCCCACATACAGTTTGCTGAAGACAAGCAGAATAAGGACATATCCTGTGGTCTGATGAGACCAAGATAAACTTATTTGGTTCAGATGGTGTCAAGCATGTGTGGTGGCAACCAGGTGAGGAGTACAAAGACAAGTGTGTCTTGTCTACAATCAAGCATGGTGGTGGGAGTGTCATGGTCTGGGGCTGCATGAGGGCTGCCAGCACTGGGGAGCTACAGTTCATTGAGGGAACCATGAATGCCAAGATGTACTGTGACATACTGAAGCAGAGCATGATCCCCTCTCTTCGGAGACTGGGCCACAGGGCAGTATTCCAACATAACAACCTCAAACACTCCCCCAAGATGACCACTGCCTTGGTAAAGAGGCTGAGGATAAAGGTGATGGACTGGCCAAGCATGTCTCCAGACTTAAACCCTATTGAGCATCTGTGGGGCATCCTCAAATGGAAGGTGGAGTGCAAGGTCTCTAACATCCACCAGCTCCATGATGTCGTCATGGAGGAGTAGAAGAGGACTCCAGTGGCAATCTGTGAAGCTCTGGTGAACTCCATGCCCAAGAGGGTTAAGGCAGTGCTGGAAAATAATGGTGACCACACAAAATATTGACACTTTGGGCCCAATTTGGACATTTTCACTTAGGGGTGTACTCACTTTTGTTGCCAGCGGTTTAGACATTAATGGCTGTGTGTAGAGTTATTTTGAGGGGACAGCAAATTTACACTGTTATACAAGCTGTACACTTACTAATTTACAGTGTAGCAAAAGTGTAATTTCTTCAGTGTTGTCACATGGAAAGATCTAAAATACTTACAAAAATGTGAGGGGTGTACTCACTTTTGTGAGATACTGTATATACAATATATTACATAAAATAAATACATTATATATACACACACACGCCCACACACAGGGGCGTAACTACCACCATAGCGACCCATGCGGGCGCTATGGGGCCCGCAGCTGAGTGAGGCCCAGTGAGGATAAGAGCACCGCCAGCACTGTCTCCCAGCCAGGGGAAGAGAGAGGAAAGGAAGAGGCGAGCTGTCCGTATCAGCAGAGAGCTTAATTGCCCGATGTAAGAGCTTTCATTAGAACTTCCAGTGTTCCCGGGGCTCACGTCACATAGCTCCACCTTTTGGCCCGGTGCCTTTGATAGACAGAACGCCGATCCAATGCGGGACGTGTGACATCATCAAAAGTGTTGGGCCAAGAGGTGGGGCTATGTGACGACGAGCCCCGGGAAGACAGGAAATTCAAATGAAAGCTATTACAGCGGGCAATCCCGCTCTTTGCTGATCCGGGTGGCTTGGCTCTTCCTCTGCATAGGTGGGGCTGTATCGGTCACAGGCAGACCAGGCTGTATTGGGCACAGGTCACGCTGTATGGGGCACAGGTCACGCTGTATTGGGCACAGGTCACGCTGCATTGGGCACAGGTCACACTGTATGTGGCACAGGTCACACTGCATTGACACTAGGGCAGCTGTGGGGGGGGGCTGTTTGCAGGGGGGCCCCATACAACATTTTGCTATGGGGCCCTGCTATTTCTATTTACGCCCCTGCCCACACACACACACATAAGTGTTCCTAAATAGTACATGGTATATATTAAAAATATATTAAATGTAGACCAAACTTGCATATAGACATGATTGATTACACACATGATATAAAATTGATTCAAAATTTTTCAAGGTAGTCTCATAGTAGACACATAGCTGTGACAATACATCAATATATAGCTCTACGCACATTTCGTGGATAACTTCCACTCATCAGCAGCAATTGCTATTTAGGTATGTCTGTAAAAAAATTATAAATGCCAAATAGTATAGTAACTAAAATAACAGGAGGAGGGGGAACCACATCTTAATCCCAGCACTCTTACCTATAAGTAAGCTACAGTATTCAACAACATGGATAGTATTGGTAGCTGGAGGCACTATGGGATCATCATCCCCGGAAACAGAGGTGACGATAACTGCGGCAACACAGCGGTGAAAAGAGAACAAGAAGTGAGCATCAATAGTGATTTCATCCCCATTAAAGAGGAGGTTCACCTAAAAAAAAATATTAAAAGCCAGCAGCTACAAATACTGCAGCTGCTGACTTTTAATAAATGGACATTTACCTGTCCAGGGAGCCTGCGATGTCGGCAGCCGAAGCCGATCAATTGCTCGGCTCTCGGCTACTGCCGCCTCATCCTTGGTGAGGGAATCAGGAAGTGAAGCGTTGCGGCTTCACTTCCTGGTTCCCTACTGCGCATGCGCGAGTCACGCTGCGCGTCCTAACTGGTCCCCACTGTCTCCTGGGACCTGTGTGTTTCCCAGGAGACAGCGGGGGGAAGGGGCGTGACTCCCCCGGGAGTCTATTCCCGGAAGTGGGTGCAAATACCTGTATTATACAGGTATCTGCACCCCCTCCCCCTGAAAGTTGCCAAATGTGACACGGGGGGGGGGGGGGGTCCGAAAAGCGGAGGTTCCATTTTTGTGTGCAACTCCGCTTTAAGTAACTGTGGTTGTAATAAGTGCTGAGTAAAGGCCAATGGGGCTTCTGTGGAAAAATTGTAAATAAAGTGTATCAGCAAAGTGACTACACAATAAGTAATTGGGGAAGATATGGAAACCATTACCAAAGGGAAGAAAGACAAAGAACAGATCTTGAGTGTAAAGTGAAAACAGGTGTGTGCCTCACCATAGAATGGGTGGTAAGATCAAAGATAACACATAAAAACCATAGATGGATAGAAAACTAAATATTACCCTTAGTATGAAGTGGAAAGCATAGTCAAGAGATGTGCTTAGTGTCATCAAGGTGCAAGGAGCAGACTGAGTATGTGCTCCATAGGGGTGTGGAAAATATACCGGCCCCATTGCCACACACCAACGTCATGCTGCGCGCTGATGGGAAACTGGAGCCAGTGTTCGAGCGATCATTGATGCCCAGCACTGGATACCACTAACCTCCCTCATAATGCATGCAGATGGCTAAACAACATCGGCCTGCGGCGTCAAGATTGACGTCAAATGTACGGCATGTGGGCGTGGCGTCGACATGCAGTGAGCGCCCTCCCTTCCCCCCCACGTCCTAGGAACGAGAGAGGAGGGGAGGGCCCCAGTGTGCAATGCAGTTTCCAGGAATGATGCCAACAAGATGAACTCCCAGCGCAATCACAACTCTGGGTAGATGCATTATTCTGTAGTTAATATAAATAATATTGGAAAGAGGTATGTCACAGATTAACCAATCTGAATAAATTACAAGGATGTGTGCTTCCATCCCTTAATTAGTGTTCATTAAATAAAAATGTTGGGACTTTATATGAGTCAACGACTGCTGTAGAGTTTGAGTGTCTCCATCCCTGAATTATATAGAAGAGAGAGGGACTGAACTGAAGTTTTCTGTATGTTGATCGCTTTACGACTTAATAAATGCCAAGAGAGCCAATTAGAAATGTAGAGAAACATCTTCATTCAACATTGAACAAGTTGAGCTGGTTTTACATAATAAAGTATAGCAGACGTTACTCCCTTTCTGTATACTATGTTAAAAAGTAATAAAGTTTGATAGAATAAAAAATTGCTTGTCCTTTTTTACTATTTTAGTGGAAAAGAAAAAATGGTGGAAAGGATAAATAGATGTGGTGGCAATATCTACGCTTCTGATGGTGATTGGTCGAATTACAATGGCTTCCCCTCGAAATTTTGCTGAAAATCATGCAGTACTTATCGCTCACAATCAGTATGGCAATCAAATTTCTGGGTATAAATGGGATACAAAGCGAAGACACTTTCCACCATCCATTCAGATAATCTACAACTTCAACTTGGACTGCGAGGAACCAAGTAATAGAACAGAAGATTTTGTAAAAATATATAGAAGTGGAAATTACCTAAATTCAACTGAAATTAACCCAAATTAACCACATTCTTTGTAATGTAAAAACCTAAATGTAATCATTCAAAATAAAAATTCAAACAAAAACAAGAAGTTTCTTGGTTATAAAAAACAAACTGTCCTTTGCATCATACGCAAACCTTAGGTTTGTGTTTTTAATAAATATTTAAGATTTGAGGAATCACTGTCACGGTAGTTTAGAATGTTAGTGATCCATGTTGGGTATCTATGGTATGAGAATTGTTGTGGAAATTTTATGAAGATGTATTTAATATGTATTGTCATAGTGTCTCCCAGTGCTAGTTCTCCCGCAGCCCACTCTAAAGAGCTGACTGGGGCAGACTGACACTGATTGAGATCCGTCTGGTAGTGAAAAGCTCCTTGGGGAAGTGTTTAGAGAGTGGGGATATGTCCACCAGTGAAGGGCCCCTGTGCGATGCACAGAACGATCCTCTGGGGGATGTGTTCGCTCTGCAAAGACATTATTGGTTTAGCGGATGTACGCTTATGTTACCCCTGTGTGCCTGATCAACACATTTGGGGGTCCGTGACATGCCCCTGCAGATAATCTCCTATCCACACGACCGGTAGTATAATCCGGGTATGCATTGTTCTCTGAACAATGCAGAATAAGGATTCACACCAATGGTAAAAATTGGACCCTTTGGGTGCATTATGGTCGGACAGTGTCCATGTCTTCAAGTCCAGCCATGCAGCTTCCTTTGTCTAGCTGAAGATTATAGCTTACAGAGACGGGGGGCGGAAATCATACACGCTGCCCATGCCCAAACACGCCCATAAGATTTCCCTAGTCATTGTTCATTGGTTGTTGTATAACCCCTCCTGTTTGAAGGAATGCCTGTGCTTGATTGGTCGATTGTGAAACCATCAGGCTCTATTGTTATATGAAAAAAGTTTGCTCCAAGGTTCAGGTCAGTTGGTCAAGCGATGGAGCTAAGAAGGTGACTATGTCTGTTTACTTGGGGAAATGCGGGAGACACGGGTTTCTTGAGATGCATTATACCAAAAGGCTGAAAGTGCACTTAGTAGCGCAGGAGACATGCTTTGCGCATAGCGTATAGTGAAATCTCCATGACAGGATGCAGAGTTCCCATATGGCAGCATGGCATGTATTCAACATAAGGCTTGCCCACCATTTTTTGCTATCCATATCAAGCTGGGTATGTAAGCCTCCAGCCTCAGAAGGAAGGGTGGGCTGTTAGTTTTAGAACAAAGAATATCTAATATGGCTGGTAAAGGGTTCAAATCATATATTTTTCTGGGTTAAGTCAATGTTAGCCATCTTATCAAAGATTATTGTAGGGTCAAATTTGCTAGTCACTATTTTTTGACATTCTTCGAATATATTTTTCTGAAAAATATCAATTTAAATACCAATACTAATAAAATGGTAATTAACCACTTGCCACCAAATCACGTACATTTACGTGATTGACTGGAACTTTCAGCCGGCATACAATAATGATGACTAGAGACCAAATTGTCTGATCACCTCTGTGGTCTAGGACAGTACTTCTCAACCCTGTCCTCAAATACCCCCAACAGACCATGTTTGCAGATTTTCCTTTACCTTGCACAGGTGCTTTAAATCAAAGTCAATGGCTTGGTATTTTGGACAGCTATTTTATCTAAGAGAAGTTCCCAAAACATGGCCTGTTGGAGGCACTTGAGGACAGGGTTGAGAACCACTGGTCTAGGAGACTGAAAGTGACAAGTATTTTCATCACTACCAGTTTCCCTGGATGTAAACAGCACCATTTGTAAACAGTAAAGGCATCTGATCACACAGGCCTTGGTGTGATCAGATGCTTTTAAGGGCAGAGGAGACATCTGGGGTCTTATAGACCTAAGATCTCTCCATAAAAAATACATGTCACTGGCTATTGCTGTCATAAGGGATGTTTACACTCCTTGTGAAAGCAATAAAAGTGATTTCAGAAGAAATAAATAAATAAATAAATAATTTGAAGAAACCATATAAAAATAAAATAAACAATAATTTTTTTTTTTTTTAAGTTCCATGTCGTCTTATTAAAGCAGATATGTATCCAAAAAGGGATAGCGTAGACACAGCAGAGATATATACATTTTTGGTAATCTGCGTTTATATTCCCATGTCCTGCAAACTGAAAATTGACTGACCGCTTACATACATTTTTGGTAATCTGTGTTTATATTCCCATGTCCTGCAAACTGAAAATTGACTGACCGCTTACATACATTTTTGGTAATCTGTTTGTCACCGCTTTCTCAACTACATCTGTAGCCATGCTCACATTATTTCAATGTTTATTTAGCCATTAAGTCTTACCTAAATTATGGGTTTCCTTATCTTTACAATTTTGGCCTTTTAGTCCCCTTGCAGTTTGATTGTGGTGTGAAAGTTATGCCCTGCTTGCTGTGTTCCTAATATGCCCTCCTAATTGATTAATTGCCAGATTCCATCCACACCCAACACAGTATATAACAAGACTTTCTTTACGGGGAGCACATACAGGGGGCTCTTCCAAAGAAGTGGGGTTCTTAAAATAAGTGGCACTTCTGCTCTTGCACTTCAGCGAGTTGCACAAAGCAAACCATAGCAGATTGCAGGTGATCTCATTTTCATATTATCTTTCCTTCTCTGAAACATGCACTCTTTACCTCTCCTCCTCTTCACAATTGCAGCCTCTCTCCTCAAGCTCTCTTTTCTACATCCCTCTGCTCCACCACACAATCTGTACATATCACCCTCACTTCTGCCCTCCCCCTATTACTGCACTCATCACCTCTTTCTAACTCTAAGCCCACTTGCTAACATACCCCCCAGGATACTGAAGCAAGTCCTCTCATACAAATCATATTCTCATATTACCTCCCTCACTCTTCTGCTTCTCCTAATTGCTGGAGATATTTCCCCAAACCCTGGGCCTCCCTTATTTAACTGTACCCAACACACCCATCACCATCACCCTACATCCTCTGCCAGTAGTCGCAATCTACACAATTTAATCTCCATTCCTCTTCTTCCCAACACCAGCCTCCCTCTCTCCTGCGCCCTCTGGAATGCCCGCTCTGTCTGCGACAAACTCACTGCTGTTCATGACCTCTTTGTCACTAATTCCTTCAATCTACTTGCTCTCACCGAAACCTGGCTCCACGAATATGACACCCCTTCTCTTGCTTCCCTCTCCCAGGGTGGCCTTCACTGGACTCACTCCCCTAGGCCTAATGGACGCAAGGGAGGTGGAGTGGGATTCCTCCTATCCCCCCAGAGCACCTTCCAGGTTATTCACCCTCCTCCCTCTTTTTCACTCTCATCATTCGAAGCCCACTGTATATGTCTATTCTCTCCTACTTCTCTAAGAATTGTTGTCATTTACCGGTCCCCCTGGACCATTATCAACTTTCCTTGATGAGTTTTCTGCCTGGCTACCCTACTTTCTCTCTTTGGATATTCCAACAATCCTACTCTGTGATTTCAACATCCCTGCTAATACAAACACTCCTGCTACTTCTAAACTTCTTAGTCTAATCTCTTCATTTGACCTGAAGCAATGGGTACAGGCTTCTACTCACTCTGATGGCAATACCCTTGACCTTGTATTCTCCTACCTATGCACTCCATGCAACTTCTCAAACAATCCTTTTCCTCTCTCCGACCACCATCTTATTAGTTTCTCTCTCCCCCTGTCTTCCACCACCTTTCCCTCCAATCGCCTAACCATCACCCGTAGAAACTTTCGCAACTTCAACTCCTCTCTCCTCTACTCTGCTATTGACCACCTCTATGACAAAATCTCTCCCCTGTCCTGCCCCAACCAAGCCACATCCATCTACAATAAATCTCTGTCCACCGCCCTGGACAAGCTCGCTCCCCTCACTACACGCAGAATCAGGCCTCGACCCCTACAACCCTGGCAAACAGATGACACCAAAAGTCTCAAAAAACGTAGTCGTGCTCTTGAGCGTCTTTGGCACAAGACTAATGTCCCGTACACATGGTCGGATTTTCCGAAGGAAAATGTGTGATAGGACCTTGTTGTCGGAAATTCCGACCGTGTGTGGGCTCAATCACACATTTTCCATCGGATTTTCCGACACACAAAGTTTGAGAGCAGGATATAAAATTTTCCGACAACAAAATCCGTTGTCGGAAATTCCGATCGTGTGTACACAAATCCGACGGACAAAGTGCCACGCATGCTCAGAATAAATAAAGGGATGAAAGCTATTGGCCACTGCCCCGTTTATAGTCCCGACGTACGTGTTTTACGTCACCGCGTTTAGAACGATCGGATTTTCCAAAAACTTTGTGTGACCGTGTGTATGCAAGACAAGTTTGAGCCAACATCCGTCGGAAAAAATCCTAGGATTTTGTTGTCGGAATGTCCGAACAAAGTCCGACCGTGTGTACGGGGCATAAGTCTCTCAAAGACTTCAATCAATACAAATCTGCCCTCCAAAAATACTATTCTTTCCTCCACACTGCCAAGCAAACCTATTTTACAACTCTTATTAACACCTTCTCATCCAATCCCCGTAAACTCTTCTCTACCTTCAACTCTCTACTTTGTCCTCCACCGCCTCCACCCACTGACTCACTCACTGCCCAGGAGATTGCTAATCACTTCAAAAACAAGATTGATACAATCCGTGATGAAATCTCCATTCTACAGGTATCTCCCCCAGCTAAGACCCCATGTCAACAGGTACAACTGACACTCCCCCTATTCAAATCTGCTACTACAGATGAAGTTGCTAAACTCCTTTCTATCGCCCACCTAACCACCTGTCCCCTGGACCCTATTCCCTCTCAAATGCTACGGTCACCCTCTGACCCCATCCTACACTCTCTTACCCACATCTTCAATCTTTCCCTCACCTCTGGCATCTTCCCCGACACTCTAAAACATGCACTGGTCACCCCCATACTCAAAAAGCCGTCCTTGGACCCTACCAATCTTAACAACCTACGCCCTATCTCCTTGCTCCCCTTTTCCTCTAAACTCCTTGAACGCCTGGTTTACAACCAACTGAGTGACCACCTCATTAAAAACAACCTTCTTGATCCCCTTCAATCTGGATTCCGCCCTCAACACTCCACAGAAACTGCTCTTTTAAAACTCACAAATGACCTACTAACTGCAAAAACCAATGGACACTATTCTGTACTCCTACTTCTGGATCTTTCAGCTGCCTTTGACACGGTTGACCACCCCCTCCTCCTCAAAAAACTTTACTCCCTCGGTCTCCGTGACTGCGCTCTTCATTGGCTCTCATCCTACCTATCCCAAAGCACCTTCAGTGTCACTTACAATTCTACTTCCTCCACTCCTCTTTCCTTCTCTGTCGGGGGTCCCCCAAGGTTCTGTTCTTGGACCTCTTTTATTTTCAATCTACACCTCTTCCCTGGGTCAGCTGATAGCCTCTCATGGCTTTCAATATCATTTCTATGCTGATGACACGCAAATCTATCTCTCCACCCCTCAACTCACTCCATCAGTCTCTTCACGCATCACTAACTTACTAACCGACATATCTGTATGGATGTCACACCACTTCCTCAAACTCAACTTGTCCAAAACTGAGCTTATAATATTTCCTCCCCCACGTGCCTCTTCCCTTGACTTCTCTGTCAAGAGCAATGGCACAACCATCCACCCGTCCCCACATGTCAGGGTGCTAGGTGTTATCCTGGATTCTGAACTCTCCTTTCAGCCCCACATCCAATCACTTTCCAAAGCTTGCCGCCTCAACCTCCGCAACATCTCTAAACTACGTCCCTTTCTAACCAATGAAACCACAAAGCTCCTGATTCACTCCCTGGTTATCTCTCGCCTTGACTACTGCAACTCACTCCTCATTGGCTTACCTTTAAACAGACTATCCCCCCTGCAGTCCATCATGAATGCTGCTGCCAGACTTATCCACCCTACAAACCGCTCAGTGTCTGCTACCCCTCTCTGCCAATCCCTCCATTGGCTGCCACTCGCCCAACGAATTAAATTCAAAATAGTAACAATAAGTTACAAAGCCATCCACAACTCTGCCCCCAGCTACATCACTAACCTAGTCTCAAAATACCAACCTAATCGCCATCTCCGTTCCTCCCAAGACCTCCTGCTCTCTAGCTCCCTCATCACCTCCTCCCATATCCGCCTCCGGGACTTCTCCCGAGCCTCGCCCATCCTCTTGAATTTCCTACCCCAATCTGTCAGACTGTCTCCAAATGTATCCACTTTTAGGCGATCCCTGAAAACTTTCCTCTTCAGAGAAGCCTATCCTGCCTCCATCTAATAACTGCACTATTTTCTCCATTAGCTCATCCCACACAGCTATTACCCTTTTGTATAACTTGACCCTCCCTCCTAGATTGTAAGCTCTAACGAGCAGGGCCCTCTGATTCCTCCTGTATTGAATTGTATTGTACTTGTATTGTCTGCCCTAATGTTGTAAAGCGCTGCGTAAACTGTCGGCGCTATATAAATCCTGTATAATAATATAATATGTTTCTCTCGGACTTCGCTTCTCTAATGTGCATAGACATTTGAAGGCAAGAAGCCCAGCGCATTGCGCTTGATACTTATAAACCGGCAAAGGCCCCCCACACACAGAGAACGCGTCTCCAAGCCCAAGAGAAGGTTTTCATACTGACGGTTTTACCGCTGGTCTCGATTCAACCCAAGTGCGCTCTGTTAGAGTGATCCTGGGTTAAATCAGACCCAGGGAGACAGATGACAATCTATAAAACACACATAATAAAATTTACACAACAGGCCCTCCTCTTTGTCATATGCTCCCATGTGTCCCTCAAATCTTCATCTTCTCTTCTTAATCAGTCCTTAAATCCATAAAAAGGAAAACACTGCTTGACTTGTAGACTCTCTTCTTCAGGAGGGATGACTTAGAGGAGGACATGAAGGCCAGTAGGTCTGGGATCCTCTGTGTCTTGTATGTGGGTTGGGTTTCGGGGCGTCTCATCTCAGAGAGGAAGATGTGGTCATCTGCTCGGGCTCTGTTCTCTCGTCCAATCAGGCAACAGTAGCACCCCATCACGGCATATAGAAGGAATAGAAACAAAAACAACATGAGTATACAGTATCTCACAAAAGTGAGTACACCCCTCACATTTTTGTAAATATTTTATTGTATCTTTTCATGCGACAACACTGAAGAAATGACACTTTGCTATAATTTAAAGTAATGAGTGTACAGCTTGTATAACAGTGTAAATTTGCTGTCCTCTCAAAATAACTCAACACACAGCCATTAATGTCTAAATCGCTGGCAACAAAAGTGAGTACACCCCTAAGTGAAAATGTCCAAATTGGGCCCAAATGTCAATATTTTGTGTGGCCGCCATTATATTCCAGCACTGCCTGAACCCTCTTGGGGATGGAGTTCACCAGAGCCTCACAGGTTGCCACTAGAGTCCTCTTCCAATTCTTCATGACAACATCACGAGCTGGTGGATGTTAGAGACCTTGCGCTCCTCCACCTTCCGTTTGAGGATGCCCCACAGATGCTCAATAGGGTTTAGGTCTGGAGACATGCTTGGCCAGTCCCTCACCTTTACCCTGTTTCTTTAACAAGGCAGTGGTCCTCTTGGAGGTGTGTTTGGGGCAGTTATCATGTTGGAATACTGCCCTGCGGCCCAGTCTCAGAAGGGAGGGAATCATGCTCGACTTCAGTATGTCACAGCACATGTTGGCATTCATGGTTCCCTCAAAGAACTGTAGCTTCCCAGTGCCAGAAGTACTCATGCAGCCCCAGACCATGACACTCCCACCACCATGCTTGACCGTAGGCAAGACACACTTGTCTTTGTACTCCTCACCTGGTTGCCGCCACACATGCTTGACACTATCTGAACCAAATAAGTTTATTTTGCTCTCATCAGACCACAGGACATGGTTGCAATAATCCATGTCCTTAGTCTGCTTGTCTTTAGAAAACTGTTTGGGGGATTTCTTGTGCATCATGTTTAGAAGAAGCTTCCTTCTGGGACGACAGCCATGCAGACCAATTTGATGCAGTGTGTGGCATATGGTCTGAGCACTGACAGGCTGACCCCCCACCCCTTCAACCTCTGCAGCAATGCTGGCAGCACTCATATGTCTATTTCCCAAAGACAACCTCTGGATATAATGCTGAGCACGTGCACTCAACTTCTTTGGTCGACCATGGCGAGGCCTGTTCTGAGTGGAACCTGTCCTGTTAAACCTCTGTATGGTCTTGGCCACTGTGCTGCAGCTTAGTTTCAGGTTCTTGGCAATCTTCTTATAGACTAGGCCATCTTTATGTAGAGCAAAAATTATTTTTTCAGATCCTCACAGAATTCTTTGCCATTAGGTGCCATGTTGAACTTCCAGTGACCAGTATGAGATAGTGAGAGCAACAACACCAGCCTGCTCCCCATTCACACCTGAGACCTTGTAACACTAATGAGTCACATAACACCGGGGTGGGGAAATGGCTAATTGGGCCCAATTTGGACATTTTCACTTAGGGGTGTACTCACTTTTGTTGCCAGTGGTTAACAAATTAATGGCTGTAGGTTGATTTGTTTTGAGGGGACAGCAAATGTAACTGTTATACAAGCTGTACACTCACTACTTTACATTATAGCAATGTGTCATTTCTTCGGTGTTGTCACATGAAAAGATATAATAAAATATTTACAAAAATGGGAGGGTATACTTACTTTTGTGAGATACTGTATATCAAATAGAGCCTGATGGTTTCACAATCGACCAGTCAAGCACAGGCATTCCTTCAAACAGGAGGGGTTATACAACAACCAATGAACAATGACTAGGGGAGTCGTATGGCCTTGTCTGGGCATGAGCAGCATGTATGATTTCCCACCCCCGGTATTTGGAAGTTATCATCTTCAGCTAGACAAAGGAAGCCGCATGGCTTGAAATCATGGACGCTGTCCGACCATAACGCACCTAAAGGGTCCCGTTTTTACCCTTGGCGTGAATCCTTATTCTGCATTGTTCAGAGAACAATGCATACCCGGATTATACTACCGTTCCTGTGGGTGGGAGATTATCTGAAGGGGCACGCCACGGCTCCCCCCAAATGTATTGATCAGGCACACAGGGGTGACATGAGCGTACATCCGCTAAACCAATAATGTCTTTGCAGAGTGAACACATCCCCCCAGACGATCGTTCTGTGCATCGCACAGGGGCCCTTCGCTGGTGGACATATCCCCACTCTACAAACACTTCTCTACATCCCCAAGGAGCTTTTCAATACCAGACGGATCCCAACCAGCATCAGTCTGCCCCAGTCAGCTCTTTAGAATGGGTTGCAGAAAAACTAACACTGGGAGACACTATGACAATACATATTAAATACATCTTCATAAAATTTCCACAACAGTTCCCCCTCTTTTGTCATATGCTCCCATGTGTTCCTCAATGAATCTTCATCTTCTTCTTAATCAGTCCTTAAGTCCATAAAAATGAAAACACGGCTTGACTTGTAGACTCTGTTTTTCAGGAGGGATGACTTAGAGGAGGACATGAAGGCCAGTAGGTCTGGGATCTTCTGTGTCTTGTATGTGGCTTGGGCTTCCGGGCGTCTCATCTCAGAGAGGAAGATGTGGTCATCTGCTCGGGGTCTGTTCTCTCGTCCAATCAGGCATATATATATATACATACATACATACATATATACCCCTACTTCCTTCAACCATGATCTGCTGAAAAATAAAAAATAAAATCCCCAAAGATTTCCAGACCCTTAACCACTTGACGACCGCCTCACGCCGATGTACGTCGCCAAGGCGGCACGGACAGGCAAAATCATGTACATGTACGTGATTTGCCTTCCGCGGGTGGGGGGTCCGATTGGACCCCCCCCGGTGCCCGAGGCGGTCGTCTTTTGTTCCCCGGCGATCGGAGGTGAGGGGGAGGCAATCCGTTCGTGGCCCCCCCCCCTCGTGATCGCCGCCGGCCAATGGGAACATTCCTTTGCTGCTGTATGCTAAACAGCAGCAAAGGAAATGATGTCATCTCTCCTCGGCTCGGTAGTTTCCGTTCCAGCGCCGAGGGGAGAAGACATCACTGTGAGTGAAAACACACTACACAACACAGTAGAACATGCCAGGCACACAAAACACCCACGATCCCCCCCCCGATCGCCCCACCGATCGCCCCCCAATCACCCCCCCCGTCACAAACTGACACCAAGCAGGTTTTTTTTTTTTTTTTTTCTGATTACTGTATTGGTGTTAGGGCAGTTAGTGTTAACCCTCTTTAGGTCTAGGGTACCCCCCCTAACACCCCCTAATAAAGTTTTAACCCCTTGATCACCCCCAGTCACCAGTGTCGCTTAGCGATCATTTTTCTGATCGCTGTATTAGTGTCGCTGGTGACGCTAGTTAGGGACGTAAATATTTAGGTTCGTTTTATAGTGACAGGGACCCCCATATACTACCTAATAAAGGTTTTAACCCCTTGATTGCCCCCTAGTTAACCCTTTCACCACTGATCACCGTATAAGTGTTACGGTTGACGCTGGTTAGTTCGTTTATTTTTTATAGTGTCAGGGCACCCGCCATTTATTACCGAATAAAGGTTTAGCCCCCTGATCGCCCGGCGGTGATATGCGTCGCCCCAGGCAGCATCAGATTAGCGCCAGTACCGCTAACACCCACGCACGCAGCATACGCCTCCCTTAGTGGTATAGTATCTGATCGGATCAATATCTGATCCGATCAGATCTATACTAGCGTTCCCAGCAGTTTAGGGTTCCCAAAAACGCAGTGTTAGCGGGATCAGCCCAGATACCTGCTAGCACCTGCGTTTTGCCCCTCCGCCTGGCCCAGCCCAGCCCACCCAAGTGCAGTATCGATCGATCACTGACACTTACAAAACACTAAATGCATAACTGCAGTGTTCGCAGAGTCAGGCCTGATCCCTGCGATCGCTAACAGTTTTTTTGGTAGTATTTTGGTGAACTGGCAAGCACCAGCCCCAAGCAGCGTCAGATTAGCGCCAGTACCGCTAACACCCACGCACGCAGCATACGCCTCCCTTAGTGGTATAGTATCTGAACGGATCAATATCTGATCCGATCAGATCTATACTGGCGTCCCCAGCAGTTTAGGGTTCCCAAAAACGCAGTGTTAGCGGGATCAGCCCAGATACCTGCTAGCACCTGCATTTTGCCCCTCCGCCCAGCCCAGCTCAGCCCACCCAAGTGCAGTATCGATCGATCACTGTCACTTACAAAACACTAAACACATAACTGCAGCGTTCGCAGAGTCAGGCCTGATCCCTGTGATCGCTAACAGTTTTTTTGGTAGCTTTTTATTGAACTGGCAAGCGCCAGCGGCCTAGTACACCCCAGTCGTAGTCAAACCAGCACTGCAGTAACACTTGGTGACGTGGCGAGTCCCATAAGTGCAGTTCAAGCTGGTGAGGTGGCAAGCACAAGTAGTGTCCCGCTGCCACCAAGAAGACAAACACAGGCCCGTCGTGCCCATAGTGCCCTTCCTGCTGCATTCGCCAATCCTAATTGGGAACCCACCGCTTCTGCAGCGCCCGTACTTCCCCCATTCACATCCCCAACCAAATGCAGTCAGCTGCATGAGAGGCATTTTCTTTATGTCCTCCCGAGTACCCCTACCCAACGAACCCCCCCAAAAAAGATGTTGTGTCTGCAACAAGCGCGGATATAGGCGTGACACCCGCTATTATTGTCCCTCCTGTCCTGACAATCCTGGTCTTTGCATTGGTGAATGTTTTGAACGCTACCATTCACTAGTTGAGTATTAGCGTAGGGTACAGCATTGCACAGACTAGGCACACTTTCACAGGGTCTCCCAAGATGCCATCGCATTTTGAGAGACCCGAACCTGGAGCCGGTTACCGTTATAAAAGTTAGTTACAAAAAAAGTGTAAAAAAAAATATATATATATATATAAAATAAAAAAAAATAGTTGTCGTCTCTATTCTCTCTCTCTATTGTTCTGCTCTTTTTTACTGTATTCTATTCTGCAATGTTTTATTGTTATTATGTTTTATCATGTTTGTTTTTCAGGTATGCAATTTTTTATACTTTACCGTTTACTGTGCTTTATTGTTAACCATTTTTTTGTCTTCAGGTACGCCATTCACGACTTTGAATGGTTATACCAGAATGATGCCTGCAGGTTTAGGTATCATCTTGGTATCATTCTTTTCAGCCAGCGGTCGGCTTTCATGTAAAAGCAATCCTAGCGGCTATTTAGCCTCTAGACTGCTTTTACAAGCCGTGGGAGGGAATGCCCCCCCCCCCACCGTCTTCCGTGTTTTTCTCTGGCTCTCCTGTCTCAACAGGGAACCTGAGAATGCAGCTGGTGATTCAGCCAGCTGACCATAGAGCTGATCAGAGACCACAGTGGCTCCAAACATCTCTATGGCCTAAGAAACCGGAAGCTACGAGCATTTTATGACTTAGATTTCGCCGGATGTAAATAGCGCCATTGGGAAATTGGGGAAGCAATTTATCACACCGATCTTGGTGTCGTCAGATGCTTTGAGGGCAGAGGAGAGATCTAGGGTCTAATAGACCCCAATTTTTTCAAAAAAGAGTACCTGTCACTACCTATTGCTATCATAGGGGATATTTACATTCCCCGAGATAACAATAAAAATGATTAAAAAAAAAAAAATGAAAGGAACAGTTTAAAAATAAAATAAAAAAGCAAAAAAATAATAAAGAAAAAAAAAAAAAAAAAAAGCACCCCTGTCGCCCCCTGCTCTCGCGCTAAGGCGAACGCAAGCAGCGGTCTGTCGTCAAATGTAAACAGCAATTGCACCATGCATGTGAGGTATCGCCGCGAAGGTCAGATCGAGGGCAGTCATTTTTGCAGTAGACCTCCTCTTTAAATCTAAAGTGGTAACCTGTAAAGGCTTTTAAAGGCTTTTAAAAATGTATTTATTTTGTTGCCACTGCACGTTTGTGCGCAATTTTAAAGCATGTCATGTTTGGTATCCATGTATTCGGCCTAAGATCATCTTTTTTATTTCATCAAACATTTGGGCAATATAGTGTGTTTTAGTGCATTAAAATTTTTAAAAGTGTGTTTTTTCCCCAAAAAATGCGTTTGAAAAATCGCTGCGCAAATACTGTGTGAAAAAAAAAATGAAACACCCACCATTTTAATCTGTAGGGCATTTGCTTTAAAAAAATATATAATGTTTGGGGGTTCAAAGTAATTTTTTTGCAAAAAAAAATAACTTTTTCATGTAAACAATGAGTGTCAGAAAGGGCTTTGTCTTCAAGTGGTTAGAAGAGTGAGTGATGTGTGACATAAGCTTCTAAATGTTGTGCATAAAATGCCAGGACAGTTCAAAACCCCCCCAAATGACCCCATTTTGGAAAGTAGACACCCCAAGCTATTTGCTGAGAGGCATGTCGAGTCCATGGAATATTTTATATTGCGACACAAGTTGCGGGAAAGAGACAAATTTTTTTTTTTTTTTTTTTTTTTTTTGCACAAAGTTGTCACTAAATGATATATTGCTCAAACATGCCATGGGAATATGTGAAATTACACCCCAAAATACATTCTGCTGCTTCTCCTGAGTACGGGATACCACATGTGTGAGACTTTTTGGGAGCCTAGCCGTGTACGGGACCCCGAAAACCAAGCACCGTCTTCAGGCTTTCTAAGGGCGTGAATTTTTTATTTCACTCTTCACTGCCTATCACAGTTTCGGAGGCCATGGAAAGCCCAGGTGGCACAAACCCCCCCCAAATGTCCCCATTTTGGAAATTAGACACCCAAAGCTATTTGCTGAGAGGTATAGTGAGTATTTTGCAGACCTCACTTTTTGTCACAAAGTTTTGAAAATTGAAAAAAGAAAAAAAAAATGTTTTTTCTTGTCTTTCTTCATTTTCAAAAACAAATGAGAGCTGCAAAATACTCACCATGCCTCTCAGCAAATAGCTTGGGGTGTCTACTTTCCAAAATGGGGTCATTTGGGGGGGTTTTGTGCCACCTGGGCATTCCATGGCCTCCGAAACTGTGATAGGCAGTGAAGAGTGAAATCAAAAATTTTCACCCTTAGAAATCCTGAAGGCGGTGATTGGATTTCGGGGCCCCGTACGCGGCTAGGCTCCCAAAAAGTCCCACACATGTGGTATCCCCATACTCAGGAGAAGCAGCTAAATGTATTTTGGGGTGCAATTCCACATATGCCCATGGCCTGTGTGAGCAATATATCATTTAGTGACAACTTTGTGCAAAAAAAAAAAGTGTCACTTTCCCGCAACTTGTGTCAAAATATAAAATATTCCATGGACTCAATATGCCTCTCAACAAATAGCTTGGGGTGTCTACTTTCCAAAATGGGGTCATTTGGGGGGGTTTTGTGCCACCTGGGCATTCCATGGCCTCCGAAACTGTGATAGGCAGTGAAGAGTGAAATCAAAAATTTACACCCTTAGAAATCCTGAAGGCGGTGCTTGGTTTTCGGGGCCCCGTACGCGGCTAGGCTCCCAAAAAGTCCCACACATGTGGTATCCCCATACTCAGGAGAAGCAGCTGAATGTATTTTGGGGTGCAATTCCACATAGGCCCATGGCCTGTGTGAGCAATATATCATTTAGTGACAACTTTTTGTAAATATTTTTTTTTTTTGTCATTATTCAATCACTTGGGACAAAAAAAATAAATATTCAATGGGTTCAACATGCCTCTCAGCAATTTCCTTGGGGTGTCTACTTTCCAAAATGGGGTCATTTGGGGGGGTTTTGTACTGCCCTGCCACTTTAGCACCTCAAGAAATGACATAGGCAGTCATAAACTAAAAGCTGTGTAAATTACAGAAAATGTACCCTAGTTTGTAGACGCTATAACTTTTGCGCAAACCAATAAATATACGCTTATTGACATTTTTTTTACCAAAGACATGTGGCCAAATACATTTTGGCCTAAATGTATGTCTAAATATTAGTTTATTGGATTTTTTTTATAACAAAAAGTAGAAAATATCATTTTTTTTCAAAATTTTCGGTCTTTTTCCGTTTATAGCGCAAAAAATAAAAACTGCAGAGGTGATCAAATACCATCAAAAGAAAGCTCTATTTGTGGGAAGAAAAGGACGCAAATTTCGTTTGGGTACAGCATTGCATGACCGCGCAATTAGCAGTTAAAGCGACGCAGTGCCAAATTGGAAAAAGACCTCTGGTCCTTAGGCAGCATAATGGTCCGGGGCTCAAGTGGTTAAAACGACTTCAACCTTCACTAGCTATAGCTCTGGCTTTGCCATGCAGGGATCTAACCTTATCCATATGGGCTTGAACTTTGTCACTAGTATTCCCGATCCAGGTACAACAATCTAACCTATGAATTCACAGAAACCCCCCTTGGATGCCAACAGATAATCATGGGCCATCTTTTAATAGAAATGTCTTGATCTGCCGTTATTCCTATGTGAACTTCCTTGTAGCTTCAACAGTTACATTAAACATCCCATCCACACTGGATGAGAAATTGTTCAATCGTTTCATAAGCTCAAGCCCCACCGTCAAGCAGGAAACCATGCCCAGATGGGTCGGGGTTGGTGAACAATTCCCTTCTAGCTGTCCCTGCCATTCTTACCTTCTCCCGCGCCATCAGATCCTCACGATCGGCCACGACATAAAATGCTGGGACGAGTTTTACCAGCACGCATGAACCTCTTGCATTAGGGGGAATTACCTTATAAGCTGTAGACTCACATAAATACCAAACTAAAGTTGAAGCACACTTGTGGGCTACCTAGTTGTCCTGATACCAAAACTGGCAAGAACCAGAGCTGTTGTTAAAACTATAACTCGTTTTACCCTCTATAAATGTATCGTTGAATTCTATTTACAAGTGTCAGGAATTTTTACTAGTTTGTCAAAACTCCTCATACCAATATGAACATCATATATAACATGTACCGCTGTCATTGCTGGGGTACTAAAGCTCGGTGGAGATTCAGAGTAGACCCAGCAATTGGTCCTGTTTGCTTTCTTAGCTAGTTTGAGAATACACTTTAAACAATAAGTTGGGATGCTTTTCATCGTTACCCTTGCCAAAATACACTAAACTAAAAAATATAAACAAAGATACTCCTCATTATTTGGTGTAGTTGAGCAGCTTCTTGCAGTGGCTGGCATGGATCCAGTTGTCTCATCCATCAAGCTTCTTTACAATGACCCAGTCACCTGGTTGGAAAAAATGTAAACTGGTTATTGGGTCAGGGTCCAGGAGAGACTCATAAACCCTGTGGTGGACTTTTTGAAGTTCCTTTCTGACAGTGGCTCTGAAGCTGTAAGGGGAGGTGTATGTCCTTCTCCCCCTCCGTATACATCCACCCTATCTTTAAGCTTATTGGGGCTGTTTAAACATGGATCTCCTTTCCTGACATATAAAGGGTTGCCAGCTTGGAGTGCCACCCAGTGGAGATATTTGAGCATTGCTCTTCTTTGATTCTGTTTATAAGGCTATATTAGCCCTCAACAGCTACTCCTTGATTCAACCCAAAGCTTTCGTCTATCTTATTCTACACTTTGGCCCCTCTGTGGACCAAAATGGTTTTGGAAGGTCCTATGTGGATGAGACGCATCTAGTTTACCCGTTGAATACGAACCACTAAATTCTGTTTATATCTACAATCTATTTGTCTACTAATCTTCTTCAAATTTAAATGGGCTTGTATGCCACACTTGTACCAAAAACTCCTGATGAAGCTCATGAACTGAGCGAAACATGTTGAGTGGTATTCACAAAGTGGTTTATTCAAATACCATAGTACTATTGATTGACTTAGATTGAAAGATAGTTTGTTTGTTTTTAGATGTCTTGGTGACACTTGTAACAATTAAAGATTTTTGTAATTAAAAGATTTATTTTTAGACTGTTTGGCATATTGCATACATTATTTTTCTTTCTGATCCTATCTATTTCTTTTGTTTGTATTCAATCTAATATTGATAAACACCTTAAAAGTCCCAGGGGTAACTTTACCCCAACCCCCTTCTTTCATTCTCCTATTTAATAGGGATGTGGTGCTAAGGGTCAACTGTCCCTGCCCTCTTAGTATATGTAATCTTTTGAAGTTCACGTTACAGTGACTGTACCCACCCCATCAGTTGAGAATGTCGACAGCTGCTGAGGAAAGTACAACCCTGTTTTTGGTTGACCTCCAAACAAACCTAACTCAATGACTGTGGCTTACCATCTGGGGGGTAATAGCTGGAACCATTGACAACAAGGTTCTTAGCATCTGGGATGGGAGCCTCCTTCACCGGACTGCTGCTTGCTGATTCAAATTCCATCAAAGAAAGACAGTCGTGGAACATGTCATCTTACTAGGCCACAAACTTGGCTATAATCAGAGCGGTTAGTATTATTGGTTTGAAAATTGTCATTCTTACCATTATTCTCTCCATTTTCTTCCTCATTACCAACTGGAGGAAGACATGCAGGGTTTAGAATGGTGCAGAAAAAAAAACAATGAAACAGTGAAACAGCCTATGATACTTTTCCCTTTTTAGGCGTGTGTATTTATTCATGTGTACAGTTATCTACATACACCTGCTTTCTATGTACATATACTTTCAGAACCTCCTTGGACCTGAAAAGATACTCATAAACAAAGGTTATTACTCTATCCTTCATATTTAGCCTGCAAAGAATGATAAACAATACAACATTCGTGTACATTGGTAAACTGTCACTGACCTTCCTCAAAACCGACAACAACTAAACCCTCTGTAACCCTTATGTTCACAGTCCTACTAAAATACAACCTCTGCGACACATAGGAGGGCTGTCGCAGTAGGTTCTAACATATTATTGTTACAACATACAAACAATGAGAAGACTAAAACATGAGACAAACATTTAGATACAAATGTGGGGGAGATATTTCATATTTCCTAAAACAAAAATGAAAAAAAAAAAAGAACGAGACGAAATACTGCCTTCACTCTTTTAGCAATAGAAAAAAATACAATGGGAAAAACACGAGAGCAGCTCGAAACCCTGCATGGGCCAGCCACACAAAGTTCAAAAACAGCATGAGAATTTTAACCACACAAGCATGTACTACACATCCATCAGTCCACTCATCATTACAGATTTCTGAAGCCACAGCTGAACTACTTCCAAGGTATTTTTATTCTGGGGTCTCGTACCTTCAGACATCAAAAGTACCTTCCAAAGGAATACACCTTACTGTACTCTCTGACCACATATGCCAATCTTTAAGGGGTCTAATGGCCTTAGCCCCATACCCAGATTTCATGTCCTATGCAGCTGTCTGGCTGGTGTGCCTGGTTCCCACCCCTGCATGGATGGCCTATTGCCCATATGATTCAAATCGCTTTTTTGGCGAACTCTGCGTCCACAGAACCCTGAGCTTTATTTTTCAAGCGGTTATTGTTTGCGCCTTAATCACTATAACCGACCCTGGAATTCTGATTATTATACACGACCTGACCAGGACTGCTAGAGAACTACTCCTCACGTTTTATGCTAATAAGTCGCGCATCGGAATTCCGACTATTATACACGGCCCGACCAGTCTCACGATATACAGCCTTATAAACACGTTCGTCAGACAACTACAAAACACCATGAAATCCTCCACTATTCAAAACAATATTATGGCTTCTATCTGTACCTAGATGTTACAACAATAACGTGGATACCTCTTGTTTACTCTCTACCCAAAACTGTATTACAGTATAAAACTTCACAAAACAACTGAAATTAAATTTAAAAACCAATGTGATTTTGTCCTTCCAAACACAAGTCTCTTTGTCCACATTTGCTTCAAAAGACCCCAAGCTCCTCCCACCAACTCCTTGTTGATACATCACATCTTGTAAAGAACTTCCTGTTGCACACCTGCAAAGAACTTCCTGTTGTCTGCTCAGCTCTAAAAACCCATCTAACTGGTTTATTTACATATCAATGGACAGGAAGAGGGAGGGGGAAGGAGAAGCCTAGCTTCATCTTCCCTGAACTCCATATTATGGTTGTCAAGACATTAAAAAAAATCTATGGCTATCATCATATAGGAGACTTCAACCATTTTAAAACCTTTTTTGTCCTGGAAAGGGTGTAATAAACCCCCTATATTGCAAATAGGAGGGAAACCCCCGGAATCCCACTCGACTCCCATATCTCCCTGGGCAGTCAGTGGCTGGAACTCCTGCAAAAAGATGACTCAAGGAGGTCAACCAAAGCCTTTCTTCTCTACTGCAGGCTATACAATACAAAACTCAACTAAAGCGACAAAACCCAAAACAATGGGGGGGGGTATGGATTGCCCTCTGAGAAACTCAAAGAAAACGCCCAAACAATTAAAAATAAACAAAAACACACACTGCTAAAAGTACAAAAACTCAGTTAAAGTTAGTCTTACTATCTATTGAAATTCAGTGCAAAGTAAAGATTTGACTTAAAACCAAAATTCAATACAAAAAAATGCAATAGTTTTACTGAAAAGTATGTAAAAAGTACAAAAATAGCTAAACCTGAAAAGATTGAATTCACTTTAAAGGAAATGGTGCTTACACCATTTGCAATGACAAAACAGTGTGTACGAAATCCAACAGTGGAAAAACAATTTAAATCAGTGAGTTTAACATTAAACAAAACAGTTTCTCAGTTCTTGGTGTCTCACCCCTGAAATTGGAGCAATTTCCACTCTGGGATGATTTACAGGCTAAACAGTATAAAATCCTTCAAATGCAGTTTCTCCTGTATAACAAGATCAAAACTGCGCCTCTACAAACCAAAAT
Source organism: Aquarana catesbeiana (assembly GCF_042186555.1). Lineage (NCBI taxonomy): Eukaryota > Metazoa > Chordata > Amphibia > Anura > Ranidae > Aquarana > Aquarana catesbeiana. Next base: position 269,246,095 of record NC_133331.1, read on the forward strand.
AACCTTTTTAACACAGAGACAGAACGTACTACTTAACTCACACTAAACTTAGAAACCTGGCCCAAAAGCAAAGCAATTCCACCAGAACCAAAATACAGCAGACACGAAATAGCAGTTGCAACAAGTGAAAATCAAGCCACGGCCACATGGGGACTACAAGAAAATGCCCGACGAAAGCTGGGCCACATGGTGACTACAAGAAAATGTCCGATGACAATCGAACCACATGGTAGATAGCAAAATGGCCGACGACAATCGGACCACATGGTGAAACAAACATTTGAAATGCAGTTGCTGATCCCGCCAAAACCAGCACAAACTTGAGATTTCTTCACTAGAAAACCAAAACTTTCTCCACGAAAACTGACTAAAACAATTGAGAATGCACACTTAACCGTAGACACAGGCTATCCAATCAAACAACAGATCCCTAACCGCCAACATTACATAAAACACAATATAACACAGATCCAAACTTATACTCTTGTTTCCAAAGAAAGGTCATGTCAGCTTCTACAGGAACAAGACATTGAGAAATACAAACAGTGGTCCTAGAAACCTGAGATCACCCACAGGGCGTAGTCCTTTCAAGAAACAGCTCCTATTGTAAGTGCTTCCAGCATTGCTTGGCCGCCCTTCCCCCTCTCAGCCTCATGGCCACTTGAATATGCGGCAGATGTTTTCAAAAGCAACGACAAAGTTCACTAAACCATTTGTAGGTGAAAAATATTATTACATTTATGGGGACATGTGTCTTACAAAGGTAATAATCACAATTCATACATTTCTATTTCTCATATACTTATTACACAATATACAGTTACTTACACAAACATTTTAGGTTGTATTGAAAGGGTCCTATAGAGTATCCCAAACAATAGACCTATCATTACTGACAAACATACAATTAAAATTCCGCCATTATACCAAAAGATGAAAAATGTGTTCTTTAGCAAAGCAGAATCTACCTGAAGCATCGGACAGAGCAAGCTTACCCCTTTTTCCTCAGAACAACAAAGTATTTCAAACAGTTTGATGTCTTGGACTGGCACCTGCTCTCCCATACTGATCCAATTGTGTAGGAGGTTCTGTTCACTCCTACCTGGCTCACCATCTTAACTGTCGTGGAAAAAACACTATACTCTTGCGCTATTAAGCGCCCTTTCAGCCTTTTGGTATAATGCATCTTTAAACAACCCGTGTCTCCCGCATTTCCCCAAGTAAACAGACATAGTCACCTTCTTAGCTCCATCGCTCGACCAACTGCCCTGAACCCAGGAGCAAACATTATTCATGTAGCCTGATGGTTTCACAATCGACCAATCAAGCACAGACATTCCTTCAAACAGGAGGGGTTATACAACAACCAACGAACAATGACTAGGGGAGTCTTATAGGAGTGTCTGGGCATGGGAAGCGTGTATGATTTCCTGCCCCCTGTCTCTGTAAGCTGTACAAAATATTTTACAGCGCACACATACAAGAATGACATTTCCTGCAGGGCTAGTTAAAAACACCTGAACACCTGAACATATTCAAAAAATACGGGGGTTTGGTCACACTATATGGTCATATAGTGCTAAGCCCACTTACTGCGACAAAGTACCCCGAATTAGTGGGTCCTACACTAATGTCTGTAACTAACTGTCTCTGTAAGCTATCATCTTCAGCTAGACAAAGGAAGCTGCATGGCTGGTCTCGAAATCATGGATGCTGTCGGACCAGAACACACCCAAAGACTTCCATTTTTACCATTGGTGTGAATCCTTATTCTGCATTGTTCAGAGAACAATGCATACCCAGATTATACTACCGTCCCTGTGGGTGGGAGATTATCTGTAGGGGCACGCCATGGCTCCCCCCAAATGTGTTGATCAGGCACACAGGGGTGACACGAGCATACGTCCTCTAAACCAATAATGTCTTTGCAGAGCGAACACATCCCCCCCAGGCGATCGTTCTGTGCATCGCACAGGGACCTTCGCTGGCGGACATATCTCCACTCTGCAAACACTTCTCTACATCCCCAAGGAGCTTTTCACCACCAAACGGATCTCAACCAGCTTCAGTCTGCCCCAGCCAGCTCTTTTTAGCGGGTTGCGGGAGAACTAATGCTGGGAGACACTATGACAATACATATTAAATGCATCTTCATAAAAATTTCAAGAACACACCGTTCTCTGCCCCACTGACACCATTCTCTGCCCTACTGATACTGTCCTCTGCCCTACTGACACTGTCCTCTGCACCACTGACACTGTTCTCTGCCTGACTGACACCGTTCTCTGCCCTACTGACACCGTTCTCTGCCCTACTGACACTGTTTACTACACCACTGACACTGTTCTCTGCCCCACTGACACCGTTCTCTGCCCTACTGACACTGTCCACTACACCACTAACACCGTTTTCTGCCCCACTGACACCGTCCATTGCCCCACTGACACCGTCCACTGCCCCACTGATACCGTCCTCTACCCTATTGACACCGTCCTCTGCCCTACTGACACTTTCCTCTGTCCTACTGACACCGTCCTCTGCCCTACTGACACTGTCCACTGCACCACTGACACTATTCTCTGCCCCACTGACACTGTCTACTGCCCCATTGTCACCGTCCTCTGCCCTACTGACACTGTCCTCTGCCCTACTGACACTGTCCCGTGCCCCACTGTCACTGTTCCCTGCGCTACTGACACTGTCCTCTGCCCTACTGACACTGTCCTCTGCCCTACTGACACTATCCTCTGCCCCACTGACACCGTCCTCTGCCCTACTGACACTGTCCACCTCACCACTGACACCATTCTCTGCCCCACTGATGCCGTCCTCTGCCCTACTGATACTGTCCTCTGCCCTACTGACACTGTCCTCTGCCCCACTAACACCGTTCCCTGCCCTACTGACACTGTCCACTACACCGCTGACACTGTCCACTACACCACTGACATTGTTCTCTGCCCCACTGACACTGTCCACTGCACCACTGACATCGTCCTCTGCACCACTGACTCCGTCCACTGCACCACTGACACTGCCCACTGCACCACTGACACAATCCTCTACCCCACTGACACTGTCCTGTGCCCTACTGACACTTTCCTCTGCCCTACTGACACCATCCAAGGCACCACTGACACTGTCCTCTGCCCCACTGACACCGTCCTCTGCCCCACTGACACCGTCTACTGCCCCACTGACACCATCCTCTGCCCCACTGACACCGTCAACTGCACCACTGACACCATCCACTGCCCCACTGACACCATCCTCTGCCCTACTGACACTGTCCTCTGCCCTACTGACACTGTCCACTGCACCACTGACATTGTTCTCTGCCCCACTGACACTGTTCATTGCCCCACTGTCACCGTCTTTGCCCCACTGACACTGTCCTCTGCCCTACTGACACCGTCCTCTACCCCACTGGCACCGTCCTCTGCCCCACTGACACTGTCCTCTGCCCCACTGACACCGTACTCTGCCCTACTGACACTGTCCTCTGCCCCACTGACACCGTACTCTGCCCTACTGACACTGTCCTCTGCCCCACTGACACCATCTCTGCCCACTGACACTGTCCTCTGCCCTACTGACACTGTCCTCTGCCCTACTGACACCGTCCTCTGCCCCACTGACACTGTCCTCTGCCCCACTGACATCGTCCTCTGCCCCACTGACACCATCCTCTGCCCTACTGACACTGTCCTCTGCCACACTGACACCGTCCTCTGCCCTACTGATCCTGTCCACTGCACCACAGACACTGTCCTCTGCCCCACTAACACTGTCCCCTGTGCTACTGACACCGTCCTCTGCCCTACTGACACCGTCCTCTGCCCTACTGACACCGTCCTCTGCCCCACTGACACTGTCCACTGCACCACTGACACTGTCCACTGCACCACTGACACTATTCCCTGCCCTACCGACACTGTAATCTGCCCTGCAAACTGCTGACCCCTGTACAATATCTCACATACTGTACACTGTAATACAGCCATTAAATACAAGGACTTCTGCGCTTATTAAATAAATGTGAGATGGAGTTGCTGCAAAATCTCTTGGTGATCACAAATCAACCAATAAACATACAGTGAATATATATATAAATATAATGATCCTGCGCAAAACCTTAATGAACAATGTGAAACAGTGCCTACTACAACAAAAAACAAAAACGTGTAATAAGGCCCGTGCACCTGCTAAATGGTCTAGAAACTGAAAAAAATGTGTAAAAAATGAGTGGGTGTGTAGGTATTAAACTCTACAATACAGATATTACCATATTGAGTGCCAAATGAAATAATATCATGATGAAGAAAATGTGGTCATAGTGAAAAAATATATATAAACCAATCCCAGCAATAATAATAAATCATGTGAAAAATTAAAAAAAATGAAAAAAATGAATGAAAAAAAAGTCCCAGAATAGCAGATAGGGATGATGATGAAAACAGTTCAAAGATCTTGACAATAGAAAAAAGCAGAACGTATCATGTTGACTGTAGTGAACTGACATCCATTCAATGTGCTCACAGAGCCCTTACCTTAAAGGTATCATCAAAATGCCTTAATCCAAATGGATGGTTGGCACAGTTCCACAGCTCCGGATCCGTTCGGAAGGAAGATGACCACTTGAAAGGATGAGCAAGATCAGCCTCACCCCAGCCTCACCCCAATACACAAATCTGTTTCCATGCTACAGCCAGCTGGCTACCTACACATCCACTCATTTTTTACACATTTTTTTCAGTTTCTAGACCATTTAGTAGGTGTGCGGGTCTTATTACACGTTTTTGTTTTTTATTGTACTGTTTCACATTGTTCATTAAGGTTTTGCACAGAATAATTTTATTTATTTATATTCACTGTAACTTTTAAGGTAGGCTCAGTTGTCTTCATGCTGTCCTTGCTTTTTATCAGGGCCTTGCTAGTTAATTTCTTAAAGAGCCCGTTCACTCTGATTGAACACTAAACCAAAGCAATATAGTTTGCAGGCAGCTGTCCACTTTGGCTGCAGTGGTAGGGGGAAGTGTGATATGGTGTGATGCACATTAAAGCATATTAGTTCCCCTCATTCATGTGACCGCACAGCAGCATGGTGCATTGCGTTTGCTGTGCAGTGACATGCAGGGACATCTAGTGAGAGGCGATATTATGCAAACATGTTGCATATCACACATCTCTGGAACATGGAGTTCACAGAACACAGTGTTCTGGTATGAACATGACACATAGAAAACTATTGTCTTCTGTGGGTCATTGTAGTTACCTGCATTTATCCATGAGTTAAAACCAAAGGTAATTGCACATAGTGTAAAAAAAAAAAAAAAAAAGGCGCCGAATCCTAGTGATCTCTGATCTCTTCAGTGTTGTTCAGGTAGACCTCTACCTCTCAAAGGTTGCCTACTCCTGCTCTAGAGTCTGCCAACTCAAGTTATCACACCCTTCAAAGGGAATAGAAATATCAGCTTGCTCCCACAATCCCTTGCTTACATTGCTCCTCTGGGCATAGCAGGACATCCTCCATATCCATGCAGGGGACACTGAGCCTGGATATGGCCCCAGGAGTTACACTGTTAGCACAGCACGTTCTCATTACTTTGTGCTGGAACAGAACTCTAGAAAAGTTGGGGTGATTTCTCCCTGTCACTCCTGAATGCTGGTTCTGGGGTAGGGATATCTTTGTTCTCTGCACTAGCAGGGCTCCTCAGGTTTTGACATGTGCTAGCAGGTCCTCCACCACAGTGTATTGCTCTACTATCTCAGCCAGTTGGTCCATCTTCTTTGGTTCTCTGTGGCTGACCCAACTCTGCAGCTCACTAGGAAGCGCCCATAGGTAGTGGCCTGTGATGATCCATTTCACAATCTGTGTTCCCACTGGCTTTTCAGACTGTAACCACTTTGTGCATTTGGGACCATGGTGACTGGCCATCATATCTCCAATGATGCATCCGGTGTGCCCAGACAGCCAGTCACCCTAAGGTGGGCTAAGATCATCCCCTTGAATTTGGTATAGTGGGTCATAGTAGGCCTTCTGCAACAGGGTGATAAGGATGGCCCAATGGTCCTGAGCCCACCCCTCTCTCTCAGGTGTCTGTTTGAACATAGTCAAGAAGACCTCCACAATATTATGGGGAGTAAGCTTTTGCAGGAAGTGGTTGGCCCTCACTGTCATGGGGTTGCTAGGGGCAACAACCCCCTTCAAACAATCCAATATAGCGGCCACATGGGCCTGCACAGTTTCTTTCTGAGCCTCCAGCTATGCTGCCTAGGACTGCTGAGCCTGCATCAACAGCACCAAGGTCTCCTCTGGTGGTGGTTGGTTTGTAGTTGCACCCAAGTGGCCTCCTGCTGAGTCTGTAGGTGTGCCTGAATGTTCTCTCTGACTTGCTTAAGCTTTCTCACAGCAGTGGTTAGCTTCCCTGCAGGCCTGCTGCTGAGCATCTATAACCTGAACCAGGACTTTTACAAACTCTTCCATGCTGCCTTCAGAGGTTTGCGGTGCTTGTGCTGCTCTGACCCAGGACATGCAAAAATGGGCACTCGACCTTTAAATGCCAGTTTTACTTCAAGCAACTTTTGGCTGGATTGCTCACAGCTGAGCACCAGTTGTAACACAGGCAGTTTTTATTGTTTTCAAAACAATAAACAAACAAACAAAGCAGATTTCTTCAGCCAAAAGTAAATGCAAAAAGTCCACACTTCTGGTCTATTGGAAATAACACAGTGGCTCACTGCCAACATACAAGTCCCACACCAGGGTCTAGGGTTCCGGTCTGCTTAGGGGTGCCACAAAGACCACAGAAGTTCAGTCTCCAGACAGTCCACACTTTCTCAGAGCTGTGAACTACTCCACTCCACTTTACTAACAGGTGCTGACTCCTTGCTGTTCCTTTTCAGACTTCCCCTGCAGGCAGGTTCACACCATTGGGATTCAAGTCCCTGTACTCTGGATTGGAGGTTCTTTCCCACCCAGACTCTCAGAGCCTCCAAATTCCAGATCTTATATAAGGACTTACCAATACTTGGCAACCCCTTTCCAAGCAGAGTCCCTCACCCTGTATTGATGAGAATCCCTGAGTACTTCAAACTCAAACAGCAGACACACATATCAACCATCCAGGACCCATTCCTGGCATCCTGTACACAGGATAAAAATGATAATATTTTTTTTTTATTATTAAATGTTGCACTGATCAAAACTGGAATTGAATTTTTAATTTTGTTAGGTGATTTTTTTCCTTTACAATACAGCAAAAATAAAATTATTATTGGAAGGCAATAGCACTAAAAGAAACCCTTGTTTGCATAAAAAACAATATTTGTATTACTCAGTTTTCATAAGTAATGCACCATAAAGTGTCTCAACTACAGCCTGTTCTGAAGAAGTTAAGTTTAAATTTGCACATGGGCCGGTTCTCAGGCCATTTGTGCAAATGGATTAATATACACAATATACTGTATATACTGTATATACACAATATACTGTAGTTAAGTAAATACTGCTTATGATAACGATCTCTGGAATGCATTTATTATTTGTAGAATAGATTGTATCATGATTACGTACGCAAAATTATCCTAGCTATTGGTTTCATGGGGATTAACCCATTTACAATCTACCATATGTTAAAGTGTTTGGACACATTCAAATTCTCAGGAAAATACATATTTAAAGATTAAATAATTTTTATCTGTTTTGTTTAGTGTGCAAATAAAGGCATGCATTAAATTAAATAATGTGTTAGTATATATGGATGTGCACCTTCAGTACTCAACAAAATCTCCTGCTGATCATTCTACATCTTAGAACATTGTGTCCAAGATGGTGAGTACCAAGATACTATCAAGCGCCATTTGAATGAGGGAATTAAGCCAACCATAAATGAATTGGATCCATCTATGAACAGGCTGATTGTACCCAAGTGGATCCAACGATTGACGTGGGTACAACCAGTATGTCAGATTTTTAGCATGTAATTTTTGCCAGCGGCTATAGTAATCACTGTGTTCTCCTGGCAGAGATGACTCCCTGCGCCCCCCCTGCCACGAGAACACAATAGTGTATGGGATTCCACCATTAACATTGACTGTGTTGATGGGGGAATCAAGTTATTTTCTTTCCTGCAACCCATGGTTACAGAAAAGAAAATCACAGAATCTTTGGCCTGCTCAAATTATATTTCTAAATTAAAATATATATCAAGTTTCTCCACCCCAAACTCACTCATCCATGTCTTTATGGACCTTGCTTTGTGCATTGGTGCGCAGTCATGTTGGAACAGGAAGTGGCCATCCTCAAACTGTTCCCACAAAGTTGGGAGCATGAAATTGTCCAAAATGTCTTGGTATGCTGACACCTTAAGAGTTCCCTTCACTGGAACTAAGGGGCCAAGCCCAACCCCACACCATAATCCCCCCTCCAAATGATTTGGAGTGGAGGCCCAATACTTTTGGCAATATAGTGTGGATGAGTTAGATTGGGATGGAAGAACTTGACTGATCTGCACAGAGTCCTCAACCCCATAGAACACTTTTGGGATAAATTAAAGTGGAGACCGCGAGCCAGGCCTTCTGGTCCAACATCAGTGCCTGACTTCACAAATGTGCTTCTGGAAGAATGGTCAAACATTCCCATAGACACACTCCTAAACCTTGTGGACAGCCTTCCCAGAAGAGTTGAAGCTGTTATAGCTGCAAAGGGTGGGCAAATCTCAAAATTGAACCCTACAGACTAAGACTGGGATTCCATTAAAGTTCATGTGTGTGTAATGGCAGGCATCCCAATACTTTGACAGTATAGTGTATATCTACACATTTGTAACTTTGAATAATAGAAGAAAGTAGGTACAGTTACTATTTTTTTTTTTCAACTAAATAATTTTTGGATGAAATTTTTAAATTCAGATAGCTGATAAATAATTAAAGAAGGATTGAGTAATTGTCTGTTTAAAAGTTTTATATAAAGTTTTATAACCTTTATCAGGAATTTATTGTACACTCAGTCTCTACTCATGCAAAGAGTTGACCTTTGGCCACAACTCATAGGAGACATGCCTAAAACCTGGTGCACACTACAAGTTTTTTTCCGTTCAACCCAGCGGGTTGAACAAAAAAAAACGTCAGCACCGGTCGGAGACGCCGTATTAACTATGAGAAGTTAGTATAGCGATCTCGACCACTGAGCTGTTGTGTTCTGCCATTGGCTGAGAGCGCTGATCGGGAGTTGGTCAGCTGCTGGTTTTCCAGCATGCTCGTCCAAAAGAAGGTTCTGTTGGACAGACTGACATACACACGGGCCGAATGTCGGCCATTTTTTTTTTTAACCTGCCGATGTCTCTCGACATTCGGCCTATGTGTACGGATCTTTTAACAATAATCATTCCCACTACACTACATAAGAATTGATAGACAGGTGCATTTCGTTTCTTTCCGAAACGAAATTCGGACGAATTTTTCATTATTCGGAAATTCTGATGCATCCGAATTTCCGAATTACAAAAGTGATGAATTTAAACGAATCTAAAAAAAAGCGAACGAATTCGAATCGAATTCGAAAACAAATTTGAATCGAATTCGAAAACATATTCAAATCGAAGTCAAAAACATATTCGAATCAAATTCGAAAACATATTCGAATCAAATTCGAAAACATAATCGAATTCGAAAATAAATTTGAATAGAATTTAAAAACAATAGAAATCGATTTTCTAAAAAAATACAATATAAAATCATAAAGCAATAGAATACATATATATAATATTTTTTTTTCATTCTGTTTTATTGTTTTTCTATGCTTTTCTTTTCTTTTCTATTATTTTCTATTCTTTAATAGTCTTTTCTATTTAAATTCGAATTCATTCTATACGAAATTCGAATTTCGGAACATGGCTTCTGAAGATCGAATTTCATATAGAATGAAATTGAATTTGAATAGAAAAGATTAGAATAGAAAAGAAAATAATAGAAAAGAATAAACTAGAAAAACATATATTGTATTTTATTCTATTCTGTTCTATTGTTTTTCTATTCTATTCTTTTTTATTATTTTCTATTCTATTCTAATCTTTTCTATTCAAATTCAAAATCATTCTATACGAAATTTGAATTTCGGAAAATGAGAAAATGATTATATATATATATATATATATATATATATATATATATATATATATATATATATATATATATATATATATATATATATATATATATATATATATATGTATAAAACCATTTCAGAAATTCTAATTTCGAAAATCGAATTAGGATAGAAGAAAATAATAGAAAAGACTAGACTAGAAAAGCAATAGAATAATAGCTGTGTGTGGTTCTCCTCTACACTTCAATCTATATATATATAATATTTTTTTTCTATTCTGCTCTATTGTTTTTCTAGTCTATTCTTTTCTACTCTATTCTAATCTTTTCCGTTCTAATTTAAATTCATTTTATACGAAATTCGAATTTCGGAAGATGGTTTTATATATATATATATAGATATATATATATAGATATATATATATAGATATATATATATATATATCTATATATATATATAGATATATATATATAGATATATATATATAGATATATATATCTATATATATATATCTATATATATATATATATATGTATTATTTTTTTCTATGCTGGTCTATGGTTTTTCTATGCTATTCTTTTCTATTATTTTCTATTTTTTTCTAATCTTTTCTATTTGAATGCAAATTCATTCTATACGAAATTCGAATTTCGGAAAATGGTTATATAGAAATAGAATGAAATCGAATTCTAATAGAAAAAACAATAGAACAAAAAAAAAAAAAATTATATATATATATATATATATATATATATATATCATTCTGTACCAAATTTCAATTCCGGAAGATGTTATATATATATACATCTTCCGGAATTGAAATTTGGTACAGAATGAATTTGAATAGAAAAGATTAGAATACAATATATTATATTGTTTTCTATTCTGTTCTATTGTTTTTGCATGCTATTCTTATTTTCTATTCTATTTGAATCTTTTCTATTGGAATTTGATTTCATTCTATATGAAATTCGAATTTCGCAAAATGGTTATATATAGTATACTTTTTCAAATTCGGTTAAATTTTTTTCGAATGCGGTAGAATTTTTTCGAATTTGATAGTTTTTTTTCAAATGCAGTAGAATTTTTTCGAATTTGATAGTTTTTTTCGAATGCGGTAGAATTTTTTTCGAATTTGATACTTTTTTTTCGAATGCGGTCAAATTTTTTCGAATTTGAATACGAAACTAAACGAATCCCAAAAACGAAAGTAAAGAATGCAACTAATTTAACTAAACGAATTTAGTTAAATAACGAATCGGAACTAAACTAAACTAAACTAATTTTTTCATCCTGCACATGTCAAAGAATTGACATTCGCTTATTTAAGAGATCCAGCACCCCTCTCTTGTCCTCTACTTTCAGAATTCAAATGTTTTCTTTCCCCTGTCCTGGTGTTCAAAATGAAATAAAGGAAATTACCCAATGGGAACACCAAAGAAAACAAAAACTTGACAGAGACTCCAATCACTCTAATTAATTGTACAAGAAGAACGTGTCCATTACTTTGTGCATTTTTTAGGGAGAGCTCCACCTGTTTTCTGTCCAAATTGGACTGCTGAATATAAATCTTAATGTGGATGCTGGAATGAGAGTGTTGCCAGAAAGTTCAGCCACTAAAATCTATGCAATAAAGCCCTAAAAGGCTGAAACCCTTCATCACTCTAATATGAAATGCTTCAAAACAACCCTACAAGGCTTTCAAAAGGAACATACTATATCCGAAATTAAACAAACAAAAATATAACTGTAATGCTTACCCCCCCCGTAGGAGCCGCTGGAAATTTGCCAGGTCCATTTCCCAGTGGATTGTCCCTCAGCCAGGCACATGATCACAGCCACTCTTTGGCCTAATAACAAGTCTGTACTAACCATGATTAGTGCTCTCTGCCATTAGCTGAGAGTGCTGATCGGAAGTCATCGGCTGCTGGTTCTCCAGCACGCATGTCCGACATACACACCAGCAGAATGTCAGCCGGTATTTTTTGTACCGGCAAATGTCTCCGGCATTCTGTCTGTGTGTACGGGGCTTAAGGTTGTTGATTTTGTTGTTTTTATTTTTGGAGAACTTGGATAGCATTGAGGAAATTGAGTGGGATACTCCAAAAACAGAACTATATACAGAATGAGGACAATAAACTCCTTTCTGAAAAGCTGAAGCAGAAGTCCTTGCTTATAGCAATCTGTGGACTTGGCTTGTAGTAGAAGCAGTTCAATGCAGACTTCTTTCTTTAGAGCAACAAGAGCAAAGCCCCTTCACATAGAATCATATAGACTAAGTTCTTCAGGACATCAGCCAATGTCCCCTTGGAGCAAACACACAGTTGACTTTTTATTTCAAGAGGGGTGGCAGCAGAGCAAAAGTCTCTAAGATCTTTCACAGCAGTCTGCACTCACAAAATGTCCAGGGACAGTTGGTTGCCTCCATCCATCCTTCCAGCGACACCTTTCTCCAGTGATACCAGACTAGATCTTCAGCAGACAGCACCCCAGTCAGCTCTCTGTAGCTTCAGCATACAGGTTGCCCACATGAGGCCTTATGAACAGCAAGCACATGGCACCACTGCCCGGGAGGGCAGTAGCCTTCCAGGCTGGACTGATTCTCTGCAGGAAAAGACCCCAAAGCTCAGTGTCCAATAGTATTTATTCAGAGTCCCAGCAGCATTCAGGGCCATGCTCCCTAGAATTGGCATGGGCTGTATAAATATTCATACTGTCATTTGCATTGCCCCACACCTATGTTTCAGAGAATTCTACAGTGCTCTGGAGAGCAGAGAGGGCAGTCAAACTAGCAGCAGCTGAAACACTGAACAGACCTAATTAATCAAAGGCAGCTGCACTGATTACAGTGAGCACAGTTAAATTTACCTGACAGAACAATTGCAGTGCCACTAAAGTGAGCCAGCACTAGATCTAACAAATCGTGGCACTTATCTAGGAGAATGCTACATAACTGAAATAGCTCAAGGTACTCATGGTACTCAACGTAATAATTGACAAAATATGACAGTTGCTTATTGCCCAGATCGAATGACATCCAACACAAACTGATATCACCAGACACGCCAGGCTGAGCATTCATTGGAGAGGTTAGAAAACATTTTATGATCACTATTCTTTCCTTCAAGAGAACTTCAAGAGTTTGACTCAAACATACTTATGTAGAGGACAGATAACACAGATAGGAGCCTTAAGATGGTCAGATCATACCTGTATAGCCAACAGTCCTCATAGGTCAACTATATGTTCTCTTACAGAGTCTGTATGCGTGTCTGCAGTCATTATTGCGCTTTGGGGTTTTTTTGGCTGTCAGTGACAAAAAAATTCTTTCTTCTCTACAGACTAAACAAATGTGGAATATACAAATTGTGAAGGTTCTTGGTGTTCTTTTGCTCCATGTGACTTTAGTGACACCAGCCACACAAGTGTGCTATGACTCGGATGAGAATGCCTACTCTATTATCACATGTGGAGCTCCTGGAAAAGATGGCTTACCGGGTATAAATGGGACAGATGGAGAAAAAGGACAAAGGGGAGAAACAGGTATCAATGAAAGAAATTATTTTAACGCTTCCAAATGCTTAAACTGTATGAGGCCAGTTTATAAAGAATCTGCTAATTTCTCCAACCACCTCAAGGTCCATAAAACAGCCACCTCTAGGTCCAATTAACAGAAATCTCCAAGCCCACAGAGCAGCTACTTCCAGGACCATAGTGATGCCACATCCAGGTTAAAGAAGTTGTAAAAGGCAGAAGGTTTTTTATCTTCAATGCCTCACAAGTGTGCTATGACTCAGATTAGAATGCCTGCTCTGTTATCACATGTGGAGCTCCTGGAAAGGATGGCTTATCGGGCGCAAATGGGACAGACAGAAAGAGAGTGGAAAGGGAAAAACAGGTATAAAGGAAATTATTTTAATGCCTTCAAATGCCTAAACTGTATGAGCCAGTTTATAAAGAAGCTGCAAATTGTTCCAGCCACCTCTAGGTCCATAAAGCAGCCATCTCTAAGTCCTTTGAACAGAAATCTCCAAGTTCACAGAGCAGCTACTTCCAGGATCATAGTGATGCCACATCCAGGTTCATAGAGAAGTCACCTCCAGGTCCATAGAGAATTCACCTCCATGTCAGTAAAACAGCTACCTCTAGGTCCATAATGCAGATGACTCCAGGTTCAAAGAACTGCCATCTCCAGGTCCATACTGTAGCTATCTCTAGGTGAGGTTTTGTGGAGCAGCTTGATTAAGTTTCAGTGTTTTAATTGGGTGGTTTCAAAAAACCCTTGCAAAAAGGTTTTGGACATGCAGAAATCTGGCTGCAAAGCTAAATTTACAAATGCTTTGAACTGTGAAGTTTAAACGAAGCTGCAAAAAAGTGAATAGTCCCAGCTTTATAAATGGGCCATTCTTTGTTTAAAATAAATATCTACAAATAACAGATAGTTATTGCCTTATGATGTGCTTAAAAATATAGCTATACAGGTGTGTTTTACTTTTAAAGCATAAACTCTGTCAGTAAATGTATTGACTTGATTAACCAGGGCCAGCAGGTCCACAGGGACCTCCAGGATCAATAGGACCTGCAGGGGCTACTGGACCACCTGGACCAAGAGGAGAACAGGGGCTACCAGGAGCAAAAGGAGAGAGAGGAGACAGCGCAAATTCAGGTAAAAAGAAAGCCATCTATGAGAGCATATGGTTTCATCTACAATTCATTTAGTTGAAGATATTATGGTTGCATCGTAAAAAATGTCTAGATCATATGAGTGTTATGTGAAATTGAAGAGGCTCTCTAACCACATATTTCTAATAAATGCATTGTTCATGTCATCTTTCAATTGAACGATATATAGAAGGGCGGCTGAAATTTTCAACCTTAGGTGCAATCAGGTCCATCCTCATCGCAAGATTTTTTGAACTATGCAAAGAATTAGTTTGTTTCTTTAAAACAGTCACACCTTGAATAGAAAAGCTCTTCCCCAGCCAGCATGCTGCAGAATGGGATCCTTGCTCTCTGTGGGGAAGCAGTGATCCCCTGCTGAGTTAGAACAAAAGTTCTCCAATCAGTGGGAGCAAGAACTTTATTTATTGCAGAGCTATATGTCTGAATCAGTAGGGGGCAGGTCAGATTTCTACAGAAGGTTCACTGCTTCCATGCAGTTCCATGGAGCTTCTCTGCAGCATACTGGCAGAGGGTAGGCTTTTCTACTCAGGCCATGGCTGCGGCTATAATGTAGTTAGCTGCTGTAATCTAAAGGTCCTATTGGGCTTTAGAATAGCCCTAAACATATCTTCATTTGAAGTCTCCATTGTTGAAAAATTATTTCTTAAGACCATTAATTGTGTTCGCTAAGAAACTCATCTAAAATGTTATCTATACTCCCTGCTGACATCAGCAACTGTGGAAGGGAGTTCCACATCCTTACTGTTCTAACAGTAAAGAGCCCCAAATGCAGTTGAAAGGATATCTAAAGGTTCATCTTTTTGTTTTTTAAACAAACATGTCATATTTACCTCCTCTGTGCAGTTGATTTTGCACAGAGTGGTCCCGATCCCCCTCTTCTGGGATCCCTCAGCCGCGCTCCTGGCTCCTCCTCTTCCGGAGTGGCCCATTGGAGAGCCGCTCTCCCTCGGGGAACTCGTGTGGGCCGCTCTCATATCCTGCTGCTGCATCTATTGAAACAGACAGCAGGACTCAGCCCCGCCCCCCAGCACCCGCGTCATTGGATTTGATTGACAGCACCGGGAGCCAATGGCTGTGCTGCTGTCAACCTATCCAATCAGGACCCGAGACACAGCCTGGAGCTGGTGTGCTCCTCCCTGTCGCTGGAAAGACAGGGTTTAGGTAAGCAAAAGGGGGGCTCTGGGGGGCAGCTGCATCACAGGAGTTTTTTCACCTTAATGCACCTTAAGGTTGCCCTTCTCTGCACTTTCTCCAGTTCCCCGATATCCTTTTTGAGAACTGGTGCCCAAAACTGAACTGCATATTCCAGATGAGGTCTTACTAATGATTTGAACAGGGGCAAAATGATATCTCTCTCTCTCTAGAGTCCATACCTCTCTTAATACAAGAAAGGACTTTGCTCGCGAATACAAGAAAGGACTTTGCTCGCAAAAGACACACAGTGACCAGGCTGTGGGGTGGTCAAAAAGAGGGGAGGAAAAATAATTGTATAGGACATATATATAATATATTTATAAAGTTTACCATACAGAGAAATTTGGCACCAAAATCGTAGTGAGGTGCCAAGGTAATAAAACAAAAATAAGGAAAAATTGGGATGGAAAATTGAGTACTCACTTAAAATGAATAAATTCAGAGCATGGGGTGGAGGGCGTCTGAGGTGTAATGCCGCGTACACATGATCAGAATCAAGCTCAAGCTTGGCTTTCATACACACGGTCACACAAAAGTTCTCTGAGCTTTCGACCATCAAGAACGCGGTAACGTACAACACATATGACGGCACTAGAAAAGGGAAGTTCCATACGAAGCACGCCACCCTTTGGGCTCCTTCTGCTAATCCAGACCGAGCGCTTCCGTCTCATACTTGATTCTGAACATGCGTGTTTTTTTTGCGCGTCGTAATTGCATACAGATGAACGGAATTTCCAATAGGAACTTTTGCTGATGGAAAAATAGAGAATCTGCTCTCAACCTTTTCCCGGCGGAATTTCCGACCAAAAGCTCACATCGGACTTTTGCTGGTGGAATTTCGATCATGTGTACGCGGCATTAGAGGAATTTAGATCCGGTGGGGATGTACTAAACAACTCTAGAAAAAGGGAGCATAGATAATAATAAGAAGTTAGTGAGGGGAAAAAAGAAAATAAGAAAAAAGAAAAAAAGGGAAAAATGGGAATTGAACCAAAAAAGAATGATAAATAAATAATGACAATATGGAACAAAGGTAGATTTAACACCTCATAATCAGATACATTGGCTGATCAAATTGTGGGTGAAAGGATCAAAATGAAGCTTTCAAGAGATTTTTATATGGAAGGATATAACAATTGTGAATAATTAAAAAAAAAAAAAACATTGAGGTCAAAGTTAGTATTTAAGAAATAACAGCAACAAGATTAGAAATGCATCCAAAAATAAAGGGATGCACTGGACAAATGTCTCATTACGATCAAGAAAAAATTAAAATAATAATGGGAAAATCATAAAAAATGAGAAAGAGGGGGGCAGAATATATCTGAAAAAGAGGAGTGTAATACTGAAATTATAAAATGAACAGGGAGGGTATACAATATATACATTAATAAGAGTTAGCCTAGTGGCATAAAAGATAACCGGTGCAAATAGAGTAATACGACGGTAAATCAAATAGAGAAAACACCGGTAATAAAACCAGGTAAAGTAAAGCAAAAAGTTGAAGTATCTAATCAAGGAGGTAGATATACAATATATGGTGGTATTACCTGCAGCAAAAAGAGACAGTGAAATAGTTGCCCTCCGTCTCTGGCATTGGCGTGGCCCGAGAAGCCGGTTAAAGTACGCCTACCATCCGGTCGGTGTGACATTACCGACCAGATGCGGATGTGATGATGCCTATGCACATGCGCGGGAGTCCCACCTGGTCTCTCATTTACAGCAACCACAATGCCAAGCGGCGGATGGTGAGGGGGCGTGACTGGGGGCACAGAGGCGAGGAAGAAAAACCAAACAAGCGCCACAACCTCTGGACAGCCTTACCTACGCCACGCCCCGAGGCAGAGGGGTAGAAGGAGGAGGAGAGATAAGCCCAACACCAAGCTGGAAAAATGTGAAGGGAAGAGATAAATACCAAAAGTGGCAAACTTCTAAGGGGTGGGACCATACGCGCAGGACAACAGCGTGAGACGCGCACCGATTGGGGAACCATCCCTTGGTGCCTTGGGCGTCCATTTCACCGCAGACGCGCCCCAAATCCCAGGGAAGGCAGGTAACACCCAGCATGCAGGGGTGGAACCTGATGCAGTGGGAACCCCAGCCAAATATTTGGGGCCGGTGAACACACATCGGTAACCCACAAATGAGAGAGCAATCATGGCAAATGAGTATACATTCGGTAAAATAAAATAAAGATTGAGAATAAAGAATGATAACAATAAAGACACCATACATTATATATACTAACAAAAGAGGGGACAAAAATGAGTAAATAACATAACATCACATATGTAAAGAAAAAGTAGTTAGACCCCTTTCACACTGAGGCGTTTTTCAGGCGCTACAGCGCTAAAAATGGCGCCTGTAAAGCGCCTGAAAAAAGCCTCAGCTGCAAACCCACTGTGAAAGCCCGAGTGCTTTCACACTGGGGCGCTACGCTGGCAGGGCGTCACAAAAAGTCCTTCCAGAAGCTTCTTTGCAGTGGTGTAGGAGCGGTAAATACACCGCTCCTCCACCGCTCCTGCCCATTAAAAACAATGGGGCAGCGCCGCAAGCTTACAAGCTCACTTACAAGCCGACCTCAATGCACTCTCACATCTAATTGGGCAACTATGTGGCAAATTAGGTTTAATGTCGATAAATGTAAAGTCATGCACTTGGGGGCTGCATGCATCGAACATACTAGGGGAAGTACATATGTGGGAATCAATGGATAAGGATCTGGGTGTTCTGGTAGATCATAAGCTTAATTGTAAAGTCTTGTTTTTTTGTTTTTTTTTAAATACCAAACATTTTATACTTACCTGCTCTGTGCAGAGGTTTTGCACAGGGCAGCCTGGATCCTCCTCTTCTCAGGATACTCTTCAGTGCTCCTGGCCCCTCCCTCTTGTCAAGTGCCCCCACAGCAAGGAGTTTGCTATGGGGGCACCCAAGCCGAGCTGCAGCTCTGAGTCCATTTAGACACGGAGCTGTCGTTCAGCCCCACCCCCCTCTCTTCCTATTGGCTATTTGACTTTGATTGACAGCTGGGGGAGTCGATGGCGCAGCTGCTGTGTCTTAGCCAATTAGGGGGGAGAGTCCAGGATGGCCGAGGGACTCGTGGACAATGCTGGACAAAGATGAGGCTATGGTAAGTATTAGGGGGTGCTGGGGGACCTGCTACGCGCAGAAGGCTTTTTATCTTAATTTATAGAATACATTAACTGCTTCCGGAGCAGCCGCCACAGTTTAACTGTGGCAGGTTGGCTCCCCTGCGCGAAATCACGTTAATGTACATGATCTCACGGGGCCCAGATAACAGACGCGCGCCCACTGCACAGCATGGGTGCCGATGCTCGGGTCCCGTGGACTCGATGTCCACCAGCAGTCCCACGATCGTCTCATGGAGAGGAAGAACGGGGAAATGCTCATGTAAACAAGCATTTCCCCATTCTTCCTAGTGACAGGACACTGATCACAGCTCTCTGTGATCGGGAGCGGTGATCAGTGTCGTGTCACACGTAGCCCATCCCCCCTACAGTAGGAACACATCCCTAGGACACACATAACCCCTTCCCTGCCCCCTACTGGTTAGCCCCTTCACTGACAGTCACATTTACACAGTAATAAGTGCATTTTTATAGCACTAATCGCTGTATAAATGTGAATGGTCCCAAAATGGCGCCAAAAGCGTACAATGTGTCCGCCATAATGTCGCAGTCACGATAAAAAAAAAATTGATGATCGCCACTATTACTAGTAAAAAAATATATATATTAATAAAAATACCATTAAACTTTCCCCTATTTTGTAGACGCTATAACTTTTGCGCAAACCAATCAATAAACGCTTATTGCGATTTTTTTACCAAAAATATGTAGAAGAGTACGTATCGGCCTAAACTGAGTGAAAAAATAGTTTTTTTATATAATTTTGGGGGATATTTATTATAGAAAAATGGATAAAATACTTCTTTTTTTTCAAATTGTCGCTCTATTTTTGTTTATAGAGCAAAAAATGTAAAACCGCAAATACCACCAAAAGAAAACTCTATTTGTGGGAAAAAAAGGAAGTCAATTTTGTTTGAGAGCCACGTCGCACGACCGTGCAATTGTCAGTTAAAGCGACGCAGTGCCGAATCGCAAAAAATGGTCTTGTCATTGGGCAGCCAAATCCTCCAGGGCTGAAGTGGTTAACCTCCCTGGCGGTATGATTATATCAGATTTTAGGTGCTGAAAGCGGTACAATTATTTTGCATTGAAATTTGGCGTTATATATTGCAGGCCTGTAATTCTTAGGAATAACACACCTAAATCTGTCCAAACAAGAGTCTAGTAGACATCTCGGGTATGATAAAGTTTGAAACACAAAATCATAAATTATAATATAATAAATAACTATAAATAATTATAACAAATAATAATATAATAATAATAACAATTATTCAATAATGTAATCAAATCAAAAACACTGAAATTTGCTCAGTTGCAGAATTGTCACTGTCATTACTTTCAGTGTTTGATGACGGATTTTCCCACAAATCACTATCGCTCAATTCTGTAAGTGATTCTAATTTATTATCGCTGTTTTCTAGCTGGTCTGAAACCGCTTTTGATGTAAAGGGACACTTTTTGGTTGCTTTATACAATCTCCAGTTTCCAGGCAGAAAGAACAGATTTTATAATATAAAACTGCATGCAGGACACTGGACAAACCACTAGGGACAAAGGGGATGTGTAATTATTTTATACAGTACTGTAATCTGTAAGATTACAGTGTACTGTATGCATTATGTGTTTTTAATTTTTTTAATTTGGTGCCGAACTCCATCCCCGTGCGTCGCAACGCTCGCAGGGAACGGAGCTCAGCACTCAGCACAATCGGCACTGTGAATTCGAGCGAGGTGACAGCTTGCAGACACAGCGGGGAGACATCGCAGGATCCAGGGGACAAGGTAAGTTACTTTGCCTGGATCCTGCGAAGTGATCCCGAGTCTGGCTCGGGGTTACTGCTTTTGGTACTGAAATTTCACCCCGAGCCAGACTCGGGAATACCGCCAGGGAGGTTAAGATAAAAAGGCCTTCTATCCTTACAACTAATTTAACAGCAGCATGCAATGCCAAGCTACGGTTTCCAAAGCGAGCAATGTCCTTTCTTGTATTAAGGGAGGTATGGACTCCAGAGAGAGAGACAATGACATCATCTGTTCAAATCATTAGTAAGACCTCATCTGGAATATGCAGTTCAGTTTTGGGCACCAGTTCTCAAAAAGGATATCGGGGAACTGGAGAAAGTTCAAAGAAGGGCAACCAAACTGTTAAAAGGCATGGAGGAGCTCAGCTATGAGGAAAGATTAGAGGAACTGAATTTATTCTCTTTTTGAGAAGAGGAGATTAAGGGGGGATATGATCAACATGTACAAATACATAAGTGGTCCATATACATATAGTGAACTTGGTGTTGAGTTATTCGCTTTAAGGTCACCACAGAGGACAAAGGGGACACTCTTTACGTCTGAAGGAAAGAGATTTTATCTCCAAAAATGGAAAGGCTTCTTCACATTAAGAGCTGTGAAAATGTGGAATAAACTCCCTCAAGAGCTGGTTCTGGCCAGCACATTAGATTGCTTCAAAAAAGGCCTGGATTCTTTCCTAAATGTACATAATATAACTGGATACTAACATTTATAGGTAAAGTTGATCCAGGGAATATCCAATTACCTCTTGGGGAATCAGGAAGGAATTCTTTCCCCTGCTGGAGCAAAATGGATCATTCTTTGCTGGGGTTTTTTGCCTTCCTTTGGATCAACTGTGGGTATAGTATTGTGTATATAGCATTGTAGCTCATCAGTTTAGAGTTACCCATAAATGAGGGATCTGGAATTATTGCTCTAACTCTGGAGTGTGTGGTGATCTATAACACGTTTAACCTCTTCAGACACATTGTAATATTAGTAGGTAAAATTTATTTTTTCAAATTCTATTTTCTTCCGGTCAACAGGGCGCATATACACAGCCTCTCAGAGGTCTGGCTTTAATGCTGGAGAGGCTGCAATATATGTGGCCCTATGTAAAAACTTTTCTGTGCCTAGAGCATGTGCTCTGTGCACTCCCAGCACTGTCAACAGTGGGGACCAGAAAGTTCCCAATGCATATTTGCGATCGGAAGCTTTCCAATCATGTTACCGCTGTGACAGCCAATCACAGCAGTCACATGACCCGATTGCCCACCTCCGCCTCCCAGCATTTAGAAGCTTTTAAGGGGCCAGGAGGTAGTGGCGGGAAGGGGTTCAGTGAATTTGAAAAAGAGACATGTTACATCATCACAGTACATGGATTGTTTGATTAGCCAATCACCAAGCATCAGACTAATCATGTGGGAAAAAGAGGGGGGAGTTACATTCTCCCTCATAACTAGAACTGTTGGGTAACTCTGGGCAAATGAAGAAGTGGGGGGAACAAGAAGAAAGTGCAAATGTAAAGCTGTTGCATGGGTTGCATGGCCCTATGTTTTTTCCTGAAAGTAAACCCAAACCAAAAGCAAGGCTATAAAGCAGAAGGCCATTGTCGCCTACAATTACTTTTCAAAAGCTTCAGAAGCCACCCAGGAAGTGCAAAAACCCAAGGGGCTCAATGATGCAAATAACAACTTTGGTTCTGAAGTAGGAATTCTCCTGCCTCCTTCACCATGCCATCGGTCCTTCAATATGATTAATGGCTTTACTAACCAATAATCATTTGTAGAAAGCAGTACTGGGCTGGTCAGAGCTCAAACTTCATAGCACATAACTGAGTTTCCTCTGGTTCATGGCTCCCAAGGAGCTTGTAAATACCTCATTGTATTCTCAGGAACCTCTAGGCGAATGATTTTCAGTCTTGCTATAGTTTAGCCTCCTTTACATGGAGCACAGGTTTGCTGTAACTTGCATTCTGTGGCTTTAAAGAATTTAGCATATATACAGTACCCACTAAATGTGTTTTACCTCTAGGCTTAAAAAAGAAGTAGCTTTTACTGTAAGTTCTGCAAGTACTAATTGACTTCTCTTTTCTTAGCAATTGAAAATCTTAAAAAGCAAATCTTGGATTTGGAAAGACGACTTCAATCAGGATTAGACCAACAAAGAAAAGGTTAGCAGGATGCTACAAATCAGTGTTTTACACCCAGGGTGGCATTTGGGTTCGCCCAGGCTGCCGAAAGCATGACACCAAGTTTTCACTGGATCCACATGGAAGAGAGGACTCTATGATAGGGAACTCGGTGGTGATGGGAAGATTCTGATATGAGGGGAGGACTCTGTCATGGGTATACTCTGATGGGTCTCTTGTTTAGAGGAGGGACTCCGATTTAATGGAGGGTCTCAAATTTATAGGGAGGCTTTGATGTTTAGGGGACTCTAACAGGAAGGGGGGTCCTCTGCCATGATGGAGGCTTCTGACATGAAGGAGTGAACTCTGATATGAAGGGGGCTTCTGATGTGATGTTAATTTCATCAAGGTTGTGGTGTGCATTGTCCCAGGCTCAGGATTCTTATTCATAAGTCATACGTTACACATTTAAGAATGGTGTGCCTCAAAGTTTTGCAATTTTATAAAGGGTGCTGTGGCTGAAAAAAGGTTGAGGAATACTGCTATAGATTAAGATTAACAATGACCACACCATGAAAATAATGGACTTGGGAACTCAGCATGTAGTTGGTGGGAACCCCTCATAATGGGCACAGCAAGTGTGTGTAGACCCAAAATCTAACTGCAGAAATATCAACAATATAGAGACAGATAGGAATGTCTGGGGGTTCAACTCTCAAGCGTTCACCAAAGAATGAAATATCATTTTTGAGTGGACAGACCCTTTAAAGGAGAAGTCCAGCCTGAGCTTTTTAAGCTTGGCTTCTCCTATGGGTCACAATTCATTTTGCACTCCTGTGACCCGTGTTTTTAGCGGAGAGTGGTCTGAAGTCCGCTCTCTGCTGATGTCACTGCAATCAGTTGAGGCAGTGCTTCATTCCGACTTCCAAAGTCTGGATCCGCCAGCTGCCTTGACTGATGGCAGTCTCAGCCTCTCAGCAAACCGCTGAGAGGCTGAGATGGCCACTCCCCGCCCCTCCACAGCTCAGTGCTCCAATGAGCGTGGAGGAGCAGAGCAGGAGAGAGCTGCTGGCTGAGAGTGAGCAGCTCTCTTCTGCTCGGGGAGGAGTGAGAACCCAGCCATTAATGGTGTTTGGTGGCTCGGTTCTCAGTGCAGAGATGCCGGGGAACAGCTGCAGCATTGGTCTGATTAGTCATATGAATAGGAGAAAAAAAAGACATACTTCTCTTTTAAGCTACCAATGGACCTCGTTGTTAAAAAGTGAAAAAAAAGTATGCCTTCTCTCCAGCAGTCAGCAATTTTAAGCTCAAGCCTGAAAGAGGCTGGATACTATTTGGAATCACAGACAGATCTTCGTTCACTATTTTTAAATTAATCTGGCTTAGTATGCTTGTGGACTGTGGGAGTCGACTGGGAAAAACCAACACAGACAAGAGGGGATATTCTAATAGCCAGGTAGACCTGATCACAGTAGGTACATCTTCCCACAATTTCAGGAATTGACTGGGGCAACCTGTGCCAGTATGTACTGCACAGAAGGAGGTCATGCCAGGCAATAACATTTACTTGCTAAGTAGGTAATGTACAGGAAAGAATATATTTTATTTCAATAGGCAACAAAAGCACAGTTCCATGATCAAAGAGGTTTCTTTCTTTATCTCTTTTCCACTTCTTGTTTCAGCTTTTGCATATCTTAAGGGAGGTGCCAGAAGTGGTGACAGAATCTACATTTCAAACGGTGCTATAGGCACTTTTAATGAAGCCGTAACCATTTGTAGCAATGCTGGAGGTCAACTGGCCTCACCGCAAAATTCGGCAGAAAATAATGGCATTCTTACCGTCCGCAACCAAATTGGCAAAGATGCATTCCTTGGTATAAGCGACAAACAGACGGAGGGAACTTTCAAATATCTCAACAGTGTGGTTATCTCTTACAAGAACTTTGAATCTGGAGAACCCAATAATAGGGGAAAAAACGAGCACTGCCTTTTGATTCGTAGTAATGGAAGATGGAATGACTACGTTTGTGAAAAGAAACATCTTGTCATTTGTGAGTTCTAAATCCTCAGAAATTCCATGACCCTACCCTCTGTGATTATGGATCTGGTGAAGCTTTCAGTTTTTAAAGTGACCCTGTTTACTTACATTCCAAACCCACCGCGACTCATGGTATTGCTTATATTCATCTACCTTTAACTTACCCTCCACGGGAAGCCTTATATGATATTCAATATGACCAGGTTGGAGCTTCCACAAAGCTTAAGACTCTCCTCCCCATGTGGGGCTTTGTGACTGGTTGTTTAGACACCCATTGGGTGAAAAGGAGATGAGTCACAGGCTCCCAAATACCTGGACATATGAAATATTACTCTATTGAGTTGCAAGGGTAAAGGGAAGATGAGTATGTACAATACAGGAGCTTTTCCCTGCACGGACAGGGCACAAGTTCACTTTAATGAAAACCTGCACTAAGAGAATATGGTCACTAATTTGGCCTTCTGAAAATGCTAGTTATCCACCTGCCATGCCGAACCATTTAGGGAAACTCTAAACATTGCCAAAAATGACCTAAAAAGAAATAAAATAGTTTTTGAAAATTTAACTTTTTTTGCCTAGGAACATATTAAGTAAAGATAAACACAGTTATGCAAGTTTTCAGATCAAGGGTCCTGGTCCTCAAATCTCCATGCTTCTTCTAGATCAGTAGCTCAGAATATACTCAGTAGCTCAGAGCCAGAGGCAGCCAGGCCATGTATTTTCAGAAGGAAGTCAGCAATGAATGTCTCTATATTTCTATCAGTGCACGTATCCTTTAACTTCTTCTCTACAAGGCTCAGATCCTCATTTCTTCAAATCATTAACAGATGTAATTAATTTTGACGAACATGGGTAAAAACTCTTCTGATCATCTAAAAAAATGTGTCTTTGATTATATAAACAAAAATTACATTAAAACAATAAATTCTTCATAAGCAAAGTTGACTTACCGTCTTTTGTTTTAAATATGTGCTATCATACAACAATCACGTTTGGTCAGTTCAAAGAGCAGTTATGATGAGCTAAAGACAGTAACCCTAACAACCAATAGGAAATTGTGAGTTTATGTCTGATAACATGAAGATGAAAGAGGTCTGACTGGTTGTTAAACTAGCCATATGAGACCTTCAGGTTGTCAAGCCAGTAGATTGGTTTGGCCTTCTTTTGTAATTTGATAAAATTATTTCTTAAAAAAAAAAAATCTTGACCTATTGTAATGTAGCGCAGACCCAGGACTGGTCTGGCTGTTTGGTTCCATTCCCCTATAGGCACACAGCCGCCAGGCTCAAGGTATTTCACAGTCACTTGAGTCAGGGACAGGCTGACTTTAACAATTTGCAGTAGAGGACACTAAACCTGATCTATTCCTTCAGAATAAAGGCACTCCCTTTAAAACAAAAGTGAACTGGTACCAAACAGAGCCAGGACCCCAAAAAATAATTCTTTCAGCTGCCAGTAAACTCCCAGGGATGCCACAGCCCTCAGGCTGGGTCTTACTCCCCCAGGAACAAAAGACATCTTCTGGATCCTAGCCCATTTATACCCTTCTCAGTCCCCTGCTGGTCATACATTCCCCTGACTAGGGATTGGCTGGAGAGGTATTAATATGCAGGTCAGGGTCTAGGTTCTTCCACCCACTTTATCCTATAGTTCAGTGGGATGCCAAGGAAAGTAACCAAGCCTGCACCAACAGGACGCCAAACAGACATTATCAAATGATCGGGGAGACCAAAAACTAAATTTTATCTCTACTAGCCAACTGGGGCTACAGTAATTTTTGCATGGCAAAACATCTAAGATGGCCTGGATTTGCAGCTGATGTAGACCATTAACAAATTTTCCTTTCAACAAATTCTAATTTCTCTTTTAAATCCCAGAGAGGACGACAAGCTAGAAGGGCTTTTAGATACTATGAGCACTTGGTAAAGATAAAAAGTTTTATCTAGATTTCCGAAGTCCTCAAATACTTTTCTCACAGGATAAAGGGCCTTCAAAGAATAGGCACTTCACTAGATGACAAAATATCATTCTTTAGTTGTTTCACTCAGAGTGCTGGTGCTGTGGCCAATCAAGAAACAGCTCTCCTGATTGGTGCCAAGCTACAGTGACTTGAAAAAGTATTCATACCCCTTGAAATTTTCCACATTTTGTCATGTTACAACCAAAAAACATAAATGTATTTTATTGGGAGTTTATGTGATAAACCAACACAAAGTGGCACATAATTGTGAAGGGGAAGAAAAAATATAAATATTTTTACAATTTTTTACAAATAAATATCTGAAAAGTGTGGCGTTCATTTGTATTCAGCCCCCTTTACTTTGATACCCCTAACTAAAATCTAGTAGAACCAATTGCCCTCAGAAGTCACCTAATTAGTAAATAGAGTCCACCTGTGTGTAATTTAATCTCAGTATATATACAGCTGTTCTGTGAAGCCCTCAGAGGTTTGTTAGAGAACCTTAGTGAACAAACAGCATCATGAAGGTCAAGGAACACACCAATTGTTGACAAGTTTAAAGCAGGGTAAGGTTAAAAAATATATATATACTAAGCTTTGAACATCTCATGGAGCACTGTTCAATCCATCATCCAAAAATGGAAAGAGTATGGGACAACTGCAAACCTAAAAAGACATGGCCATCCACCTAAACTGACAGGCCAGGAAAAAAGAGTATTAATCAGAAAAGCAGCCAAGAGGTCCATGGTAAATCTGGAGGAGCTGCAGAGATCCGCAACTCAAGTGGGAGAATCTGTCCACAGGAAAACTATTAGTCCTGCACTCCACAAATCTGGCCTTTATGAAAGAGTGGCAAGAAGAAAGCCATTGTTGAAAGAAAGCCATAAAAAGTCTTGTTTGCATATAAAAAAAGTTGATTGATTTCGCACAAAACACATCAGTGCAAATGGGACTTAATCCCATAACTAAGTTGTGTAAAATACACTAAGTGGCTGTGTGAAATGATCATCAAATGATCAATCCAAGACTGGGTGTGCAACAAAAATGAAGAGCAATGTTCAATGATGAAAAACTATAAGAACATAAAAGATGAAAAACTAATAATGATGATACTGGATAACCTATATCAAATGGTGAACCCAATACGGTGAACAATTGGGAGTGGTAGTAGTGACCAAAAAAACGTTCATAAGCAAAACTAAATCAGCAGTGTATATACATCAATGATGTTAGAGTTCATAAATGTTAATCCGTGGTTGTGGTGAGAAGTTAAAACATGAATTACTCCTGGTGCATACGTGCTCACAGTGCCCTTACCTTAAGGGGCTTTTGATAAAGCCTTAATTGCAGGAACTCATCAATAGCACTGAGGGTGGTTGAATCCAATGCTGCTGGATGGTATATGCTCAGATGGTTTTTAGATGTGTAGACGTCCTTGGTAGATGCCCATCAGGCTTGCCTCTCGATCCCAAGAATCATGCCAGGAAGAAGAAAGGAAACATAGGGGGGCCTCCAATGGTGTAGTATAAAATCAATGATTTATTAAAATAAAAAAGCACTAAATATACAGTGCATACAGTGACACTGAGTATGGTGGCAAGCCGCCGTCCCCAAGTACAATACTTACGGTCTGCGGTAAGGACGACCGGGTCAGAGGTACCTGACACATGGATGCGTCGGCTAGCAAAGGGTACGTTCCTACGCGTTACGTCACGTGACCTTGTGGCTTCCTCAGGGAATCTGATTGGTTAGGATCACAGTTCATTTATAGTAGGTAATAGGAAGTGGTTTAGACGCCATTTTTGCGTAGTCCGGGGTGGATGACTGATTATACATGGGTACAGTGAATAGAGCGGTCGGACATTCCATTTATTAAATTCAACATGATAATGCTTAGCTTAAACTAGATCTGAAAATATTAACTAAAATTTAATGTTTAAAATATATAGGAACTACATTAGTACACTTGAATAGCAAAAGTGTAAAACGATGCCTACCTCGGCTAAGTCCTACACTGCCATCATGTGGTGATAATAGTAATTGTAGATAAATCAATTACCTTAGCTGGTTCAGTAAAACAACTACACAGCCAAGTAACAGTGAAAGGCCAAAAGTTTATCCGAATGAAATAAACATGATAATAAAAAGTGTAAATAAAAATTATAATAAAAATGATAGGCCAAAAGTGAATAAAATCAGACAATGAGCGCACCGGAAATATGGCACAAGGTTCACAGTCGATAATACAGTCAATAATCACTAATGAAGCAGTTTAGGTCAAAGTCTATGTTTAACCCATTCGGTGCTAATGTATTCATTTTATGAATCCATTGGGATTCTTTTTGACTTAAACTTCTAATTTTGTGGCTGCCTCTCCATGATTTATGATAACGATCTATCCCCCAAAAAGTCATTTCCGCTGGATTGCTGTTGTGAACTTCAGCGAAATGCCTTGATACATTATGTTTAGGAAATTTTTTTATTATATTTTGAACATGTCCTTTGACCCTCGTTTTTACAAGTCTTTTTGTACGTCCTATGTACTGCAATTTACAAGAGCATTCTAGAACATACACTACCCCCTCAGTATGGCAGCTGATAAAATCTTTGATTGGATATGTATGTCCAGTGCTAGTTGCCAGAAAATCATTTTTTTTACTTTGAAATTTTCTAGAGTGTTGGCATGCAAAGCAATATTTACATGGAAAAAATCCTTTTCCATTAAAAAAGGAAAAAGTGTTGTTGGACGGAGGGTACACTACATTTTTGACAATAAGGTCACGTAATGTAGTTGCTCGTTTATATGTGATTAGTGGTTTATCTGGCAGAACACTCTGAAGATGTTTGTCTCCTATCAGAATATGCCAGTGTTTTTTCAATATTTTTTCAAAATCTTTGTGTTGGACATTAAAGTCTAAAATTAACGCTGGTGCTTCTAGTAGGTGGTAGGGGGGTAAATCTTCCAAAGGTCAGGTCGATAAGTTTAAGACCATTCAGATCCTAATGAGGAAATCTAAGCACAGACAAAGGGGGTCTGTTAGAACTTTCATAAAATGTTGGCTTGTCCTTTTGAGGTTTTATAAAATAATAAAGTTCTCATTGTTTCTCAGCATTTGGTTTGACGCTCCATTTTTTTTTCCTATGCCCCATTCTCAGAGAGAACAAAACAGAAAATTGTATCAAATGGTTACTGTAATTTTCCTTTCCTGACGCCAAACCATGGCAGCATACTAGTGATAGGCTCCTCCTCTCTTCCACTCCCTCAGGACCAGTGAATAGCATAAATTAAAGGCCTAGTTAGGCCCCACCCCATTCTTTGTAATTGGCTACATACCGAAACGTACAAGGGTGGGTCCGTATGCTGCCATAGTTTGGCATGAGGAAAGGAAAATTACGGTAAGTATTTGATACAATTTTCAGTTTTCCTGATGCCACCATGGCAGCATACTAGTGATAAATAACTAGCTGACAGGGTGGGTTCTACTTGTCGAATCAATTTTTAATTAGAATGGGACAGAAGACAGAACAGTCCTTTCTCCGCAGTCCACCCCCGGATCTACTCCGTACCGCTTGAAAAGGTATCCTGGGGCGACCATGATACTTCCCTGCAGATGGATTCCATGGACGCCTTCAAATGGGCAGCCCATGAGACCAAAACCGCTCTGGAAGAGTATGTATCCACTGCTGAAAGAGGTTCACGACCCCTCGCCCTATATGCATGACCAAACCTACTAAGTCCAGGAGGTAGCCTCTTTTCCCTGACAAATTCCAGCTGGAAAGATGAAAGGCTTATTACATGATCTGAAAAGGATAATTGTGGATGGGGATTTCAAGTTCTTTACATGTCCAATTTGTGTGAGTGATGCCCAGATGACCGTTAGATGGAGGGCTGTCGCTACCCTTGATACAAGATGATCTACCGGACACAAGTCTACACCTTCTGGAAAGAAAACAATATCTTTTTCTGAAGTTTTCTGAGCTTGAATCTCAGACATCTTTCTGCTTGAAGATCTCGCGATAGATACTGCCTAGTAGGTACAGTAATGTCACAAACTGAACACTGTTCTGTTGGAGCAAATGGTCGAACTGATTTAAAATCCAGCAACACCGATAGATTTCACTGGGAAAGATCCTTATTCGTGGTGGTCGAAACCTCCTAAATGTCTTCAAAATTTGTGCAAATGAAAGGATTTCCAGCTCATTTAAGCCTTGTGATTGCCAACCTAGTCAACACTTGCAATCTCAAGGAATATAGGCTAAGGCTCATGTCTAATCTGGTCTACAAGAAGTCCAGAGCAGCTGTCACTGGAGGTGCAGTAGTATCAATATCTCGTCCTGCTGAGAAATAATGCAAACTTGTTCCTGATCTTGGCATAGATGTTGTCAGTAAAATGCCTTCTCACACTCCACAAGGTAGAGATCATCCTAGAGCAGGCTAGGTTCTCAAGCTTCCCCTTCAGTCATCCTGTTTGCAGCCACGGCCTGCGTATGTGCAAAGGGGAACTGGCTTCTGTCTCATGAGTTGAATTGCCACGAAAACTCAAGGCCCTCATTGTCAAAATGGAGGAACGGATATGACTACCATGTTCACTCTCGACAGCCTCAAGAGGAATCTCATTACGAGAAATTTTGTTGGAAAATATATAGGCTAGATTGCAGATCCATGGAGAAAATCAAGGCATTTGTCCGTTCTGCCTTGGGGTGCGGAACTGATTCAGACATCCTCCTAAGTTTGAAATTGCTGTGAGAAGCAATGTAGTCTGTCTGTGGTTGGCCCCACCTGTGGACCAGCTCATTTTTTTTGTGCCATACCTGAAAAAAACTGCAGGGGCCATTGAAGGAAAGCTCACCTGTCGCAGGAAGCAGAGGCAAGAACGATTCAGAGCCAGGCAAAAGAGGCTCTTCCTGACCAAACCTCAAGGGTCGTTTGAGCCCCTCTAATTATCCCTGTAGATCTATAGATCTACCCTGTGACTCTGACCCTCATTATTAACAAGAGGGAAGCTTTTCCCAAAAGAAAAATGGCGGTCGGTACTCACGCCAGCCAGTGTGCATGTGCAGACCGGCGCATTTACTTCGTCATTCTCAGAGAGGGGGCAATGTTAACATCTAAGCTATTCTAAGCTATTCTGAAAAAAAAACATCCTTTTAAAAAAAAACATGCTCAGATAATATAAGGAAATGTCAAATAACTTACACCATGTGTAAAAAAACAATTTCAGAATGTCTGCATGTAAGAAATTTTTTCAACACTTTCTTTAAATCAACAAACCACTTGACAACTGGGCACTTAAACCCCCTTAATAACCAGACCAATTTTCAGCTTTTGGTGCTCTCACACTTTGAATGACAATTACTCAGTCATGCAACACTGTACCCAAATGAATTTTTTGTCCTTTTTTTCACACAAATAGAGTTTTCTTTTGGTGGTATTTAATCACCGCTGGGTTCTTTATTTTTTGCGCTATAAAAGAAAAAAGACCGAAAATTCTGTAAAGAAATGCATTTTTCTTTGTTTCTGTTATAAAATTTTGCAAATTAGTAATCTTTTCTTCATATATTTTGGCCAAAATGTATACCGCTACATATCTTTGGTAAAAATAACCCAAATCGGTGTATATTATTTGGTCTTTGTGAAAGTTATAGAGTCCACAAGCTATGGTGCCAATATCTGAAAATTGATCACACCTGAAGTACTGACGGCCTATCTCATTTCTTGAGACCCTAACATGCCAGAAAAGTACAAATACCCCCCAAATGACCCCTTTTTGGAAAGAAGACATTCCAAGGTATTTAGAAAGATGCATGATGAGTTTTTTGAAGTTGTCATTTTTTCCCACAATTCTTTGCAAAATCAAGATTTTTTTTTTCTTCTTTTTTTTTCACAAAATTGTCATATTAGCAGGTTATTTCTCACACACAGCATATGCATACCACAAATTACACCCCAAAACACATTCTGCTATTACTCTTGAGTACGGCGATACCACATGTGTGAGACTTTTACACAGCGTGGCCACATACAGAGGCCCAACATGCACGGAACACCATCAGGCGTTCTGGAGTGCCCAGGCCAATTCTGACATTTCTCTCCTGCATGTAAAAATCGTAATTTATTTGCTAGAAAATTACATAGAACCCCAAAACATTATATATATTTTTTTAGCAAAGACCATAGAGAATACAATGGCGGTTGTTGCAACTTTTTATCTCGCACGGTATTTGCGCAGCAATTTTTCGAACACGTTTTGTTTGAAAAAAAAACAGTTTTGTGCTTTTTTTTTTTTTTTTTTAAATTTCTTTTTATTGAAAAAATTTTTGATATACAAATTCTGAGAATCTGCCAACATAGCAATATTCCCAGTACATCCTTTGGCCTTGCAAGGCCCATATAACATCCCCCCATAACTTCCTCCCCCCCCCACCCCTTGTCACAGCTCACAAAGCATATTATGCATCCTAACATCCTTCAATATTTCTTAACCCATGGTTTTGGTGATTATGTAAACAGGGATTATAGAAACAACAAACTGTATTTCTTACGTCATATTACTACCAAACTGTATCTGCGAAATGGTCTATAATTATACCCTCATGACATTTGCAATGCCTATTCCTTGTTCTTACTGACTATTGTGTCATTTTTTTTTATCCCACTGTGGTGTTTGAATCATACCATATTTTCCATATTTTATCGAATTTTTCGATACATCCCCTTGCTTCGTATGTATATTTATAGTGTGGTAGCATTGAATTCACCAGGTTTTTCCAAAAGTATATGTCAGGAGCCTGAGTATTTTTCCATTTAAGCAGAATGGCTTTTTTTCCATAAAACAATAAAATAGTGAGCAGCGTTCTCATGGCTCGTTTCGGAACCACCTCTTCAACCAGGCCCAAAAGACACACCCTGATAGTCAATGGTATAGGTACCAATATAAGATCTGATATGCATGTCACAATCTCTTTCCAGAAACTTTGGATATGTGTACATTGCCAAAAAATATGCTCCGCACCGGCCGGGGATGCCGAGCATCTCCAGCATTCAGCCGATGCTCCACCATAGATCCTGGCCAGCCTAGCTGGGGTGAAGTAACTTCTATGTAAGAATTTAAATTGTATTAGTCTGTCTCTGGCTGATACTAGATGTTTGAACGGTTGGTTCCAAATGTCATCCCAGTCCTCCCCCTGTAGTTCTGGAACCTCCAATTCCCATTTGGTTCGGCACTTTGATACTGCTTTTGGTGTTAATTTAAAGAATTCTTTATACGCCACGAGAGGACCTTACTCAAGTCCTCTGCTGACAGCATAGATTCGAGTGCGGAAGGCAGAGATGCCACCCCCCGCTCCTTAAATTGATTTTTAAATGCATGCCTAATCTGGAAGAAGCGAAATAAGTATGAGTTGGACAATTCATGTCTTGACTGTAACTGTGAGAAAGTCAGAAGTTCCCCGAACATTGTGATATCTTTTAATGTTTTTACGCCCTTAACCGCCCAGATTCCTGGATCAGGTAAGTTGTAAAAATGGGGTAAAGTTTTGTTCATCCATATTGGGGTCGATGGGGACAGTCCTTCATAACTAGGTGATACCATCCTCACCGCCATTTCCCAGGACTTAATAGTGGCTTTCATAGTTATGGTCAAGGGTAGATCAGATTTAGTACCGCGAAATAACGCCCATCTCAGGCTTTCATAAGCTCCCAGATGAGCCGCTTCAAGTACGGTGGCAGAGTCCCCGTCATCCGCCAGCAACCATCTCTGGGCAAACACCATCTGGCCTGCCAGATAGTATTTGTGCCAGTCCGGCAGCGCCAATCCACCCTGATCACAAGGTTCTTGCAATACTTTAGTTCCTATCCTAGGGGGCTTAGGGGCCCAGAGGAAAGATCCTATAATTCCTTCAATTTGTTTAAAATAAGATTTGGGTATCCAAACTGGGCAGTGACGTATGAAATAAAGAAGTACCGGAAGAAACTTCATCTTAAGCAGGCTGATCCTGCCTATAAGCGAAAGAGGTAGTTTACTCCAAGAAAGCACTTTTTGTTTAAGAAGGGTCAAAAGGGGGAGTAGATTTAAGGGGATGTAGTCCTGTATATTTGTTGTTATTTTCACCCCCAGATACTTCAGTGATGTTACCCACTGCAAAGGCACTCCTGAGTTTGCTTTTTCTCTAGCTTTGGTGTCTAGAGGTAATATAGATGACTTGCTCCAATTTACTTTCAGCCCCGAGAACTCACCAAATTCGTTTAGGATTTTTAGTACTGCTCCTAACGAAGCGATGGGGTCATTTAGAAACAGGAGCATGTCGTCCGCGTATAAAGCAAGTGTTTCTTGGATTGTACCCACTCTGATTGCCTGCACCTCTTTAGAGGTTCTCAGTGCGATGGCCAGGGGCTCCATAACCAGGGCAAACAAGAAAGGTGACAGCGGGCATCCTTGTCTTGTGCCCCTGCCCACCGCAAAGAAGTCTGAAACCCTCGATCCCATTCTTATAGCCACCTTTGGGTTCCTATACAGCATGGAGATCCAACCTCTAAATTGTGGTCCAAAACCCATTGCCTCCAGGACCTTGGACATAAACCGTATCTACTGTATCAAAGGCTTTTTCTATATCTATAGATACTACTATCCTGGTATCTGTGTCTGTCCGTGGAAGTTGTATGTGGGTGTAAAGTCTTCTGAGGTTTGTATCTGTCGACTTTCCTGGCATGAACCCAGTCTGATCTATGTTTACCACCGTTTGAATGACTAGGGCTAGTCTAGAAGCCAGTATTTTGGTTAGAATTTTGAGGTCAGAATTCAACAATGCTATGGGGCGGTACGATGCACAATCTGTCGGGTCTTTCCCTGGTTTGGGCAGGAGGATCATGTAAGCCTCAAGCATGGAATCTGGTAGGGTAGAGTTATCAGAGCAATGTTCTATTAACCAGTTAAATCTCTCAGCCAACTGATCCACATGCACCTTATAAAAGTCAGCCGGAAGGCCATCTGGACCCGGGGCTTTGTTTGGGGGGAATGCAAATATGGCCTTTTGGACCTCTTTAACTGTGATTTTGGCGTCTAACGAATTGCTGTCCTCTGTAGTTAGTCTTGGTATATTCAAACTAGAGAACAGCATGTCAAGCCCTGCTGAGTCTTTTTGCGGCATTGGGGTATAAAGTGTAGAAAAGAAATCAAGGAATTCCTGCATAATCAAAGTCGGGTCAGTGACCAGAGTTCCCCCCTTGTCTCTTATGGCTGGTATGTGCGTCACTGGGTGGTAATCCGCTACTAGCATTGCCAAAAGCTTTCCATTTTTGTCGCCCTCAGCGAATATCGTATGCGAATTTCTAGTTAGTTCTGAACGTGTTAGCCCTTTCATATGTAATGACAAATCTCTCCTAGCCTCCAGATGAGCCTCATATGCTGCCTTTGTGGGGGCCTCTGCTTGCTTTTTCGCACATTCCCTCTCTTTCTGCTTCAATGTATTTAAAGTTTCATTATCGTTTACTCTAGCTGTCTTGATGGCCGAGATGCACTCTCCTCTTATTACCGCCTTGAAGGCGTCCCATACTACTGGTGGCTCGGTTGAGTCAGTGTTTGTAGACCAATAAGTTTTGATCGCCTCCTCCAGTTGAGTCCCAACCTGTTCATGTTGCAACCAACTGGGCGAAAGTCGCCACCCCCTCTTGGCAGGACCTGTTGCAAATGATAAAGTTAGGGATAGAGGATTATGATCTGACAGTCCGCCTGCCATATATTCCACTTCACTTATATATTGTAGAGATCTAGCATTGCCAAAAGCCAGATCAATCCTGGCTGATGACCCATGTGACAGTGATATATGGGAGTATTCTCTTACCATGGGATGTTTCCATCTCCAAAGCTCAACCATCCCAGCTACAGAAGCCCATCCATTCAGGTCAGCCGAGCATCCTCTGCCCAAATTAGAAGAGTCCAATGCCGCATCCAATATAGCATTAAAATCTCCCAAAAAAAGGGTCGGAAGATGAAGGTATTGAGCTAAATTAGTTAACATGTCAAATAATAGCTGGCCCTGAAATGGAGGAGGCATGTATATATTTACCAACAGTATTTGACAATGACATATGGTGATTACAACCGCCACAAACCTCCCCCCTGGATCAGTAATGACTCTGTGAATAGTACATGAGATTGATTTGCTTATTAAAATGGATACTCCTCTGGCAAAGGTAGAATACGTTGAGTGTAAAGCTCTCTGTATCCATGGTTTGCGCAGGGACATGATCCTATTTCCATCCAAGTGCTTTTCCTGTAAGAGAATTATGTGAGGTTTAGACTTTTTCAGGTATTGGAATATTGAGGCCCTTTTAAATTTATTGTTCATGCCTCTGACATTCCAAGAGACCATTTTTAATTTATCCGCCATTGTTGTTATTTCTAAAGTAATTTTTCACAGCGCATTTTGGTAAAATTAATTTCTCCCATTTCTCAATCACCATATATCCTGTCAAACTTTCTACATTAAAGGTTATTGCATTACCCTCAGCCTTGTGAGCCGTGACAAGGGACTTACCCCCCCCTGCTATTATACCAGAAACATAAAAAAAAAAAGTCCCCTAGAAAAAAAGGGTGAACCAGAAAACAATAAATAAAAAACCAAAAAGTTCCGGCATGTAGCTTTTTCCCTAAAACACGAACAAATCTTGATGGAGAGTTCCAACCGCATAGGTCAAAGTTCGGCAGACTTTCTGAGTGATAGTCTTTGTTGACCTGTGCTCCTTCCATACCAGTAAGTGAAATTCCCGCGATCATAGTGATGTGTACCAAAACGTAGTGGTAGTGTTACCGAAAAAAAGTAAAATGGAAAAATTGAAAAAACAAAGAGCACTGTGGTAAGGGAGGGAGACTCCTGAGCAGTGAGATAAAAGGAGGAAGCAAATAAAAGAACAAAAAAAAAAAAAAAAGGAAAAAGGCTCAGGACTAGTAATTCCTCTGTTACCCTGTATATTTTCAGTGGCTTTTAAGGAGCATTAGTCCTCTTCTCCAGCCGTATGTAAGTAGCAGTGTTCCTGCCCATGGACTTCATTACATCATCCAGGTTATCTAGGTCAAGTGCTGTTCACCCACTGTTTACTTTCCTAAGATGGATGTAGCAGTGACATCAGTGCTGGAGTGAGTTAACCTCCAGGCAGTCATTTAACCACAATTCAGACTGGTGTCCATGTTGATTATTGCAGGGCCTGGGTGGTTAAAAATAGAATTAACCCATACCAACTGGCGTAACTTTTAAGAAACGATAGAGAAAAAAAAAGCCTCTTACTTGAGGATCGGATCACAACAACCATTCCAGGAGTTTAAACCAGTTCCTTATCCATCCATTCGCATGCCTCCATAGGATTCTCAAAGAACTTTACTGTGCCCTTATACTGTACTCGTAGTTTGCTCGGATATAGCATGCTGTATTGCACCTCTTTCTCCCTGAGTCTCTTGCGTACATCATTAAACGAGCGGCGTCTCTGCTGCGTGGCTGCTGAAAAATCTGGAAACAACATAAGGCGCGTGTTCTCATATTTCAAGTCAGGGATTTTTCTTGATTTTGCAAGGATCATATCCCTGTCTCTGTAGTTCAAGAAACGTACCAGGAAAGGTCTGGGGTATGCACCAGGGGGTCTACGACCAGCAGGGACTCTGTGAGCTCTCTCCACCACATAGGTGGGGGGTAAATCCTCCAGGGAAAGCAATTTTTTGAACAGAGCCTCAGCAAAGTGGGTAGGCTTTTCCCCCTCAGCACCCTCTGGCAGACCCACCACCCTGATATTGTTTCTCCTTTGACGGTCTTCAGCGTCGTCTGCCCTGTATTGCAGGGATTTTACCAGATCTTGTAATTCAGCTAGATGTAGGCCTTGTGTGTGGGAAGTGTCTTCCACCCCCGAGACTCTGTCCTCCACAGTGGTGAGCCTGCCCCTTATCTTGTCTAGGTCATGTCTTATCAAGGTGCACTCTGATGATAAGTGATCTATGCGCCCCGTGAGTTCTGACTTACTCTGATTTATGGCTTCTAGGATTGGGCCGGTTATAGCTTCCGCATCCATTGCCAGCATCTGATCTTCCACCGCCTCCTGATCAGCAAGCGATTCCTTCGGGCTCCCGGTCGGCGCCATGTTTGCCGTCCTGTGTTTGGCGCACTTCTCAGACTCTCTTGCAGGCAAGATGGCGGGGGCGGAGTCTTTCGCCGTCTCCTTCGCTGAGCGTGTTTGGCGTTGGTCCTGCAGCTGCTTCTGTGACTTTCTGGATGTCGAGGAATGCATGCTCGGAGTCCGCTCACCTTCCCCCAGAGATTGGTGTTACTTTAAGGTAGGAAATTTCACTCTAAATCGGAGAAATTAGATCAGGATCTCAGGAGCTCCTCAGAGACGCGTGCTGCCCCGATCACATCCGGCCACGCCCCCCAACAGTTTTGTGCTTTCAAAAAAAACAAAACAGTAAAGTTAGCCCAATGTTTTTACATAATGTGAATAATGAAGTTATGCCGAGTAAATAGATACCTAACATGTCACCCTTTAAAATTGCACAAGCTCGTGGAATGGCGCCAAACTTCGCTACTTAAAAATCCCCAAAGGAGACGCTTTAAAAAATTTTACTGGTTACATGTTGTGAGTTACAGAGGAGGTCTAGGGCCAAAATTATTGCTCTCGCTCTACCGATCGCAGCGATACCTCACATGTGTGGTTTGAACACCATTTTCATATGTGGGCGCAACTTACGTATGTGTTCGTTTCTGACTGCGAGCACACGGGGACACGGGGAAAAAATTTTTTTTTTTTTTTTTTTTTATTGTTCATTTTACTTTATTTATTTTAGTTTGAGGCTTTTTTCCCAAAAATAAATATTTTGATCACTTTTATTTCTATTACAAGGAATGTAAACATCCCCTGTAATAGGCATATGGCATGACAGGTCCTCTTTACAGTGAGATATGGGGTCAATAAGACCTCACATCTCACCTCTAGGCTGGGAAGCCTGAAATAAAAAAATAAAAAAATGATCCTGGCTTCGATCGTAGCGGTGAGTCGGTAGAAGCACCTGAGGGCGGCGAGAGGGGGGGGCCTCCCGTAAGAGTGATCAAGCAGTGGAACAGCCGCTATGATCATTCTTATGGTGTAGGGAATCGCCGGCTGAAAAAGATGATATCTGAATGATGCCTGCAGCTGCACCCATCATTCAGATATCCCCGCACAAAGTCAAGGACGTCGTATGACGACCGGCGGGCAGGAAGTGGTTAAAACACTTTTTTTTTAACACAAGGTTGTCCATTTATACAATATTTCTAACACTTAACATGTACACACCAAAAATGACACCCCAAATAGATTCTCCTGCTCCTCCTGAGTACGGCGATACCACATATGTGAGATTTCCACAGCCTGGCCACATACAGAGGCCGAGTACAGCCGAGCATGGCAAAGTATGGCTGGGTATCGCAGAGTATGGCGGGGTATGGCGGAGTATGGCGGGGTATGGCGGAGTATGGCGGAGTATGGCGGGGCATAGCGGAGTATGGCGGAGTATGGCGGGGTATGGTGGGGTATGGCGGAGTATGGCAGGGCATGGCGGGGCATGGGGGAGTATTGCACAGGATCATTGCAGAGTATTGCACAGGGTTGCACAGGATCATTGCAGAGTATTGCACAGGGTTGCACAGGATCATTGCAGAGTATTGCACAGGGTTGCACAGGATCATTGCAGAGTATTGCACAGAGTTGCAGAGTATTGCACAGGGTTGCAGTTGCACAGGATCATTGCAGAGTATTGCACAGGGTTGCAGAGTATTGCACAGGATCATTGCAGAGTATTGCACAGGGCTGCAGAGTATTGCACAGGATCATTGCAGAGTATTGCACAGGGTTGCAGAGTATTGCACAGGGTTGCACAGGATCATTGCAGAGTATTGCACAGGGTTGCAGAGTATTGCACAGGGTTGCAGTTGCACAGGATCATTGCAGAGTATTGCACAGGGTTGCAGAGTATTGCACAGGATCATTGCAGAGTATTGCACAGGGTTGCACAGGATCATTGCAGAGTATTGGACAGGGTTGCAGAGTATTGCACAGGGTTGCACAGGGTCATTGCAGAGTATTGCACAGGTTTGCAGAGTATTGCACAGGGTTGCACAGGATCATTGCAGAGTATTGCACAGGGTCATTGCAGAGCATGGGGGGGGTGGCTGAGCATGGAGGGATGGATGTGACTGTACATGTCACTGAGCTGCGCTGTGGGCACTACACATCCAGCCCACAGCGCGGCTCCCATCCGATCTCTCCCCCTCTGTACCGATCGGTACAGAGAGGGGAGGGAGGAACCGGCGTCATGATATGACGCCGGTTTGTTTACATGTGATCGCTTCGTCGGCCGTTTACTGAGATCCGTGATGCGCCGGGTCCTCTGGACCCGGCGGTCATGGATGTTCCCGTGTGCGCGCCCCAGGGGGCGCGCGGGAGCAGTTTTCTGGAATCACGTCATATGACGTGATCCCAGAGTTATCCAGCCGCCCTGCAGCCGTCATTTGGCTATGGGGCGGTTGGCAAGTGGTTAAACAACCTGTTCACTCCATAACTGTTTGTCTTGGCATGATGACAGGTCAGTAAAGTTCATTAAACACTGTCGTAAATGTGTGCTTAAATAAATAAGCCATCCTTCATGCCAAGACAAAAGTTTATTGTACGGCAATACAAACATATACAAAAGAAGTACACTCACTCGCCACTTTATTAGGTACACCCTGCTAGTACCGTGTTGGACCCCCTTTTACCTTCAGAACTGCATTAATTCTCCACCACATCCCAAAGGTGCTCTATTGGATTGAGATCTGGTGACTGTGGAGGCCATTGGAGTGCAGTGACCTCATTGTCCAGTGGTGAGATGATTTGAGCTTTGTGACATGGTGCATTATCCTGCTGGAAGGAGCCATCAGAAGATGGGGACACTGTAGTCATAAAGGGATGGACATGGTCAGCAACAATACTCAGGTAGGCCGTCGCGTTTAAACGATCCTCAATTGGTACTAAGGGGTGCAAATTGTGCCAAGAAAATATCCCCCACACCATTACACCACCACCACCATCCTGAACCGTTGATACAAGGCAGGATGGATCCATGCATTCATGTTGTTTCTGTCAAATTCTGACCCCACCATCTGAATGTCACAGCTGAAATCAAGACTCATCAGACCAGGCAACATTTTTCCAATCTTCTATTGTCCAATTTTGGTGAGCCTGTGCGAATTGTAGCCTCAGTTTTCTGTTTTTAGCTGACAGGAGTGGCATCTGGTGTGGTCTTCTGCTGCTGTAGCTCATCTGCTTCAAGGTTTGATGTGTTGTGCATTCAGAGATGGTATTCTGCATACCTTGGTTGCAACGAGTGGATATTCGAGTTACTGTTGCCTTTCTATCATCTCGACCAGTCTGCCCATTCTCCTCTGACCTCTGACATCAACAAAGCATTTTTCTCCACTCAACTGCCGCTCACTGGAGATTTTCTCTTTTTTTGGACCATTCTCTGTAAA
Organism: Aquarana catesbeiana; assembly: GCF_042186555.1. Lineage (NCBI taxonomy): Eukaryota > Metazoa > Chordata > Amphibia > Anura > Ranidae > Aquarana > Aquarana catesbeiana. The sequence goes on from NC_133331.1 coordinate 269,288,667, forward strand.
TCCAAGAGATGGTTGTGTGTGAAAATCCCAGTAGATCAGCAGTTTTTGAAATACTCAGACCAGGCCCGTCAGGCACCAACAAACATGCCATGTTCAAAGTCACTTAAATCCCCTTTCTTTCCCATTCTGATGCTGGGTTTGAACTTCACCAATTCGTCTTCACCCTGTGTAGATGCCTAAAGTTGCTGCCATGTGATTGGATGATTAGCAATTTGTGTTATCAACAGGTGTAGTTAATAAAGTGGCCAGTGAATGTACAGTATTTTATGTAGCACCCTGGTGTTTAGGCAGGGTTGATCCTAAATTTACCTGCCAGGTATAGCTGCCTTGGCCTTGTTGAGCATCAATTGATTTCACTCCAAGTCTGTAATTGCTGCACTTCTCTCTTTTGCCACTTGGTGGCATTAGATATGAGAATGGCAATGAAAGGTAAGGTTATGGGTAAATGGGGTATCCCAGCCAATGGGCAGGGGTTTTCTTGAATCCCTTGGCCTGCTGGGAGAACCTATGTATTTGGGTGGAGTCAGGTGATCAGTGCTCTGTATATAAACGACAAATATTCTGCACAGATAAACTTAACCACTTGACAACTGGGCACTTAAACCCCCCTCCTGCCCAGACCAATTTTCAGCTTTCAGCGCTCTCACACTTTGAATGACAATTACTCAGTCATGTAATACTGTACCCAAATGAATTTTTGTTCTTTTTTTCATACAAATAAAGCTTTCTTTTGGTGGTATTTGATCACCTCTGGGTTTTTTATTTTTTGCGCTATAAATGAAAAAAGACCGAAAATTTTGAAAAAAAAAACATTTTTCTTAATTTCTGTGATAACATTTTGCAAATTATTAATTTTTCTTCATAAATTTTGGCCACAATTTATACTGCTAGATATCTTTGGTAAAAATAACCCAAATTACTGGATATTATTTGGTCTTTGTGAAAGTTAGAGAGTCTACAAACTATGGTGCAAATCATAAAAAATTAATCACACCTGATGTACTGTGGCCTATCTCATTTCTTGCGACCCGAACAAGCCAGGAAAGTACAAATACCCCCCAAATTACCCCTTTTTTGAAAGTAGACATTCCAAGGTATTTACATATATGTGTCACCGGCGCAAAAATTTTTGTAGACAGTATTACTTATCTTATGTTTGAGTTGCTGCAATCAATAAAAACACAGTTAAGTGAAAAAAATATAATGTATGTGTTGAGTGCGCTACTCTGTTTTACAATACACCACTCTATTTAGCCTTTTGCCCGCACTAATATCTTAAACTCATACTCTGTGTAATAGTGCCGTAAAAATCAGATAATATTTCCATAAAACAAATATCAGTATATAGAACAGCAAACAAATAATATAAAATTCCAGCATGCAAGAAATTCCATAAATTCATGTGCAAAGTAAATTCCAACATGCAAAAAAATGCAAAAAAATCCACAAAAAAATGATATAATGTCCAAATTCATGTGCAAAGTGCAATGTGCAATAAATTGCAGCCTTCCTGTAGATTTACAATATGTGTTATCCGTGACTCATCGTGACATATTCACCACTTCCGTGACAAGACCACCACCATATGGATTGGCCACTCACCAGATGTTAATGACCAATACGCCTTTGGTTCATTAATAGGGATAACCACTCCACCTGAATCGTGCCTTTGCTGACCCCAATGCGCTACATAAGAGCCTTAGTTGTCCTCATAAGAAATAATAAACAGCGATCATTGCGCAGTATGTTTAAAAGCTGTTTATTGTAGCCAAGTTAAAAAAGTAAATTCAACACTCACATTTGGAAGTGCCCATGAGCCGGCACCAAGCTGTTCCAGCAGCTAAGGATGGGTGTAGTGATGGCGTCGTTTAATTCCCGTGTCGGCGTGCGGTACAAGCCTCGTTCGCACCCGGCTTGCGCTTCACCCCTCGCTTTCGCCCGGTCCGGAAGTGACGTATGGACGTGACAGAAAATCTCCCAGCAGCCTCTACGCGTTTCGCATCATAGTATGCGTCATCAGGAAGCTGCTTATGATTGGTGTGTCACCCTATTTATATTTTACTTAACCGGAAGTTGGTTAACCGCCATTTTGACTAAGGGTCTTTGCCCACACTTACTCCTATGTATTTAACCTCCATCCCCGCGGAAGTTTTTCCACCGCCATTTTGACTATGGTTATTTGCCCACTTGGATGTTAAGTGTTCCTCTCTCTCAAGTTTCACTCGAGGTTGTACTAAGATGTAATTAATTCCTTTTCCTCACCAGGGGTCACCCATCTGAAGCGGCTGGAGAAGCTTTTACAGATACAAAAGTAACATAATTATACTTTTAGTATGTTTTTATCTAGATCCAAAATTAAAACATTAAAATTTATTAGACGTACTTAAAAATAAAAACATTTACTCCATAATTTAAATAAACCCCAAAAATATTACAAAAATATTGAAAAGTGATGAGAGAATACAAAAACTATAAACAAAATAATATAAAATTAATATAAATGAAAATAAATTTAAATTAAAAATTAAATTAAATTAAAAATAAAATTAAAAATAAAAATTAAAAATAAAATAAAATAAAAATAAAAAATAAAAAATAATAAAAATAAAAATAAATGAAAATGAAAATTAATAGAAAAAAAATAAAAAATTAATAATCCTCTAAAAAGCAATTGATATCAAGTTCCACATTCAACCCCAATGGCTTCATCGTATCCAATTTAAATATCCAATAAGTCTCATTCTTTGACACCTCCCTTCGCATATTAATATTTCTCAATTTTTTTTCTATTTTGTCTATTCCATAAAACTTCAGATGTTGGGGTTTTTTTCCATGCACATCTCTAAAGTGTTTCGACATGCTATGGTGTTTGAACCCTTTCTTGATATTTCTGACGTGTTCACCTATTCTTACCGAGAGTGCCCTGGTGGTTCTGCCTATGTACTGTAGCCCACAACTACACTTTAATATATAGGTGACGTGTGTGCTACAGCACGTAATTAATTTGTCAATTGTTTATTTCTGTTCATTTGAATTAGACTGAAAACCTGTTATTTTTCTATCTTCCCTATTGGTGAGTCTGCAAGGCTTGCATTTACCACATCTAAAAAAACCTTTTTGGTTAAAAAATGTTGTCATGTTCTGGGGGGGTCCGGTACATTCTTTACTATTTGGTCTCTAATCCTTTTTGCCCTTCTGTATTTAAATGTTGGTTTCGGTGGCAAAACCTTATTCAACTGTGGGTCATTACTAATTATGGGCCAATTTCTTTTAATAATTCCTTCCAATGCTTTATACTGTTTGTTAAATCCTGTTATAAATGGTATTTTGTCTTTCTGGTTCTGGGCTTTATTTTTATTTTGTAATATGATTTCCCTATCCATATTAGCAACTCTTTGACGGGTGTGTTCTAATTCATCCCTAAAGTAGCCCTTATCCACAAATCTTTCTATTAAAATGTCAGTTCGTGCAAAAAAATCTTCTATTAAGTCGCAGTTGCGTCTAATCCTAATTAACTGGCCCTTGGGTATGGCCTTCTTCCACTGGGGGTGGTGGCAACTCCTTATTGGTATATAACCATTACGGTCAGTTTCTTTAAAGTGCGTTCTAGTGCTAAGTTTGTTTGAATTTTTGAAGATTTCTAAATCAAGAAAATTAACTTTATTTTGATCCACGTTTGCAGTAAATTTGATTCCATATTGGTTTAGGCCTATGTATTGTACAAACTGGTCTAATTTTTCCCGACTGCCTTTTCAAACTATCAGGATATCATCAATGAATCGTTTGTATAACAGCAAGTATGGCTAACACCTTCCAAAGATTTCTTCCTCCTCCCACTTACTAAGGAAGATATTGGCCACACTCGGTGCATACTTGTTCCCCATTCCCACCCCCGTAATCTGTCTGTCTGTAATAATTATGATTGTACCAAAATAAATTATTACCCATGGCCATTCTGAGTCCTTCTAATATAAATCTCCTCTGTTTTAATTTGAGGTCTGACGAGTTTTTCATTGCCCATGCCACTGCTGCCAGGGCATCCGTTTGTTTTATGTTGGTGTACAACGACTCCACATGCAATGTTACTAGTAATGTTGAGTCGTCCACCTGGACCTGTCTTAGAATATTAATTACGTCTTTGCTGTCCTTAAGGAAAGCTTTTCCCTCCCCTGTCATTGGTTGGAGAAATACATCCAGGTATTCACCTAGTCTGGAATGTACTGATCCAATGCCACTAATTATGGGCCCTCCCTGGTGGTTTTGTTCTGTTTTTGTGGATCTTAGGGACCTGGTATATTACTGGGATTTTTGGTGCTTCAGTTAACAAATATCCCCCCTCCTTTTTATTATTAATTCTGTCTGCTATGCCCTTATTCAAAAATTCTTTTAATTTAGCTTTGAGTTCTCTATTTGGATTTTTTTTTAATAGTTGATATGTACTAGTGTCTGTTACCAATCTCTCCAATTCTATATTGTAATCTGTTTTGGTTAGAATTACCACCCCTCCTCCCTTGTCCGCGGGCCTCACCACTATATTTTTCCGTTTTTCTAATATCTTTATTCCTTGCCATATCCTATCATTTGTGGAGTTTTCTGGTTTAATATTTGTATTTCTTTCTCTACCATTGTTTTAAATACCTCTATGTGTTGATTAGTATTGGATTTGGGGTTGAATGTGGACTTATTTTTTAAATGACTATGCTTGTAAATAGTGTTATTCTGTTGCATGTTATTTTCTCCCTTTTCTAAAAAATGTTTCTTCAAATTAAGTTTTCTAATAAATTTCTGTAAGTCTGTGAATGCTTCAAATTGATTAAAAGGTTTGCTGGGTGCATATTTAATTCCACTGTCTAGTACTAATAGTTCCTCCTGTGTAAACACTACATCCGTTAAATTAAAAATACCCTCCCCTAATCTTCTATTTTTCTTTTTGACTCCCCCTCTACAACCTCTCTTTCTTGTGGGTTTCTGTTCCATCCATTTTCTTGTGGATTTCTGTTCCAGCCTCCCCTGCTGGTTTGGAACACTGGCATGGGTGGTTTGTAGGGTTCTCTCCAATCCCGCCATTCCCCCTGCCACATGGGTGGACCATAGTTTTGACTATAATTATAATATCCCCTGCCCCTGCCTCTATATCCTCCTCTCCAGGGTCTGGGGTATTGTCCCATTAGCGGTTGGTGTGTAGGTATGTTGTTTGCATTATTCCCTTGTTCAAGTTTCTTAGCACCCACCTTGTGTTGGGTGCTAGTACTTGGGGTATGTTCTGGCATTTTTTTATTTCTATCAGTTACACTTGGAGCAGCCGTACTTGGTGTCCTATTACTCCTTCCTCCTGCTTCCACATCCCTTATCTCCACCTCCTCATCAAGGGATGTGTTAGCAGAGTTGGTTATTATTTCATCCTCCTGCCATTTGTACACCCTCCCTTCCATATAGTCTTTCTTGTCTCTTTGGTATTTCTTGACTTTTTTGTTTTTTACTTCATTATCTAGTTTCACTAAAAATTCTTGTAACTTAGCCACTCTAGTTTTATACTCATTGGTCTCAACATGGGGTAGCATATTCTCATTAATGTTGTTAATATTGGTTTCTATTTTCTTTAATTTGATTCTCCTTCTTTCAATGATGGTGTCAAGCAATTTGTTTTCACAACCATTGAAAAAATCGAACCAGGACCTTGATAAGTTCTCATCTATTATAACATCATTAGGGCCTAAATCCCATCTGAGTCTCCTCTGGGTTATTTTCGCCTCTCTGTACTGTTCTAATGTACTGATATCCCACCATGCCCTTATTTGTTTGTCCATTGCATTTTTAAGGTGTTTAAAACTTTGTTCCAAATTTATTGCTGTGGTATTATCATAGTTTTGAAATAACTCCCCGAAATCCAGTTTGCGATTAGCCAGAAATGAGAAGACTTCCATTATAATGCTGCCAGTGAAGTGATTTACCTACGGTAATGTTAAAAATGTACATATATGTGTCACCGGCGTAAACATTGTTTGTAGACAGTATTACTTATCTTATGTTTGAGTTGCTGCAATCAATAAAAACACTGTTAAGTGAAAAAAATATAATGTATGTGTTGAGTGCGCTACTCTGTTTTACAATACACCACTCTATTTAGCCTTTTGCCCGCACTAATATCTTAAACTCATACTCTGTGTAATAGTGCCTTAAAAATCAGATAATATTTCCATAAAACAAATATCAGTATATAGAACAGCAAACAAATAATATAAAATTCCAGCATGCAAGAAATTCCATAAATTCATGTGCAAAGCAAATTGCAACATGCAAAAAAATGCAAAAAAAAAAATCCACAAAAAAATATTATATAATGTCCAAATTCATGTGCAAAGTGCAATGTGCAATAAATTGCAGCCTTCCTGTAGATTTACAATATGTGTTATCCTTGACTCATCGTGACATATTCACCACCTCCGTGACAAGACCACCACCATATGGATTGGCCACTCACCAGATGTTAAAGTGGAGTTCCACCCACTTTTACAACTCTTCAGCATCCCTCACTAAACTGTGCACTGTAAACAAATTGGATTTTTTTTTTCTCAGCACCTACTGTATATTTGCTGTATTCATTTTTCACTTCCTCCTCCCTGGCCATGGCCCATCGCATCATTTCCTGTTTGCAATGCCTTCTGGGAAGGGGTGGCAACTTCCTCTGAAACTGCCGTTGCTATGGAAACCTGACCTGAAAACTATTACACTGCTTGTGCTGCACTGAGCATGTGCGAGATCTGCAAGGATGAGATCCAGGAAGAAATACAGTCTGGCTTCAGATGCCCAGACTTAAGATGGCCACGGCCTGCTGGAAGTTTATAAAATAACAAACTACTGCTATAAACTAACAAAAAAGACCTTAGTTTACAGACTAACTTTACTAGAATACATTAAGCTTGTGTATTATAGGGGTATTTTTATTTAAAAAGTATCATTTCGGCCAGAACACCACTTTAATGACCAATACGCCTTTGGTTCATTAATAGGGATAACCACTCCACCTGAATCGTGCCTTTGCTGACCCCAATGCGCTGCATAAGAGCCTTAGTTGTCCTCATAAGAAATAATAAACAGCGATCATTGCGCAGTATGTTTAAAAGCTGTTTATTGTAGCCAAGTTAAAAAAGTAAATTCAACACTCACATTTGGAAGTGCCCATGAGCCGGCACCAAGCTGTTCCAGCAGCTAAGGATGGGTGTAGTGATGGCGTCGTTTAATTCCCGTGCTGGCGTGTGATGCAAGCCTCGTTCGCATCCGGTTTGCGCTTCACCCCTCGCTTTCGCCCAGTCCGGAAGTGACATATGGACGTCATAAGCAGCTTCCTGATGACGCATACTATGATGCGAAACGCGTAGAGGCTGCTGGGAGATTTTCTGTCACGTCCATACGTCACTTCCGGACCGGGCGAAACTTGGCTACAATAAACAGTTTTTAAACATACTGCGCAATGATCGCTGTTTATTATTTCTTATGATGACAACTAAGGCTCTTATGTAGCGCATTGGGGTCAGCAAAGGCACGATTCAGGTGGAGTGGTTATCCCTATTAATGATCCAAAGGCGTATTGGTCATTAACATCTGGTAAGTGGCCAATCCATATGGTGGTGGTTTTGTCACGGAAGTGGTGAATATGTCACGATGAGTCACGGATAACACATATTGTAAATCTACAGGAAGGCTGCAATTTATTGCACATTGCACTTTGCACATGAATTTGGACATTATATAATATTTTTTTGTGGATTTTTTTTGCATTTTTTTGCATTTTGGAATTTACTTTGCACATGAATTTGTGGAATTTCTTGCATGCTGGGATTTTATATTATTTGTTTGCTGTTCTATATACTGATATTTGTTTTATGGAAATATTATCTGATTTTTAAGGCACTATTACACAGAGTATGAGTTTAAGATATTAGTGCGGGCAAAAGGCTAAATAAAGTGGTGTATTGTAAAACAGAGTAGCGCACTCAACACATACATTACATTCCAATGTATTTAGTAAGATGCATGGTGAGCTTTTTGATGTTGTCATTTTTTCCCACAATTCTTTGCAAAGTGAAGATTTTTTTTCCCCCCCACAAAATTGTCATTGTAATAGGTTATTTCTCTCACATGGCATGTATATACCACAAATAACACCCCAAAATACGTTCTGCTACTCCTCCTTCACAGCCTGGCCACACAGAGAGGCCCAACATGCAGGGAGCACCATCAGGTGTTCTAGGAGCATAAATTACACATCTAACTTGTTGACTACCTATTACACTTTTGAAGGCCCTAGAGCACCAGGACAATGACACGTGACATTGATACGTGGCACTGATGACAGATGGCACTGATACGTGACACTGATGTGGCACTGATGACAGATGGCACTGATACGTGGCACTGATGACACCGATGTGGCACTGATGACAGATGGCACTAATACGTGGCACTGATGACAGATGGCACTAATATGTGGCACTGATGCCAGGTGGCACTAATACGTGGCACTGATGACAGATGGCACTAATACATGGCACTGATGACTCGTGACACTGATGACAGATGGCATTAATATGTGGCACTGATGACACGTGGCACTGATGACAGATGGCACTGATGACAGATGGCACTAATACGTGGCACTGATGACAGATGGCACTAATACGTGGCACTGATAACAGATGGCACTAATACATGGCACTGATGACACGTGACACTGATGACAGATGGCACTGATACGTGGCACTGATGACACATGACACTGATGACAGATGGCACGTGACACTGACAGGTGGCACTGATGACAGATGGCACTAATATGTGACACTGATGACAGATGGCACTGATGACAGATGGCACTTATACGTGGCACTGGGGACAGATGGCAGGGACATGACAGTGGGGACAGATGGCAGGGACATGACAGTGAGGACAGATGGCAGGGACAGATGGCAGTGGGGACACTTTTTTTTCGTTTTTTTTTTTTTTTTACACTTACCGCTGCAGCAGTTCGCTCTCCCTCCTCACACGCTGTCTCTGTGTGAGGAGGGAGAACCGGCGATAAGAGATGATCTCATATGTTTACATATGAGATCAACTCTCATTGGCACCGCAAATGACGCTGAAAACGGCCGCTTTGATTGGCTGTTTTCAGCGATCTATGACTGGCTGTGTCCAAGGACACGGCCAGCACAGAACTTCCCCGATGCGAGCCAGCGGGAGCGCGCATCGCGGAAGTAAACAGGAGGACATCCAGGGATGGCCTCCCGGCAATTAGCGTCCGCGCTGCAGCCGTCTTTCAGCTATAGCGCGGGCTCGAAGAGGTTAAAGAATAAAGCGCAACGCAATCAGATTAAACTAAAAAGTCCATAAAATCATCCATTGACGATGATCCATTAATGACAAAACAGTCCTGTATGTGAACAAAAAGCCTCCTAGGTGCAATAATGGACAAGAACAGTAAAGTGGTGATTGCAGTTCATTCACCACAGATACTCCAGCCCAGGGGTGTCGCCATAGCGACCCCGCATTCAGCTCCAGGGGGGGCACGCAGCTCCTTGCTATGAGCTGTCATCTTACATGCTGCATTTTACAATCACAAAATCCTGGAAACAGAATCCAGGTCCGGTCCACCTTGTGTCTCCCAGGGCCCCGGCCATACCAGACCACACCCCTCCTCTGCTCTCATTGGCTGGAGGAGAGAAGTTTGAGTTTCCGGCATCCTGGATCATGAATTATGCTTGCTGCTGGAAGTGTGCTTCTACTGCTAACAATGGTAGGGGCCAGGGGACAGTGAGCTGCCTCTCTACTGCCACGGCCCACACAGACACACGGCGAGGAGAGGGGGCTAGATCCGCCTGAGACCCGGGACAGGACTTCATTAATTAAGGTAAGAGACATGCTGCCCTGCGAGGAGTGTTCTCTAATGTGGGAACAGCCAGGCATAGCACACACACACTGCCCCCCCCCCCCCACAGCACCTGTCCTGACTGCCAACACTCAGACAGTTAGAAAAGTTGAGGAAGGGTGGCATGTCATTACTAGGATGGTGGGAGGAGGGAGGTGGAAGACATGTCATGTGTAATTATCAGGACAGGGGCACTTATAATTACCTGGGGGGGACATTTGTCATTCCTCGGAGGTGGACAGGTCTGACAGCGATTGTATTACATAGAAACACCCCTCACAGCATCTCCTCGGATCTCACAGCACTTGATATCTAGTAATTCCTTCCAATAGATCTTTAGATATCCTCCTCTCATCCGCTCATCAATGGTCATATGCAATAAGAACAATCCTCATGGTGTATAGCAGAGGCAGCTGGTGCTCACAATTTTTGGGGGGGCGCAAACTGAAAAATTCTGAAAAAAACCCCATCAATTGCAGCCACTATGCTATCAATTCCCACCACTGTGCCATCAATTCCCACCACTGTGCCATCAATTCCCATCACTGTGCCATCAATTCCCGCCACTGTGCCATCAATTGCCGCCACTGTGCCCATCAAACGCAGCCACTGTGCCCATCAAATACAGCCACTGTGCCATCAATTGCCGCCACTGTACCATCAAATGCAGCCACTGTGCCCATCAAACGCAGCCACTGTGCCCATCAAATTCAGCCACTGTGCCCATCAAACGCAGCCACTGTGCCCATCAAATGCAGCCACTGTGCCATCAAACGCAGCCACTGTGCCCATCAAACGCAGCCACTGTGCCATCAAATGCAGCCACTGTGCCATCAATTGCCCATCAAACGCAGCCACTGTGCCCATCAAATGCAGCCACTGTGCCAATCGAACACAGCCACTGTGCCCTATCAAACACAGCCACTGGGCCCCATCAAACACAGCCACTGTGCCCCATCAAACACAGCCACTGTGCCCTATCAAACACAGCCACTGTGCCCCATCAAACACAGCCACTGTGCCCCATCAAACACAGCCACTGTGCCCCATCAAACAAAGCCACTGTGCCCATCAAACACAGCCACTGTGCCCATCAAACACAGCCACTGTACCCCATCAAACGCAGCCACTGTGCCCATCAAATGCAGCCACTGTGCCATCATTTGCCGCCACTGTGCCCATCAAACGCAGCCACTGTGCCCATCAAACACAGCCACTGTGCCATCAAATGCAGCCACTGTGCCATCAATTGCCGCCACTGTGCCCATCAAACGCAGCCACTGTGCCCTATCAAACACAGCCACTGTGCCCCATCAAACACAGCCACTGTGCCCATCAAACGCAGCCACTGTGCCCATCAAACACAGCCACTGTGCCCCATCAAACACAGCCACTGTGCCCCATCAAACACAGCCACTGTGCCCTATCAAACACAGCCACTGCGCCACATCAAACACAGCCACTGTGCCCCATCAAACACAGCCACTGTGCCCCATCAAACACAGCCACTGTGCCCCATCAAACACAGCCACTGTGCCCTATCAAACACAGCCACTGCGCCACATCAAACACAGCCACTGTGCCCCATCAAACACAGCCACTGTGCCCCATCAAACACAGCAACTGTGCCCATCAAACACAGCCACTGTGCCCCAAACGCAGCCACTGTGCCCATCAAATGCAGCCACTGTGCCATCATTTGCCGCCACTGTGCCCATCAAACACAGCCACTGTGCCCATCAAATGCAGCCACTGTGCCATCAAATGCAGCCACTGTGACCATCAAATGCAGCCACTGTGCCATCAAATGCAGCCACTGTGCCCATCAAACACAGCCACTGTGCCATCAATTGCCGCCACTGTGCCCATCAAATGCAGCCACTGTGTCATCAATTGCCGCCACTGTGCCCCATCAAACACAGCCACTGTGCCCATCAAACATAGCCACTGTGCCCCAAACGCAGCCACTGTGCCCATCAAATGCAGCCACTGTGCCATCATTTGCCGCCACTGTGCCCATCAAACGCAGCCACTGTGCCCATCAAATGCAGCCACTGTGCCATCAAATGCAGCCACTGTGCCCATCAAACGCAGCCACTGTGCCCATCAAACACAGCCACTGTGCCATATCAAATGCTGCCAGTGTGCCCCCCACCCGCCATCTGCACTTACCCTGTCTCGGTGGGACAGCTGCTCGATGTCTTCTCCCGTCCTCTCTTCCTGTCCTCTGCTATGATTGGATGCCTAATAAGCGTCCAATCACAGTGCCTGTCATTTCAGCCAATCAGGTGACAGGTAACAGATCTGAGCACCTGATTGGCGGAGAGGTGGTTTAGTGTTAGGAAAGTGAATATTCATTCGCTTTTCTAACACACCTAAGTGACCTGCGAGCGCCCAGCATGGCGCTCGCAGGTCACTTTTTTGATGCCTATTAGCGCCTACGGCTCTAATCAGGTGATTCAAAAACAACCCACGCCGCTGCAATTCAGGTGCCCTGCGCCTGAAAATGGGCCAGGCGCCTGAATAGGGGGTGGCGGCGGCCATAGATAGATTTATGCAAAGCATGAAACTAACTATTGGTGTTAGAGGGGGTGGCAGGAGAGAGGGGGTGGCGCCCTTATGGAAGCACCGCCACTGGTGTATTTTAACCACTTCAGCCCTGGAAGAATTTGCCCCCTTCCTGACCAGAGCACCTTTTGCGATTCGGGACTGCATTGCTTTAACTGAAAATTGCACAGTCGTGCGATGTTGTACCCAAACAAAATTGACGTCCTTTTTTTTCCCACAAATAAAGCTTTCTATTGGTGGTATTTGATCACCTCTGCGGTTTTTATTTTTTGCGCTATAAACAAAAAAAAGAATGACAATTTTGAAAAAAACAAATTATTTTTTAATTTTTGCTATAATAAATATCCCCCAAAAATATATAAAAAAATGTTTTTTTCCTAAGTTTAGGCCGATATGTATTCTTCTACATATTTTTGGTACAAAAAAATCGCAACAAGCATATATTGATTGGTTTGCGCAAAAAAATTATAGCGTCTACAAAATAGGGGATTGTTTTATGGCATTTTTATTATTTCTTTTTTTTTTTAGTAGTAATGGTGGCGATCTGCGATTTTTATCAGTACTGCGACATTATGGTGGACACATCGGACATTTTTGACACTATTTTGGGACCACTGTCATTTATACAGTTACATAGTTACATAGTTACATAGTTAGTCAGGTTGAAAAAAAAACACAAGTCCATCCAGTTCAACCATAAAAAAAATTAAAAAATAAAAAAATATCGTATAATCCAATATACCCAATACTATAACCACAGTTGATCCAGAGGAAGGCAAAAAACCCCAGCAGAGCATGATCCAATTTGCTACAGCAGGGGAAAAAATTCCTTCCTGATCCCCCAAGAGGCAATCGGATTTTCCCTGGATCAACTTTACCAATAAATGTCAGTACCCAGTTATATTATGTACATTTAGGAAAGTATCCAGGCCTTTCTTAAAGCAATCTACTGAGCTGGCCAGAACCACCTCTGGAGGGAGTCTATTCCACATTTTCACAGCTCTTACTGTGAAGAAACCTTTCCGTATTTGGAGATGAAATCTCTTTTCCTCCAGTCGTAAAGAGTGCCGCCTTGTCCTCTGTGTTGACCGTAAAGTGAATAACTCAACACCAAGTTCACTATATGGACCCCTTATATATTTGAACATGTTGATCATATCCCCCCTTATTCTCCTCTTCTCAAGAGTGAACAAATTCAGTTCCTCTAATCTTTCCTCATAGCTGAGCTCCTCCATGCCTCTTATCAGTTTGGTTGCCCTTCTCTGCACTTTCTCCAGTTCCCCGATATCCTTTTTGAGAACTGGTGCCCAAAACTTAACTGCATATTCCAGATGAGGTCTTACTAATGATTTGAATAGGGGCAAAATTATATCTCTCTCTCTGGAGTCCATATCTCTCTTAATACAAGAAAGGACTTTGCTCGCTTTGGAAACCGCAGCTTGGCATTGCATGTTATTATTGAGCTTATGATCTACCAAACCCCCCAGATCCTTCTCCACTACGGACTCCCCCAGTTGTACTCCCCCTAGTATGTATGATGCATGTATATTCTTAGCCCCCAAGTGCATAACTTTACATTTCTCAACATTAAACCTCATCTGCCACATAGATGCCCAATTAGACAGTGCATTGAGGTTGGCTTGTAAACTGGAGACATCCTGTAAGGACGTTATTCCACTGCATAGCTTGGTGTCATCTGCAAAGACAGAAATGTTACTTTTGATCCCAGACCCAATATCATTTATAAAGATATTAAAGAGTAAGGGTCCCAGCACTGAACCTTGGGGTACACCACTGATAACCTTAGACCATTCAGAGTAAGAATCATTAACCACTACTCTCTGAATTCTGTCTTTTAGCCAGTTTTCTATCCATTTACAAACTGATATTTCCAAGCCTGTAGACTTTAACTTACACATGAGCCGTGTGTGCAGAACTGTATCGAACGCTTTTGCAAAATCCAAGTATACCACGTCCACAGCCACCCCTCTGTCCAAGGTTTTACTTACCTCCTCATAAAATAAAATCAGGTTTGTCTGACAACTTCTGTCTTTCATGAACCCATGCTGTCTGTTGCTTAAAATGTTTTTTTCCAGCAAGAACTCGTCTATTTGGTCTTTTATTAAACTCTCCAGTATCTTCCCGACTATAGAAATTAAACTAACAGGTCTATAGTTACTTGGTAAAGACTTTGATCCCTTTTTAAATATTGGCACCACGTTCGCCCTGCGCCAATCCAGTGGTACTATTCCCGTCATTAATGAGTCCCTAAAAATTAGATACAATGGCTTTGAAATGACAGATCTCAATTCTTTTAGGATCCGTGGGTGGATGCCATCAGGTCCAGGTGCTTTATCCACCTTTATTCTGTCTAAATATTTCTGGACCATATCCCTTTTGAGCCATTGTGGATCATTCGGGGCTGTGTCACTACCACCCCCATTATGGACATGAGCTCCCCCATGCTCCTTTGTATACACAGAGCTGAAGAATGTATTTAATAAATTAGCCTTCTCCTTGTCCCCAGTCAACCTCTCTAGATTATTTTGTAAAGGGCCTACATGCTCAGAGCTGACCTTTTTACTATTAATATATTTGAAGAATTTTTGGGGGTTTGCCCTACTATTTTTTGCGATCTGTCGTTCATTTTGAATTTTTGCACCCTTGATTTCCTTTTTACATATTCTGTTAAATTCTTTGTAGCATTTAAACAACACTAGTGTTCCTTCATTTTTATATTTTTTAAAAGCTCTTTTCTTATTGTTTATAGCTTTTCTAACTTTGACTGTGAGTCACATAGGTTTTATTTTTAGCCTTTTAAACTTATTGCCCATGGGAATATACTTTGCAGTGAGGTCCCAAACAGTCTTTTTGAAGAATTCCCATTTCTGTTCTGTGTTTATCGCTGCCAATATTCCCTCCCGGTCTAAGTCCTCGAGAGCAGCCCTCATCCTTGGAAAATTTGCTCTCTTGAAGTTAAGTGTTTATATCTTTCCCTTATGTGTGATACAATGATCATTGCTATAAAAATGCATTGATTACTGTGTAAATGACACTGGCAGTGAAGGGGTTAACCACTAGGGGGCGGTGAAGGGGTTAAGTGTGCCCTAGGGAGTGATTCTAACTGGGGGGGAGGGGCTACTACTCACATGACAGCGATCACAGCTCTCGATGACAGAGAGCAGAGATCTCTGTCCTGTCACTAGGCAGAACGGGGAAATGCTTTGTTTACAAAAGCATCTCCCTGTTCTTCCTCTCCGTGACACGATCGCGGGCACCCAGCGGAAATCGAGTCCCTGGGACCCCTGGTCACAGAGACTGCGACCGCAGCATCGCTTCTTAAAGGTGACGTACCTGTACGCCCTTTTGCCCACTAGTGCCACTCTGCCGATGTAAATCGGCGTGCGCTGGTCGGCAAGTGGTTAAAATAACATTTTTTTTTTTTCATAATCAAAACTAACATATAAGTAGATGTAAAACGGCATAGGAAGATCACAATAGGGCATCACAAACCTGAAGCTTCCAGTCTATACCATATCATAATACACTATGAGGATTGTTCTTATTGCATATGACCATTGATGAGCGGATGAGAGGAGGATATCTAAAGATCTATTGGAAGGAATTACTGGATATCAAGTGCTGTGAAATCTCCCCTATCCTGTGCATGAGATCCGAGGAATTGCTGTGAGGAGTTTTTTTTTTGTTTTTTTTAATACAGGCGCTGTCAGACCTTTTTGGTCGTCTATTAAAGCGGAGTTCCACCCAAAAGTGGAAGCTCCTCTTATCACCCTCCCCCCATCCGCTGCCACATTTGCCACCTTTCGGGAGCACATGCGCAGTAGGGAACCGGCTGGGAAGCCACAGGGTTAACTGCTGGTTTCACTTAGAAGCAGTAGCAACGGCAGCCAATGGAAAAAATCAGTAGGGTGCTGCCATTGCGGGACCCCTGGACAGATAAGTGTCCATAAAATAAAAGTCAGCAGCTACAGTTGTTTGTAGCTGCTGACTTATAATTTTTTTTCTGAAGGAGCCTGGAGCTCCGCTTTATGGTGAGCTGTTGGAACACATAGAGTGGATCTCGGATGGTGTTAGGGAGTTTGATCACAGTGCACCAAGGTTTTGTTTGCCAGAGCAACTGGAACATCACTGGATCTTGTTTCTACACTTTTCTAACTGTATTACTGGACACTTCTTGCTAGTAAATATGAACACTTTAAAGGAATATTTATCCTTAAATTGATTGACTTTCACCCCTATATGTAATTGTAAAAAAAAAAATTTTACCGTTTGCACATATTACACCCCTTGTTACATTTGGGATCTGGATTCACAGTCCATTTGGGTCATCTATAAAATTGCTATTTATATATTACTTGTTTGCACATTTTTTTAGTGTGTTAAGCACATTTATTTTTTTTATTTTTTTATTTTACTTTTTTAAAATGTAAACTGTAATGGTATAGGATTAGTAATGGTCATCTATCCAACGAAGGACAGCCTCTCAATGCCTCTGCAAACTCTCTATACAGGTATTCAAAAGATTTGGAAAGCTATGTCAAAATTGGATAGTTTCTACAAAATCTTTTGAATTACCCTGTAAATAAAGCCCTGAACTAACTCATTATCCACTTGGAGTATGGTGGCACGCAGGATCCTGGCAGATGGTAGCGGGTGTGGGGGGAGCCAGGTCAACTTTTGCATCGGGGCCCACAAGCTGCAAGCTACGCCTCTGACTGCTTACCTATTACGGTAGTGTCACTCTAGCCTCTATACTGCATATAAACACACATTATCTCCACTGTGAGTTGTGGAGAAAAAAGCCGACCATATGAGTGGCATGTAATGGAAATTTGTAAGTTCTGTATATAATTGTATTGTATTTTGTATGTATTGCACACTGCCCTCACTGTACACATGGCACTAATAATGTTTTCAGTAAATGTTTACATTCTTTCGAGTCATGATTAGAATTAGTCTGCCTATGTAACGCCCCTTGTTAACATAAACGTACAATTGTAATATTAATGTGATACCTACGTAATTATGTGTATAAAAACCTTCAATTGCGTCATAATAAAGCAGAACAGTTATTTGGAAAGATGCTGAGCCTATTTTTTGTGTCTGTTCCCTACTGCAGTAGTTATTATTAATTTGGAACCACTAATCAATATGAGGATAGGGGTTGCCTATTATCAATTTAACCGAGTCTGCATGGCGAGCTTTGCCTTAGGAGGGGATTCCAGGTGACCCTGAGTATCCGAAACAAGGAGCTTGCGACGATCCGGGAATTTCTGATAATCAGCCGGCTGAGGTAAGCCTTTTGCTTACATTTGAGTTATCAGACTTCCTTGATCGGTAAGGCATTTTCGGGACAAAGGGTACCTATTTTACTCCCCTTAATCAAACTGTATTGATTGGTGGTTATATGTTATGTTGTCCCTGTCTACTGTCCATCGGAGTGTTTTAGATAAGAAAGGGAAGAATAGTGCTGTTCACAGGTATATGTAGTACATCTGATAGATAAAGTAGTTTAGAGGCAAGAGGGTATAGGCACATGTAGAGAAGAGAGAAGACCGGCCAGTCATTATGGGCATTAAATTAAGTAAGGGAATGAAGGGTAAGAGACCCTCAAAAATGCCCAGCGCAAGAGGAGCGCTATATATGAACCAAAGGTGCGGTTCCGCCTATACTGAGCCCCTAGATTAATGGTTAGAGTGGACATGGATCCACAATGAGTAACTGGGTTACCAAAGGCCATAGGGACTAAGAATCATGCAGAGTAAACAGCTAGAGAAACAGCTATCTATGTGAGCAGGATGGATCAAGGGTGACATTAACACTAGACAGAAAGAGACATTTTCATGTTAAGTTGTAGGGTGAATTTGGGGTCAGGCACTACAACTAGTAAAAGTCAGAAACAGAGAAATGAGAGGTAAAACAGAATACTTTATATGTTGTCAGAGAGGGAAGATGGGATGAGCACTGTGGCTGCCCATCTGATCATAGAAGCTAGATATAAAAGATATCTGAACAAAATAAGGAAAGCATAATTTATGCAGGGAAATATTAAAGAGTTAAAAGAAAGTGAGAGAATGATATGCATGTGTTGTGTACAAATGGGAAATTTTAGAGAGATATTGGTGTATGTGTGTGCGAATGCTGGGACCTTTAGTTCTATTGCTTGTGTGTCATGTACGCAGATGTGACCCCCTCCTTTGCGCTCTCCTGAAAGAAATGTGGCTGAGATGAGAGATCAGTGATAAGCTGGAAGGACACCATGCCAATTCCAGTTTTTTTTTTGTTATGAATGGGATTAGTTTAGATTAAGATAACAATTTTGTAATTTTACATTTTTACAATAAGCCCTTATTGAGAGAAAAAAAAAGATTAAGATGAGGTTGTTATTTGGAATAAAGCTGCCATAATATTTAACAAAGCCAAGATGGATGGAATACATAAGAAGTTTTTCTACAAAAATGAAATTTTAAGGTTTTTGATAATAACTTGATGTGCGGTCCATGATGTAAGAGTAATAATAAATAAAATTTAAATATAACAGACCCATCACATCAAGTCCACACACCCTGTTAGGATAGATGCCACCTGCAGTCAGTTGTTTTATAGTTTTTGATGCTTTCTGGTCCATCATATACAGATTCTTGATCCTTTGGTTTTATTTATTTTTATTTTTGAAATCCAAAGCAGAATATGTGGATTGTGAAATGATGTGCCCCTTTTCCTTGTAAGTACAGTGGTATAAGCAGAAGAATATTTTGGATTTATGAGCATCTCTCCATGACCGCAGGGTATTGTTATTTATTATAATATTGCCAGGAAAAAGTTGTCTTTTGAAACATGAAACTGGAGCTCTTACACAAACAGCATGATAGAAAACAAGCCATTGTAATATATTTATGTAGCTAGACCCAGTAATGAAGGGTTCACCCCGATATATTACAACCTTTTGTACCACCTGCCCCACCTTATTAGATTGTAAGCTCTTCTGAGCAGGGCCCTCTTAATCCTATTGTATTGTATTGTATTGTATTATAACTGTATTGTCTCCCTTTTATATTGTAAAGCGCTGCGTAAACTGTTGGCGCTATATAAATCCTGAATAATAATAATAATAATATATCAGAGCTGTAGCTTTTATGCAAAGGTGCTATTAGGCAAAGTCTGTATGGACATGTTTTTTGGATGTCCAGTGGCAAATGCTACTGCAAAGGCCACAGTAAAAAGTGTTATCAGAAGTCGTTTGTAAGTACAGAGTGCCAGAATCTACAGAGAGTAACAGAGGAAATCATTTTTTATAGGAGAGTCCTTACTAGAAGTTTTGAGGTTTTATTTTTACACCCCCTACTGTCTACAATGTAGTGGACAAAGTAGAGTAAGAAACTAGAAAACTTTTGCCTGAATGTTTTCTTATATTTGATGAAGCCCCTAAGGGGGATGTTGGACTCTCTCCCTATGGGATTTGGTTTGGGAGTGTGTTACTCACTTGCTTATATTTTGTCTCAGCAGCTGAAGTCCTCCATTCGGATATCACAGAGAATGTTGCTGATCTTTTAAGGTTTTTTACAAACTCATTTATGTGTTTTCTCACCAATTCCAGATCCTAAAAGTTTGGAAGGATCTAAAACTAAAGCCAGGTGACTTGTGGATTGTTAAGAGACATTTATATATAAGGAAATGTTTGGAGACTCAATACAGCATCTATTTCATGTACGGTTTTTGCAAAACTTGAAGGAAAAGTCACCTGGATCCACAGCAGACACTGCAAAAATGACTAAATTAAAGAAATCTCTGTGTTTGATTTGTTTCCCTCTTGTGATCACAGTCTAGGGTACTTTTTGATTCAATTACTTTAATTGTAAGGGATATATATATTTGAAAAGTAGTTTAGCCATGTTGAAGTCATATTTTGTCTTATTTATGTCTTCCATTTTATGTAGAATTGTCTGTGTTTACATATGCTGATAAGTCAGCATGCCAACAATTCAGCTAGAAGGCCATTCTGACCACAGGAGTGTACAGACAGTACTCTGTAAATGTGTCTTATCAATCACAATGAAAAGTCATTTGGTAATGAAAAAAGTTGCTCAGCTATTATTTTCTCCACAATGGAGTTTTTTTTGCCTCCTTGGCCAGGACTACCTCCACCTAAGCGTGTGGAGGTTCCAGGTTAAAGGTGATAGCAGGTATGGTTAGTGATCAAAATATTGATCAAAAGAGGGGAGACTGTAATGGAAATTTGTAAGATCTGTATATAATTGTAATGTATTTTGTATGTATTGCACATTGCCCTCACTGTGCACACAGCACTAATAATGTTTTCAGTAAATGTTTACATTCTTTCGAGTCATGATTAGAATTATACCCCGTACACACGGTCGGATTTTCCGATGGAAAATGTCCGATCGGAGCGTGTTGTCGGAAATTCCGACCGTGTGTGGGCTCCATCGGACATTTTCCATCGGATTTTCCGACACACAAAGTTGGAGAGCAGGAGATAAAATTTTCCGACAACAAAATCCGTTGTCGGAAATTCCGATCGTGTGTACACAAATCCGACGGACAAAGTGCCACGCATGCTCAGAATAAATAAAGAGATGAAAGCTATTGGCCACTGCCCCGTTTATAGTCCCGACGTACGTGTTTTACGTTACCGCGTTTAGAACGATCGGATTTTCCGACAACTTTGTGTGACCGTGTGTATGCAAGACAAGTTTGAGCCAACATCCGTCGGAAAAAATCCTAGGATTTTGTTGTCGGAATGTCCGAACAAAGTCCGACCGTGTGTACGGGGCATTAGTCTGCCTATGTAACGCCCCTTGTTACCATAAACGTACAATTGTAATATTAATGTGATACCTACGTAATCATGTGTATAAAAACCTTCAATTGCATCATAATAAAGCAGAACAGTTATTTGGAAAGATGCTGAGCGTATCTTTTGTGTCTGTTCCCTACTGCAGTAGTTATTATTAATTTGGAACCACTAATCAATATGAGGATAGGAGTTGCCTATCATCAATTTAACCGAGTCAGGCACAGCATACAGTGTTGGGGCTTACAAAAGTATATATGTATTGATTATTGATTAAAAAATCATATTGAACTACCTCCAATTGCAGAGAAGATGACTGCAATGACAAACTTGGTGTTAGCCAAATGGTCACTTGGACAACATGGCCAATGAGTATAGCAACTCAGACACAAAACAAAATACAAAAACAAACAAAAATCAGGACATTGACACATAACATATGTTATGTGTCAATGTTCTGATTTTTGTTTTTTGACAGGTATTTGTTTTGGTTTCTTTGCTTGTATGGATTGCATGGGTTGTTACAGACACGTGGTAAAAATGTCATGCCAATAGCACCTTTAGAAATATATTTACCTAGAAAAATGGTGATGTGTTTAATACTTATTTTACCCGCTGTATATATATTGGGGTAATTCCCGGTTTTAGATGTAGACACTTTCTGATCGTTTTTCCTGAGTGCACAATAAAACCTTATCTGATCGAAGAACATCTGCACCCTCAAGTCTAGTGTTATTTTTGTGGGTCAGAAATAATTAATAATCATTACACTAGGGGTAAACCTGGCTCATTCTCAACTTCCAGTTCTTCTGAACACACCTAGTTACCTTAAAATTAAATTAGATAAGTTAAGGAAACTCTTCATTTTCATGAACGGTGTTTATTAAATAATATTACCTCACACAATGAGGTAGTTCAAAATAATTGACATACTCTCTCCTCACTGTACAGTACATCTGGCTGTGCTATAAACTGGTCGTGCTTTACCCCCTTTTGTGGTTCTGCGTGTACCTTGTTTAAGCAAAGTCTCTCCAATTATCAGTCCATACACGTGGAACCCCAGATCAGGTCCCAGTAAAGGGTACACGCTCAACGATACTTTAATAATAGACAGAGGCACAGAGGGGTTTCTAAAATGTGACACTGGAGCAGTTAGCTGACAAGTGGGACATGAAGCACAATACCTTTTCACCTCAGCAGTAACCAGTAGAACTAGTCTGTTATCTGTGTCTCTGTTTTCTCAGCCCCCAGGTGACCTCCCAATGCATCATTGTAAGCGAAGTCAAGTACCATGCATCTACAAGGTTGAGGGACCAGTAACTGGTCGACCACCTCACCATGAACTTGGTATAGCAACTCATCATTGACCACAAAGTGGAAACCTCCTTTCAGCCTCACACACTTTTGATACCCCATTAACCACTATAACTAGTTCCAGGTATTTTTTTATTGTGTGGTTCTGCATTTGGACCGCGCTTCCAATTCAGGATGCGTAGGATTAGAGGAGGCTTTCCCCTCATCCTCCTCATCTACAACCTTTACCAGGGAAGTTTCATTCACGTTCTCCCCAACCATAACCTGCATAGCAGGAGATCCCCCCCAGGTTTTTTTTTGGTCTGTAGACAATCTACCACAGGTGAAAAATCATCAACATTCAAATCTGCTGACTCAAGTTGTCCCACCTTTCAAAGATAATAGAAATGTCAGGGTGCTCCCACAGTCCCTTGCTTACATATCCCACAGTTTAACAAAGGGCAGTCCCGTCACATGATGATGTTGTGTATGACAGTGGGCACCAGCCCAAACTCCTGGGTAACCATGCCACAGGCAGTAGTAATAGTCATTTGCACCATCGGGTATTCCCTGGTGTTCCCTTGTATGCAAACTACCCAGAATGTTTTAGATATGTGGCCCACTCGCCCAGCTACCCCGGTGTGGGCAAGGGTTACCAAACTACTACTACTGGGTGCAGCAGGACATCCTCAGTATCAATGCAGGGGACAGTGAGCCAAGATATGGCCACGGGTGTTACACTGCTAGCACAGCACGTCCTCATTCCTTTGTGCTAGAACAGAATTCTGGGAAACTTGGGGTGATTTTTCCCTGACTCTCCTGAGTGCTGGTTCCGGGGTAGGGATAGCTTTGTTCTCCGCACTAGCAGGGCTTCTTGTGTCTTGACAAGTGCTAGCAGGTCCTCCACCACAGTGAATTGCTCTATCTCAGCCAGTTGGTCCATCTTCTTTGGTTCTCCATGGCTGACCCAAGCTGTATCTCACAAAGAAGGGCCCATAGGTAGTGATAATAACCCATTCCACAATCTGTGTTCCCATTGCCTTCTCAGGCTGTAACCACTTTGTGATGAGCTGCAACAGGTTGTGCATTTGGGACCATGGTGACTGCCCATCATGATATCTCCAGTGATGCATAGACAGCCACAGTCACCCAAAGGTGGGCCAAGATCTTCCCCTTGAGTTTGGTATAGTAGGTCATAGTACGTCTTCTGCAGTTCCCCTGACAAGAATGATGCGATAAGGATGGCCCAATGGTCCTGAGGCCAACCCTTTCTTTCTCAGCCATGTGCTCAAACATGGTTAGGAAGACCTCCACAATATTATGGAGAGTAAGCTTTTGCAGGGAGTGGCTGGCCCTTACTGTCATGGGGTTGCTAGGGGCAACAACCCCCTTCAAACAATCCACTATAACTGTCAAATGGGCCTGCACAGTTTCCTTCTGAGCCTCCAGCTGCGCTGCCTAGGACTGCTGAGCCTGTATCAACAGCACCAAAGTCTCCTCATGGAGGTGGTTGGCTTCCGCAAAGGCTTGTAGTTGCATCCAAGTGGCTTCCTGCTGAACCTGTAGGTGTGCCTGAATGGTCTCTTGCTTTCTTCAGCCAAAAGTTAATGCAAAAATTCCACAATTATAGTGTATTTAACCATTTCAATACCAGGCACTTATGCACCTTCCCGCCCAGACCAATTTTCAGCTTTCAGCGCTCTCACACTTTGAATGACAATTACTCAGTCATGCTACACTGTATCCAAACAAAATGTTTATCATTTTATTCTCACAAATTGAGCTTTCTTTTGGTGGGTTTTTCATAAGCAAAATATATGCGATATAAGCAAAAAAACAGCGAAAATTTTGAAAAAAACTTACTTTTTTTTAGTTTCTATTGTAAAATTTTGCAAACAAGTCATTTTTCTTCATAAATTTGTGCCAAAATTTATACTGCTACATATCTTTGGTAAAAATAACCCAAATTAATGTATATTATTTGGTCTTTGTGAAAGTTATAGGCCCCTTTCACGCGATTGGACCGTTCAGATCCGCCTGTCAGTTTTGACGGCGGACCTGAACGGGCGATCCATGTTAGCCTATGGAGTGTCGGATGTCAGCGGAGACATGTCCGCTGACATCCGACCCCGTCCGATCCGCTAAAAGCAGATGGATGGCTCTATGTCCAGGTCCGTCGCTGGCGGATCGGATCGGGTGAGATCTGACGAAAACGGACACGCTGTCCGTTTTCATCCGATCCCTCCATAGGCGACAGCGGCGCCTGACAAGCCCCTCCCCGCTCAGTGAGCAGAGAGGGACTTGTCATCCACCGGCTCAGCGGAGATCAACGGACAGATCTCCCGCTGAGCCGGCGGACCGAGGCGGGCTCTGCAGAAATGGAGTCCGCCTCGTGTGAAAGGGGCCATAGAGTCTACAAACTATGGTGCCAATCACTGAAAATTGATCACACCTGATGTACTATCTCACCTGAAGGCCTATCTCATTTCTTGAGACAATAACAAGCCAGGAAAGCACAAATACCCCCCAAATGACCCCTTTTTGGAAAGTAGACAGTCCAATGTATTTATTAAGAGGCATGGTGAGTTTTTTAAAGGTGTAATTTTTTCCCACAATTCTTGGGAAAATTAAGATTTTTTTTTTTTTTTTTTTACACAAACTAGTCATATTAACAGGTTATTTCTCTCACACAGCATATGCATAATTGCAACTACACCCCAAAACACATTCTGCTACTCCTCCTGAGTATAGCGATACCACATGTGTGAGACTTTTACACAGCCTGGCCACATACAAAGGGCCAACACTGAAGTAGCACTTTCAGGCGTTCTACAAGCATAAATTGCACATATCCTTTCTCAACCACCTATTACACTTTTGAAGGCGCTGGAGCACTAGGACAATTGAATTGTCCACAAAATGACCCCATTTTGGAAAGCACACATCCCAACGTATAATCTATGAGGCATAATGAGTCTTTTGAACGGTTCATTTTTTTCCAGAAGTTTTTGGAAAATGTGGAAAAAAAATGAAAAATGCATTTTTTTTTACACAAAGTTGTCCATTCATAAGATATTTCTAACACATAGCATGTACATAGCAAAAATGACACCCCAAAATGCATTCCTCTACTCCTCCTGTGTATGGCGATACCACATGTGTAAGACTTTTACACAGCCTGGCCACATACAAAGGCCCAACATTGAAGTAGCACTTTCATGCGTTTTACAAGCATAAATTGCACATATCCTTTCTCAACCACCTTTTATAGTTTTGAAGGCCCTGGAGCACCAGACCCTGTTCTGGGAGCACAGAAAACGAAAAACTGGTTTTCTCTACTCAGAACGCTATTCTGAAGCCCCTCACATATGTGAGACCCCTGTGTACTAAAGTAGATGGCCAAAAGATCAGTCCAAGTGGCAGGCAAAAACATGGTCGATTAACAGGCCAAGGTCGGTACACGTGGAAGTCAGAAACGTTGTTTAAATCGGCAGGCAGAGGCATCGTCGGTAAACAGGCTGAGGTTGGTGCACGTGGAAGTCAGAAACGTGGTTTAAATCGGCAAGCAAAGACATCGTCGGTAAACAGGCCAGGGTCAGTTAATTAACATGGTAGCAGGCAAATGGGGAAATGGCAGTTTGGTAATAATACAGGGAACTAATATTGGATGGATGTATGATAATTTTTGAAGCAATCTCCGACGCACAGGCCAGGTTGGGAGGGACATTGGGGACAATAATAGCTGGAATCTCTTCTTACTCCTCCTCTGCTGCATACACAGCATTTCAATTGGCATCTTCTTCCAGATTCTGTGGGGGGAATGCTATAGGGAAAGTGTTGCTCGTGAAGTCGACTCACATTATCCGAGCGAATGCTTCCTGGGGCGGGACCTTGTTGGTAAATGAGGGCAGTAACGATATATTCAATATACTTGAGGTAGGTGACTTGTTGGTTTTGAGTTGCTTTTTGGTAGCAGACAAACGAATTAAAAAGGGCCATGTGAAACAGGTGAAAGGCAACTTTCTTGTACCAGTAACGGGACTTTCTGTTTGATAAATAGGGCTGTAGCATCTGATCGTTTAAATCCACCCCCCCCATATACATATTGTAGTCGTGGACACATTCGGGCCTTACAATAGGGCCACGTCTTCTTTGGATCTCCACCACGGTGTCATTGTGGATGGTAGAGAGGATGTGGACATCTTTCTTGTCCCTCCACTTCATGGCCAACACCTCCTCGTTCCTCATGAATGCCGATTCTCCCTTTTTTAATTTTTTTGCCAACAGATTTTGTGGGAATCCCTTACTTTTTTTTTTAAGGTACCACAGGCCGGGGTTTTTTTACTATAAAGGTGACGAAAAAGGGGCAGGCTGGTATAATAGTTGTCGACATATAAATGGTATCCTTTGTCGAATAGGGGGTATGCCAGCTCCCAGACAATTTTCCCACTGGTTCCAATATATGTGGGGCAATCATGGGGCTGGAGCTGGGAGTCTTTGCCTTCGTAGATCCGGAATGTGAAGACATATCCAGTGGCTCGATCGCATAATTTATTTAACTTCAGCCCATACCTGGCTCTCTTGCTTGGTATATACTGCTTGAAGTGCAGTCGGCCAGTGAAATGTATGAGTGACTCGTCCACACAAATTTTTTGGTCTGGGATGAAAACTTCTCTAAATCGCTGGGAAAAGGAATTGATTAGGGGGCGTATCTTGTACAATTTGTCATGGTTGGGATGATCTCGGGGAGGGCACTATGAATTGTCATTGAAGTGGAGAAAACGCATAATCATGTCGTATCTTGTCCTGGACATGACAGCGGAATATATGGGCATTTGTTGGATGGGGTGGGTGGACCAATATGCATGGACTTCGTTCTTTTTTGTAAGCCCCATATTGAATGTTAGGCCCAAAAACAAGGAAGAATTGGGGTTGGCAGCAATAAATTGGGATGCATACAAATTAGTTTGATCCACCATATTCTGCAGAAAATCTTGTGGGAAAAATAAAGGAAAATAATCGAATTCAGAAAAATTTGTAGTGTCGAGCTGCACACCTGGCTGTGCGGTGAAAGGGGGGATGATAGCGGATCCTGAGTTGGCAGGCAACCATAAGGGGTTTGCCAGGGCATCGGGAAGGTAGGCCTGGGGCTGGGTTCTTCGGGTTGGGCGGGTAATTCCAGTGCTTGTACTGGGCTCCTCTTCCTGGGGTCTGGCGCTGCTGGCAGATCTCCTGATCTTTGTCCTGATCTTGGTCCTGATCTCATTCTTTTGGGAGGGACGGTTTCCTCCGCGGACTAGGACTCTGATCCACTATCCTCCACTGGCTCGTATTCCGAAGCAGATGATGTGAGCTCCCCGCTGCTCTCATCATCCGACATGGCAAGAATCCCATATGCCTCCTCAGGTGTGTAAACCCTTTGGGACAGTATGGCAATGCTTATTGGCGGGCCTGTGTAATGGTACTGCTGGTGGTAGTGGTACCGATTGAGGTATTAGTGGCGGGCCTGTGTGGTGGTACAGATGGCGGTATGGGTGGTGGTGGTACCAATGGTGGTACCGGTGGTGGTGGCGGTATGGGTGGTGGTGGTGGTGGCGGTACCGGTGGCGGTACGGGTGGTGGTGGCAGTACCGGTGGCGGTACGGGTGGTGGTACCGATGGCGGTACAGGTGGTGGTGGCGGTACAGGTGGTGATTGCGGTACCGGTGGCGGTACAGGTGGTGGTGGTACCGATGGCGGTACAGGTGGTGGTGGCGGTACAGGTGGTGATTGCAGTACCGGTGGCGGTACGGGTGGTGGTGGTACCGATGGCGGTACAGGTGGTGGTACCAATGGCGGTACAGGTGGTGATGGCGGTACAGGTGGTGGTATGGGTGGTAGTGGTACCGATGGCGGTACTGACGGTGGTACGGGTGGTGGTGGTACCGATGGCGGCACTAGTGGCGATACTGGTAGCGGCCTGTGTTGCAGTATAGATGGTGGGCCTGATGGAGGTACTAGTGGCGTTACTGGTGGTGGTACCGATGGGGGTACTGGTAGCCTGTGTGGCGGTACCGATGGCGATGGGCCTGTGACAGATGGGCTGATTGACAGATGGGCTGGTTGACAGATGGGCCGATTGACAGATGGGCTGATTGGCTGGGCTGTGTGACAGGTCCACTTTATTGGGGGGGGCGTGTTGTGCACAGTACAATAAAATAAAATGTCAGACAGACACTGATTTCACTCACTGATCCCTGCTCTCTCCTCTCATGATCGGTGTGTGAGGAGAGAGCAGGGATCAGATAGTAACAGCTACTCATTGTTTACAATTGTGACCGGCTGTGATTGGACACAGCCGGTCACATGGTAAACAGCCAATTTCATTGGCTGTTTACCCTGATCGGGGAAGCGCTGTGTCCAAGGGACACTCACCTTCCTCGATCCCTTCTCTGGATGCCTTCGGCGGCGCGCACGGAGCGCGCTGCCGAGTTTGTTGTGACAGGTGATCGGCTGTGACTTTGACACAGCTGATCACGGGGTAAACAGCCAATAAAATTGGCTGTTTACCTAGATCGGGGAAGCGCTGTGTCCGAGCGACACACGCCGCCCCCGATCGCCGCGCTGCGCGCCCCCGTGGGCGCGCGCAGGCATGTTATCCTGCTTGACGTCATATGACGCCCAGTCAGGATAACGCAACCACTTCCCGGACGTCAATATGCTATTGACCGGGCGGGAAGTGGTTAAAATAGCACAGTGGCTCACTGCCAACATACACTCCCACACCAGGGTCTAGGGTTTTCATCTGCTACGGTGCTGAAAAGACCCCTAGAGTTCAGTCTCCAAACAGTCCACACTTTCTCACAGTTGTAAACTACTCCACTCCACCTCACTGATAGGTGCTGTCTCCTTGTTGTTCCTTTTCAGACCTCCCCTGCAGGCAGGTTTACCCTTTAGGTGCCAAAGTCCCTGTACTCTGGATTGGAGGCTCTTTTCCACCCAGTCTCTCCAAGCCTCCAAATACCAGATCCCATATAAGAAACTATCAATCCCTGGCAACCCGCAAGTCAGTTTACCCCTTTCCAACCAGAGCCCCTCACCCTGCATGATTGAGAATCCCCGAGTACTACAAACTCAAACAACAGGGCCACATATCTCCTATCCCTGGCACCCTGTACACAGGATACATTTTGATAATACATTCTTTCTTTTTTTAAAAGATGCACTGAATAAAACTGGAATTATCTACTTATTTTTGTTATTTGTAATTTTTCATTACAATACAGTGAAAATAAAATTATTATTAAATAAAGCCTTGTTTGCATAAAAAGCTATATTTGTATTACTCAGTTTTTATAAGTAATGCACCATAAAGTGTCAATTACCGCCTGTTCAGAAGAAGTTAAGTTTAAATTTGCACATGGGCCGGTTCTCAGATCATTTGTGTCTCTTATCCATATGGGTTATTAACATTTGACCAAGTAAATATTGCTTATGATAAAGTTCGCTGGAATGCATTTATTATTTGCAGAATACATTGTTTCATTATTATGTACACAAAATTATTTTAACTATTAGTTTAATGGGAGATTAACCCATTTACCATCCACCATATGTCAATGTATTTGGGCACATTCAAATTCTCAGGAAAATACATATTTGACGATAAATTTATTTTTTATCTATGTTTTGTTTAGTGTGCAAATAAAGACATGCATTAAATTAAATATTGTGTTAGTATATATGGATGTGCATACAAGAAACTATTCCTGAGAATTAACACCAAGGTGGGTAATCAAGGAATACAGACAGCTACTAGTGGTCAGAGAGGGCAATGAGAGAAAGTTGTATAAAAACCAGTACCAAATTTTATTGATTTACCAAAAACACATATTAAGTAAAAAGCCAATTGCTTCTCAATGGAAGCCAAAAAAGCATCAACGGTCTCTCGTCACCAACCATGAAATGATACACCAAAGGGTTGATTAGTTGCCCTTGCCCAAAAATCTATATCGGCAAAACAAAAAGGTCCCTTAAAATTAGGATAGGTGAACACCTAAGAGACATTAAAAAAGAAGCAAAGAAATTATTTGAAAAAAAGGAGAAAAAGGAAGAAAGACCAGTAGCTAAACACTTCGTACAATATCATCAAGGTAAAACGGATGGATTAAAGGTTAAAGGCATCTATACCCTAAAGTTACCAGCGAGGAGGGGGGACTTTGACTGCATTCTCTTGCAGAAAGAGAAATGGTGGATATATACCCTGGGATCCCTTGCACCTCAGGGTATGAACACTGAATTGTATATGCAACCATTTCTGTATCAATGAAAAACTGCCCCTTTCAAGGCAAAATTTGTCCCTCTTTCCATCTATCCATCCTTTCCCTACCCTCTCCCTACCCTTACTCTGCTCGAAGAATGTCCTTTCTTGTTGTTTCCTTTTCCTTCCTCTGTCTCCTTCTCCCCCCCTCTATTCCCTTCTATTTCCTCCCTTCTATTTCCCCCTTTCTTGACTCACTCTATATATATTCATCTCATCTTTCTCTCATAATGGCCCCCTGTTCTGGTATTTTTGAAGGTAAAGATACCTAAACATAATAGAACATATAACCTTCAGAGACCCTAGACCCTATCTTAGTATTTATATTTATTTGTTTTATGTTCTTTAGAGTCAGAAAGGGGTTAAAACACTAGAAAAATAAAAAAACAAAAAACTATTAATTGTGAGCCACAAACAAAACAAAAGTTCCTTTTGCCCCTAAACAAGAACATTCTATAAGCATTCATGATTAATATATGGCAAGCACTGGGATATTACAGATGAACGAAGGACACTTATCCAAGCTTTTTTTATCTTTGCTTGTCCCAGTTACATTCATAAATAAAAGCAACAACAAGAGGAGGGGCGAGCACACCTCGAGGCACTATAAGGCACTATAAGGGAGAGGTGTAAGCTCGCATCTTGAACGTCCAGTTGAAGCTACATAACGATACGTTGCAAAACGCGTCGACGTAACTGCGGTGCTTGGATTCCCAATACAATCCAGGAAGCAGTGGAGCGGAGTACCTTCCATTAAAGTTTCCACCCATACCGCCGAAACTGCCACGAGTAAGACTACCAGCGGCCGCTGGACTTGTCTGCGGCGCGGCTGACTGTCGGATGGGCGGCGAGTGGACACCAGGGTCTTTGACATCTGTTGGTGTTGATCCATCCACTTCTAACAGACGGACGGAAGTGTGAGAAGCCAGATACTATCCCGAAACGCCGGCTCGCATATCTGCACGGAAGGCGGTAACGTTATATGGCAGTATGGACACACGCTTCTTTATATTCATACATAGGAAGGTTACTAGCACTTAACTGTATACCACGGGGATCCAAGTAGGTCCCATGACAGTTTGTTTTGTTGGCCGTGCAATCAGGGTACTACTTTTGGTGATGATGGCTGGAAAGTAAGCGACATGATACCACCTATACCCTTTGTGATTCTATCAATCAATCCAACAATCACTGTCATATTGGTACAGCTTGCTTAATTACTGACGAGACCCATGATAATGTTTCTTTGGACATTACAACTAATAGGAGCTCACTTTTGAACTTTTCTATTCATAGGATGTGCATTTCCAATACATCAATTTTGTGATTTTTAAATCGGAACACGTATTGAATAGATTCATAGCTGATGACAGCAATTATTTTAACATTACCTAATCCATCTGGCCCTATTATACATGGTGTTATTATACTAGTCAGATTTAGCCTCATTGCTATTCCCGGGGACCACACTCACATGGTCACCCCTGTATATGCTTGTATTATCATTATTTCACTGCGACTAACTGCCATTTTGCCATTGGGGTCTCCACGTGTGTGTGGATCACTGCAGGCGCCTGCACTGCATGTTTATCTTGTGTGTTATTCATTGTGCCCTTTGGTGTATCATTTCATGGTTGGTGACGAGAGACCATTGATGCTTTTTTGGCTTCCATTGAGAAGCAATTGGCTTTTTACTTAATGTGTTTTTGGTAAATCCATAAAATTTGGTACTGGTTTTTATACAACTTTCTCTCATTGCCCTCTCTGACCACTAGTAGCTGTCTGTATTCCTGGATTACCCACCTTGGTGTTAATTCTCGGGAATAGTTTCTTGTATGCTTCATGTGGGCTACGGTTAGAGCCTCCTAACCATAGGAGTGGCAGGGAGTGAGCAACCACTACCCATCAGAGGTGAGCATTTAATGGTGTGGTCATTTGAGCAGTATCATATATGGATGTGCACCTTCAGTATTCAGCTAAATCCCCTGCTGGTGATTCTACGTCTTAGAATGGGGAGGGTCATTCACTAATAGACATGTGCATTCGTTTTCATCCGAATGCATTTTCGTCCGAATTTCAGGTATTTTCGTTATCGTTTGAAAGTGCTGAATCCGAAAAACGAAAGATCCGACATAAACAAATGCTTTATTTTCGTTTTCGTTGTGACAACAGTTCGATATAGATAGGAGATTCGACATGATGCTGACAATAGTAATCTGTGTCCATCGAACCTGTGGTTGAATGTGCCTAACCTTAACTCTATTAGTCCAAGATTATTCTACATAGAGAGAAAAGATTCGACGTAGAGAGAAAAGATTCGACATAGAGAGAAAAGATTCGACATAGAGAGAAAAGATTGCTGCTGGAATTGGGTGGGGGAAGTAAAATAAAAATAATGATAATGATGAATGTTATTGGCTGATTGTAACCAAAGAGGAGGAGCAGTAAAATACGGTAGCTAGAACTAACTAAATACAGCCAACTTACTTTCACTTACGATTTGCTAGCAGAGAGAGACACACACACTGAATCATTTCAGAAGACAGTCAATCTTAGCTGGTCCGTTTGTCAGAGAACCTGAATTATTTAGCAATTAAGCATAAGCACAGCAGCAGAACAATAGTGAAGCAAGCTACAGTTCAACTTAACTTTTTCATAATAATCTGCTGCTATTGTGTTAGTGTTGTGAACTTGATAGTGATACTAGTGTTGTTAGTGTTGTGATAGCCTCAGAGGCTGCCCGTGTTGTGTGGGGGGGGGGATTTATTATTATAGATTCTCTATTATAGATTGTGATTCTATATAGATTCTATATACCCTATCTTGTTACCTGTCTGGTCAGTGATCACTATCACCAGTCCATTTTCTGTTTGAACTATATACATTCAACATGAACGACCAAGATTCGACAAAGCAGCGAAACATTCGACAGACACCATAAGGCTTCAATGACAGATTCGACCTTAATTAATTTGGATTTTCAGACGAATGCAATTTTTAATGAAAAACGAAATAAATAAAAACGAATTTCGGGAGTAACTAAATAAATTTATTTTTCGGACGAAAACTAAATTCCTAAACAAAATATTTCAGTGTGCACATGTCTATTCACTAAAAAGAAGGCACTGCACCAGTTCATACAATTAATTAACAGCGTTAATAAGTTGATAACAGCGCACGCCCAATGCAATTAGGTAATTTAATCTAATTGGGTGTGTCTTTCTAGGCAATTAGTAGATGTTCTCAGTTAATTAACCCCAAAAACTTGGAGTATTTACGATCTGCCAAACGCTTGAGGCCACGCCAAGCTTCATGGGTGCTGCTCTTCACTAGATTCGCTACCCACATCACATACCGGCCGGGATCAAAGAACGTCAAACCAGATGCGCTATCCTGGATGTTTGACAACCCAAAGGAACTGTCTATACCAGATACCATCTTACCTGCAGGTAACGTTTTGCTTTTACAAACTGATTTATTATCACAGATTAAACAAGCATCCACGGGTGTCAGTAGTCCCCCCGAATTCACCCTGGTGGCGAGAGATGAACTATTGTGGTGGGAGAGTCAGGTCTTTGTGTCAGTAAAGGTGTAAAGACTTTTTCATGACCACCCATTGGCAGGTCACTTTTCGGCATTTCAAAAACAGTAGATCTGGTACGACGTACCTTCTGGTGGCCGGATTTGGAGGGATTCTGCAAGAGTTATGTAAATGCTTGTCCCGTTTGTACTCCAAGCAAGATTGCTAGAAGTAGAGCATGGAGCTCCTGAAACATCTACCAGTCCCCCATAGACCATGGAAGATGATCTCGATTGACTTTATTGTGAAACTTCCCCCATCAGAAGATTGTACAGAAATCTTTGTGGTAATAAATAGGCTAGCAAAGATGGCCCACTTCCTACCATTAAAGAACACTCCATCTGCTATGGAGATGGCCAGGGTCTT
This sequence comes from Aquarana catesbeiana, assembly GCF_042186555.1. Lineage (NCBI taxonomy): Eukaryota > Metazoa > Chordata > Amphibia > Anura > Ranidae > Aquarana > Aquarana catesbeiana. Next base: position 269,323,528 of record NC_133331.1, read on the forward strand.
TGTTAAAGAGATTGTGAGGCTACATGGGGTTCCTGTGAACATTGTATCTGACCGGGGGGTGCAGTTCACCTCCCGTTTCTGGAAAGCATTATGCAAAGTCCTGAAAATTCAGCTACCTTTGTCCTCAGCATATCATCCCCAGACAAATGAACAAACAGAGAGGACGAATCAGACACTTGAGCAGTACATCCGGTGCTTTACAACCTTCATTCAGAATGACTGGGTGTCATTGTTACCCTTGGCAGTGTTTGTATATAATAATGCCAGCCACTCCGACACTGGACAGTCCCCGTTTTTTGAAAATTATGGGTTCCATTTGTCTTTCCTACCTGAGTCCTCAGTTCCAGCGGTACAATGGAATTCCTCAACCACAACAACAGGATAATACAGGAAGCAGTGGTTAAGGCACAGTTGGATAACAAAAGGGATGTTCGACAGGAAGAGAAGAGGAGAACTGAACCTCTAATCAGAAGATCGAGTATGGCTATCCACTACAAACCTCAGGTTGGCATGCCCATCAAAGAAAATGGCACCCAAGTTCGTGGGTCCTTTTCCGGTAAGAAGAAAATTAAATTAAGTGTAGCGCTGGTAGATTTTTACTCTACTGCTGATAGGTAAATCTTGTGGGTTACTTGTTAGAGGAAGTTAGATTTGCCTCTGTTCCAGCTTGGCTGAGTTGCGTGTAGTTCCACACTGTGCCGGTGGGTGTCGTTGTCACCATGGGCTGGTGTTGGAAAGGCAACGTGTTGAAGCGTATGAGTGCTCCTCTGTCCTGGAGACAACTCGGTGGAGGTGGTCCTCTGGGTTGCATTCTGGGAGAGGGTATTTATGGGACAGACGCCATGTTTAGGGGTTCGTTTTCAGCCACCTACTGGCCCTCCTGGGCAACAGGTATGCGTTAAGAGTACCACCTCGTGGTCCTCCGTTCCGGAGGCCCACATCGCTGCTGCGTGTGGGTGGGACCAGAAGCCTGTTTGGTGCCTACCACAGCGGCAGAGGAATGGTCCTGAGCTGTCTATCCTGAGTGAAGAAGCTGGATGGCCGAGGAGATCCCAGGGGAGGACCCGTCATGGAAGGATCATGCATAGTGCTGGTCTGGAGAGGGGCCTGGTGGCTCGGTTGGAGGATGTATCCTGAAGTAATCTTACTGCATAGTACTGCCAGGTTGGCTTAAAGGTTCAAGTACTGTGTCTGACATTCATCGCAAACCAATACATCCTGTGGCAGAGGATCATACGGGTTTTATTCCAAACAAGTCTGTGGCAGAGACTTTTATTCGTGCTGCGTACTGGCTGCTAGGCAAGTGAGAGAGGCCTATCCAGGTGGGCAAAGATTGAATCCCACAAGGGGAGTGCATTCAACTACAAGTGTTCAATTCCAAAGAATGTTCTAAAGAATACTAAGGAAAGGTATTTGAGCTTCCCTGCAACTTTCCTTCTGCCTCTTTCCTGCTACTTCCTTTATTACTTGTTTATTAAAGCATTGGAAAATATACTCAAGTGTTTGGTGCTTATATCGTCCAGAGGTAAACTCAACTGGACCCTAGATCCGGTGCCAGTGAAACAGAGGTATCGAGAGTGAAGGTAACAGCCCGCTTTAAACCAGCAGCTCCACCGAGAGTTAGTGCTACATGTGGGGGCATCGTCCGGGATTTGTTGGCCATCAGTTCTCGCAACCTGGAGAAGTGTTTCACCGGGAGTTTACGGTGAGAGCTGGACTTTGTCAATTTCTCAGGAGAAGAAGAGGTTAAAAGTTGCAGGACTTTATTTCTGACTGCGTAGGCGGCGGGCGCCAGTGAAAGCCCGGGAGCTACATGATCAGAGGAACAAGTGGGAGGAGCCTAGCCTACTTGGTACCGCGTGGGACGCGTGTTTGTGTGTGTTGGCGCCAGAGAAGAAGAGAGGCCTCGTGATCGTGCTGAGAAGATCAGAGTGTGGCCATGTCTTTTTCGGTGATGCAACCAACTGTGGGGCCTAAGATGTTCACTACCAGCACCGCTGCGGGTGCTATGCTGACCGAAACCTTGCTTACAGATACCACTATTCGTCTGAAACCGCAGGGGAGGTTTGTTCTTTATACAGTTGGAGATATTGAAGGACTGGGCATGCTTTGCCACAAGTGTGAAGGACTGGTCATACATCTCCGTCCATTTGTTCGCTGCTCGCAATGTGGAGAATATTTGTTTGTGGTGGAGCAACCTACCATGTCGCCCCGTGCTTATCGTATGGACTGGGCTACAGGTATCGCCACAGTAGAAGCTGCTACTACTGCTGAAAAAGAACGGCAGGCCGTGATTTCGCCTGTTGTCACCGAAAGTGTTCCTGAGAGAGAAACTGCGGTAACCGACTCATCAGCGGACATTACCTTGATTTCCGCATCCACTACGCCTATCCCTGTTGTACCTGTCCAGAGGAAGGTGGGATATGTAAAGGCTTCCCGCGGCCGTGGTCAAGGCCTACCCCAGAGACTGCCCGAACCGGAGAAGTCCACGTCAGGAACGGGTGAGAGTTCACAGGGAAATGTATCTGGGACTTTGTGTAAATATTTGCCGGCAGAAGTGTTGAGAGATTCGGAGATAGATTCCATGTCGGATCTCTCCGGTGATGATGATTTATTTGAGACAATGTCACAAGATCTGTTATGGGCCCAGGGTAAAGACGTTACTTCTGCCTTAACTTTCTCAGAATAGACAGCCCTGAATTCTGGGAGACCATCACCTTGTGTGGAGCCACACAGTACTGTCGGGGAGACATTGCCTAAAGTTACTACTTTGTTGCCGACACCCGTCGGGTCTATGGTGAGCAAGTCATTGAACTCTTGTGTGCCCCCTGGTTTGGGGAAAAATAGATTGTTGCCCAAACTTGCACGTTTACAGAGAATGCTTAACAAGCGTGTGGCCAGGGAATATGGTTTGGAGTGTTACCCAGGACATTATGCAAGAGATTGAAGCTAACCGGGAGCTGTGGTACAGTGAAGCTGTTTGGGACTATTTGTCTGTGCCTAAGCCTTTTTGGAGGACTGGATGTTCTGTCGCTATGGATGAACGCTTCAGTGGATGTCTCCTACACTGGAACTATGGTCAGCACATTTATGCTGACAAAGTGGTCATTTGCAGACCAGGAAAAGATGATGTGGTGTACTTTATCACTACAATGGATAAACAAGGAAAATCACTAATATTGCCAGATCCTCGGTTCTACTGGTGATTATGGATAAAGAACTGTGGGGTATGTAGATAGATAGTGACAGTGTTCAGAGATCTTCGAGGTCAAGATTTGGTGTTCAGCTCTGTGTTTCTAAATCCAAGGCTCATTTTTTTGCTAGCTGGACTTCTTTTGTTTAAAGATATGACATACCTAAATATATATAGGGATGGACTCCTTAAGTTATTCTAGTTGGTTCCTTAGTGGGAACATAGGAAAGATTATAGGAAGAGAGTTTCATTTTTTAAGAATGAGACTTTGCTCCTAAAACTGTATATATCTTGTGTGTGTGTTTAATTTAGTTTTTTTCAGGAGCAAGTGGACCTGCTATCAAGCTGTTAGGCTTTTCAGCTAGATAGATAGTGGGGTTGCAACAGTATTAATGTGGTTTTGTTTACGGATGTGAACATATTGTTTAAAAGAAAAAATGTTGAAATTGTAATATCTCTCTACTGTCTTCTTCTCTTCTTTACTTTAATCCAAGTTTTAAGCTCAAATACCTGCTCTCAGGCTTGGGAGTTATTATTATTTTTTTTTTGACAGACGTTGAGGACGACGTCTATTGTAATGGGGGGAGTATGTAGCGCTAATAGATTTTTAATCTACGGCTGATAGGTAAATCTTGTGGGTTACTTGTTAGAGGAAGTTAGATTTGCCTCTGTTCCAGCTTGGCTGAGTTGCGTGTAGTTCCACACTGTGCCGGTGGGTGTCGTTGTCACCATGGGCTGGTGTTGGAAAGGCAACGTGTTGAAGCGTATGAGTGCTCCTCTGTCCCGGAGACAACTCGGTGGAGGTGGTCCTCCGAGTTGCATTCTGGGAGAGGGTATTTATGGGACAGACGCCATGTTTAGGGGTTCGTTTTCAGCCACCTGCTGGCCCTCCTGGCCGACAGGTATGCGTTAAGAGTACCACCTCGTGGTCCTCAGTTCCGGAGGCCCACGTCGCTGTGGCGTGTGGGTGGGCCCAGAAGCCTGTCTGGGGCCTACCACATCGGCAGAGGAATGGTCCTGAGCTGTCTATCCTGAGTGAAGAAGCTGGATGGCCGAGGAGATCCCAGGGGAGGACCCGTCATGGAAGGATCATGCCTAGTGCTGGTCTGGAGAGGGGCCTGGTGGCTTGGTTGGAGGATGTATCCTGAAGTAATCTTACTGCATAGTACTGCCGGGTTGTCTTAAAGGTTCAAGTACTGTGTCTGACATTCATCGCAAACCAATACATCCTGTGGCAGAGGATCGTAGGGCTTTTATTCCAAACAAGTTTGTGGCAGAGACTTTTGTTCGTGCTGTGTACTGGCTGCTAGGCAAGTGAGAGAGGCCTATCCAGGTGGGCAAAGATTGAATCCCACAAGGGGAGTGCATTTAACTACAAGTGTTCAATTCCAAAGAATGTTCTAAAGAATACTAAGGAAAGGTATTTGAGCTTCCCTGCAACTTTCCTTCTGCCTCTTTCCTGCTACTTCCATTATTACTTGTTCATTAAAGCATTGGAAAATATACTCAAGTGTTTGGTGCTTATATCGTCCAGAGGTAAACTCAACGGGACCCTAGACCCGGTGCCAGTGAAACAGAGGTATCGAGAGTGAAGGTAACAGCCCGCTTTAAACCAGCAGCTCCACCGAGAGTTAGTGCTACATAAGTATCTTATGAATTATCCTTGCCAGATTCATTTAGGATCCACCCAGTGTTTCATGTGTCACTGCTTAAGCCCATATTACAAGATCCCTTTCCTGACAGGAGGTCAGGGGCCCCTGAACCAGTATTAGTTGATGGCGATGAGGAGTATGAAGTAGAGGCTTATTCTAAACTGCAGGAAGGGGGGGGGGCGGTTACAATATCTCATCAAGTGGAGGGGTTATGGTTCAGAGGACAACTCCTGGGAACCTGAGGGAAATGTCCACATAAAAGCATTGATACAGGCCTTTTTCCAGCGTCACCCATAGAAAGAGTGCCAATTGGTCATCCTGATGCGCATGGGTTCGCACGCCCCTTTAACATTGGTGCCAAATGGCATATATAAGAATGACAATTGCACTAGAGCCTTTGCTGTCTGATCTGCAGTCTCCCTCTGTATCCTGTACCTATTCTTGATCTTGACCCGGTTTTCCTGACCATCCTCATTATCTCCAAACCTGCAGCCGACACCTGCATCATCTCTGCATCCGCAGTACACCTGCATCTGCAGCATCCGGCACCTGCCTCATCCTGCATCCGCAGTACACCTACATCCGCAGCATCCGGCACCTGCATCATCTCTGCATCCGCAGTACACCTGTCACCACCAAGTGCCTGCATCTGCAGTCAGCCAGCACCTGCTGCTACTGCTGTTACCTGCCTCTCCTATCTACCTACTAATGGCGAACACTGCAGGCACTCCTACCCCACTGCGCTCTCGTGGGCGCTGTTGCAACCTCAGTGGTCCTTGAACCGGGGCTGTACGAGAGGCCTTCCTCTGCTCATCGAGCTCTATCTGAAGGTACGTGACGTTGCCTCCTGCTACAGCCAAATATTTCACATTTTGACTCATCAGTCCGCTGCCATTTTTCTGCACCCCAGTTCCTATGTTTTCATGCATAGATAAATCGCTTAGCTTTGTTTCCACATCAGAGGTATGGGTTTTTGGCTGCAATTCTTCCATGAAGAACATTTCTGGCCAAACTTTTCCGGACAGCAGATGGGTGTACCTTGGTCCCACTGGTTTCCGCCAGTTCTGTGCTGGACATCTGATGTGTAGGGATGAGCTTCGAGTTCGAGTCGAACTCATGTTCGACTCGAACATTGGCTGTTCGCAAGTTCGCCGAACAGCGAACAATTTGGGGTGTTCGCGGCAAATTCGAATGCCGCGGAACACCCTTTAAAAAGTCTATGGGAGAAATCAAAAGTGCTAATTTTAAAGGCTAATATGCAAGTTATTGTCATAAAAAGTGTTTGGGGACCCAGGTCCTGCCCCAGGGGACATGGATCAATGCAAAAAAAAGTTTTAAAAACGGCCGTTTTTTCAGGAGCAGTGATTTTAATAATGCTTAAAGTCAAACAATAAAAGTGTAATATCCCTTTAAATTTCGTACCTGGGGGGTGTCTATAGTATGCCTGTAAAGGGGTGCATGTTTCCTGTGTTTAGAACAGTCTGACAGCAAAATGACATTTTGAAGGAAAAAACTCATTTAAAACTACCCGCGGCTATTGCATTGCCGACAATACACATAGAAGTTCATTGATAAAAACGGGGAACCCCGAACCAAAATTAAAAAAAAAAAATGACGTGGGAGTCCCCCTAAATTCCATACCAGGCCCTTCAGGTCTGGTATGGATATTAAGGGGAACCCCGGCCAAAATTTAAAAAAAAAATGACGTGGGAGTCCCCCTAAATTCCATACCAGGCCCTTCAGGTCTGGTATGGATATTAAGGGGAACCCCGGCCAAAATTTAAAAAAATTTTTTTTTTAAAAATGACGTGTGGTTCCCCCTAAATGGATATTAAGGGGAACCCCGGCCAAAATTTAAAAAAATTTTTAAAAAAAAAATGACGTGGGGTTCCCCCTAAATTCCATACCAGACCCTTCAGGTCTGGTATGGATTTTAAGGGGAACCCCGCGCCAAAAAAAAAAAAAAAAAACGGCGTGGGGTCCCCCCAAAAATCCATACCAGACCCTTATCCGAGCACGCAACCTGGCAGGCCGCAGGAAAAGAGGGGGGGACGAGAGTGCGGCCCCCCCCCTCCTGAACCGTACCAGGCCACATGCCCTCAACATTGGGAGGGTGCTTTGGGGTAGCCCCCCAAAACACCTTGTCCCCATGTTGATGAGGACAAGGGCCTCATCCCCACAACCCTGGCCGGTGGTTGTGGGGGTCTGCGGGCGGGGGGCTTATCGGAATCTGGAAGCCCCCTTTAACAAGGGGACCCCCAGATCCCGGCCCCCCCCCTGTGTGAAATGGTAAGGGGGTACAAAAGTACCCCTACCATTTCACTAAAAAACTGTCAAAAATGACAAGAGACAGTTTTTGACAATTCCTTTATTTAAATACTTCTTCTTTCTTCTATCTTCCTTCATCTTCTGGTTCTTCTGGTTCTTCTGGCTCTTCTGGTTCTTCCTCCGGCGTTCTGGTCCAGCATCTCCTCCGCGGCGTCTTCTATCTTCTTCTCCTCGGGCCGCTCCGCACCCATGGCATGGGGGAGGCTCCCGCTCTTCTCTTCTTCTTCATCTTCTTCTCTTCTTCTTTTCTTCTCTTCTTCATTTTCTTCTCCGGGCCGCTCCTCACACATGCTAGCATGGCGGGAGGCTCCCGCTGTGTGACGGCGCTCCTCGTCTGACAGTTCTTAAATAACGGGGGGTGGGGCCACCCGGTGACCCCGCCCCCATCTGACGCACGGTGACTTGACGGGACTTCCCTGTGACGTCACGGGGAATGCCACAGGGAAGTCCCGTCATGTCCCGTGCGTCAGAGGGGGGCGGGTCACCGGGTGGCCCCGCCCCCCGTTATTTAAGAACTGTCAGAGGAGGAGCGCCGTCACACAGCGGGAGCCTCCCTTCATGCCAGCATGGATGCGGAGCGGCCCGGAGAAGAAAATGAAGAAGAGAAGAAGAGAAGAAGAGAAGAAGATGAAGAAGAAGAGAAGAGCGGGAGCCTCCCCCCATGCCATGGGTGCGGAGCGGCCCGAGGAGAAGAAGATAGAAGACGCCGCGCAGGAGATGCTGGACCAGAACGCTGGAGGAAGAACCAGAAGAGCCAGAAGAACCAGAAGAACCAGAAGATGAAGGAAGATAGAAGAAAGAAGAAGTATTTAAATAAAGGAATTGTCAAAAACTGTCTCTTGTCATTTTTAACATTTTTGACAGTTTTTTAGTGAAATGGTAGGGGTACCCCCTTACCATTTCACACAGGGGGGGGCCGGGATCTGGGGGTCCCCTTGTTAAAGGGGGCTTCCAGATTCCGATAAGCCCCCCGCCCGCAGACCCCCACAACCACCGGCCAGGGTTGTGGGGATGAGGCCCTTGTCCTCATCAACATGGGGACAAGGTGTTTTGGGGGGCTACCCCAAAGCACCCTCCCAATGTTGAGGGCATGTGGCCTGGTACGGTTCAGGAGGGGGGGGCCGCACTCTCGTCCCCCCCTCTTTTCCTGCGGCCTGCCAGGTTGCGTGCTCGGATAAGGGTCTGGTATGGATTTTTGGGGGGACCCCACGCCGTTTTTTTTTTTTTTTTTTGGCGCGGGGTTCCCCTTAAAATCCATACCAGACCTGAAGGGTCTGCTATGGAATTTAGGGGGAACCCCACGTCATTTTTTTTTTTAAATTTTGGCCGGGGTTCCCCTTAATATCCATACCAGACCTGAAGGGCCTGGTATGGAATTTAGGGGGACTCCCACGTCATTTTTTTTTTTTTAATTTTGGTTTGGGGTTCCCCTTTGGGGAATTCCCATGCCGTTTTTATCAATGAACTTCTATGTGTATTGTCGGCAATGCAATAGCCGCGGGTAGTTTTAAATGAGTTTTTTCCTTCAAAATGTCATTTTGCTGTCAGACTGTTCTAAACACAGGAAACATGCGCCCCTTTACAGGCATACTATAGACACCCCCCAGGTACAAAATTTAAAGGGATATTACACTTTTATTGTTTGACTTTAAGCATTATTAAAATCACTGCTCCTGAAAAAACGGCCGTTTTTAAAACTTTTTTTTGCCTGGGGCAGGACCCGGGTCCCCAAACACTTTTTATGACAATAACTTGCATATTAGCCTTTAAAATTAGCACTTTTGATTATTCATGTTCGTGTCCCATAGACTTTAACGGTGTTCGCGTGTTCGAACGAACTTTTTTCCTGTTCGCATGTTCTGGTGCGAACCGAACAGGGGGGTGTTCGGCTCATCCCTACTGATGTGGAAGGGAAGTAAGCAGGATGTGTCTTTCGCCACACCACCAGGACTCTGACTGATAGGTAAATTTGTTGTTAAGTAAAAGATCAATAGTTCTCATGTGTATATACTAATACTTATCTGACTCCACAAATTCACCTGCAAACTAAATAAAAACCAAATACAGCTAATACAAACTCAGACTCCAAATCTGTTGCACAGAATGTTTGTGATTACCAAAAGTTCAAAGTTTCCAGTGACACAGTAATGGTCTTTCATAACAGTTATCAGTAAATCTACATTACAACATCCTTGTGTACCTAACTCTTTTTTTAAAGTGAAGTCGATAAATGAGAAATAAACTTCAGTGAAAATGGCATTGTCAAAATTGTATTTAATTTGAATTCATTTTAATTACATTTCAATAATTTTTCAATAGGTTAACAGTACTGCACAAATAATCACATTTTGATAAACCAGACAGTGTTGTATCAGAGAATGTTAAATCCCCTGTAATTGTTTTTACTGCCCTTTGGGTCTCTTTGGGAAGATTTCAATTGACTTTCTGTGGCCAAGGCTCAACAGGAAGCAAGAGAAATTATCCCCAAACTGAGGGAAAATTCTCCTTTTAGAAAGTTGTCACCAGAAGAGATGTGCCCCTTTGAAAATTACTTCTCTGTTCCTGTGACAATTGTAAGATTTATACATGTGCAGAGGAACAATGAGAGGTAGGGATAGGAGGAGTTCTGTAGTCCAGCAGAAAGAGCACACATCGTTGATTGGGATTTTAGTGCAGCAAAAGCACTGTGTTGTCAGCTTAAACAGGAAGTTAGGAGTATATCTTGTAAAAAGTCTGTACCTGTCCCTCATGTAAGAAAACTGATAACAGGAAGATGTATTTGTAGTCCAAATCAGAACAGCCTACATCAGTGTTTCTCAACCTTTTTTTCACTCACAGCACCCTTTAAAAGTATGCAAAATCCTGAGGCACCCTAGTCTAAAATGTAAAAAATGTAAAATGTTACTTATCAATGGGAAAACTGAGCCTGAACCAATGCACACAACTGCCTTGATGAAATGAACTTCACATCAGAGCCCACCTTCACATCAGAGGTCCTGCCATCACATCAAAGCTCACCTTCACATCACAGGCCCTACCATCACATCAAAGCTCACCTTCACATCAGAGGTCCTTCCATAACATAAACGCTCACCTTCACATCCGAGGTCCTACCATTACATCAAAGCTCACCTTCACATCAGAGGTTCTACCATCACATCAAAGCTCCCCTTCACATCAGTGGTCCTCCCAACACATCAGAGGTTCCCCAGCACATCAGAGCCCCCTTCATGTCAGTCAACACACATCATTATCAGAGGCCTCCTATCACATCAACGGTCCCCCTTTATGTTAGAGGCCCCATCACATCAGAGGCCCCCCTATACATGAGAATCACCTTTTACCAATGAGTCCCTCAATCATGGAGTTCTCTCATGACATCAAAGGCCCTCCCATGACAAAGCCCCCATTACACAGTTCCCCATTAGAGAGCTCCCAATCATGCAGTCCCCCTTTCACAGAATGGCCCATCAAAGAACCCCCCATCACAGATACCTATCCAGGATACACACATTTTTTCTAATTGCACTCACTTTAAAAAATGTGTGAATCTTGGGTGAAAGCTGTGTAAATACTGTATGAAAACCTTTATAAATTGACCCCTATGGATATTCAAAATATCTCTCTTGTGTGGTCTTAGTATAAAGAGCAAACTATAAGATAGCAGAACTCCTTTTATGACTTCCAGTTGGATAACTCTTTTATGACTTAGTCTGACTTCTGATTGGTTGCCTTGTGCTGTTGTCTCTTGCTCGCAATTGCTGGTCTGTCAATTAGCTTGAGATTGTTAGGACATACAACAAGTACAGAGACAAGCTATATGTGCGTTTTTTAATTTATCTTTTAGTTCTAAATTGTTTTTACAATACACAATTAGGGATGGGCTAAACAACCCCTGGTTCAGTTCACACCAGAACATGCGAACAGGCAAAAAATTTGTGCGAACATGCAAACCCTATTAAAGTCTATGGGACACGAACATGAAAAATCAAAAGTGCTAATTTTAAGTCCTCATGCACACGGATGTTTTTACAGCCGCATTTTTGAGCATTTTTTACAGCTTAAAAACGCCTGTCTATGTTAGTCTATGGATTCATGCCCACCTAGACGTTTTTGAGCTGCAAATGGCCTAGGCGTTTTTAAGCTGTAAAAAAAACCCAGGACCAGTGCGTTCCAAGGCGCAGCGCTAGAGCTGTAAAAACGCGAAACGCGGAAAAATGCGCAAAAACGCGACCGCTGCGTTTTTTCGCGTTTTTTAGCTCCGCCGTTTTTTTGCTCAAAAAAGATGATTGGACACTGTAATCTCTGTAAAAACAGGAAATTCCTGTCTGGACATTAGATTACCCAAGAGTCCTTTGCACAGCCGTGTGACTGTGCTTAGTGAGTTCAAGATGGCAAGTTCTGTGTCACAAGTGGAGCTGATAAGCGCTGTACAGGCCCATCCTGAACTGTGGGATGTGGCACATCCACTTCATGGAGACCACATCCGCAAAGTAAAAGCCTGGGAGGATATCAGTGCTGCCATTACCCCTGGCTGGGAAGAATTGCGAAATGCAGAAAGAAAGGAAATAAGTAAGTCTATTTTCCTTGAATGCATGATCTGTTTATGTGTAATGTAAATGAAGATTGCATATTTAACCCTTTGTTTTCCATGTTATTTTAGGCAAAATTATACAGCGCCGCTGGAAGTCCCTACGTGACCGTGTTAGGAGGGACCTCACGGACGAGGACAAGGCGGCACGTAGTGGAGCACCAGCGCCAGCTAAGAGACCACATGTGTACCACACAAATCTTCTCTTCTTACGGCAAAATATGCTGAGCCATACCAGACCATAAGTTTTTGTTTTTTTTCATATATTTGCCTATGTACATTGCTTTTCAGGCAGTATGTTCCATGGCTATTGTAACCACTTTCCGAATGCCACATGTACATATACGTCGGCAGAATGGCACGGCTGCACAAATGGGCGTACCTGTACGTCCCTCTTAAGTTGCCGCCTTGGCGGCGCGCTTTCCCATTGCGAGGTCCATGAGTCCGACCATGGGTCCTGCGGACTCAATGTCCGCGGGCACACCGGCGATCGTCTCAGGGAGAGGAAGAGGTTAACCCATTCAATGCCAGTGTAATTTTTACAGTAATCATTGCAATTTTAATCGCACTGGTCGCTGTAAAAATGACAATTTTCCCAAAAATGTGTCAAAATTGTCCAATGTGTCCGCCATATTGTCGCAGTCAGGCTAAAAATCGCTGATCGCCCCCATTACTAATAAAATAAAAATTAGTAAGAAAAATGCCATAAAACTCTCCCATATTTCATAGACGCTATAACTTTTGCCAAAAAAAACTTTATTAACCGAAATCTGTAGAAGAATACATATTGGCCTAAACCAAAAAAAAAATTTAGATTTATTTATTTTTTGGGGGATATTTATTACTTAAAAAAATTTAAATTCAAAATTTAAAAAAAAAATTTACACTCTTTTTTATAGCTCCGAAAAAAAATACAAAAAAAACCCAGAGGTGATCAAATACCACCTAAAAAAAGGTCTGTTTGAGGGGAAAAAAAGGACGTAAATTTTTTGGAGAGCCACGTTGCACGACCACCATTGTTAAAGCGACGCTGTGACAAATCGCAAAAAGTGCTCGGGTCTTTGGCCAGCTAAATGGTCCGGCCTGAATTAGTTACGTTTATCCATTTTGTATTGTCTGCAGGACAACTTCTAACATTAGACAGATTGAGGTGGATGCAGAAGATGCAGAGGTTCAGAGATCAAGCAGTCCCATGACGAGCACTGGATCTCCATGTCCAATAAGCGAGGGAGGTGTTGAGTGCACAGATGAGGTAACTGCTTAGGTCTGCCTGTCTATCTCATTGTCTGTCTGTCCATGTACATGTCAATGTAAACATTTTTGTTCGTTTGCAGGAATCGAGGGCTTTGGAATCAGCGTCTCCTGCCAGTCAGCAAGGTGGAGAGCAGCGCGGTCGTGGCGGTGTTCGTGGCCGTGGGCATGGACGTCAGGCGAGGGGCGGCTATATTCCGGAGGCTGATGACAGAGTGCTAGCACTGCTGCAGGAAGTGCGGTAGGAGAGGCGCAGTATGGATGCCTTTTTAGACACCAACAACCCACGCGCCTGCTTCTGCCGCAGCCTTTACCACATCCTAGAGGACATTGAGGGAGACCAAGAGAAGCTTTGTATGGATCTCATGTACGCTATTGCAATGCAATACCGACATGCAAAATTAAGTGGCGGGCCACCTCCATGCGATCCATATAATGTTTCTCATTATCCCCCAATGGCCCCTGGGACCTCAGCAGTGCTATCACCCCCCTCTCACTATCAGCCCCCTCCTCAACGCCAACCACCACCTATCCCGTCCCAGACCTCGTTCTATACCCCGCACTCCTATGCTGAATTTCCACCTTCCACCTCCCATTTTCAGCCCTCATACCCTGTACCCCGCTACCAGCAGGATTTTGGGAGTGATCGCCAGGCCCAACCATTACCCCGTCCCCAATCCCCACATCCCCAAAGCGATCAAGCATCCACCACCACCTATCACCAGTTGTGATCCCAAAATAAATATGTTTTTTGCTTGAAATACCAGTTGTGATCCCAATCCTTTAATAAATATGTTTTTTGCTTGAAAATAAAATGTGTTCAATTTTTTTTTATATGATGCACAACAGCACTCCTTTGCACTCTGCTTGCCCTGAAGGCAGAGTGCAAAGAACTCTATCGTACTCTGTCTTCGGACAAGCGTAAGCTAGCTCTTTTTGGGCTTAGCCTAGGCTTACCCCTAAGGCAGAGTCAAATTGACTTGTTGAACAATCGTTGATAAATGGACATAAAAATAACAAACTTCAATTTTGAAATGCTTTATTTCAAAAAACACAAGAAAGCAAAGGTAGATGTATTCCAAACATTTTTTAGACATTATCATTCTGCCATGATACCTCTCCATCAGGGGATTCAAAAAATTCTGCAAATTGTCTTCGAATGCTCATGACACGTGCAGTTGAACGCAAGTCAATAAATTGAACCCTCTGAAGTTGGTTAATGGGCTCCTGTTCAACATTATTACTGTCACTGTCCCGCAGAAAATTGTGCAGAACGCAACATGCCAGGACGACTTTAATGGTGTTGTCAACATCCAATTGCATACTTGTCAGAAAAACTCGCCATTTGGCCGTGCACACCCCGAATGCACATTCAACAACACGGAGTGCACTGCTGAGCCGATAATTGTAGATTTTTTGTCGTCGGCTGAGACCATTGCCACTGTATGGCCTCATAAGATTTTCAGCCAGTCCAAAGGCCTCATCTGCCACCATGACTAATGGCAAGCTGGGTTCTTCAGTGCAGGGTAGAGGCCTGCTTTCAGGAATATTGAGTCAAGTAGACGACTTCCGAAGGCCGACTCGCAGAATATGCGGGCGTCACCTTGGCTTCCATATGCTCCCACATCAACGAAAAGAAATTTAAGGTGTGCATCGGACAATGCCAGGAGGACCACCGAAAAATATTTTTTATAATTAAAATATGACGATCCAGAGTGGGGAGGCTTCTTGACCCTGAGGTGTTTCCCATCAAGGGCTCCTATACAATTTGGGAACTGAGTTTGTTCCCAAAAAGTGTCCACAACTGATTCCCAGATGTCTTCTGTTGGCTCTGGCATTACAATGTTATGCAATTCCTCCCATATTGCCACACGTTTCATTTATTATTGTTGACACCGTTGAGAGGCCAAGGAGGAAGTAATGATGCAAGGAAGCATAACTTTGTCCCGTGGCAAGGAACCTAAGATAGCATAATAAATTTAGTTATTGAAAGAGAAAAGTATAAACATAAGTCCTAACCCTACCCTTAAACCTAACCCTATCTCCTAACCCTATCTCCTAACCCTAACCCTATCTCCTAACTAGGGATGAGCCGAACACCTCCCGGTTCGGTTCGCACCAGAACCTGCGAACGGACCGAAAGTTCGCACGAACGTTAGAACCCCATTGACGTCTATGGGACTCGAACGTTCGAAATCAAAAGTGCTCATTTTAAAGGCTAATTTGCATGGTATTGTCCTAAAAAGGGTTTGGGGACCCGGGTCCTACCCCAGGGGACATGTATCAATGCAAAAAAAACTTTTAAAAACAGCCGTTTTTTCGGGAGCAGTGATTTTAATGATGCTTAAAGTAAAAAAAAAAAAGTGAAATATTCCTTTAAATATCGTACCTGAGGGGTGTCTATAGTATGCCTGTAAAGTGACGCGTGTTTCCCGTGTTTAGAACAGTCCCTGCACCAAATGTCATTTTTAAAGGAAAAAATCTCATTTAAAACTGCTTGCGGGTTTAATGTAATGTCGGGTCCTGGCAATATGGACGAAAATCAGTGAGACAAACGGCATGGGTACCCCCCAGTCCATTACCAGGCCCTTTGGGTCTTGTATGGATATTAAGGGGAACCCCGCACCCAAATTAAAATAAGGAAAGGTGTGGGGCCACCAGGCCCTATATACTCTGAACAGCAGTATACAGGCTGTAGGTTTGTTGTTAAGTAGAATCTCTTTGTAATTTTGAACGGGTACATTTTTAACGTGTTTAGCTCCAGCCAAAAAATCTTTTTTAAGCTTTTTAGAAAACATAGGGAAGGGTTATCACCCCTGTGACATTTGTTTTGCTGTCTTTCCTCCTCTTCAGAAGATTTCACCTCACTTTTTGTCCCAATGGATTGGAAAGCATCAGTGGAAAGGAGAAATGTTTTTCCCATATTAACTCTTACAGGAGAGAATTTCCCTTCCTAGGGGTAGATTTCACTTCCTGTTGTCTCCTTCCGTTTGCAAGTAGGAGTCGTTTGTAAGTTAGTTGTTTGAAAGTAGGGTCCTGCCCTATATACTCAGCAGAAATTTGGGCCTTAGGTGTTGCTGTGGCCACAACACTGTAAGCCCTCACAGGGCTCTGCTGTGAAATATTAGATCAAGAATTGTAATTACATACCCCTGTTGAACAGGAGCTGAAAAATTAGGCCTTAGGCACTGGTGCTGGTGCCACAACACTGCAACCCCTCACAGACACTCTAGTTGGAATGCAGGAACGAGCCCTGCTGCAAAGTATTGCATCAAAAATTGTAATTACACGCCCCTGTTAAACAAGGGCTGAAAAATTGGGCCTTAGGCACTGGTGCTGGTGCCACAACACTGCAACCCCTCACAGACACTCTAGTTGGAATGCAGGAACGAGCCCTGCTGCAAAGTATTACATCAAAAATCGTAATTACACGCCCCTGTTAAACAGGGGCTGAAAAATTTGCCTTAGGCACTGGTGGTGGCACCCAGAACCAAAAATGTTCTTACAAGCTATCAGCGTGATGATTGAGGAGGAAGAGGATAATTACTCAGGGATAGTCACTCAGCATCAGCATAGGCAGTCTTTGAAGGGATCTGAGATTTCAAAAAAAATTATTCGGTTACATCAGCATCAGGTGCTTGGTAGCTGGTGGTGATCCAAGACTCATTCATTTTTATGAAGGTCAGTCGATCGACCGAGTCAGTGGACAGACGCACCCTGTGATCGGTTACCACGCCTCCAGCAGCACTGAATGTGCGTTCCGAAAGAATGCTGGATGCAGGACAGGCCAGTAGCTCAATTGCATACTGTGCAAGCTCTGGCCAGTGATCCATCCTCAAGACCCAGTAACCCAGAGGATTTTCGGTGGGAAAGGTGTCCAAGTCTGATCTTGCCCCTAGGTATTCCTGCACCATGTAAAACAGACGCTGGCGATGGTTGCTGGAACCGATCATACCTTGGGGCTGCGGACCAAAAAATTGTCTGAACGCATCGGTCAGACGGCCACCTTCTCCACCGCTCCTTCTTTGACCGACCGAAGCCTCAGCAACACGTTGTCCAGAAACAGGAGTTTGTAACCTCCCAGTCTCTGGGAACGCGTTGCACAGACCTTTCTGCAAGGCCTCCCGAAGATGTTTCATCCTCTGCTCCCTCTGCGATGGCAAGATAAGGTCCGCAACCTTACCCTTGTAACGTGGATCAAGGAGGGTTGCCAGCCAGTATTGGTCCTTCTCCTTGATAACACGAATACGAGGATCCTTACGCAGGCTTTGCAGGATCAGGGAGGCCATGCAGCGTAGGTTTGCTGAGGCATTCGGTCCGGAGTCCTCTGGGTCACTAAGGACGACATGGTCCGCAGCCACCTCCTCCCAGCCACGTACAAGTCCATGTGTTTCTTGGGACTGATCCCTTAAAGACTGCTGCTGATGCTGAGTGCCAGGCTCCACCTCCATACTGACACAATCTTCCTCCTCCTCCTCCTCCTCTTCCTCCTCGTCCTCTTCCTGTGTGATCGGCGGGCACGCAGGAACATTGTCTGGATAAAGGGGGCCTTGAGAGCTAAGGAAGTCCTCCTCTTCCTGCCTCTGTTCTGCCTCAAGTGCCCTGTCCATTATTCCACGCAGCGTGTGCTCCAACAGGTGGACAAGGGGGACAGTGTCACTGATGCATGCACTGTCACTGCTCACCATCCTCGTGGCCTCCTCAAATGGTGACAGGACAGTGCATGCATCCCTGATCATGGCCCACTGGCGTGGGGAAAAAAAAACAAGCTCCCCTGACCCTGTCCTGGTGCCATAGTCGCACAGGTACTCATTGATGGCCCTCTGCTGCGTGTGCAGCCGCTGCAGCATGGCCAACGTTGAGTTCCACCTGGTGGGCATGTCACAGATTAGGCGGTTCTTGGGCAGGTTAAACTCCTTTTGGAGGTCCGTCAGCCGAGCACTGGCATTATATGACCGGCGGAAATGCACACAGACTTTCCTGGCCTGCCTCAGGACATCCTGTAAGCCCGGGTACCTGCCCAAGAACCGCTGCACCACCAAGTTAAGGACGTGAGCCAAACAGGGCACATGGGTCATTTGTCCCTGTCGGAGGGCAGAGAGGAGGTTGGTGCCATTGTCGCAAACCACCATTCCTGCCTTAAGTTGGCGTGGCGTCAACCACCTCTGAACCTGCCCCTGCAGAGCTGACAGAACCTCTGCCCCAGTGTGGCTCCTGTCCCCCAAGCACACCAGCTCAAGCACCGCATGGCATCTTTTGGCCTGCGTACTTGTGTAGCCCCTTGAATGACTACGGAGCACCGCTGGTTCCGAGGAAGAGGCCATGGAGGAAGAAGAAGAGGAGGGGTGGAGGAGAGAGGTGTGTCACAATCATTAGCATTTTGGAGGCGTGGTGGCGGAACAACCTCCAACATTACTGCACCTTGTCCTGCATCCTTCCCAGCTGCCAGCAGAGTCACCCAATGCGCCGTGAAACTTAGGTAACGTCCCTGTCCATGCCTGCTGGACCATGAGTCAGCGGTAATATGCACCTTACCGCTGACCGCCCTGTCCAGCGAGGCATGGACATTGCCTTCCACATGCTGGTAGAGAGCCGGAATTGCCTTCCGTGAGAAAAAGTGGCGTTTGGGTACCTGCCACTGAGGAACCGCACATTCCGCAAACTCACGGAAGGGGGCAGAGTCTACCAACTGAAAAGGCAGCAGTTGAAGTGCTAGCAATTTTGCCAAGCTAGCATTCAACCGTTGGGCATGTGGATGGCTGGGAGCAAACTTCTTTCGGCGGTGCAGCAGCTGGGGCAGGGAAATTTGCCTGGTACAATCTGACGTCGGTGTACCAAAATCAGATTGCCCACAAGTACGTGGCTGTGACACACCTAATTCTACACCTTCATTCCTCTCAGTGCAGGTCTCAGAGAGGACTGAAGGTCTAGTGGGGTTGGAAATCTCAGCTGATGAGGAGCAAGCAGAGGTCCTCTTTGTTCTTTGGTGTGGGTCTTTTAGATACGCTTGCCAACAAACTGCATGGCAGGTCAACATATGTCTGGTCAAGCATGTGGTACCCAAGCGGGAGATGTTTTGGCCACGCGAGATACGCTTGAGACATATGTTGCAAATAGCAGCGGTGCGATCTGATGCACTCGTCTCAAAAAAGGCCCACACCAAAGAACTTTTTGAATAACGCGCAGAGACTGCAGCGCCCTGCACATGTGGAGCTTTGGGGTGTGATGCAGTCAATGTGCTGCCCTTAGGCTGGCCCCTGGAGGGCATCCTGCCTCGTTGGTGATGTGCCGCCTCCTCCTCCTCCTCCTCCTCCTCTCTCCTATTAGGCACCCACGTTGAGTCAGTGACCTCATCATCCCCTCCCTCCTCATCACTGGAGCAAACCTGGCAGTATGCTGCAGCAGGGGGAGCATGACTGCCAGATTGCTGTCCTTCTTGGGCACCCCCTCTGTCCGTGCTCGTGTTACTGCCTTCATCGAGCTCAGTATCATCATCAGAGCCTTCCAAACGCTGGGCATCCTCCTGGAGCATGTACCCAACACTGTGGTCAAACAGTTCGAGGGACTCCTCAGGAGGACATGGTGGGGCTAAGGAAGGAGTCACTGATGACATTGAGCCAAGGGAAGAGGCCGCTGCTTTGCCAGACAAAGTACCCTGGGCATGGGTGAGAGAGGATGAGGAGGATGAGGACGGCTTGGTCATCCACTCGACCAAGTCTTCCGCATGTTGCGGCTCAACATGGCCAGCTGCCGAAAAAAAGGCCAAGCGTGTCCCATGGCCACGTGCTGATGAGGATGCACCGTCTCCACGACCAGCACTAGACACAGAGCCTGCTTGCCCTCTCTTATTGGCTTGTGACTGTCTGCCTCTCCTTCTTGGCCTTCCAGACATACTAATGGCCTGTAGCTGCACTAAGCTGGGATATATATATATATATATATATATATATATATATATATATATGTACTGATACTGCAGCTAGCAAAATCAACTGCCTGCCTGTAGTATGAGAACACCACCAACCTTCTACAGGTAGCTTTAGCTGAACACTGTGAGGTGGACGCACCCCACTAACTTGTAGGTTTAGCTGAACACTGTGAGCAGGGCGCACCCCACTAACTTGTAGGTTTAGCAGAACACTGTGAGCAGGACGCACTGCACTAACTGTAAATAGTCTAGCTGCCTGACTGTGGTACTAATAGGATCAAAAGAACACCAGCAATTTTCTTTAAAATACTGTAACAAGACAAGCCTGCCTGTCAGTAAGAAGATAACAGGAACGGATCTAGCTGAACACTGTGAGCAGGACGCACCCCACTAGCTTGTAGGTTTAGCTGAACACTGTGAGGTGGACGCACCCCACTAACTTGTAGGTTTAGCTGAACACTGTGAGCAGGACGCACCCCACTAACTTGTAGGTTTAGCAGAACACTGTGAGCAGGACGCACTGCACTAACTGTAAATAGTCTAGCTGCCTGACTGTGGTACTAATAGGATCAAAAGAACACCAGCAATTTTCTTCAGGTAGCTGTATTTACTGTAACAAGACAAGCCTGCCTGTCAGTAAGAAGATAACAGGAACGGATCTAGCTGAACACTGTGAGCAGGACGCACCCCACTAGCTTGTAGGTTTAGCTGAACACTGTGAGGTGGACGCACCCCACTAACTTGTAGGTTTAGCTGAACACTGTGAGCAGGACGCACCCCACTAACTTGTAGGTTTAGCAGAACACTGTGAGCAGGACGCACTGCACTAACTGTAAATAGTCTAGCTGCCTGACTGTGGTACTAATAGGATCAAAAGAACACCAGCAATTTTCTTCAGGTAGCTGTATTTACTGTAACAAGACAAGCCTGCCTGTCAGTAAGAAGATAACAGGAATGGATCTAGCTGAACACTGTGAGCAGGACGCACCCCACTAGCTTGTAGGTTTAGCTGAACACTGTGAGGTGGACGCACCCCACTAACTTGTAGGTTTAGCTGAACACTGTGAGCAGGACGCACCCCACTAACTTGTAGGTTTAGCAGAACACTGTGAGCAGGACGCACTGCACTAACTGTAAATAGTCTAGCTGCCTGACTGTGGTACTAATAGGATCAAAAGAACACCAGCAATTTTCTTCAGGTAGCTGTATTTACTGTAACAAGACAAGCCTGCCTGTCAGTAAGAAGATAACAGAAACGGATCTAGCTGAACACTGTGAGCAGGACGCACCCCACTAGCTTGTAGGTTTAGCTGAACACTGTGAGGTGGACGCACCCCACTAACTTGTAGGTTTAGCTGAACACTGTGAGCAGGACGCACCCCACTAACTTGTAGGTTTAGCAGAACACTGTGAGCAGGACGCACTGCACTAACTGTAAATAGTCTAGCTGCCTGACTGTGGTACTAATAGGATCAAAAGAACACCAGCAATTTTCTTCAGGTAGCTGTATTTACTGTAACAAGACAAGCCTGCCTGTTAGTAAGAAGATAACAGAAACGGATCTAGCTGAACACTGTGAGCAGGACGCACCCCACTAGCTTGTAGGTTTAGCTGAACACTGTGAGGTGGACGCACCCCACTAACTTGTAGGTTTAGCTGAACACTGTGAGCAGGATGCACCCCAGTTACTTGTAGGTTTAGCAGAACACTGTGGGCAGGACGCACTGCACTAACTGTAAATAGTCTAGCTGCCTGACTGTGGTACTAATAGGATCAAAAGAACACCAGTAATTTTCTTTAAAATACTGTAACAAGACAAGCCTGCCTGTCAGTAAGAAGATAACAGGAACGGATCTAGCTGAACACTGTGAGCAGGACGCACTGCACTAAATGTAAATAGTCTAGCTGCCTGACTGTGGTACTAATAGGATCAAAAGAACACCAGTAATTTTCTTCAAAATACTGTAACAAGACAAGCCTGCCTGTCAGTAGGAATATAACAGGAACGGATCTAGCTGAACACTGTGAGCAGGATGCACTGCACTAAATGTAAATAGTCTAGAAGATAACAGGAACGGATCTAGCTAAACTGAATACAGTGTATATATATATATATATGCAACACCTGGGATGCATATATATACACAATACACTTTAAGTGCAGCTAACTGACTGACTGTCCTGCCTAATCTAGCTAACTCAAATGAAATGACACTGTCTCTCTCTCTCTCTAAGCACACCGGAACACACTGCACAGGGCCGCCGTGCAGGCGGCCTTATATAGTGTGGGGCGTGTACTAAATCCCCTGAGCCATAATTGGCCAAAGCCTCCTTGGCTTTGGCCAATTATGGCTCTCTGTTAAGGCGGCGCTGTGATTGGCCAAGCATGCGGGTCATAGTGCATGCTTGGCCAATCATCAGCAAGCAATGCACTGCAATGCCGCAGTGAATTATGGGCCGTGACGCGCCACACGAATTTGGCGCGAATGGCCCATATCGTTCGCAATTCGGCGAACGATCGAACAGCCGATGTTCGAGTCGAACATGGGTTCGACTCGAACACGAAGCTCATCCCTACTCCTAACCCTATCTCCTAACCCTAACCCTATCTCCTATCCCTATCTCCTAACCTTATCTCCTAACCCTAACCCTATCTCCTAACCCTATCTCCTAACCGTAACCCTGCCTCCTTACCCTGACCCTATTCACTAACTATAACCCATATGTGTATTCACTTACCTGAGTGTCACTAGCATCCGTTCCTCCGGTGACACAGAGCTACGCATCACAGTGTCCATCCTTGTGAGCCTTGGCCTGAGCCTCTCCAACAGGTCATCAAAGAGCGGCACTGACATCCTTGTAAAGTTAAAGAATTTTCTCGGATATGAGGGCAGTTGGGAATAAATATTGCCAAAGTACCCCGTAGAAAACCGATTGGATACCATTGGATGCACCCAATATTGACGTCTGCTGCTTCTCTCCTCCTCCTGTCTCCTTCTCCGCAGCCTCCGCAAAACAATCAGAAGGATTGCCTCATCGATCTTCTGCATGACAGGATCCATATTTCTCAGAAAAATACACAAAACTCAAGACTCTGAAACACTCTCTCCTCTCTCTCTCTCCTACCAAAATGGCACCGACACATGCTCATTAATATATTTTCTTTGGTTTCTGTGGCATTGTGGGAAATTTGGGAGTGTATATAGCTGAGAGATGTGTTTTTCATTAAAAAACGCTACTTAGCGCTAACGCTAAAAAACGCGCAAAAACGTTAATGCAAAACGCGGTAAAAATCGCGTTTTTAACGCCGGTTTTTCCAGACGTCGAACCTAGCTTTACAGCTCGTTTTTTAAAACGTCCATGTGCATGAGGACTAAAGGCTTATTTGCAAGTTATTGCCATAAAAAGTGTATGGGGACCCAAGTACTGCCCAAGGGGACATGTATCAATGCAAAAAAAAAGTTTTTAAAACAACCGTTTTTTCAGGAGCAGAGATTTTAATAATTCTTAAAATGAAACAATAAAAATAAAATATTCCTTTAAATATCATGCCTGGGGGGTCCCCTTAGTCTGCCTGTAAAGTGGCGTATTTGTCTGAAGTGTTTTACAGTGCTGCAGCAAAATTCAATTTCTAAAGGAAAAAATGTCATTTAAAATTGCTCATGGCTGAAATGTATTGCCGGCTCGTGGCAATATAGATAAAAATCAATCGAAAAATTGAAGTGGGTATGGATTTTAAGGGGAACACCACGCCCCTTTTAACACAACTTTTTTTGCATTGATACATGTCACCTGGGGCAGGACCCAGGTCCCCAAACACTTTTTAAGACAATACCATGCATATAAGCCTTTAAAATTAGCACTTTTGATTTTTCATGTTCATGTCCCATAGACTTTAATGGTGTTCGTGTGTTTGAACACATTTTTTGCCTGTTCGCATGTTCTGGTGCGAACTGAACCGGGGGGTGTTCGGGCCAACCCGAACTGTGATTTAAAGCACCTGTGCAAGATGAAGAAAAACCTGCAAACATGACCTGTTGGGGGTACTTGAGGACAGGGTTGAGAACCACTGATTTAAGGCACTGAGCTAAAATCGAGCTCCAGACAATCCTATTCTAATTGGGGGCATTTGAGGGAAACCAAGTGAGTGGTAGAACCCCTGCGTGTTTTTAAAATTTTTTTTTTAGGTTGGGCTTTGTGTCACTTTTCTTAAAATTGGCTTCACTTCCCGTCACATATCCAAACAGGAAGTAACAGGAGGGTAAAACCCTAATAATGTCTTTCCTTGGGGAAACACAGGTCAATCTAACTAGTGTCCATATTAGGCAAATTGCACTCTAGCACTTTGTTGTGTACACCCTAAATTATTAGGTATTTTGGGGTTTATTAAAAGCAAATCCACTCTTCAATACAAGTGTACTCATTGTAAATCTGAGGGGAAGCACTGGTAATTTTATCATCCAATCATGTCGAAGCAAAGATACCGCTTTTTTATTTTCCTTGCATGTCCCCCTTAGATCTGCAGCAACTGCACTTCCAAGTGCCCTAGTAGTGCAAAGTGGATTTGCCTTTAGTAAATAGACCCCAAAGTCCAAGATAACTAATACATTTGGGGTGTACAGAGCAAAATGCTAGAGTGCAATTTACCTAATGGGGAAACTATATAGATTGACCTGTGTGTCCCCAAGGAAAGACATTGGTAGGGTTTTACCCTCATTTCCTGTTTGGATATGTGACAGGAAGTGAATAAATTTGAAGGAGAAACCCTATTAGTTGATAGCCCAAAAACTGACAAGAGTTCTAATCACTCTGCACTCTATCTGCAAGCAAAAATAAGAAAGGGTTTCATTTAGTTTAACTTTGCAAAGACACATTCCTAAGTTCAACTGTGATGCATGTCAATGGCCCATTTAGACCTTGTTTAATATAAAACACTAGTTGCCTTTCACTAGAAACATTTATTAGTCCAGTCCTGGAAATCTGCATCTGCTTTACTATTAATTTACATCAAAATATGAATTCCTGCAGCTAAATGCACCTAGATGCGTGTCCGCTGTCTATGTGAGATGCGCGAGTGCTGTGTGCGCATAGGTATATGCCTATGGCGCATATCTGGTTCCCGCACACAGGAATGACATCACGGCCCTACAGGAAGTTGCTTGTACTGCTGCTAATTTCTTCCCACCACCATGCCCCGCTCACTGTTCTCTGAGGAAGAGATGATCCTTATTTGCAAATTAACCACATCAATACTGGGCACTTTCGCCCCCTTCCTTCCCAGACCAATTTTCAGCTTTCAGCGCTCTCGCATTTTCAATGACAATTGCGTGGTCATGCTACGCTGTACCCAAATGAAATTTTTATAATTTTTATCCTCACAAAAAGAGATTTCTTTTGGTGGTATTTATTCATGACTCCGTTTTTTATTTTTTGCGATATAAGCAATATTTTTGGAAATTTGGAAAAAAAACAATATTTTCTTTATTCTATTTTAAAAGAAATCCAATAAAATCAAATTTTGTCATAAATTTAAGCCAAAATGTATTCTGCTACATGTCTTTGGTAAAAAAAAATCCCATTAAGTGTATAATAATTGGTTCGTGTGATCACGGACAGATGTACGCAAATGATCATGTACAGATGTGCGCAGGTGATCACGGTCATATGTGTGCAGATAATCATTGGGACATGTGATTTTACTGGGACATATGTGGGGGACAGGTGTTTTTACTATGTGGGGACATGTGTTTTGAGACATTGTGTTTTACACTGTGTGTTACTATGCTGGTAATCAGTGTGTAAAAAGCTGTAAAAAACAGCTCATACAAACTGATCACCAGCCGTCTGCAGCGATCTGCTCTCCTCTCCTCACCAACAACAAATGTGTGAGGAGAGGGGAGCCGATCGCCTAGCAACCGGCTCTCTGTTTACATCACATGACGGCTGTGATTGGACATGGCCGTCATGTGCTCAGGAGGGCCAATCACAGAGCCCTCCTGCCGATCTGAGATGCGCCGTATCTGGGTGGCACGAGCGCATCTTGTTCGCACTGCTGTGTGGGCCCGCGCGCGCAATCCCCATCCTTCTGAGGGACGTTCCTGAGCGTCCACTCAGAAGGAGAGAGCACCCACCCGGCCGTACATATGCAGTGGTCGGATGGGAAGTAGTTAAGAAATAATTTTTTTTTGTAACATGGGTTGGTGTTTGTGTGGGTTCTTAACACACATTCAGACATATTAGGTCCAATTTAGGCTGGATTCACATCTATGCATTTTTAGTGCTCTTTGCATTTTGCAGATTTGCACTACAGAAGGTGTTCCATAGGAAACCATGGTAAATGGACTGTAGTTCAAATCTGCAAAATGCAAAAAGCACTAAAAATGCATAGGTGTGAATCCAGCCTTAGACAGGATCCAATTTACTTATCAGCATGTTTTTAGAGTGTGGGAGGAAAACCATGCAGGCACAACATGCAAACTCCAGGCAGATGGTGTTGAGGGCGGGATTCGAACCAGCGACCCTTTTTGCTGCTAGGTGAAAGTGCTAACCGCTAAACCCCGGTGCTGCCCAAATATATCTCTATTGATGTAGGTTCTTGTGTCCACCAGCAGAGAGAAGTTTGGTAGATGCCACACTCCCAATTCTGGAGGCTTAATAAGGGTCTATCACAGGGGTTTTCAAACTATGGCTCTCCAGTTGTCCAGGAACTACAATTCCCATCATGCCTAGTCATGTCTGTGAATGTCAGAAATTTACAATGTCTAATGGGATGTGTAGTTCCACAACAGCTGGAGAGCCTTAGTTTGAAGATTCCTGATCACTTTAGCATATTTTGAAAAAAGGAGGTTTTTCATGTGCCTTATATAATGCCCAAGAAATATTGTTTGGAAAATACAAGTGGGTCATGGCACATGTACATTCCAAATTTAGCACTTAAGATGGGCATGCATTATGCAATCTGATTGGCCAATCTCTGTACAACTCGATAGTTTGGCAAAATAGGTAATAGGAAGATGCACTTGAACAATTAATTCAAATTATATGAAATCATTCAGGCTCTTGCACTAAATCATTTTTTTTTTAAGATCTAACTGATTGTAGAGTATGGTCACCTTTAAAGATCAAGATCGGAAAATATGAATTTATTGGGTTTAGAAACACTTCTCTGTTCTTTGTAATGTATTGAAAGATTTGGGTAAAAATAGAAAAAAAACACATTTCAAAGATATATTAGAAGTAATAGGAATGAGATTAGCATCAAAAGGGTTAATTCACTGAGAACACCTACTAATTGCCTAACAAGACACATCCAATGAGATGAAATTTACCAAATGTATTGGGCGTGCGCTATTATCAATGAGAAAACTGCAGTTTCCCTAGCACTAGTTGCAGTTTACATATTTATTATCATCTGCGTGTGCCGGTTCACACGTTCAATCAATAATTTTTCCGGCGCACCAACTAAGGTGTGAACCGGCGCAGCGCATTCGTCTTAGTAAATCACCCCCAATGTACTGAAATGTAATGGGAGTGTTGTACTTTTTAAATGACACAGAAATTATAAAACTTCCCTGTAGAGTCAATAACTGTGTATATATTAAAGATGAGCCGAACACCCCCTCCCGGTTCGTTTCGCACCAGAATATTCAAAAAATATGGATGAACACACGAACACTGTTAAAGTCTATGGGACACAAACATGAAAAATCAAAAGTGCTCATTTTAAAAGCATATATGAAAGTTATTGTCATGAAAAGTGTTTGGGGACCTGGGTCCTGCCCCAGGGGACATGTATCAATGCAAAAAAAAGTTTTAAAAACTGACATTTTTTTGGGAGCAGTGATTTTAATAATGCTTAAAGTGAAACATTAAAAATGAAATATTCCTTTAAATATCGTACCTGGGGGGTGTCTATAGCATGCCTGTAAAGTGGTGCAGTTTTCCCGTGTTTAGAACAGTACCACAGCAAAATGACATTTCTAAAGGAAAAGTCATTTAAAACTGATCGCGGCTGTCACGAA
Source organism: Aquarana catesbeiana (assembly GCF_042186555.1). NCBI lineage: Eukaryota > Metazoa > Chordata > Amphibia > Anura > Ranidae > Aquarana > Aquarana catesbeiana. The sequence goes on from NC_133331.1 coordinate 269,351,492, forward strand.
TTGTCGGGTCTCGGCAATATAGATAAAACTCATTGAAAAAAACGGCATGGGTCCCCCCCCTGTCCATTTCCAGGCCCTTTGGGTCTGGTATGAAAATTAAAGGAACCCCGAACCAAAGATGTAAAAAAAATGTGTGGGGGTCCCCCCAAAATCCATACCAGGCCCCTCAGGTCTGGTATGGATTTTAAAGGGAACCCGGTGCCAAAATTAAAAAATAATGGCTTAGGGGTCCCAACAAAATCCATACCAGAGCCTTATTACATTGTACCCCTACCATTTCACAAAAAAAGTGTCAAAAGTGGTAAAAAAAAAAAGACAAGAGACAGCTTGGGACAAGTCCTTTATTAAAAAAAAAATGCCCCGCGATGTAAATCCACACCGCCCGATGGACCAAAAAAAAACCAAAGCTGCAACAGTTCCGCCTCCATGGGAGGCTCCCACCGAGTAACGCTTCCCATTGGTGACAGCTGAAGGCTGATGAAGGCGGGGCCACCCGGTGATGTAAACGGGTGACCCCGCCCCCTTTGATGCCACGGGGATACATGTTCCCCAGGGCAGTATCCGGGCCCCATACCCTTTTTATGGCCAATATATTGCATATAAGCCTTCAAAATTGGCACTCTTGATTTTTTAAGTTCGAGTCCCATAGACTTTATTATGGTTCAGGCCTGAACTTTTGCAAAGTTCGAGAGTTCTGGTGCGAACTGAACCGGAGGATGTTCGGCCCAACTCTACTAAAGAACTGGAGGGTGAGAGATCTATCCAGGTTGTCATTGCTAGACTGGTATCACAAAACTCTGTTAGGCCTCCTATAATCCCGGGTCTAAGCTTCAGGTAATCAATACAATCAGGGAAAGGTGGTGGAGGCATTGGAGGGTTTTTTTTTACTGAAGACAAAACAAGCTGCTTAAAATTTGATCACAGAATTAATGTACTTTTTGCACTGTGGATCCCATGATTGTTGTTTTTTCTTATACATATGTATATATTATTGAAATCACTGATTTGGTCATTTGTTTGGACACTTGAGTTTTTTTTATAAACACATGTATTATGATTGCATTAGTTTAAGTCATGTGATTTAAAGGGGCAGCAGAACACTTTTTTTGGACTTATATGTTTCAATATTTGTATTCCAATATCTGGTGAGTGCTGCTGCTCTCTTTTAATTGAATTGGTTGCACTGCACTAAGTGCTGTTTTCACAATTACATTTCCTTCTATAGCTTTGCCCAGCCGAGCACAATCCCAGATGGCACACTCATTCCCAGACTTCCACCAGCATTCATAAAAGAGTACTCTGTCTAAATCTCCAAGGCCTTAAGAACCCACTACAGGACCCACAGAGGAAAGTCAGGGGAGACAGGGTGACTAAAGCTATTCCTCCCATGTTCTGTACCACCTCACCTGGGACTTCAGCCCTGAAATGGGCCCTTTAGTTCAACTCTGCAGGGACTACAAGGGTATCCCATACCCATGTCCCATCTACCTTGGGCCCCATCTACACTGACATTAATATTGGTACTCACTACAACCATGACATCACTAGAGGGTCTTTCCTAGAAGGGAGCCAGCACCCAATTACAACTCTTCCCTTACCATACTATAATGGGAACAGAGCCATCTAGTGGTGGGCAGGCTAACTGCATCAGCCAACATGTTGGTAACTCTGTATGCAGACAAGTAAGAATGGCAGCATTTTGTCACGTGCATACAGTGAAAGCTTTATACATAGTGTGCTGCTATGTTTAATGGGCAGTGGATGATAGGGCTCTAAAAATAGAGAAACCCTACAGCTAATCTTATATGGGAATAGCAATATTAGCATTGCTGCAATGATATAAAAGGAGCACTACTGATGGTGGATTGCGGACTGGAAAATGATTTATAAATATTAGTAGAAAGAAAGTGAAAGTATAAAAAGCAAGTGTGATCCATTCTGTATGCTTTTATCTTGATTGAGTGGAGGATCTATCTGAATCAGTGGGACTGCTGAATCCAACTGAATGTCGATAAATGATTACATTGCCAGGAAAGTGCGCTAAGAACATTATTTCCCCCAACTAAGGTGGGTTCATCAATCAATAAAAAAGAAGAAAACTCAATATATGCGACATGTTTATTTTTTATAAGACATCTGGTGTGATATTAGCTAAATGATATTCTACATCAGATGATTTCCAATTCAAGTTTCCAAAGTTTCAACATTTTTTGGTCACTGCACAAATCATTGCTGGAACGATCTTTATTAAGCCTCCCAAAAACCGTTTTTCCACTTCAACATCCCTTTCATCTGGATTGTCTCTTCTTTCTTCTTCGGCATTTCTCCTGGGAGAAGACATAGTTATCGGTAAATAAAACAACATTGATTATTACACAAACACTGTATTTCACTGGGACCACAAATGTGTAATTTTAGACCACGTTGACTACTATTCTATGACCACAGTAACATGGTAAAGGAATACGGCACAGCGGGATGCCACAAACTTGAATCTCTTATTGAATAACCAGCGGGAACATTCTGATGTGTTTCATACTACGGCACAGAGCTTTCCCATCAGTAAGTGGACACAGCTAAAGCTGCCCATACACCAGGAGGAATTCATTTATATGGAAATTTTGAAAATTATTTTACCAGCTTATTGGGTCATCTAATATTGTTCTAATGCCCTTAAAAATCAATCCAGACTTTGCTACTTGAATGGAATTCCAAATGTATTAGAACATGCACAATACAACTTGTGTGTTTTTTTCCCAAATGAAAATCACATTCACAGTTACAATTTCACTCAAACAAAATTTTCCATTCTGTTCCTTCAAATTTTCTCATTGTTATGCCCCGTACACACGGTCGGATTTTCCGACGGAAAATGTGTGATAGGACCTTGTTGTCGGAAATTCCGAGCGTGTGTAGGCTCCATCACACATTTTCCATCGGATTTTCCGACACACAAAGTTTGAGAGCAGGATATAAAATTTTCCGACAACAAAATCTGTTGTCGGAATTTCCGATCGCGTGTACACAAATCCGACGCACAAAGTGCCACGCATGCTCAGAATAAATAAAGAGATGAAAGCTATTGGCTACTGCCCCATTTAGAGTCCCGACATACGTGTTTTACATCACCGCGTTCAGAACGATCAAATTTTCCGACAACTTTGTGTGACCGTCTGTATGCAAGACAAGTTTGAGCCAACATCCGTCGGAAAAAATCCTAGGATTTTGTTGTTGGAATGTCCGATCAATGTCCGACCGTGTGTACGGGGCATTACAGTAAAAAAACAATCATCGATATAACCCCACTAATTATTAGGAAATCAAACCAACCAACAACAAAAACTTTCTTCCAGCGTATGGCCAAAAATGTAATATATTGCAGTTTATCAATTATTAGTTGTGGTGGCTGCATTCGTTTTCATTTCTTTTTAAGCTTTATTCCCCCTGTTTTCCCCTTGCGATCTCACCAGTAACACACCTTCAGTATTAAGGAGCCTACACTCTGGATGAAGGAGCAACAGAGAAACCTTTGGACAGCACTATTGTCAGTCTGGGGGGAGGGTACTAGCAGATTTAGATACACTAAAAATACATTGAAGTAAAAGCAGTTACAGCAACAGTTTCTTCCATTTTGGGATAAAGGTTTTACCTAAATAAAAGCGGATCATTGTAAGCACCCCTGTCAGTGTTAAATTGTTTGTCTCAGCCCTCTAACTGATTCTTCTGAAGGACTGCTTGTTCTGTTGAAAAACAACAGACTTACTGGCCAGATCACCAGGTGAAAATTAAAACAAAGAAAGCCTAGAAAATAAAACTAATGCAGCCACCACATCCAAGAATTTATAACTTGTAATATAATACATTTTTGGTATTGGGTTTAATACCGCTTTAAACCTTAAGCCTCCAGGCCTTTCCAAGATCCAATTCCAATTACTTGTTTGTTTTACGACAGCGAAGTGACTGATAAAGCCTGGAAATTGTCTACACTTTTTTGGTTGAAACAAAATTCAGAGTCAACTTAGTCATGCTGCAGGAAAAAAAAATAGAAACCAGACTGACTGATATAATGGACACATATTTGTCATTTCCCTGGGCCACATGTTATGTTCCAGTAGAATTTAACCACTTAAGACCCCGAAGGATTTACCCCCTTAATGACCAGGCCATTTTTTGCGATACGGCACTGCGTTACTTTAACTGACAAGTGCGCGGTCGTGCGATGTTGTACCCAAAAAAATTGATGTCCTTTTTTTCCCCCACAAATAGGGCTTTCTTTTGGTGGTATTTGATCACCTCTGCAATTTTTATTTTTTACGCTATAAACAAAAAAGAGCGACAATTTAAAAAAAAAAAAAAATTACCTTCTACTATAAAACATTTCCAAAAAAGAGTAAAAAAAATGTATTCATCAATTTAGGCCAATTTGTATTCTTCTACTTATTCTTGGTAAAAAAATCCCAATAAGCATATATTGATTGGTTTGCACAAAAAGTTACCACGTCTACAAAACAGGGGATAGATTTTTGGCATTTTATTATTGATTTATTTTTTTAATAATGGCGGCGATCAGTGAATTGTAACAGGACTGCAACATTGCGGTGGACAGATCGGACACCTAGCGGACATTTTTGACACTTTTTTGGGAACCAGTGACATTACTACAGTAATCATTGCTAAAAATATGCACTGACATCGTACTAATGAAATTGGCAGGGAAGGGGTTAACATCAGGGACGATTGAGGGGTTAACCGTGTTCCCTCACTGTGTGTTCTAATTGTATGGGGGAAGGGCTCACTGGAACAACACACATATCCATCTTCCTTCATAGCAAACAGACAGGATCTGTGTGATCTCCCCTGTCAGAACGGTGATTTGCCTTGTTTACACAAGCAGATCCCCGTTCTGTCACTGCGGGGAATGATCGTGGGTGGCTGACCTGCTGATTGGCTCCCCCACTGGCCAATGGGAGCGTGCACGTGTCCACAGATCGCCGTCTATGAGCCTGATGTACACCAAGTGGTTAAAGCGTTTGTTACCCCAACAATTCATATTTCTGATATGTGCCCGCTGTACCATGTACCAGTATGAGAAAGTATCCTGTTCTCTTTGTATTGCGTCCTTTGCGTGAAATCCCTGGTGTTCCTGCTAGTCCCCTTGCTTCCCTATTAAAAACTGACCACACTAAACAGGAGAACACAGCGTGGTCAGGTCTCTACTTATGCTGGGAATTTAGCCTGCTCTCCTCCAATGATCAGACTTGTCCTGACACCCGCCCCATGCACATCCATTTACTGGAGAGTTCAGTGTGCTGCTGCTTCTCCTCCCCCCAGCTCTTATGCAGCTGAGAACAAGCTGGGCCTTTAAGCTGGACCTTTTGGGCCTCTGAATGGTGGTATGCCCTTGGAATCCACCCTGTTCTCATTTTCACCCTTCCTCTACCCTCCTCCCCTCTTTCCCTTCCTCCCTTACCTTTAATTGTTATGCCCTTTCTGCCACACCCTTACCCCACCTTGTCCCTTCAATGAAATCAGGAATCTCTCTGGACATCCCAAATTATTCTCTCATGTCAGCGACTCCACTCTCCCCTGGTACACTTCTAGGATTGTTTGGAACCAAAATTTATGGATTCAAATATCACATCTATATTGTAACTGACCTTTCTACTCAGATAATGTTATTTTGTAACACTGATTTTGTGAAAATATCAGAGCGCCAGTAGCAGAGGCGGCTCTCTAATTAGGCATATTAGATGGTCACCCAAGGCCTCACGCTCCCAGGGGCCTCGCGGCCGCCTAATCTGCCTAACACTTGTGTAGCAGTGGCAGGGAATGCGCCCCCCCCCGGTGTTCCCAGAATCCCAGGGCCGTCCTTAAAGTAGGACCCGTGGTGCCTGCGGATAGTTTTCCCTGGCCAGGGAATAATGCCTGCAGCTCCTTGCTCTCCTCTCCAGGATGGACCTGCCAGAGCTGGGGCCGCCGCCTGGCAATCATCGAGGAGCCAGTCGGCCAGAGTACCAGGATGACAACGGTCAGTGTATGCCTTGCACAAAGTGTCCAACTGGGAAGTAGCCGGGGGGGGGGGGGGTAATAGTCTTTTGTTCCTTTTTTCTGTAGTACAGAGGACGAGGCTTGTCCTACCAGCCTTTTACAGTCCAGCTTTTCTGGCTTGCATAAGATTGCATTTGTATAAAAGTAATATTTTATCAAAGGGACACTACAGTCAAGCCTAAAAAAACTGGGTTTTGCATGACAGTCCTGCTGTCTGACACTGACAGTGATAGCAAGCAAGGGCGCCCCAAAATTCATGGCTGCCAGCTGCTTGTGACCTTATCCTCCTCATCATCCCCCTGTTCCTGGTATCCCATCACCCCACCCCCTGTCACCATCATCTCCATCCTCATCAACCCCCTGTTCCTGGCATCCCACTACCCCACACCCTGTCACCATCATCTCCATCCTCATCCTAACCCCCCTGTTTCTGGCATCCCATCATCCCACCCCTGTCACCATCATCTCCATCCTCATCATCCCCCTGTTCCTGCATCCCACCACCCCAGCCCTGTCACCATTATCTCCATCCTCATCCTAATCCCACTGTTCCTGGCATTACACCACCCTACCCCCTGTCACCATCATCTCCATCCTCATCCTAATCCCCTCATCCCTGGCATCCCACCACTTCACCCCTATCATCATCATCTCCATCCTAATTCCACTGTTTCTGGCATTACACCACCGTACCCCCTGTCACGTCACAATCATCTCCATCCTCATCATAATCCCGCTGTTCCTGGCATTCCACCACCCCACCCCCTCTCACTATCATCTCCATCCTCATCATAATCTCCCTCTGCCTGGCATCCATCCCTGTCATCTTCCTCCCTCCTGCACCCCTCTGCCAGCTTCTTACCACCCCACCTTATCATCCTTATCCTCCTGTACCCCACTTCCAGCTTTCTACCACCCTACCCCCGTCATCATCATTCCACCTGTACCCCATTGGCAGCTTCCTATCACTTCACCCACTATAATCATCATCATCCCATACCACACCTCTGACATCCTACCACCCTGTCCTCTGTCATCAACATTCCCATCATCCCCCTGTACCCCATTCAACCACCCTACCCCATCATCATCATCCTTATCTTCATCCCCTCTGTATCCCACTGCCAGCTTCCTACAACCTCACCCACTGCCATCATCATCCCCATAATCCCTCTCTACCCCACCTTTGGCATCCTACCACCCTGCCTCCTGTCATTATCATCCTCACCCCTCCTGTACCCCACCTCTGGCATCCTAAGACCCTACCCCCAATTATTATAGGGGAGATATGATTTCAGCCTCTCCCACCAATGCTGCCACCATCACCCCAAACTGCATCCTGTCTTCCAACCAACTGTACCCTAACAGTTGCACTCACCACAATACTGCCCTGTCACCCAGTGAGAGGTAATGATTTGCTGTAATCTCTAGCAACCAATCAGTGAGCTTGGAGCAGTCAGTGAGTGTGAACCAGATCTTTATGCTTACATTATTAAAGATTTTTTTTAGATAACTCTATGTGCATGTTTGTTTTTTGGGATGTTGGGGTGGAGAGCGAAACAGAAAGTGTATAGAGGGATTGTCTGTCTGCACCCTGGCTGTGAGTTGTCATTACCATAATAAGACTGTCTCTTGTATCATGTCTGCAAAGTCTCTGACCATCTCTTGTATCATGTATGCAGTCTCTGACCATCTCTAGTATTATGTCTGCAGTCTCTGACCATCTCTTGTATCATGTCTGCACAGTCTCTGACCATCTCTTGTATTATGGCCGCACAGTCTCTGACCATCTCTAGTGTCATGTCTGCAGTCTTTGACCATCTCTAGTGTTATGTCTGCAGTCTCTGACCATCTCCTGTATCATGTCTGCAGTCTCTGACCATCTCCTGTATCATGTCTGCAGTCTCTGACCATCTTCTGTTTCATGTCTGCAGTCTCTGACCATCTCCTATATCATGTCTGAAGTCTGACCATCTCCTGTATCATGTTTACACAGTCTCTGACCATCTCTTGTATTATGGCCGCACAGTCTCTAACCATCTCCTGTATCATGTCTGCAGTCTCTGGGGAGAAGCCTACAGAGGAGTCAAGAGTGGGAGCACTGCTAGGATGGGCGTCATGGGAGTAGTCAGACGTGTGTGGACTGTGGAGAGGATAATATAGGATGAAACCAGAGCCACCAAGCCGGAGCCCAGAGAGGACCGTCTGACTGAGCTCTGATCACCAGAGCCCCCCTTACATCAGCGTTCCCCTTTATACCTAAATCTGCAGCATTGCCCCTTACATCATGTTCTGCAGCATTCAACTTTACATCAAAGTTCCCCTTGCACTGTACGGAAGAATCCTGCAGACTCTGATGTAAGGAGGAACTCTGTGCTGGGTTATATTAACCTGACCTTCAGAAATATGGTTTTTGACTTCTGTTATACCTTAAACACATTGCTAGGAGCAGCTGCACAAATTTTATCTATATTTGTGTGCGTGTAATATGTATATATAAATATTCTACAAACTGTGAATTCATAGTTCAAAGGATTTAAGGCTCTTGATATACACAATTTATAATGTTAATTTCTATCGCTTTAATTATTTTTCCCATTTTGGGCGTGAGTGGGGCCTCATGTCTAAGATTTGCTTAAGGGCTCACAAAGCCTAGAGCCGCCTCTGGCCAGTAGGACACAGTACAGCACAGTGCCTGCAAACTAAGTCCACTCCGACCCCGCACACTCAGCCTTCTTCTGACCCTCCTTATCTTCTTACCACATCTCCCCACACAAATCCTTCCCAACATCTGCCCAAACCCACCAGTTCACCTCCCCACATACACCTTCCTCCTAATTAGTCTCATCACTGAAATCTCCCTCTTGACCAGAGGTTTGTCAATATGTTTCTATCCCATCCGTACACCGTAAAGCAACTGGATTTGTGGGTTTGACCTTGGACTCTCCACCTTCAACCTTTATACTCCAAAACAACATATTTAAAGAGGCACTGAATAAACAGATTTAAAAAAAAAAATACTAGGTAAAACTATGTTATATATGTATTTCACCTATATGCTTAGCTGTTTTCCCAGAGTTAAAAAGATAACAGCTTCCGGACCGCCTCCGGTTAATATACTGCGGCAGGGTGGCCCGGCTGTGTGAAACAACGTACCTGTACAATGTTTCCTCTTCCTGGGTCTGGTACACGCGCGGCTGGAGACCCGCTCCCACTGTGAATGGACACAGCGGGAGCCAATCAGCGGGTCCAGGGGCCGCGATGGTCGCCTGCCACCCGCGATCATTCATAGGACAGGCGTAACAGCAGTCTGCCTATGTAAACAAGGCATACAGCTATTCTGTGACAGAGGGAGAGGGAGATCTTGTGTTCCTGCTAATCAGAAACACAGATGTCTCTCTTCCTCCATTCAGTCTATCCCCCACATAGTTAGGAAGCACTCCCTACTGGCACACTTAACCCTTTGATCACCCCTGATGTTAACCCCTTCCCTGCCAGTGTCATTTATACAGTGACAGTGTATTTTCCTAGCACTGATCACTGTATTGGTGTCACTGGTCTCCAAAAAATGTCACTTAGTGTCCAATTTGTCCGCCACAATGTTGTAGTTCCACTAAAAATCGCTGATCGCCACCTTTTCTAGTGAAAATAAAAATTAAAATGCAATAAAAATATTCATCTAATGCAGAGAATATATACAGGGCTGCTGATAGGGGGGACCACCAGTCCTCCTGTAGGGGGCCCGGGCCCACATGGGGCCCCAGACAGTAGGTGGAATCAGTGCAGCAGGATAGAGCGGCAATTACAGAAGGATGCCCTGTGTGGCTGTCTGCAGCAGCTGAAAGCTGGTTTCCCTCCCCCGTTGGCTTTCAGCTGCTGCAAGGAGAGACACAGACATAGGGCATCCTTCTGTAATCACTTCCCACCCACTGATCGCTTTCCTTGTTATGCTCACTTTACTATGCTTCAGTTTATGAATGGATAGGAGCCTCTGTCTCCTGTTTATTCATTTTTAGTGCAGCTGAGGCTACAGAGAAAGGAACTGAAGAATCTATGTCCTCAATTCCTTTCTTTGTCTCAAAGGTGAGATGTCGGGGGTCTGTTTAGACCCCTGATATCTCACCAAAAGCCTCCAACGGCATTGTAATAAATATTAACAATTAATTAAAAAATGTAAAAAAATTCACGAATTGTAAAAAAAATTTTTAAAATTGTAAAAAAATAAAAAAAAATAAAATAAAATGTAAAAAATTATTTTTAAAAATTAAAAAAAATTTTAAAAAATGTAAAAAATTATTTAAAAAATGAAGGGCTTATTCACATGGGTTCTATGGCCCACACAGTGCGAATGAGCATTTTGTTTGTGCATCGGGATCCATCTGTTACTCTATTACAGTATGAACACAGCTGCAGATTCTACTTTGATAAGTGTGCAGGTGTGGGTGAGTGGCCCTGAAGGCATGCTGTCAATGGTTGGGGGTCATGCACCTGCATTCACATGCCTGTCAAATTATGACCTGAGGCTGTGTTCGTACAGCTGCTGCATCCCCATAGTGTAATATAAGCTTCCTGCACACAGCAATAGCCACATTGCCAAAAAAAACAGCAATTTACTCCATACAGGCCACTGTACAGGCCACAGCACTTACATGAATGTAAATACCTCATTTACACAGAACTTTTTAATAACTTAGTACAGTTCTATCTTTTACAATTAGCTGGAATTATGTTGTGTTTGTGTCCATTAATAATGATTTTTGTGTATTTTTTATGAAAATATCATTTTGATATGTGCGGGGAAGGGGGTGCCTGTCAGGAAGGCTGTACGTGGCCCAGTGATTTCTAACAACAGCCCTGAATACATACTTAGATTTTAGAATCACTTTTCAACTTTTAAAGTCTATACTTTTATTTAAAAAGTATTATGCATACTTACTCTTCCTCACAGAGAGATAAGTTGATGGCCCCAAGGAAGAAAAGGAGTAACAGGGATTTCTTCAAGGTGAACATCTTTGGGCTCTGTGGATAATTAGGATACATGGAAAGAAAAAGAAAACAAAATTAAAAACACGTTAAAAAAATAACATGGAACACCCTGATGTTAGGTTCAAATAAAAAAATTGTTCCAATATTATAAAAGGTCCAATGTTCATTTGCTCTAATCCATCATATATTTTTTTAATGGATTTGCTTGATGCTTCCCAGACTTTATTGAATCTGGCTACTCATAATTAAAACAATGATTAGGGGTCTATCTTATTCCTCAATCCCACAAAAGGAATATCACAGCAGGTTCTTAGACGCCTTTGGGGCTGGTTCACAAAAACCGCCATTCCAATCTACATTATCTATGATTTCCAGGGCTTTCTATCATAAACAGGGATAACTTTTGCCTCACCTTGTCTACCCACTCTGGCCCTCACCCAAGCAGTGCCAAAGGATATTAGAGTGAAATTAATTTAACTGTATATGAATCTTCTTTACTAACTAGACTTAGGCTTCATATACACACTGCCTACTTTGACTGCTGGCCACGGGAAAATGCAAAACGCAGCAAAATTGCAACACAATTTTGCAACAATTTTATTGCGGTTTTGCCACGGTTTGTGTTTTCCCGTGGCCGGCGGTCAAAACATTCCTATTATCCTGAAAGTAATTCTTCTGCGTTCAGGTGAGGGAGGTTGAGGGAGGTTGTAGCTCCCCTAACCACAGCAGCTCTTAACTCTGGTAAAAGTCTATGTGTACATTGACACATAGGCTTTTATGGAGCTGAGTTTAGGAGCTTTGGCAAAAAACGCCATAAGCTCCTAAACTCAAGTTTAGGAGCTGCTAGTGTACATGAAGCCTAATGGGTTCTTTAGGGTTTTTCTTGTAGGAATGAGATGAGTCCCCAGATAATTGTCCCTGTGATATTAATTTATTCCAGGTTTGGAGAGAAGGAGAATGAGACTATTAAGATTATGTGAACATAATTGTTCATTATAAGGAATATGACTTATGAATGATATCTTTCTACTGTACAATTTCCTAAAAAGGGCACACACAATGCAATAATAATATCTGGTGTATAACTATATTAGAATATATAAAAATATTTGAATCAAATGATTGATATTGAAATTCAGTGAAAGTATGTTAGGCTGGCCATAGATGGAGCAAATTTCTTTCCTGCAACCACAGGTGTTGACACAGAGAGTGTTGACAGGGGAATCCCTCCCACTGAGCCATTGTGTTCTCCCGGCAGAGGAGCGTGGGAAGTCACCCCTGCTGGGAGAACACAGTTATTATTGATAGTGGCTTAAACAGCTGCTAGCAATAATCACATGTAAAATCTGGCAGGCTGGTTGTACACAAGTTAATCCATTGGTCAACTTGGGTACATTCAGCCTGTCCAAACATGGTTGGAATCTCGGTTGGTTCCTGGTAAACTGGACAAGATTCGAACCGTCTATGGCTGGTTTTAGGTTTTGCTATGTACTGAAGAGCAATATCCCATCCCCCTCTTCTACTGGTTGGCTGGTAAGAAAGATTTGAACTACACCATGTGCTAAATATATCTGCTCTATGCTAAAATTGTTTTTAACACTCTGACACACATTTCCACATATCTGCACACATAAAACTGACTTACACAAAAAATCTTTGTTTCTACTATACCTTTATATTCCGTAGGTTTTATTTTTTTTTTTTTATTCTCTTACTCAGTAAAATTTACTGTTAAACACATTTTTGATTTTGATACAATTAAATAAGTACCTTTTATCTTTAAACATTTCTCATCCTTAAAAGGTAGTTTAAGAAGTACCAAAAATAAATGTAACCAAAGCACCACTAATCAGCCTACCAACAGGTATTTATTACGGGACCCAAGGAACTTTAGAGCCCAAAACCCAAGCTAACCAGGGAAAGAAGAGACATTTGCGCTTTTTTTTTTTTTTTTTTAAAGACTTTCTTACTGAATTATTCACAAGTCAGAGAATATACTGAATGCACAAGAACAATAAATGGGGATTACAGTAATATGATTTAACAAGTATATGATATGTTTCTACTAAAAAGCTATTTGACTAAGCGCTGTCTGAATTTTAACAATTAAGCTAAATACAGCCCAGAGAGCCTACAAGAGTCCACATGTGTAGATCTACATCATAATAAATCACTAAGAACATTGGTATAAAAAAAAGTCTAGAGGCTGGAGTAATGGGCTCTCGGGAGACCCAGACATCCCCTGCAGAGATCCCTGGTGCCTCAAGGGCTTGCACTGACCTCTTTTGCATAACGAATTTGACGTTAGATTGAATGCTATCTACATCAGGTGGCGTTGTCTTTGTTGGTGGCTTATACAGATTTTGGCTTTTGCCCTGAGTCCCGCATCTTAATCTTCGAATATGCTCTGTGCTGTCACTTTTCCACTCAGATAATATATGTGATAATTGGGTCCTGCCTATGCACTACATCAGCAAGGTGAAGTGTTTGGTTATGGTATCCCTCTAGCTCCAACATCCAATACTCCTAGATGTTTTGATTCACACACAGATAATAAAGCCCTGAAGAAGCGGCGTATACCACGAAACATGTTGGCAGAACCCATGTAACACGTGTGATATTTTGTCTGATATGTTTTTAAAACATAAGTGTGTTTTTATATATATATGGGCCTACAGTTTCCCTGTTTTCTCTTTTTGATATAAAATATTATATGTACTAAATGATAAACTTTTTATATCTGTATAAAAATGATTGATGCATTTATGTGACATAACTTAATATATTCGTGGGAACCATCACATTAAAAGCACATTTCTTTTATATATTCTCTTTTGGTTAGAGACCGTTGGACTCTCTCTCTCTCTCTCACTATATATATATAGATATATATTTTTATATATCTATATATCTATAGATATATATATATATCTATAGATATATAGATATATATACTGTATATATAAAAAAAAGTCATACAGACATGATAGGCAATCATTCTTTCTTTAAAAAAAGGTGTTTTACACTTTTGGTTGACCATACCCATTTAGCAACTAGTATAGCGAAACAATGGATTCCTCAAATGCAGTTAAAGGTTAAAGAAACTTGGAAAAATAAATTACCTAAAAAAGCCATAATGAAGAAAATGATATGAGGAACCTTGCCATCATTTAAAATCAAAATAAAACAGGAGTAATTTAAATGTTACCTGAAATTTGAAAACAAAGGTTTCTTTCCTTATCAATAATTAGATTAAGAATAAAAATAAGATAACAACATTCCAGCATATACTTACCGGGTGGTTCAGTTGGTTATGAGAATGTAGACAGCTGGAAGACTTCGGTGGAGGTCTACTCTACAAAGAACGGGGTTGGCTTATATAATAAAAGAAAAGGAAGTTGAGTAAACAGAAGTTTTAATTAAAATTACATTTAGCAGTCACATTTTTCTTAGGAACACATACCTGATACCACATGTATTTATTAAAATATTTGTCTTCTAGCCTCCAGGTAGGACAAATATCAGCACCCATTCAGCAGTTTAGTAACCTCCAGAGCTCATATTTAGACAGTTTTAATCTAAAATCAATTTAAGAGGAATTCCAGCCCAAATTTCGGCTTTGCCTTATATACAGTAGCATGGAGTCATTTTGGACAGTTAGTTATTCCTGTTTAAGTGTTCAACCAGTTTTGCTTAAAAGAAAGTGATCGGCACATTAAAACCCAACTTTGTATGTGACTTGCTGTTGCAATAAAGTTTTCTTGGTCCCAGAAAGTGACCGGATTCTGGGGACAGACCCCGCTTTCAGGAGACTCTCCTTGGATAAAAAGTTTCCCCATTTCTGTTCCCAGCAGTGGCAGGGCTCAGGGTAGCATTCAGACTTACCAACCCTAGGCCCAGCATGAGGAGGGACACAGGAATAATGCAGTTGTGCTGCCTCTATCCCTCTGCTTCAACCAATAGGGACTGGCATGACTGAACCCCCAGTACCCCATCTATTCTACTACCATTAGCCCACCACATATGAATCCACTCCAGAGTCCAGCCAGGGAGTGAGAAGAGAAGAGAAAGATAAGTTGGCCCCCAGTGCTGCTTGCTGGTCAGCCGCCCCTGAGGAAGACAGAGATGAGATGGAGGAAATGGAGTAATCAGGTAAGAAGAAATAAGAGTCCAGTGATATCTGCTGCTGAATCTGTCCCACACTGTACAGTCACACTCTCACCTGTCACTTCTGAAATCTGGACAAAGTATTCATTAACATGGAAAGGCAAATACTGAGCACTGTTGCATATCAAGATCCTACAATTTTTCATGCTGGCAGCTTTTCGAAAATATTTGCCTTTCCATGATAATTTATATTTTGTCCGGTTTTCAGTTTATCCATTTTATGTGAGCTGTACACATATAGGTGACAGCAAGGCAGTGGGTTTTAATGCCATACTGCCACATATGTGCATAGTTACAGTACATATATTACATAATTACCTAGTTAGTCTGGTTGAAAAAAGACACAAGTCCATCTAGTTCAACCAATAAAAGGGGAAAAACACATACAATACTATATATATATATATATATATATATATATATATATATATAAAATTAATCCTATACTTACAGTTTATCCAGAGGAAGGCAAAAAAAACCCAGCAAAGCGATGTAGCTAGGAGCTGGCTAATGTTGTTGCCTGCCTTGTCAGGAGACACTGTGAAGCATTGCTGCTGTGAAGCTGTTCTCTCCTAGTGTTCGTCCTGGGCTCTGTGCTTTCAGGTCCTGAAGATAGAGTTCTAAAAGTAAAGCAAAGCATCTTGGGATGTGTAGTCTAGGGAGCCAATATTTGCATTCAGCTGGACTGTTTTGAACTACAAATATCAGTCGGCTGCGGAGGAAGAAGAGGATGCTGGGAGAGGTAAACAAAAAGGCCTGCATGCGGGCGGGATCTCTCTCTTGGGATCCTGGCCTGGAACTGCGAGCAAGTGACTCTGTGTCAGTGTGTGCTGTGGTTGAGTCGCAGCCTGTGCTAGAAGGCGAGAGAGAGAGTCATCACGTGCGGGTGAAGGAGCATCACCTGCCAGCTACTTCTGACTGTTCAGTGGCAGCCTGGAGGCCGCTCTTCACACGTGCATGCCAGATGCAGTCGAGATGAAGCACAGTGTTACGCTGGACCACATTATCCCTTGAGCAGGGCTCTACTGAGGCCTATCGTAAAGTCTTCCCTTACCAAGAGTCATTGGGACTGGTGAGCAGCACTGGCCCATTCTATTACCACAGAGACACTGAATGCAGACACCATTGCCTTGTTCTTTTGTCTAAGCATGTAGGACCAGGTGCTACACTGATTCTTTGTGGAGCAGCAACAGCGTTCCTCTTTTCACAGGACACCCAGGCCCAGCGCTGCCACTAGGTGAACTAGGCAGTTGTCAGGGCTGGGCTCAGCCCTTCCTTCTCTGGGCTGGCCATTCCGCTGTTGGCTAATTGCCATCTCCCATCTCTCTCCACAGTTACTCAGCTGTTGATGATATCTTGCTCATAAGTCCTGCCTACCTAAGCCATCCAATCCAGAGGGGCTCTGCCTTCGCCTTGGTCGACATCACAGAAACGTTCTCCTGCAATCCTGTTCAAGACCTGTTTTGCTGACATCCCTTCTAGCTCCAGATCCTGCTTTCCGTTCCACTACATTGATCCCTGACTTCTGGCTTGGCTGACTATCCCTTCCGATTACAGAACTTTGGCTATGTTTTGACTACGTTTGTTCTTTTTACTTTTATTATTAAACAAGTGTGATTTAACTGTACGTTTGTCTTGGCCTGATTTCATGGTTTCTGCCAGCAGCCACCTAGGGTGCATCTACAGCCAGTGGCGTAGCGTAGGGGGGGCAGCCGGATATTTAGGGGCACAAAATTATTTTTGTGCCGTTCCGAGTGTGCTGTGCTGCGGCCTCCCTCTAAACCTCAGATGAGGCATATCCCTGCAACCTGCGTTCCTTTGCAGCACCATATTCTCCCTCCCCTGCCTGGGATTCCTCTGGTCCAGCCAGCCTGCCTCTCTGGTACAGCCTGTTGTGTGAGAAGGAAAGCGGAGGGGGAGGGGAGGTGCATGGTGAAGATGATCATAGAGGAGGTACGATGGCAGTTGGTGGACCTCCCGGCCAGCGGGGGAGACCAAGGAGCTGCTAGGTAGCAGGACCGCAAAGGAATACTGTCTGTCTGGTGCTGGGGAGAGCCTGATGGTGGAAGACATGGAGAGGTGAGCGAATCCACTGATGTACATTGTACTGGGAACGGGGAGATTTGTGTGAGCAGGGCTGTACTGAGGGCTGCAGATGTACAGGACTTTCCAGCCACAATTAGCAGGAATCAGGTATTTCAGTGTAGGTGTCAGGTAGGTCATTTTAGGGGTCAGGTAGATCATTGCTGGTGTCAGGTAGGTTAGTGTAGTGGTCAAGTAGGTCATTGTATTGGTCAGGTAAGTCAGTGTAGTCACACTGCCCCCCCACCTGTTACACTCTCCCCCAGTGTCACACATGCCCCCACCACCTTTCACACTGCCCCCCCCCCACCTGTCACTTTGCCCCCACCTGTCACACTCCCCCATCCTATCACACTCCCCCCACCTGTCACACTGCCCCCACACCTATCACACTGCCCTCCCACCAGTCACACTCTCCTTGCTAAATGAGGATGTCTCTTTGCTGGATTTGACTGTCCCTTTGCTAAATGGGGATGTCTCTTTGCTGGATTGGGCTGTCTCTTTGGATTGGACTGTCTCTTTTCTGGATTTGACTGTCTCTTTGCTATATGGGAATGTCTCTTTGCTGTATGTGGATGTTTCTTTGCTGGGCTGTTTATTTGTTTTTGTGTTTTGCTGAATTGGGCTGTCTCTTTGGCATCTTATGGCACTTATTTTGACCAATTTAGCAGTTTCATGTTTAGATGTTTTAATATTTTCTACTGTTTGTAAAAATGTAGAAGTTTTAATTTTTTTGTTGGGGGGTCGCAAATAGCTGGTCTTGCCAAGGGCGCAAAATAGTCTAGCACCGGCCCTGAGGACACCACAAGTGCATTTCGCTACACATGGCCTATTAAGGCATCACCAGGCTACTTCACCTCCTCCTAATTACCAGGATATTTCAAGTAGTTCATTAAAGAGCTAGCTGAAGACAAAAGGGTTTCCTTCCTCTGAGAGACTACAACAAATTCCCACCCCAGCACTAAAGGATTAAAGCAGTCAGTGCTGTAAAGACAACTATTTTAACCCAGGACTCTATCTGGTAATTGAGCGGGTTTAGGTACTCCAAGGTTTAATAGTTTAATTCATGTAAGAACGGTGTTGTAACTTTCTGCTTTATCTTACCTGTGGTGTTGAGGCACAGGAGGGAAGGTTTGACATTAGAAAAGTCATTCCTCCGCCCTTCTCCTGCCTGTTCCCACAGGTCTCTAACTAAACAGAGTGTTTTTTGAGTAGTCTTTATATCCTGCAATCAGTTACTGTTTTGTTCTACTGTCCTATATCATTAGTATTACCTGCTAGAGCAGGGGTGTCAAACTCAATTTTCATTGTGGATCGCAAAAGCAGTATGGTTATTTCTGGGGTGTCCTACCTGTGACAGACTCACCCAAGACAGAGGCTTTTGGAGGGAACTAAATGCCAGCCTCTTGCCTACCGATTATGGGCCCTGGCATTTGGGGGAACGGTGCGCTTTGTGAGCTGCATGCCTAGGGAACCTTTAGGTGGTGTTACTTTGGATTCGGGTCCTTGTCCCCCAGGACACAGAGACTCTGGGAACCCTGTGTATGCCATATTGGAAATGGTGACTGGAAGGGTAAGTATTGGATTGCTTAAAATGGGACAGTAAAATTTATCCACAATATCTCCCAGGATATGTGTAAAGACTATTCTTGGTTTGTTTGATTCTGAACTCCACATGTTAGTTGAGAGAGCTGATCACATTGGCCTCTAGAACTTGGTAGGAGTCGGACAGTCTACTCATACTAAAGTTTGTTGCCTACTAGGCTGAGGAGGGGAGGGATCACTGTTTGTATTGTTAATTGTAATTAGCTCCTGCTATTGTGTTTATACTACTGCGTGAAGCTCAGCGACCACAAGTCTGCCCAAAGGTCATGTCTCTGAGTCACCTAGTCTGGGTAAATGATTTAGTAAACTAGCTCATGTTAATTAGGTTAATTAGGTTACAGTTGTATTGTTAGAGTAATATGAGCAGGAGGGGGGAACTTCCTCTTTAACGGTATATAAAGACTTGTAATTTTGGTTCTAATAAATGAGTCCATGTCAGCAGCTAAACAAGTCTCATCTTGCTTTGTGCTTGTGAGCGGTCGGAATATTTGATATCTAGATTCAGACTAGGAGGAAGTGGTATACTGACGGAAGCACTCAAGCGGAATGTGGGGGACGTTCAGTTATTATTATTATTATTATACGAGATTAATATAGCACCAACAGTTTACTCAGCACTTTACAATGTATAAGGGGGACAACACAATTACAGTACAGTTCAATACAAAAGGTACATTGGTGGCAAGCAGCAGGACACTTTCTGCAGTCTGGGACATCCAAACTCCCACCTGGATCCAAGGTCCGGATAGCAGGAGAGGAGGGGAGAGGTACTGATACCAGCCGCCATGGAAAAGGAATTCAGAAGGAGGTTGCGAGAGATGCAGATACAGCACAGAGGACCAGTATTGGAGCAGGTCCTGCTGGGATGGTTTGATTCTATCCGCTGCAAACTCTGGAAGGAAGCGCTAGCCTGTGAGCAGCGTCACCAGGGAAAAGTTCCAAGCATACCCTTGGATAGCGGATGACAGCCCAATGAAAGGCTTTGGCTATGGCAGCCTGGTACTGTTGTATGTGAAGCTGACAGGGAACCCTAACTTTGAGAGTGATTTGGAGTGGCGGTTGGACGAAATCATGGATTACAGAGAAGGGCTACTGAACGTCTCGGAAGTGCACGGGGCACTGGAAGATATAGAGTTTCTGGCCATTCAGGAATGGGAGTTGGAGATCGCCTACAGACGACGGCTGCTTGACTCTGCTCAGCACCAGGGCTGGGCTCCTTTTGCCTGGGACTATCAGGAAATACCAGTTGAAAACTCTGAAATCCTGGCTGAAGAGTCAGCAATGTGGCAGAGTAACAGTGTGCTTTGCCAACCTGTCCCCGCAGCTATGGACGCGGAGGTCTTATGGCGGATGCAGCAAGTGCTGACTGACCTTGATGATCCTGTTTCTGCATGGGATGATCTTGGATGGAGGAATGTGCCTGTCCAGCAGCATGCCAGAGAATCGGCAGTGGAAAATCTGGAGATTGCCATCCACAAAGCTGAAGTGCTGACAACAGGGCAGAGCTCTGCTAACCTCTGTCCAGCAATGATAACATCTTCTGAGTTCCATGGACAGGAGATGGTGAACCTCTATCCCCGGACACCAGTTGCAGAGACAGGGGATTTGATAGACTTTTCTGCTGAGGAAGAACAATCTGGTGAGCCCCCAGCAGAAGAGCTGGTATTAGGGCCAAACTTCACTGTGCTCTGCTCAGCCACGATAGCATCTTCTGGGTTCCATGGACAGGAGATGGTGAACCTCTATCTCCAGACACCAGTTGCAGAGACAGGGGATTTGATAGACTTTTCTGCTGAGGAAGAACAACCTGATGAGCCTCCAGCAGAAGAGCTGGTATTACGGCCAAACTTCACTGTGCTCTGCCCAGCACCAACAGCAGTATCTGTGGCGTTACAAGGAACTTCCCCAGCTGAAGCGCTGGTCACCAGACAGAGGGTCCAAGACCTCTGCCCCACACCTGTGGCAGTTTCAGAGGCTCAGGGTGAGAAGGTGGCAATCACTTTCCAGCAGCAGATACAGGAGGAGAAGGGAGAGGAGGTGTTCTTCGTCCCTCCCCAACAGTTGGCCTGGGTGGAGGAAGTGGTCTTTCCTCCCTAGCAAAGAATTATGCACCTGGAAGACAGTACCAGAGGCATGTCGTCCCAGCAGCCAGATGAGGGAACGGAACAGGAAGCAGCCAGCTCAGCTCCCCAATTGCAGCTACACAGTTTGGAAGTGGAGGAATCCAGCCTCCTGCCCCAAAGGTTAGCCGGAGCAAAGGATGTGGAGTCCCCAGCAGAAGTGCTGGCAACAGGGCAGAGTGCTACCAACCTCTGCCCAGCACCAGCAACAACTGTGGAGATCCAGGGAGCCGGGGCAGTCGGCCCCTCTCTCCGGCGACAAGCTGATGTAGTGAACCTGCTACTCCCAGCTGAATCACTGGCAACAGTGTCTCTACAGTTTTAGGAAGCTGGGGTGATTGGCCCCTCTGCCCAGCAGCAGACCAAGCCCAGGAATGTTACAAACCACCCAGCTGAAGCACTGGCATCTGGACAGAGAGTAAATGACCTCTGCCCCACACCTACTCGTGTCAACTATTTCTTGCAGCCAAGAATGGAGACCATGCGGACTGACTATGTGAGTTCACTCTGCCTGTCTAACGCATATCGAGACCAGGTGGGGGTCTGGGACCTTGTTAGTCAACCTTTGATGGGGAGAAATGTGACACTCACCCGGGACAGAGGCTTTTGGAGGGGACTGAATGCCAGCCTCTTGCCTACCGATTATGTTATGTAGTTTGAGCTTGGTCTCTGTGATTCTGTATATTACCTCTTTAACCCTGTTCCAGTACGGTGTTATTCGTTCACATTGTCACCAAATGTGCATTATAGTTCCTTTCTCTTTGTTGCACCTCCAGCATGTGTCCGGCGACTGGGGGAACCATTTGTGAATCTTTGCTGGGGTTGCATACCAATGAGTGAGCATTTTATAAGCCGTCTCCTGCATTCTCGTGCTTAAGGAGCATTTATGCGCCATGATACAGGCTCTCTCCCATTGGGTATCTGAAATTGTCATGTCAAGGCAGTCTGACCATCTCTCTCTGAGCCTATTATCTGCGGGCTTTTTCAAATTTTGTAACCACTGATAAGCGACTGATGTGGTCTTTACAACCTGCTCCCCCTTTAGGCACACCGACTCCAACTCAGTAGGTTCTCTAGTGAAGTGTCTCTTACGGGTGACATTGTTGACGTAACTTTGGACTTGAAAGTATGACCACAAGGGAAGCGAAGGTATATTGTTGTCAGCCTTTAGATTAGTCAAGTCCTTCATTATCTTGTTGTCGAAGCAGTGGGAAGTGAGAAGTGGTTGTTTTTGATCAGAGGAGCGCAAGAGGCGGTTCCCCATTCCAGGTGGGAAGTCTGGGTTGTTTTGCAATGGGGTGAGAGGGCTGAGAGGAGAAGAAAGTTTGGGTTGTTTAGCTAGATGATGAAAGATTTCTAAAGTGGTCCCTATCAAAGGGTGAGCTCTCAGAATCGGGGGGTATTTGAGTTTTGGTATCCAGGGGGAGAACATCAGGGGAATCGGGCTCAAATCATTTTCCAATGACACCCAATCCTTTATGCCGCCATGACAGTGCCAGTCTATGATCCTGGCCATGTGCGTGGCATGGTAGTACATTTTAAAATCCGGTATCCCCATCCCACCCACTGCTTTGGCACTTGTTAATAGGGAAAATTTAATACGTGGTGATTTGTGTGCACAAATGAATCGCATTTGACGGGCCTGGAGCGATCTAAAAATGCTTAGTGGGATTTTAATGGGAAGTGTGCGTAATAAATATAGGACTTTAAGCAGTATGGTCATTTTGCAAATGGCCACCCTGCTAAACCACGAAAAGAACCCTGTGTGCCAGGTTTGTAAATCCTTTTCTATAGTTTTGAGAAGGGGAAGGAAGTTTCGGGAGAAGATAGAGGGCAGCTTAGGTGTAAGCCAAACTCCCAGGTATTTGACGGCCTGTGCTTCCCATTTGAATGGACTATTGTCCTGGATTGTCTTTAGTGTTTGTTCTGGGAGTGAAATATTCATTGCCTCCGATTTCGAATAATTTATCTTAAGGTTAGAAATATAACCAAATATTGCGAACTCTTTCATAAGGGAGGGGATGGATATATGTGGATCAGTCAAGAAGAAGAGTAGGTCATCGGCATATGCCGCTACTTTGAATTCACGCCCTGTGACCTTAAATCCCTTTACAGCTTTATTTGCTAGGATTCGTCTAACAAATGGTTCTAGTGATATTATGAATAGCAGGGGCAACAATGGACAACCCTGTCTTGTCCCATTGTTTATGCTTACTTTGCTGGATAGTGAACCGTTTATTTTGAGTCTGGCTGAAGGGTTTTGGTAGAGGGAGGTTATCCAGGCCATCATTTCTGGTCCCAAGCCTATGTGTTTGCAAGTTTCAAACATGTAGTCCCAGGCTACTCGATCGAAGGCCTTCTCCGCGTCCGTAGACAAGAGAAGACCCTCGATCTTTCGTCCATGGGCAGCATGAATTAGGTTTAGGGCTTTGGTGACGTTATCCCTTGCCTCTCTTCCAGGCATAAAGCCCGCCTGTTCCGGTCCTATCACATTATGTAGTAGAGGTTTCAGTCTATTGGAGATGATTTTGGCCAGTATCTTCACATCTAAATTCAGTAGCGATATAGGCCTATAGCTAGAACAGTGAAGCGGATCCTTATCTGGCTTGGATAACACGGTAATAAAAGCTGATAAAAACTCTGGGGGGGACCGATCTTGGCTTTGATAGGGAATTTAATGCGTCTTGGAGGTGTGTAGATAATGTGTCGACGAATGTCTTGTAGTATATGGCCGTGAACCCGTCAGGACCCGGGCTCTTACCGTGTTTTAAATCTTTAATAGCGAGTTTGAGTTCCGACAAGTCCACGGGGTTCTCGAGCGAAGCAGCGTCCTCCGCTGTAAGCGAAGGGAGGCCTGAACCCCTCAAGAAATCCTGCATCACCTGGAGCCTTTCTCCCTGCAAATAATGTGGTCTATGTTGGGTTGGGAGATTATATAAATTGGTATAGAATTCCTGGAAGTGTTGTGCTATTTTGTCCGTTGTTCTATCCACCCTGCCACCCTTATTTTGAATGCCTGAGATGTTATATTTAGGAGTGGGTCCCCTCAATTCCCTGGCAAGCAGATAGCCGGGTTTGTCACCTTAATCGTAGTATATTTTTTTCCTAAAAAAAAGGAAGCGTTTCGTTTTGGATTCTAAAAGCTGCTTAAGGGTCAATCTCGTCTCGAGAAGAGTAGTCGCCGATCTGGATGTCAAGGATTGCTTGTGTAAGGTTTCTAGATGACGGATTTTTTTGCGTTAGTTGGAGAATTTCCTTTTCTTGATCTTTCTTTTTTTGTGCACCCATCCTAATTAGCTCTCCCCTGATGGAGCATTTGTGGGCTTCCCAGATCACCAGTGGGTCCATGCCCGGGGTCACATTATGCCTAAAGAACTCTTTTAAAGCTGCGGTCAGTGTGGACAGCAGAACTGGATCTGTTATGAGAGAGGAATTTAGTCTCCAAGTTCCCGATCTGGCCGGGGTATCGGTCAAGTTTAGGCCAATGGAAACTGGGGCATGATCAGAAATTGTCTGTATCCCTATGTTTGCCTCTCTGACTGTATGGAGATCCCTCTGTGTGATAAAGAGGTAATCAATCCTGGAGTGGCGATCATGTGGGATTGAATAGAAAGAGAAATCTTTGTCCTCAGGGTGTAGGAAGCGCCAAGTGTCAACTAAATCTAAAGAGTGGAGGAGAATTTT
Organism: Aquarana catesbeiana; assembly: GCF_042186555.1. Classification (NCBI taxonomy): domain Eukaryota; kingdom Metazoa; phylum Chordata; class Amphibia; order Anura; family Ranidae; genus Aquarana; species Aquarana catesbeiana. Next base: position 269,376,184 of record NC_133331.1, read on the forward strand.
GATTTTTTTTAATATTTTATAGGTAATGAAGGTTTTTCCTGTTGACGTATCTACTAGCGGGTTTAGGGGAATGGTAAAATCTCCCCCTAAGATTAAGCGGCCTGTGCTGAAACCCTCTAACTCCCTCATCAGCTTTTTGCAAAAGAACAAGTGGGAGGTATTAGGGAAATAAACATTCGCTAATGTGGTGGGCACCCCAGAACATTTCCCTTTTGACAAATATATATTTCCCCCCTGGATCAACCAATTTGTCTGTGATCTCGAATGAGGCCTCCCTACTGAGCAGTATTGTCACTCCTTTAGATTTGGAGCTGTCGTTTGTGGCGTGGTGTGCCTCTATGAAGTAGGAGTCGGTGAGCCTGGGAACCTGGTTTGTCTTAAAATGGGTCTCTTGCAGGAAAACAATTTTAGGCTTACCTTTTTTTAATTCCCGCAAGAGAGTAGAGTGTTTCTCCGGAATGTTTAGGCCCTTGACGTTGTGAGATACCACCGTAGGGGCTCGACCTAACGCAGAGTAAGCCATTGTTCAGGACCAGAGAGAGACTGCAGACAGTACCTGTAATCACAACTATAAAAAGTACTTGTTAGAATTTAAATACTTAAACGTAGCTGTACTACCTCAATCAGTGACTAAGAAAAATGGGAAGAAATAGACAGAAAGATATGAGTATAGTAAGAAATTAGAAATAAGAGTACGGAGAGTGAGATTTACAACCCTCCCAGACAATTACAACGTCTGAGTGGATCAATATTTAGTGTGTGAGAGTGGGTCTATAACCCCTCTGACACACTCTGTGGGGACGCGGGAGGCACACGGCCAGATATGAGTCCCAACTTAACAAAAAGTAGAAAAAATGAAATGAACTGTCAGAGACTTAGGACAGTCAGACCTCAGCCCATTTTAGCAAGTGGATAGTGCCTGATGGTCTTTTCTGCCGCTTGAACTGTTAGAGCGGAGCTCCAACCAAGAAAACGGAGCGGAACAAGCAACAACTATAATAACTTGTAGAAATATATGGGGTGGTGGGATCAGGACATGAAAGGCATAGTCGCCTCCCTACCCCCCCCCCCCTTCCCGTACGGGAGTCACTTAGTGCAGGAACCAAAAAACAAAAACAGAAACACACAGAGGGAAGTATAAGCAGAAACTTTACATTGAACTAAGAGACCCCATCTGGCTTGTAGTGACATTTGAAGTAGATAGGAGGTAAGAGAATGTTGCTAAGTCTCTAGGTAAGCCGAACATACACCATGGTCCATCTGGGCTTCTTGTAGAGACAAACCATCCAGCAAGATGTGTTGTGTCCTCTGAGTGGGATACGTAGCAATGCCCTGGGCTGAAACTTTGTCTCCCAAGTTCCCGTTAGGCTGACAAGGTCACAGTGAGTGGAGCAAAGGTTAGTGTGATTCACCACAGGGATCTTGTGAGACCCTCTGGTGGGTGGTTAGGTGGTTCCCAGGTCTCTGCTAAACAGCCCACGCTTTTCCTCCCATGGGAAAAAAAAAAGACTGTAAACAAGGACGACACTAGTAATAGTAGGTCCTTTCCTCCAAGTGTCGAATGATCCGGAATGGGGAGTCCTTGCGTGAAAACTTAACTGTAGAATTAAGAGTACCTGCTCAATTAGCACACATGCTAAGGTGTGAGTTGAAACCTGAGCGAAACAGAACATTGGTAGGTGATAGGATTCTCGCGCTCATGCATCCAATAACATCCTGGAGGAGTGTGCTTTGCTCCTTGGAGTGCCAGCGATTGAACCATCCTGCCGACTCTGCTTCTGTTTCTTTGCGTGGTGCTTCTCTGGGGTCACCATAGGGGAGTGTGGTGGGCTTCTGTATCCGGATGGGAGTAAAAACTCCTGATACCACTCCGGTAGGTCAATCTCTCCTAGCTGCAGGGCGCTGCAAAACTCCTGAAGGTCACTTGGAGTGCGGAGAAAGTGTTGTTTGCCATTGTGCAACACTGTGAGGGCAAAGGGGAAGCGCCACGTGTACCGGAGATCTTTTGCCTGAAGCACCTCTAACAAGGGTCGCAGGGCCCTGCGATTTTTCAGCGTAATTTGAGAAAGATCTTGACCATAGAAGTTTTTTCCAACGGAAAATCCGCTTGTGTGTACGCGGCATTACACCTATATTGTCCCAGTAATCAATCTACATAGAAAGCATGTTGCTATGTTTATTGTATATATACAGGACACATTGTTAATGGTTACCCCAACTATGAGACACAGTCTTACTCCTCATGCTTGTAATGATGCTATATTAGTATTCAGTGGCTTCATAAAATTGTGGTTATCAACACTTGTTTAACATTTCTATACCTAATCTTCCCTAAATTGGTGTCCTAACTAGTGGCTGAAGGAACCCAAAGTGGCGAATGTTCTCAATGGAACCAACTGAAAAGTTGGATCTCCCAGGGGTAAATATGGAGATGTTCACTGTGTGTCAGGTGGACTTGACCCTTCAACGACTCTTTTCTCAAGAAGGATACCTGAAACATCTGTTTTTAGTGCAAATTGCTAGACAGTGTAATCTTTCTTTTTGCTGGCTAGCTGGTAAGAGTGCAGGGAAAATGTTTATTTTGCTTGTTCTGTGCAAAGCCCTTCTTTACTTTAAAAGCTAGTTATAAATTGGAGTTGTTGCCATTTTCTGTTTAGCTTGCTGAATTGATGCCGATACACATTGGACACCTATAGCCACCATTTTGCTGTGCTAGACTTATGGTGTTGCTCAACTGGAACCTTTTTTTTATTGCAAATTATTAGACAGTGCACTTGTTTTGCTTTTTTTGCTGGCTAGCTGGTAAGTGTGCTGGGAAAAATCTTGTTTTGTCAGTCCTGAGTCCTGTCCCTCCAGGCTCACAGTAGCACACGTACAGCTACCTCTATCCCTTTCTCCCTTGGCACCAGCAGCCTTTTCTCTCCCATCTGCTGGGTCCAGAGAGTGGGGGTTACCTACAACAGCTTTGGTGCCCAATCACAATCCTCACTAGCCCAGTTGCTAGGGGTGGGTACAGTCCAGGCTGCAGTAGCAGCCAATCTAAATCCTTTTCTCCCCTCTCCCTATGTGTTTTCTATCATTGCAGGGAAGATAGAAACAAGCCTCAGAAAAAATATAATCTGCTGAGCTGCTTAAAGGAATTTCCAGCCCAGCACTACACAAGTAACGTTGCTGGTTGTCATTTCAACAGAGAAGATATAACCCAGTAACAAGGTCTAAATCTTTTAATTCTCTCCAATCTGTTGTACTTGGAAAGCTATGAAGTGAGCATTAAAAATTCAGTTTGTTTAAAATGTGTTTACTGCAGATGTTGTGTTCAAGTTTTATAAGAGAACAAATAATCGCAATTGGTACATTTAGATAAGTGTAGGACCAGTGTCAGAACCCAGGACCTTTCTTTTATCTGGCAGTGGCTTTTCTTTGTGTGCCACCTGAGATGTTGGACAGCTCCCTGCCTGATCCCTTGGACAGTATTACTTTCTTGTTCCTGATAACCCTTGAAGTCCTTGCCGCTCCCATGAACTTCCTGTTTAAGCCATGCCTTTGCACTTCCTGTTTGCCAGATTTGTGTGCTCTACTCCAGCCAATAGATTTCTTTTTATTCTCATGTAGATGTCTCTATTTTCACTACCACTTGTTTTTGACCTTTGGTGTGTTCATTGATTACACTTCCACTTGATCCCAACCTGCAACCATGTGTTACTGACCTTTGCCTTGTTTACTGCATATGCTTCTTCTTGATCCCTATCTGCTACATCTGCTGCCAGACTCTGGCTTGTTCACTTACTGGTATGGTGATCCTGAGGGCTATGACCTAGTACTTGCAATGCAGTGAGACCCATCTCCACAATCAGAAGCTCTGGTGAACACCAGCTAGAGCTTAGACCCTGTGCCTTGGGTGAGCCCAGATCACCCACAAGGGGACCTGCTTGTGCATTTATCCTGCTGGTTTCTGTATTCACCTTTCCACTGCTATAGCTACTGGCCTCTGGGCTTGATCACAGACTGTGACACCTGGGCTCCTTTAAGTTGCCTGACAGATTGTTGCTCCTGGACATGCAGAACTTTCAACCCTGTACTTAATGGACAGGCAGGGAGCTGGAGCTTGGGGTGAGGACTGTCATTGGCTGTTGCCATATGTGAGGACTTTTGCTCAAGCATTGCTGTTGCTGGAGAGCTATCAGTAACCTAGAAAGATTTCCCTTGGAATTAGTCTTTTTTTTTTAAAGGTAACTTTTTTTTTTCTTGGAATTAGTCTTAGTCGGATTTTCCGATGGAAAATGTGTGATAGGACCTTGTTGTCGGAAATTCCGACCGTGTGTAGGTTCCATCACACATTTTCCATCGGATTTTCCGACACACAAAGTTTGAGAGCAGGCTATAAAATTTTTCCGACAACGGATTTCCGATCGTGTGTACACAAATCCGACGCACAAAGTGCCACGCATGCTCAGAATAAATTAAGAGATGAAAGCTATTGGCTACTGCCCCGTTTATAGTCCCGACATACGTGTTTTACGCCACCGCGTTCAGAATGATCGGATTTTCCAACAACTTTGTGTGACCGTGTGTATGCAAGACAAGTTTGAGCCAACATCCGTCGGAAAAAATCCTAGGATTTTGTTGTCGGAATGTTCGATCAATGTCCGACCATGTGTACGGAGCATTAGTTGCACTATCATGTTACACATGCATTGTTGTTTGTTTGCCTTTAAATAATTTTGTCCATTCCTCACTCTGTAGTTAGGGGATTCTCTATGTACAGTAGTTAGTTCCACCCTTCACCTTCATGCTTAGCTTCCATTCATCAAATGTACTGTATTTTGCTGGAGAATACACAATATGATTTTATGAACTATCTTATGTTCATCTGTTATGATCTGAACAAGTTGTTTGGATTAAAGTTTTCTATGATCTTCAGGGTGTCATTTGGATCGCTTCACTGTTTGCCAAGCTACTGTAAGTTACGCTATCTCACCGCAACTGGATCAGATATATATATCACACTTTCAGTGCTTAGATTGCTGAAGCAGAGCATGCACCCTCACATAGAACCCTCCCGATCCCTTTAGATTAGATAGGGAATGCATAAAAGCCGTAGTCACTGATAGGATTTGGCATACTTATTGCCCACAACCTTCCTGTCAGTGCAATACCTACACCTTTTTTGGATCTGATAGCTCCCCCTTGTTGTTTTTTGATAAACCCAATTTATGTTTTTACATTTTTTTTCATGTCTCGGCCCTCTCCCCTTGTGATGAGACCAGATGCAAGTCCAGCTTCCACTTTGCTAAACCCTGTTAAGTTTGTGCTAATGTTCCAGAGGAGAGGACAGTTACTCTGTAATCTGGCTGAGATGCAAAGTCAGGTTATTTTCTTACAGGAAACCCACTTTCAATTGGGGAAGGTCCCTAAACTGCACTTACTCAGTGGCATATCACTGTTCCTCCCATATTTCCAAAGCCAAGGGGCATAAAAATAGTCCAGACCATGCCTGGCAGCCAGGCACCCAGATAGTCAACAGGAATGGAAGGTCCTTAATAGTTGAGCAGTTGATAGGTTTGACCAGAGTGACTTTGATGAAAGTATATCTCCCAAATACCAATCAAGTTCCTTTTCTTAAAAAGCTTACCTCACTAATTTTTGAACACGATGAGAGTGTTTTAGTCCTGAGGGACTATAACTTTGCCCACGTTCCTCTGTTCGATGTGTTGGGAGGACTTCCCAACATTCTTACTCTTACCTGGGATGATTGAAAGACAAACCTCTACCTCTTTAATTTAGTGTAAATTTGGTGTTTCTACCACCCCATTGAATGGGATTATGACTTCTGTCCTGTCCTCCAGACATTTTCTCAAATAGATAGGTTTTTCTTAGTCATAAAGAACAATCTAAGCTCTGTTCCACCTTGATCAACTCAATCCTCCTTCCATACATCTGAAGCTATATATGTCACTTACCATGATCAAAATGTCATCTTAGAGATTGAATGAAGCACTGTTTTAAGGGTTTACATCATACTTCCAACTGCATGATGTACCAGAGACTGAGCCACTTGCTCTGTGGAAGGCTCACAAATGCGCCATTAGGGATATTTTCCTCAAATACGGGGCCAAATTGAAGAAGGGGTAGGTTACTCAGACTTCCGCCTCATATCAGGTAGTTGGAGTCTGTACACAAACAATCCTTTGCCTTATCTGTACAGTAGGAGCTGATGGCTTTGAGAGAGAAGCTCAATCAGTTACTATTTGTGTAAATTCATGATAAACTTTGGAGATGCAAATGATCCTTTTATGAATTTGGGAATAAGCCAGGGACCCTTCTAGCATGGGCCTTGTGGGGGATGCAAATAAAACTACCTGCAATGCAGCTAACCACTCATGATGGCGCCAAAATAACTGACTCGATCTCAATAGCCAAGCCATTTAAACAAGCTTATTACAGGGAATACAACTTTAACAGCTCTGAGCCAAAACACTTTCCCCCCAAAAAGCAAACCTGATTTCTTCCCTTCTGGCGTCTTAAGGCATGCCCTTTCCTTCTGTTGCAGACTCATGAGCACATGGAGAGCCTGATCACAGTGGAGGAGTTGGCTATTCCTCTCCCATCCAACAAAATCTGGTAAGGCCCCTGGCCCTGATGGGTTGCCCCTCAATTATTTCAAACCTTTTTGGGATATACTTTCCCCTTACTTCTTATCTACATCTGTATAACCACTGATCACCTCCCTCCACCCGATATGTTAAGGTCTCATTTAATGGTTATTATGAAACCAGACAAGGACCACACTAGTGCTGTAACTACAGACCCATCACCCTCCTGCATATCTCTTGAGACTTCTGGTGTTGTCTGTTTGCAAGGGTTGTAGCAGGCAAGGCCTGGCTCTGTGTATACCTTAAAAGCTTATACATTTTGCAAAACATCTTATGAATATCTTTTCCCTCACACATTATTTATCAGTTTGAATGTGTGAAGAGGTGCCAGGTGTTCTAGAGATAGGATCCTTGTGGATGCTCAACTTGTGATAGTATCCCAGGTGTGTAAGTCTCTTTAAGGTAAACTGGGAGGGATGAGTGCCAAAAGCAGTTAAAGAAAGACTTTTCCAGTAATGGCTTTACTTTATATTATTAGTAGGGATGAGCCGAACACCCCCCTGTTCGGTTCGCACCAGAACATGCGAACAGGAAAAAAGTTCGTTCGAACACGCGAACACCGTTAAAGTCTATGGGACACAAACATGAATAATCAAAAGTGCTAATTTTAAAGCCTTATATGCAAGTTATTGTCATAAAAAGTGTTTGGGGACCTGGGTCCTGCCCCAGGGGACATGGATCAATGCAAAAAAAGTTTTAAAAATGGACGTTTTTTCAGGAGCAGTGATTTTAATAATGCTTAAAGTCAAACAATAAAAGTGTAATATCCCTTTAAATTTCGTAGCTGGGGGGTGTCTATAGTATGCCTGTAAAGGGGCGCATGTTTCCCGTGTTTAGAACAGTCTGACAGCAAAATGACATTTCGAAGGAAAAAACCCATTTAAAACTACTCGCGGCTATTGCATTGCCGACAATACACATAGAAGTTCATTGATAAAAACGGCATGGGAATTCCCCACAGGGGAACCCTGAACCAAAATAAAAAAAAAAAAATGACGTGGGAGTCCCCCTAAATTCCATACCAGGCCCTTCAGGTCTGGTATGGATTTTAAGGGGAACCCCGTGCCAAAAAACCCCAAAAAATCCCCAAAAATCCATACCAGACCCTTATCCGAGCACGCAACCTGGCAGGCCGCACGAAATGAGGGGGGGACGAGAGTGCACCCCCCCTCCTGAACCGTACCAGGCCACATGCCCTCACCATTGGGAGGGTGCTTTGGGGTAGCCCCCCAAAACACCTTGTCCCCATGTTGATGAGGACAAGGGCCTCATCCCCACAACCCTGGCCGGTGGTTGTGGGGGTCTGCGGGCGGGGGGCTTATCGGAATCTGGAAGCCCCCTTTAACAAGGGGACCCCCAGATCCTGGCCCCCCCCTGTGTGAAATGGTAAGGGGGTACTTACCCCTACCATTTCACTAAAAAACTGTCAAAAATGTTAAAAATGACAAAAGACAGTTTTTGACAATTCCTTTATTTAAATGCTTCTTCTTTCTTCTATCTTCCTTCACCTTCTGGTTCTTCTGGTTCTTCCTCCGGCGTTCTCGTCCAGCATCTCCTCCGCGGCGTCTTCTATCTTCTTCTCCTCGGGCCGCTCCGCACCCATGGCATGGGGGGAGGCTCCCGCTCTTCTCTTCATCTTCTTCTTCATCTTCTTCTCTTCTTCCTTCTTCTCTTCTTCTCTTCTTCATTTTCTTCTCCGGGCCGCTCCGCATCCATGCTGGCATGGAGGGAGGCTCCCGCTGCGTGACGGCGTCTCCTCGTCTGACGGTTCTTAAATAACGGGTGACCCCGCCCCCCCACCCGGTGACCCCGCCTCCTCTGACGCACGGGACATGACGGGACTTCCCTGTGGCATTCCCCGTGACGTCACAGGGAAGTCCCATCAAGTCACCATGTGGCCCCGCCCCCCGTTATTTAAGAACCGTTCAGACGAGGAGACGCCGTCACACAGCGGGAGCCTCCCTCCATGCCAGCATGGGTGCGGAGCGGCCCGGAGAAGAAAATGAAGAAGAGAAAAAGAGAAGAAGAGAAGAAAAGAAGAAGATGAAGAAGATGAAGAGAAGAGCGGGAGCCTCCCCCCATGCCATGGATGCGGAGCGGCCCGAGGAGAAGAAGATAGAAGACGCCGCGGAGGAGATGCTGGATGAGAATGCCAGAGGAAGAACCAGAAGAGCCAGAAGAACCAGAAGAAGAAGATGAAGGAAGATAGAAGAAAGAAGAAGCATTTAAATAAAGGAATTGTCAAAAACTGTCTCTTGTCATTTTTAACATTTTTGACAGTTTTTTAGTGAAATGGTAGGGGTAAGTACCCCCTTACCATTTCACACGGGGGGGGGCGGGATCTGGGGGTCCCCTTGTTAAAGGGGGCTTCCAGATTCCGATAAGTCCCCCGCCAGTCCCCCCCCCCATTGTGAATGGGTATAGGGTACATTGTACCCGTACCCATTCACCAAAGAAGTGTCAAAAAGTTAAAAACACAATATACCGTTTTTGATAATTCCTTTATTAACCACTTGCCTACAGGACACTTACACCCCTTCCTGCCCAGGCCATTTTTCAGCTTTCAGCGCTGTCACACTTTGAATGACAATTGTGCGGTCATGCTACACTGTACTCAAATGACATTTTGATAATTTTCTTCACACAAATAGAGCTTTCTATTGGCGGTATTTAATCACTGCTGGGTTTTTTATAAAAAAAAAAAGACCACAAATTTTGAAAAAAAAAATTTTTTTACTTAGTTTCTGTCAGTAAATTTTGTAATTAAGTAATTTTTCTCCTTTACTGATGTGCGCTGATGAGGTGGCACTGATGGGCACTGATAGGCTAAACTGGTGGGCACTGATGAGGTGGCACTTATGGGCACTGATTAGGTGGCACTGATGAGGAGGCACTAATATGCCATACTTATGGGCACTGATATGTGGCACTGATAGGCGCACTGATGGCACTGTTAGGTGGCATTGATGGGCACTAATAGGTGGCACTGATAGGCGACACTGGTGGGCACCAATAGGTGGCACGGATAGGCGGTACTAATGGGCATTGATGAGTGGCCCTGATGGGTACAACTGATGGGCATTGATGGACAGCAGTGATGGGCATTGATGGGCAGCACTGATAGGCGGGACTGATAGCCAGCACTGACTGACATCACTAATGGGCACTGATTGGTGGCACTTGTGGGCAGTGGTGGGCACTGATTGCTGGCACTGGTGGGCACTCATCGCTGGCACTGATTTGTGGCACTGGTGGCGCTATTGTGATCAGGGCACTGATGATCAGTGCCCTAATTACATGTGTAGATGTCTCCTGTGAGGAGATGCCGCTGATCACCTCTCCTCTCCTCACACTCTGTCAGTGTGAGGCGAGGAGCACCGATTATCGGCATCTCCGTGTTTAGATGTGACTGGCTGTGATTGAACACAGCCGATCACATGGTTAAAGAGCCACAGACGTGGCTCTTTACAGAGATCAGGGTCGCGCCATGTCCTAGCAACATGCCGCGATCTCCACGCAGCGCGCTCCAGCAGGCGCGCGAGTGTGGCCATTCTGGGATGCCGTCATATGTCGTCATCCCAGAACAAGAGCCGCACTGCCCCGCCGTCATTTGACGGTGGGCGGGCAGTAACTAGTTAAAAAAAAAGTTTCCCGCGATGTCCCTCCATCTTCAATCACACCGCCTGACGGACCCGAAAACTAGAAGAAAAAAAAACCTCCGCCTCGATGGGATGCATCCCACTGACTGCTGTCTCTTGGCTGTCACAGCTGTTATATAGGCAAGGCTAGGGCCACCCGCTGACGTAACCGGATGACCCTGCCCCCTCTGACGGCACATGATGTCAGAAGGGGCAGGGTCACTCAGTTACTTCACCGGTCACTCAGTTCCTGGGGAGGAACCCATGTAGTCTTTTCTTCAAGGATTCATAAAGATGTTTCATCATCTGATCCCTTTGTGAAGGCAGGATGAGTTCTTCAACTTTACCTCTGTAACATGGATCAAGAAGGGTTACCAGTCAGTAATGATCCCTCTGATACCACGAATCCTAGGGTCCTTTCGCAGGCTTTACAGAATCAGGGAGCCTATGCAGAGTAAGTTTGCAGAGGCAAAAGATTCTGAGTCCTCTGGGTCACTGAAGATGACATTGTCAGGCACTACCTCCTCCCAGCCACGTACAACTCCTTGGGTTTCTGGGGACTGAAAACCATCCCTTGAAGACTGCTGCGTGTTGTTCTCCACATCCATGCTGACACAGTCCTCCTCCTCCTCTTCTTTCTGTGTGTTTGGCTTCCCCGCAGGAATGCTATCTGCATAAAGGGGGCCCTGCCTCAAGTCCTCTGTCCATGATTCCAAGAAGGGTGTGCTCCAGCAGGAAGACTAGAGGGACAGTGTCACTGATGCATGCATTGTGGCTGCTCACCATCCTTGTGGCCTTCTCAAATGGTGACAGGACAGTGCATGCATCCTTAATCAGTAGCCACTTGTGGCGAAAAGAAGCCAAGCTCCCCTGAGCCTGTCCTGGTGCCATACTCACACAGGTACTCATTTATGGCCCTCTGCTGTGTGTGCAGCCGCTGCAGCATTGCCAATGTTGAGTTCCAACTGGTGGGCATGTCACAAATCAGGCGGTTGGTGGGCAGGTTGAATTCCAGTTGAACGTCAGCCAGCTGAGCACTGGCATTGTATGACCGCTGGAAATGGCCACAGACTTTTCTGGCCTGCCTCAGAAGTTCCTGTAAGCCTGGGTACCTGTTCAAGAAATGCTGCACCACCAAATTCAGGATGTGTGCCAAGCATGGAACATGGGTCAAGTGTCCCTGTCGGAGGGCGGAGAGGAGGTTGGTGCCATTGTCGCATACAATCATTCCTGGCTCAAGCTGCTGTGGCATCGACCACCTTGAGCCTGTCCCTGCAGAGCTGACAGAATCTCTGCCCCAGTGTGGCACCTGTCCCCTAGATCAACTAAAGCACCGCATGGTATCTTTTAGCCTGACTGCTTGCGTAGCCACTTGAATGCTTAGGGAGCGCTGCTGGTTTAGAGGACAATTCTGCAGAAGAGGCCATAGAGGAAGAAGAAGAGGAGGGGGTGGAGGAGAGATGTGGCAGAATCACCACCAACTTTTTGAAGGCGTGGTGGCGGAACAAGCTCCAACACTGAACCCTGTCCTGCATGCTTCCCAGCTGCCATCAGAGTTACCCAGTGCGCCGTGAAGGAAAGGTAACGTCCCTGACCATGCCTGCTTGACCAAGAGTCAGCGGTAATATGAACCTTGCTGACCGCCCCGTCCAACGAGGCCAAAACATTGCCTTCCACATGACGGTAGAATAGATGGAATGGCCTTACGTGAAAAACATTTTGTTTTGGAACCTGCCACTGTGGTTCAGCACATTCCACAAATTCGAGAAAGGGGGCAGAGTCTACCAGCTGAAACGGCAGCAGTTGCAGTGCTAGCAATTTGGCCAAGCTAGCATTTAGACGCTGAGCATGTGGATGGCTGGGACAGTATTTTTTTTTTATGGTTCAGCAACTGGGGTAGCAAAATTTGCCTGCTGATATCAACTGGCGGTGTACTGCTAGCAGATTGGCTGCAAGTACTTGTGGCCGAGACAGTATATTGTCTCATACTGTTGGAGACTCTTTGCTGGGTCGTTTGGGGTGTGGCTGTATTCCATTGTTTAACATGGATAATCCGCGCTACCCCAAAACATTTTGCTGATAGAAATAGATAAATATATATTTTGTGATAAAAACTATGTATGTGACAGTGCTGCAACTAAGGAAAAACTGGAATATTCAGCTCAAAAACATGCTACTTTGGTAGGAAGGCAGATAGTTCTTTTCACCGTATACTCCCACAAGACAGAGAAGGAAAAATGAAATGCCTGAGGGCCGCTTACCAGATCTGTAGGATCTCTATTATGGAGATCTTATGGGCACATTGTTCTATTGTGTCTGTCTGCAATCTCGCAGTGCATTATGGGGCATTCCACGGCGTTTGAAATTGCCACGAACGCCCCATAATGTTCAGTATTCGCAGAACAGGCAAACACCCGATGTTCGAGTCGAACTTGCGTTCGACTTGAACATCAGGCCCATCCCTGTACACAATCTGGAATTTCTCAAGAATGATGGCACATGTCCTTCAAAATATATTTGGCTAGGACTGTAACCTTGTATTTGTTTGAAGCATATGTCAAGCCAAAACTTTTTTCCTTTTGGATAGAGTAGAGAAGGGTTAAAACCCCTTTTTGGTTATTTCCTGCTTTCTGTGCCCTGCTGAGAAGATTTTTCTTCACTTTCTATATGGAAAGTGCAACAGGAAATGAGAAAAATCCATTCAAAGTGAATTGAAATCTTAAGGCCCGTACACATGATCGGACTTTTTGACAACAAACATGCAAATTAGCTATTTTGGAGCAACATCCGACCGTGTGTACGCTCCATCGGACAAACTTTTTCAGTTTTCATCGGACTTTTGTTGGCTGTGCGAACGGACAAACTTTCTGGCAACAAAAGTCAGATGGAGCAAAGTCTGATCATGTGTACACAAAAACCATTGGACTTTAGTCCAAAGTACAAGCACGCATGCTCGGAAGCAAGGACTAGCATGAAGCAGTGGGTCTTGTGAAACTAGCGTTAGTAATGGAGATAGAACATTCGTGACGTGTCAAATTATGAAATTTCTAAATGCAGCGCACATTCTCTTCTTCTTTTTAATGGCTTAATAATAAATCTGCTTTGCTGGTGATACTGACAGAGTACAGACAAACATATTTTACATAGGATTTGTTGTCTAGTGATATCAGTAAAAAATGTTGTCTTTTTTTTTGGCCATTTTGTTTATTGTGCATTCACAGCATAAATAAAATTACTAAATTATTAGACATATTCTCTGTCATCACAATTCAAAATTCAAAATTAGAAACCAAAAGAGCAAATGATACACAGAAAAATAAAAAAATAGCCTATTAAATCATACTCAAATCAAAAAATACAACATTCTAAATTAGTAGCCCCTAAACTCCCCAGACCACTGGCCTTGTTGTGGATCCTGGGGCTGATTTTGCCACTGACCACCATGCTGCTGAGGTGGGTGGGCTTGCTGGGGGTGGGCTTGCTGGGGTGGGTAGGTTTGCTGAGGTGGGTAGGTTTGATGAGTTGGGTAGGTTTGATGAGGTGGGTAGGTTTGCTGAGGTGGGTAGGTTTGCTGAGGTGGGTAGGTTTGCTGGGGTGGGTAGGCTTGTTGTGGAGGAGGTGGAGGTCCAAATGACACACATGTGATTTAGTGGTTAGCTGTCGTTTCCTGGCCTTGCTGAAGAGCTGGATGATTATACCCTCACATAGCTCCCTTTGATCTGCGTCAAGCTCATGGAGCTTATTAGCTGTAAAACAGCCAAACCCTTCAGCACTATTGGGTGCTGTGGTGATCACAGATGTAGCCCTAGTTAAGAACTCAGCTGTGGCCTCATCCAGGTGTTGGCTCTTCCTGGCCCTTTTTTTGGGAGGACGCAGGGGAGGGATTCTGCACTCAGTTGTCATCTGGCTGCTGGGCCAAGCCTCTTCTTGGCTCAAAAGTTCCTGTGTGTGTAAAACCAACATCATTTTAATTTTTGGACATCAATCACAAACACTTTTCAGGTCATGACTTTTAATTTGGAATGTGTTCAAATAGTAAAGACTATCATTCTGACTCCAGCATTTCTCATTCTTGTCCTAATCCTTTTTGGCCACTACTGTCTATTGATATGGAACTCACTTTTTTAGGACAACAAATTACTATGCATTACTATAATCTAAATAATTTATATTTTTTAGCCAAGCTTTTAAACAATACTATACCTGGGTCAAGCTGAGCTCCTCCTCCTCTTCATCCTGTGTAGGATCAGGCTCAGTATCAGTGGCCTCAGCTGATGCAGAGGGTAGTGTATAGAGAGATCGGCGTGGTACAGTTTGATCCGACAAAAAAATGGAGGCTGTTGAAATACCACAGCTTGGGAACATAGACATCTTCAGCTCCTGCTCCTGATTTTTTGGATTCGTCAATCTTCTTTCGTTCCCTGTTATACATGCTTCTGAGGCCCCCAGTTTTGGTCTTTAGCAAACTGTAGGTTGCTCTGGGGTACACAGTCTTCGCAAATTCCACCAGTTTATCAATTGCTGCCATCCTCTTGGTTTTATTGCAATAATCTTTATGTTTGACTTGCCACAGACATGTGAGCTCTCTGTATTGTTTGATAAACTGGCTAAGGAATTTGTGTGAATTCAAAGCTGACTTCATCATTTTGGTGACAAGTATCAGATGTCTGCAAAACAGAACACAAGACAAACCATAATGGGTGGCGTATAGCTCATAATCTGGTCATAATATAGGCCTTTATTTAAGCAGTAGTGATGGGCTGTATGTACGGGTCGAACATGAGTTTGACTTGAACATTGGCTGCTCGCCCGTTCGCCGAATAGCAAACCGTTTATGTTGTTTTCGGCTAATCCGAAAGCCGCGGAACACCCTATAAAAGTCTATGGGAGAATTCAAAAGTGATAATTTTTTTTTCACTTTTAAAACTCGTTTTATTGAACAATGTACACAGAGTTTATACATGCAGGGTACTTTGTGGCAATACAATGGCACATTTATACAAAAAAAAAGAAAAGAAAAAAAAGGAGATCAAAGGGGTACGACATTATGCATAAATCATACAACATAACTAATCATATCATCAAGGTGATGCTTATAAGGTATACATTGTGTGTAAAGTCAGTACGGTATAATGGTATTATTTGGTAGTTTTCCAACTCAAGAGGAAGTTATGTTATTGGATCAGTACATGTGTCAGACTCTGAGAGCCACCTGTCCCAGATTTTTTCATACTTTGCAGGGCATCCCCTGTTTTTATAGACAAATTTTTTATATGGTAGGGAGCTATTCACGTCCGTCTTCCAATTTATCAAAGTGGGAGGAGATGATCTCATCCAATGTCTGGCCAGAGTTTTTCTGGCTGAAAACAACATTTCATGGAGGAAAATTTTGGTATATTTGTCAATGTCTGGTTCTGGGAATATCCCCAGTACACACGGCTTTGGGTTCAATGTGAGTGGAGAGCCCATGGTGTCGTGAAGAAAGTCCACTACCTGTTTCCAAAATCCCTGTATCAGAGGGCACGTCCAAATAAGATGAAAGAAAGTACCTGGTTCTGTGAGGCAGAGGTGACAAGTAGGGGACAGCAATCCTAATAGGAGTGAGATAAGCTTGATGTAGAATAACTGGGACAGCCTATCTGATAGTTTAGGGAACACTGCTTTACAGGTATCTAACGCCTCAGTCCATTCCTCGTCTTCCATTTGGCCCACCTCCCTCTCCCAGCGAGAGTTTGGGAGTGCGAATTCAGTACATAGGACATCAAACTGTTTTAATGTTCCATTCGAGATCAGGTGATGTATGTATAGTATACCCCTAGATTCCCAGACTCCTGGATCTGGGATTTGTAGCAGATGCGGTAGGGTTTTATTATGCCATAATGGGGTATAGTCATTGATGTGGGGAATCTCTAGTTTGTTCATGGCAATGTCCCAGATGCATCTGTATTGATAGAGCAAAGATTTACTGTCACCCCTGTGTACAGCATCAGCAACCCCTACCGCTATTGAGCAGGTGGGGTCGTAGGCGTGTTTTGTCTTGTTCAGGCACAATAGGGTGCAGAATCTCTCCCTCTCAGTTATCTCAATGTGATATAATTGGGACAGCTGAGAAGCAATATAGTAACAACTGAGATCTGGTACTGCCGTACCACCTAGGTCAGTGGGGTTTTGCAGAGCTCTCCAGGCCAATTTATGTCTGGAGGATCCCCAAACAAATGTTTTCAAAAAGGATTCCATAATCTTGAAATACTTCAAGGGTAAATAGACCGGGGCGTGCCAGAGGACATACAGTATTTTGGGTAATAGCACCATTTTTATTAGGTTGATGCGTCCCCAGACACCTAGTGGTAAGCGGGCCCAGGTTTGTGTTTTAGTCTTAATCAAATCAAATAAAGGTTCTACATTAAGATTAGTGTATTCAGCTGGAGTTCTAGATACAAGTACCCCAAGGTATTTAATGAGGGAAACTCTTTGCAACGGAAGGTGCGCTTGGGCTTCTGGAGGTGGAAAGCTGTCTAAGGGTAAAATTTGCGATTTTTCCCAATTAATTTTAAGTCCAGAGAATGTAACGAATAATTCTATTGTATTCAATGCAGTCTGGAGTGAGGGACCTGAATTGGCTAAGTATAACAAAGTGTCATCAGCATACATGCTGATTTTTTCAATGAGGTCCCCCACTCCAAGACCTCTAATCTCTGGGTTTTCCCGTATGGAGATTGCAAGGGGTTCCGCCGCTAGTGCATACAGTAATGGGGACAACGGGCATCCCTGTCTCGTGCCACGCGACAAACCAAACACATGGGAAGGCCAGCCGTTCGCCACCACTCTAGCTTGTGGGTCTTGGTAGAGTAATTGAATCCATTAAATGATCTTGGCACCAAACCCGTAGCATTCCAAGCATTTCCATAGGTGCCTCCATTCCACTGAATCAAAAGCTTTGGCTGTATCCAAAGCTACTATCACACGGGAGCCTGCTCCATCATGTAAGGCCTGAAGGTTAATGTAGAGTCTACGTAAGTTAAACGATGTATTACGATCCGGCATAAAGCCCGCATGGTCTGTGTGGATTAAAGAAAGGATAATTTGTTTAATACGGTTTGCGAGGACTTTGGCTAAGACTTTAATGTCCACCTGGAGAAGGGAGATAGGCCTGTAAGAGGCAGGGTGTCTGGGGTCTTTACCTGGCTTGGCTATCAAGACTATAGTCGCCTCTCGCGAGGAGGGGGTAACTCAAATGTTTCAAAAGCGTAATTATATAAGGCCAGCAGTTTAGGTATGAGTAGTTCACTGTATTGAAGGTAGAATTCTACTGGTAGGCCGTCTGACCCCAGGGACTTAGACCTGGCAAATCCCGCTAGAGCTTCAGTAATTTCATCAGTCATGAGAGGGGCATCAAGCATCGAGATTTGGTCATCTGTAAGACATGGGAAGGGGATATTTTCTAAGAAATGGTTCATCGAATCCCCCTCGTTCGGGGTTCTAGAGGTATATAACTCAGCAAAAAAATCTCTAAATTTAGCAGTGTCTTTGAGGGGATCTGTAATCAGTATACTATTGTCGCCGTGTAGAGAGATTACCACCGGCGGTCTATCTTCATTGTGAACCAGATATGCTAGTAATTTATAAATAAAACTTTTGTGCGCTAGCAATAATATAATTAAATGAAGAGTGCCTAGGAGACACAATGTATGTGTGAATCCCAGCAAAAATGATGACAACAACAAGTGTATAGAATCATTACTCAAAAGATCCAACACAATATTAGCATATGCTGAAAATAAGTAATCACACATCAAAAGAACTTATAATCAGTCCATAACTGGGTTCAAAAAAAATTGGTAGAAAGAGAAAGTCCACTTGGTATATCTCATCACTGAATCATGAGAAATAATGAGCTGAAGAGACTCTTATCGAATGTACATTGATTGCAGAAAAAGGAGTAATAGATGTGCGCTTACCCCAATCGTTGGACCTCCTCTATGGCAAGGTCGTATGGGCTTGCAGATATAACCCTCTGCAGGGACAGAATGTTGATATCCGGGTCTTGTCAGCATGTACCACCGACTCCAATGTGGTCCGGTCAATCCAACTGCTCCAACATCAGAGGGGGGACTCAGGAGTGGAAGAGTCCATATTTAGGAAAAAACATAAGGAGAAGAACTCCAATAGTGTAATAACGTTTG
This sequence comes from Aquarana catesbeiana, assembly GCF_042186555.1. NCBI lineage: Eukaryota > Metazoa > Chordata > Amphibia > Anura > Ranidae > Aquarana > Aquarana catesbeiana. The sequence goes on from NC_133331.1 coordinate 269,394,658, forward strand.
GGGTTTTATTGGTTAAAAAAAACCACAGATGTACATATAAAAGATTCCAATACGGGGCCCCGTAGAAGACGTCACGTATGACGAAACATGTAGGGCGTGGCCTCGCAGTGCTTGCCATCACGTGTTCCGAAGTCCCTATTTGCACGGGCGTTCAGCCTTTGTTTTATGCCGGCTTTTTTAGAGAAATATTTTTTCCTATTGGAATCTTTTATATGTACATCTGTGTTTTTTTTTAACCAATAAAACCCCAAACGTTATTACACTATTGGAGTTCTTCTCCTTATGTTTTTTCCTAAATATGGACTCTTCCACTCCTGAGTCCCCCCTCTGATGTTGGAGCAGTTGGATTGACCGGACCACATTGGAGTCGGTGGTACATGCTGACAAGACCCGGATATCAACATTCTGTCCCTGCAGAGGGTTATATCTGCAAGCCCATACGACCTTGCCATAGAGGAGGTCCAACGATTGGGGTAAGCGCACATCTATTACTCCTTTTTCTGCAATCAATGTACATTCGATAAGAGTCTCTTCAGCTCATTATTTCTCATGATTCAGTGATGAGATATACCAAGTGGACTTTCTCTTTCTACCAATTTTTTTTGAACCCAGTTATGGACTGATTATAAGTTCTTTTGATGTGTGATTACTTATTTTCAGCATATGCTAATATTGTGTTGGATCTTTTGAGTAATGATTCTATACACTTGTTGTTGTCATCATTTTTGCTGGGATTCACACATACATTGTGTCTCCTAGGCACTCTTCATTTAATTATATTATTGCTAGCGCACAAAAGTTTTATTTATATGTTTATCACTTCATGGATATTTGGAGTTTTTTTTGCAGCTGCACTTTGTGAATTTTATCCTTTATCACGTTTTGCTCATTAGCGCAGGTTTTTTCCACCATATGCTAGTAATTTGCCCGCTCGCTCGCCGTGTTCAAATAGTTTTTGTCTGGAAAAGAACAGTCTTTGTCTGGCCTTCCCATATTGGAGCTGGTTCACCACCCTATTTTGTAATTTGAGCGAGATAGCTAGTTCTGGCGTTGGGTTTTGGGCATATGCGTGTTCAGAAGAGGACAGTTCCGCCATTGCCTTGTAAATGGCAGCGGCAGAATCAGCCTTCAGCTTATTAATGTGAGAGATCATAGTGGAGCGTACATATATTTTGATCATTTCCCAAACTACCAACGGTGAGGCAGACTTTTCGTTTTCCAAAAAGTACTGTTTCCACGTGTTTACCAGTTCGTCATCCTCCGGCAGCAATGACAACCAGAATGGGTTTAGGCGCCAAGCGCGGGATGGTCTAATTTTTGGAATGGAGATAGTGATCCAGTAAGGACTGTGATCAGAAAGGAGTCGAGGGCAGAATTCCACCTCCTTCAAACGTAATGCAAGTGTGTGAGAGATCATAATTAAATCTATGCGGGATAACGAATTGTGTGTGGATGAAAAACATGAATATGCTAGGCCACTTGGATATTTGTATCGCCATGTATCCATCAAATTAAATGTGGACATTAATTTGGAGAATCTGGTTTGGTGTATGCTACCGGAGGGTGGCGCCCCCACTCTGGTTCTGTCCAGGCTGGGATCCATGACATTATTAAAATCTCCTAACCAGACAGCTGGTATTGAAGGGAAGCGAGACATAAATGCAAACCCCTCTGTAATGACCTCTGTGCAAAATGGTGGAGGAATATAACAAGCTAATAAGAGAAACGGTTCACCATAAAGTTTGGCACTTAAAAAGACATATCTCCCTTGGGAGTCGGTCAAGATATCACACAGTTCAAATTGGATGGATTTGGCCACCAAATTTGAAACTCCCCATGCATAGGACATGTGGGTTGAATGATATGCCCACCCGACCCATGGACGACGGAGGGCTTGCTGCAACCTTCCCTTCACATGTGTCTCAACCAATACCGTGATATTTGCCCGTTGTTTTTTAAGGAAAGACAAGGCTGCTGACCTCTTAATCTTATTTCTTAGACCTCTCACATTCCATGTGAGAAATTTAATGGACATCATGTTGGAGAGGAAGCATATGCAGACAGTGAATCCTAACGGCATCGAGCCCATAGCTCCCATGGGCCAAAGGGGCCCAGGCGGAGGTCTCTAGGCACCGGCACCAAAGGGATCCAGCAGACTTCAAGTAAAATTGAGACTAAAAGCACACAACTACACAACATTTGAAATAGCACCATATCATCTGTATTGCCATATATCAAAAAAAGAAAAAAATGAACCCCCCCCCCCTCTGCACCCACCCCAACTGATGTGGGCATTATCCCAAACTGTGGTATAACAATCATTTAGGTGACAACCTGTGGATCCGGTAAGATTAACAAAAATCAAAGTTATAATGAAAAGAGATGCCTTGGAAGACTGCAGGGTCAAATGTTGGTAACGTAACACAGGCATCTCTGTTATCTTCCCTCCCATGGGGAGCTTGTTGACAATTTTAACTGCAAAACAGGAGACAGTCTCACCGGCCCAAACATATCTCCTAGCTGATGTGGGGGCGAAAAAACGCTGCACTATACATGTAAGTGGTAGGACAGCTGTGGCTCCAGTAAAAATATAAAAGGAGAGAAGAAAAAAAAAAAATTTTTGAAAAAAAAGGGATAACGGGATCCGTGATCCTGAGGATAGAAATCGGAAGGACACATCGGGGGAAAGTTGGTGAGAGACTATTTGTTATGTGGTCGGGATCTTTTAAGGCGGCCCGTGTTGTTGTCCATATGCGGCCAGCAAATAAGTCTCGTCCGAAACCATTCACTAAAACCCCGTCCACAGAAGGGAGGAGGGCGCCCTAAAGTGTGCAGACATAATCCACCAGTCGATCGAGGAGAAAAGTGAAGAGGGTATAGAAAATAAGGGATCACCGTTCAGATACGTGACCAAGCGTCGTGCAATGCTCGGCAACCGCCAGGTGGGAAAGAGACACGTATGAGGCAAAAGATTTAACAAATTAAGGAGATATATTTCAGTGTCCTGCCCGTGGTGGGGCATCTTGCCTCTCCAGCCATGTTATAACGGCTTCGGGGTCTTCGAAAAAAAGAGCGCGGCCGTCACTCTCTATTCTTAGACGTGCAGGGAACAGCATGGAGTATTTTAGGTGTTTGATCCTCAGGCGTCTTTTAGCTTCATTAAATCTCTGGCAGCGGCGCTGTACCTCCGCTGAAAAGTCAGGAAAGACCGCAACCTTCTTATTACCAAACGGAATGTTACCCTTCTCCCTGGCAAGGAGCAGTGCGGCATCCCTGTCCTTGTAATTAAGGAGCTTCGCTATGAATGTACGAGGGGGAGCTCCTGGGGGAGGGGGTTTAGCCGGCATACGATGTGCCCTCTCTACCGCCAGCAGCGGGGAAAAGGCCTCACGTCCATATGTAGTGACCAGCAAGTGTTCAAGGAAGATAGTGGGGTCCTTACCTTCCGTCCCCTCAGGGAGACCGATAAAACGGAGATTGCACCTCCTCAATCGGTTCTCCAAAAGTGATAATTTTAATGGATAATATGCAAGCTAATTGCCATAAAAAGTTTGGGGACCTGGGTCCATGGACTTTAATAATGTTTAAAAGTGAAACAATAAAAGTGAAATATTCCTTTACATTTCGTAACTGGGTGGGGGGGTGGGGGGGTGTGGATGTCTATAGTATGCCTGTAAAGTTGTGCATGTTTCCCGTATGTAAAAACAGTTTGAGAGCAAAATTAAATTTCCAAAGCAAAAAACAGTAATTTAAAAGTACTAGCAGTAGCTACAGAATTTAGAAACGTACCTTCTTTTTCGCGGCTACTCTCGGCTTCCGTTCGTATTGTGCCAAATCAGAACATTATGTTAAATCACACGCTCGTTCGACTGATATACACTGCCTATGCGTGAAAACTCCGCTCTCCGCACATCATGACGCCTTCGTTAGTACCGCGTGTTAGCTTGACATAGACAGCGTATTTTTTCTGTAATATTCCCCGCCCCTTCTCTCTTCAGTGCACAGTAAGGAGCAACATGGTGGAGACACAGGTGTGTGATGTGTCATCTTCTAGTGGGGTGGAAAGGCCAGAACCACAAACATCACGATCCAGGGGGAGGCGATGTAAGGCCACCAACATGTCCTTTGCTAAAATGGTGGAGATTTTACACAGGGAGGATTACGATGGGAAACATGGTCCATACGCCATCCAAATTTACTAAAGGACCAAATCCTGTCTCGTTTTGTGAGGACTCTGGAACGCAAGTTTGGGGTATAACGGAAGGAAGAACAATTGAGGAAGCGCTGGTCCGACATAAAAAACCGGGAGCCAGATCTGTATCTCAAAATAAAGAAGGTGCTTCGAAAAAGTAAGTACTTGTCGTTTGTTCCTATTTATGATTATTCACTTGCATGCTGCTCCATGTGCTTTTCTTTACTGTTGTACTTAATCGTTCGTAGGTAGGAAACAACGTTCGTAGAGACAAACAGTGATCGTTTGCCAAAAAATACAATGTCTTTAGCTGATATAGGGTTATGACTGTTTTGGTATAATTTGTCTGATTAAATGAAGTTTAAGACATTGTTGTCTAGATGTCTTTGAAATTTGAATGAATTGCTCAATAGATTCAGTGGAATATAAGGAGAGGACACTCAGCAGCTGTTTACACATCTGGACTCAGGAGCACTAGTGTGGGACACCAGAGAAACTTGGCCAAAAACGGTAAGTATTGCATTTTGGTTAAAAGGGAATTTTAATCATGTCTTCAACTTGGATCTCTTCCTAAACAGACAATTGTACACCACTTGAAAGCAATGTTTCATTTTCCTAACTCTGGCCACAAATATCTGTGTGCTAAGTATACCTTTTGTTTCTTTCTCATAGGGGATAAAAGACGCAGACAACAGGGTCGCCGGGACCCGTAACCCCGCCGGGACCCCCTAACCTCGCCAGGACCCACAACCTCACCAGGCTCAATTTGAACTGAGCCTCAGCGTCACTGAGGATGTGGAGGTAAGAGAGGTGGAGGAAGTGGGAGAGTGTACCCCACCAGGTGACTGTCTGACACCCCAGCTTCTGGTAATCTATGTATGCCTGCATATTTCTAACTACATGTTTTTTAACCCATTTTTAGGTGATGTGCTGGTTGTGGAACAGGAAGCGGAATGTTTCACGACGGACACGACAGATGGCCAAAAGGCTTATTGGGCAGATCATGGCCTGGAATGGCGAAATTGATGCCATGCATAATCGACCTGGACATCACGCAGCAGGAAATGAAGAACGTGATTGATGTTTTGAGTAGAATATAAACCCTTTTTACGTCAAAAAACATTTATCATGTTCTTCATTTCCTGCTGCATGATGATGTCCACATTCCAATTTGTATACATTGAACTTTGTAAGTTGTCTATGTTATGTTTTTAAACATGCCTATTTTTGTATACATTGAACTTTGTAGTTGTCTATGTTATGTTTTTAAACATGCCTATTTTTCAAAAAAAAAAAAGAAAAAGAAAAAAAAAATTATATATATATTTTCTTTAAAAAAAATACATATGTGTGATATTTGCATAGTTTTTTGAAGTTGAACTTTGTAAGTTCCAGAGTTATGCAAGTTCTGTTTTAGAACATGCCTGTTTCTGAAAAAAAAAAAATACAAAACGCACATGAATGTGCACAGATAAAAAATTTTAAACAAAAAACAATGTGTGGCTTCTTATTTCAATGCTCAATACCAGTACATTTGTTAAGTTGGTGTAGTTACATTGACAGTGTACTCTAAAATGTGTGTAGCCGAGACACAACACAATATAATAGTTAGCTCAAAGCGAGATTGTCACCTCATGTTGCACATCAGGTTGGTTTGCACTAGTGGCAAAAATGACAAAGATCAAGGCTATTTGCAAAGCTAGTAAACAGACATAAGTCAAATCATTAATCAGCAAGTAAATTTTGCTGCCAAGGCACTGCCCCTCTACCGACAAAGTAGTCCATATATTGTTCACGGAATCAATGGGGGGATGAGTACAGCGCTGCGCCAAAAAGTGTAAAGAAAATGTTATACAGTTAGCAGCTAACACACCTCTAGACATAGGTTGGGACAAACAGATACAAAAATAGTGTAGCGCTGTGTGTATAAACTTTTACAAAATTAAATGGTGAGCTAAATTCTAGCCATCCCTTACAGGTCTAGATAATCAACTAAGTCCTTCAAAATAGCATATGAAATACAGTGAATATAAAAAACAATAATATATTAAGTGCCTCAGTGCGAAGCGCCATCAACCTAGTGGGCGGAACGCGATGGCGCTTCGACTTATGAGATCCGGCCACACTGAGAGTGAGGCTTGGCGTGCATCTTGAACACTTCCGGTTTAGCCGGCCAGTTTACCATTGTAATTTATATCATTCGATCTGGACTCTATATATATTGGGGCTGGCGGTATAATACCGCTTATTGCTCCCTTTAAATTGTATGCTCATTTAGGTTAATCACCACCATTCTCAATAACCGGAAGTGATATCAGTTGTGCAACTTCCGGTATTGTGACACTCCCAGTGGGGGTCATTTCAGATTTAAATAGCGGTGAGGTAGGGGGGCTCCACACCCCAGATGAAGGCTTGTTAGCCGAAACATGTTGGGTGGACCCCTCACGATCACCGCGACTGACCTTTTTTGAGCTGTTTTGAGATCTCCTATTATGTGAGTGTTTTCTTTTTATTATTTAAATAAATTGATGTTTATAAACGATATTATGCCCATCATCCACTTGGCCTGTTGGACCGTTTGGGGAAGTTTGAAGCTGTGACGAGACCCCTCCCCATTTGAAGCTGAGGACATCTGACGACTTACCTTGCCAGACCTGATGGTCATTCAAGCTGTCTTAGACTTGTAAGACGTATGTCTTTTCAAGTCACCTGATTCCGGTAAGCCTCTCTTGATGCTTCGGTGATGGTCCCACCACACACCTAGACCCTCCATCCTTCTGTGGTTATTTATCTATCCATCTGTCAGAAGTGATTAATTTTGTTTACGAGGAAGCTTGGGAGTTTCATATTTCAATATTCAATCCTCATAGACTTTTGGTGGTGGCTTCCTATTTTTCACTTGGAATCCAATTGTCAACCTTCATGGACTATATCTGTTGATTGATTGGTCACTTATATATGATTTTTCTTCAATTTACCACACTGCTTTTTACTATTGGTTTATTATATTCACCGTATCTCAATTAATTTGAGGCACTTAATATATTATTGTTTTTTATACTCACTGTATTTCATATGCTATTTTGAAGGACTTAGTTGATTATCTAGACCTGTAAGGGATGGCTAGAATTTAGCTCACCATTTAATTTTGTAAAAGTTTATACACACAGCGCTACACTATTTTTGTATCCATATATTGTTCACGGACAAGACGGGCATTCTGGGAGCCCAAACCAGCACGCGCACTTTCCAGAGCTGGCATCACAGCCTCTTCAGCTGGTCGAGAAAAAGGCTCATCACTTTGCCCTGAGGCAATGTAGCTGGAAGCATTCCTCCTTAAACAATTATGGAGGATGCAGCAGCACAAAACTACATGATTAATTTTATATTCTGCCAAGTTTATGGCGGTTAAAAAGAGCTTAAATTTATTGGAAAGGATGCCAAATGCATTTTCCATGACCCTTTGGGCCCGAGAGAGGCGATAGTTGAAAATTCTTTGTTCTGGGGTTAGGTTCCTCATTGGAAAGGATTTTAGAATATGTTCCCCCAAAGAAAAGGCCTCATCTGCCACAAATACAAAATTTAGTGCCTCAATATTGTCCTGAGTATGTGGCAAATGTAAGGTCCCTTTTTGTAGACTATCATAAAATTCTGTACGCATCATCACACCTCCATCAGAGTGGCGTCCATTCATCCCAACATCAACGTACATAAACTCATAGTTGGCTGACACCACAGCAAGCAGAACTATGCTGCAAAACCCTTTATAATTAAAATAATATGATCCAGAGTTTGGTGGCGGGACTATCCTTACATGTTTGCCATCAATGGCACCTCCACAGTTGGGAAAACTCCATAAATTGGCAAACTGGGCCGCCACATCCTGCTATTGCTGGGTGTTTGAAGGAAACTGTGGAGTCAAACAAATAAAAAAAAGATACTTGAGAAAATAAAATTCCAACCATATTTGACACAAACATTGTGGGGCAACATAATATTATAACATTAAAATGTGTATTTACAAAAAAAGGATAAGTTATAATTATATGCTCCCTCACTACCTCTGGTGGCACATTCTAAAAATGTTAGGGGGGGTTGAATGGGTAGATGTTTTTGACAAGTAAACCTCTACACTTCCATGAGAGCTAAATGCATTAAAAATTAAGTTTAATTTTGCCTGACCATCCATCTTTAAAAGATTGGCAGGCCAGTGGACAGGTAAGAAGTGGCATAATCCACAAAAAAGAATGCACATTGTCCAAATCTATACACATTTTGACATACATCGGACAAAATAATAAAAATGTTTGTTAATTATGATTATTCATTATGATAAAGTTAAAAACCCAGGAAGTCAGCACAGGGATGGTGGAAGCCCCTCATAATGAAAACAGCAGAGGGATGGTGAGAGCCCCTCATAATTAACACAGCACAGGGATGGTGGGAGCCCCTCATAATGAAAACAGCACAGGGATGGTGGGAGCCCCTCATAATGCTAAATTCATCATAACGAACATAAAATGTGTACCTTTTGAAGGTAATCAGACAGGCCCTTGCACTACATGCTTTTGAGAATTTATGCAGCAATCTTAACTCAAAAAATAAGGTATACTGTGTATGTGTTTATCAAAATCAGCAGATAGAGTAGTTATATCAGTTGACTCAGTTTTTTTTTTTTTTTTTTTTTGGGGGGGGGGGGGATAAGTGTTTGCACCACCAAAAAGGGACTCTTGCACTCTGCATAAATTTAAGGACAGGAATAAAGTTGAGACACATTTTGGGGGGTGTTTAGGGTAAACATAAAAATGAAGCATAAAAATACAGTGTTGAGTTACTAGGCCAGGTGTGTATGGTTCCAGGGTAGCATGCTGGGGAGGTTAGTGAAGGAAAATATGCATGTAGGCCACCAAAAAGGTTACAGCATGCATGAGGACAAAGAGGACAAAAAATATAAAATACATTAGAAAACATGAAGGTGATATTAAAGCAAAAAACGTACACGAATATAGTCCTTCTGCAGGACTTGGATAATAGCACTACATGTCTCAGGAATAATGACTCCCAAAGCCTGGGGAGAGATACCAGTGATAAACTTTATGTCGTGGAGACTCCTCCCTGTCGCTAAATAACGCAAGGTGGCTATAAGCCTTTGCTCTGCTGGAATAGAAACCCTTATGCAGGTGTCCTGCTTCATGATATAGGGGAACAGCAAGGACAATAGTTGCTGAAAGCATGAGTGCGTCATCCGGAGATAATTCCGATAATCATTTGGATTATTCTCCTGCAGCTCACGCAGCAAGGACATATGGCTAAATTGGTCACGATTAAGTAGCCAAGTTTTGGCCCAAATACTCCTCATCCTATCACTCCGACTATTCCTGGACCGGGCTAAAGTCACAGCAAAAACTCCAAGCCCATAAACAGCACGCTCTCTCCTAGGATTGCGCAACATGGCTGGTTGCCCTACGAACGGTCAGAAACGCAAAGAAACACATGGAACTGAAAACCGGGAATCAGCACTGACCAAACGTCTACTAATTTGAAATTAGCAGAAGGAGCCCGAAGGGTGACGCCGGAGAATTGAACGTCCTCTTTTGAAGTGTTGTCAGTACGTTGTAACATCACTACGTTCGTGTTTGTTGCCTAAAAGTCCGATCGTGTGTATGCAATATAAGTTTGTGGGCAGCGCCCTTTGTACAAAAATCCACGGGAAAGTTTGTACAAGGTCCGATCGTGTGCACGGGCCTTTAGAGGGCTTTCTCATGAAGAGCTGGCTGCATTGGAAGATTTTTCATATATTTCATTGACAACAACTGCAAATGTTTACATTTCCCCTTACTTTCTGCCTGGTTAAGAATGGTCACCAGGACAAAAGGATGGGTAAATCTGTCCCAGCAGGGAGACATGCATAATACCCTGACTAAGGGTTCTTATCCTTCCTCTTCTGAAACTAAAACAACTGCCTTTAGATACACTTTTGAGATGTGTTATTTAGATTCAGGAAATGTAAAAGTCACAAATAATAAGACATTACAATGCATAAGCTACACTATATTGCCAAAAGTATTGTGACGCTTGCTTTTACACGCAGATGAACTTTAATAATAGGGTTTAATATTGCGTTGGCCCACCCTTTGCAGCTATACCAGCTTCAACTCTTCTGGGAAGGCTGTCCACAAGGTTTAGGAGTGTGTCTATGGAAATGTTTGACCATTCTTCCTGAAGCACATCTGTGAGGTCAGGCACTGATGTGGACGAGAAGGCCTGGCTCGTAGTCTCCGCTCTAATTCATCCCAAAGGTGTTCTATCGGGTTGAGGTCAGGACTATGTGCAGGCCAGTCAGGTTGCTCCACCCCAAACTCGCTCATCCATGTCTTTATGGATCTTTTTTGTGCACTTGTGCACAGTCGTGTTGGAACAGGAAGGGACCATAACCAAACTGTTCCCACAAAGTTGGGAGCATGAAACTTTCCAAAATGTCTTCGTATGCTAACACCTTAAGAGTTCCCTTCACTGGAACTAAGGGACCAAGCCCAACCCCTAAAATACAACCCCACACCATAATCTCCCCTCCACCAAATGATTTTGACCAATGCACAAAGTAAGGTCCATAAAGGCATTGATGAGTGAGTTTGGGGTGGAGGAACTTGACTGGCCTGTGCAGAGACCTGACCTCATCCCAATAGAATACCTTTGGGATGAATTAGAGCAGAGACTGTGAGCCAGGCCTTCTTGTCCACATTAGTGCCTGACCTCACAAATGCACTTCTGGAAGATTGGTCAAACATTCTCATAGACATATTCCTAAACCTTGTGGACAGTCTTCCCAGAAGAGTTGAAGCTGTTATAGCTGCAAGGGGTGGGCCAACTCAATATTGAACCCTATGGTCTAAGACTGGGATGCCATTAAACTTCACGTGCGTGTAAAAGCAGACGTCCCAATACTTTTGTTAATATAGTGTATATCATTGCATTAACCATGTTCTGACAGGCACACAGTTTTCCGTTTTCTCATCAGTGTTGGGTTTCCCTGGATTCCAGTTGGTGTGAGCAATTTTACATCATCATATGGGTATCTAAAGAAGCCTTTTGTCAATGTCATTTATACCCTGATAGGCGTTTCGGCTGCATTGACTGAGGGTGGAAAGAAAGGCAGGATTTTTTTTCAGTGTGAAACAGTGAAGGCATCTATCCAACCGCATTGGTGCAGACTTCTTTGGCTTCATTGCAGTTGCAGTTGCAATGCAGCTGCCTTAATTCCCAAGAGCTTGCCCACACACTGTGTGTAGGATACAGGCTTCTGGGAGATGTAGTTCTGGGTGTGTGCCTATCTCAATAGAAACTGATCTTTTAGCAACTTTATCTGCAGGATATTTACATGCCTGGTTATGGTGTCACACGGAGATATAAAAAGTGTTTTATGCTATAGGAACAAGAAAACAAAATAGTATTTGCCTCTGTAAGGCCAAAACGGACAATATTTTATCAAAAAATGATCAACGTGGACAATATTTTAGCAAAAAATGATTGACAATGTTACAAGAGAGTGATAAAAAAATTGAGTACAGTCCGTGATACTTTTTTTATTTGCACTAACATATCATTTTTCATACACGAGCTTTCGGGGTGTGTCCCCTTCTTCAAGGTCCAAGCAGTACTGATTCACAAAAGTTTTAGCAGAAGATAAAATGTTAAAACAAAAAAAAAAATCTCTGAGGGAAAGGAAAAAGAAAAACAAACACATACAAATCAATAGTATGGCAATGGTAATAAAGCTATCAGCAAGTGAGATAAGACAGAGGGAAAGCTATAGACTGGAGGGGGGGTATATAGCTTTCCCTCTGTCTTATCTCACTTGCTGATAGCTTTATTACCATTGCTGTGCTGTCACCTAGGTCTGTTGGCTTGTCTGGAGAACAACATGTGGGAGACTTCCATACAGTATGAGACTATTGTGTTTGGGGTCATCTTTCCCAGAGGGACTAATAGCAGTAACTGATGCATGACTTGACTGCCGCTGTGTTAGATAGAGAGGTGATGAGGAGATGAAAGTTGGAGGAAGGAGCTGTGGGATTCAAATGTAGATTGATTCCACAGTCAACATATAAACCTTATTGAAGACTATATGACAAACTGCCAACTCAGGTTGGCAGTTTGTGGTCACATAGATGTTTTCTGTCAGGTATCGCGTACAGCAAATGCTCATTTCCATGTGCAGGTCCTCATTTTTTTGCGCATGTGTGGGATTATGAGCATAGAAGCCTAACAAGATAAGCCAGGACTAGAGTGCGCACGCGGATGAGCATTGGGGCATACGTGCAGGCACATGCACATACATGTAGGCGTGCAAACACATCCACAGATCGCGGCGTCCAGCAGCCTATTTAAACTAAGAGTCTGCCTAGCCTCAGTGCTGGATTGTCTTCAGCTCTGGTTCCTGTGTTCCTGGTTCTTGAAAGTCTACTAACCTTGTTCCTGACCCAGCTACGTCTTATGCCCTGTACACACGGTCGGACTTTCCGACGGAATAAGTGCGATCGGAGCTTGTTGTCGGAAATTCCGACCGTGTGTGGGCTCCATCGGACTTTTTCCATCGGAATTTCTGACGCACAAAGTTTGAGAGCATGCTATAACATTTTCCGACAACAAAATCCGATCCTTTAAATTCCGATCGTGTGTAGACAAATCCGACGGACAAAGTGCCACGCATGCTCAGAATAAATTAAGAGACAAAAGTACTTGGCTATTGCCCCGTTTATAGTCCCGACGTACGTGTTTTACGTCATCGCGTTCGGAACGATCGGATTTTCCGACAACTTTGTGCGACCGTGTGTATGCAAGACAAGTTTAAGCCAACATCCGTCGGAAAAAATCCATGGATTTTGTTGTCGGAATGTCCGATCAATGTCCGACCGTGTGTACGGGGCATAACACTTCTCTTGGGTCACCCCTGCATGTTGTCTGCTGCTCACTTGTGTCACCGACCACGGCTGGATCTCTGACTGTCTCCACTTCCTGACCTGGTACCTCGCTGCCAGCACGTTACTGACTCCTGCCTGTTTCTGACCTTGAACTTGATCCTGACCCTGCACCTGTCTGCCTGGCTGCTGCTGAACAAGGCTTGTGACCAGACTCCATCCTATCACTGGAAGGACTCCTGTGTTTCCCAACTACAGCTCACTACAACAGCATCCTGGCACATGCGCCTTTCCACTGCCCTAGCAGTCCCTGTCTCCACTACTAGGGGTGCATGAATAGGAATTGTGCAAGAGTCCACCCTCGTTATCTCAGGCTCCACAGTCAGGTATGTGACAGGTGCTTCAGGTGAAATAAAAGTATAGGAAAAAAACAGGATCACCAGACCAAATAATAAAAGACCAATCACAAAACCTCAAAAGGACAATCCAACGTATTTTGGGGGTTCTAGAGGGACCCCTTTATAGCGGGCAAATGTCATCATTTCATTTTTACACCTTTAACCACTTGCTGACCGCCCTATAGCAGTTTTCCTGCTACAGGGCGGCAGCTCTGTGCAGGATCACGTATATATATATAAATATATACAGTATGTACTGTATATGATCCTGCACTTCCACCCACAGGGGGTGCGTGTGCGCCGCCGCCGGCCTGCTTCTGCTCTGATTCCCGATGTCCTCCGGCACCGATCATCGGTAAACAACTGAGAATCAGGATATACCTATGTAAACAAAGCAGATCGCTATTCTGACAGGGGGAAGGGATGGACTCTGCAAAGCAGGGACTAAAATCAATTTCTTCCCCTAGTAAAAGCGGCACATACAGTACACAAAAATGGCTAGGCACACAGTTAACCCTTTGATATCCCTAGATGTTTAGCCCCTTCCCAGACAGTGTCGTTCGTACAGTGACAGTGCATATTTTTAGCACTGATCACTGTATTAGTGTGACTGGTCCCCACAAAGTATCAAAGGTGTCAGTAAGTGTCCAATTGTCTGCCTCAATATTACAGTCCCGCTATAAGTCACTGATTACCATCATTACTAGTATAAAAAAAAAATAAATAAATAAAAAAGCCATAAATTTATACCATAGGTTGTAGGAGCTATAACGATTGTGTAAATCAATCAATATACGCTTATTGGGATTTTTTTACCAAAAATATGTAGTATATATTGGCCTAAATTTATTAAGAAATTAGATTTTTTACATTTTGTAATTGTATATGTTTTATAGCAGAAAGTAAAATATATTGTTTTGTTTGTTTCAAAATTGTTGGTCTTTTTTTTTGTTTTTTAATCGCAAAAAATAAAAACGCACCAAAAAAAGTAATCAAATACCACCAAAAGAAAGCTCAAAAAATGACATATATTTTATCTGGGTACAGCATTGCATGAGCACTCAATTGTCAGTTAAAGCAACGCAGTGCCGTATCGAAAAATATGGCCTGGTCATGAAGGGGGGTAAATCTTCCAAAGGTCAGGTCAATAAATTTAAGACCATTCAGATCCTAATGAGGAAATCTAAGCCCAGACAAAGGGGGTCTGTTAGAACTTTCATAACATGTTGGCTTGTCCTTTTGAGGTTTTATAAAATAATAAAGTTCTCATTGTTTCTCAGCATTTGGTTTGACGCTCCATTTTTTTTCCTGTGTCCCATTCTCAGAGAGAACAAAACGGAAAATTGTATCAAATACTTACTGTAATTTTCCTTTCCTGACGCCAAACCATGGCAGCATGCTAGTGATAGGCTCCGCCTCTCTTCCACTCCCTCAGGACCAGTGAATAGCATAAATTAAAGGCCTAGTTAGGCCCCACCCCATTCTTTGTAATTGGCTACATACCGAAACGTACAAGGGTGGGTCCGTATGCTGCCATAGTTTGGCATCAGGAAAGGAAAATTACGGTAAGTATTTGATACAATTTTTAGTTTTCCTGACGCCACCATGGCAGCATACTAGTGATAAATAACTAGCTGACAGGGTGGGTTCTACTTAATTAGAATGGGACAGAAGACGGAGCAGTCCTTTCTCCGCAGTCCACCCCCAGATCTACTCCGTACCGCTTGAAAAGGTATCCTGGGGCGACCATGATACTTCCCTGCAGATGAATTCCATGGACGCCTTCAAATGGGCAGCCCATGTGACCGAAACCGCTCTGGAAGAGTATGTATCCACTGCTGAAGGAGGTTCACGACCCCTCGCCCTATATGCATGACCAAACCTACTAAGTCCAGAAGGTAGCCTCTTTTCCCTGACAAATTCCAGCTGGAAAGATAAAAGGCTTATTACATGATCTGAAAAGGATAATTGTGGATGGGGATTTCAAGTTCTTTACACGTCCAATTTGTGTGAGTGATGCCCAGATGACTGTTAGATGGAGGGCTGTCGCTACCTTTAATACAAGATGATCTACCGGACACAAGTCTACACCTTCTGGAAAGAAAACAATATCTTTTTCTGAAGTTTTCTGAGCTTGAATCTCAGACATCCTTCTGCTTGAAGATCTTGCGATAGATACTGCCTAGTAGGTACAGTAATGTCACAAACTGAACACTGTTCTGTTGGAACAAATGGTCGAACTGATTTAAAATCCAGCAACACCGATAGATTCCACTGGGAAAGACCCTCTTTCGTGGTGGTCGAAACCTCCTAAATGTCTTCAAAATTTGTGCAAATGAAAGGATTTCCAGCTCATTTAAGCCTTGTTATTGCCAACCTAGTCAACACTTGCAATCTCAAGGAATATAGGCTAAGGCCAGGGCTTTTTTTCAGCCGGAACTCACCGGAACTGCGTTCCGGAACCCCTGGCAGCCATCTCCTCTCCTCTCCTGGGAGTGACATGTCTGCTGTCTGTACGATCATCAGATGCATGTCTCCCGTCCCTGCAGCTGCCTGTCTCACTCACACACAGCAGAACAAAGCTGTCTCCTCCCCCTCCTCCTTCTCATTCAGCTCTGTATACACACACAAGAGGAGGGGGAGCAGGAACACGCGCTGACTTCAGGTCTGTACAAACTTTTCTATGCTTTATAGATAGACAGGGAGGAGGGGGAGAGTGGCTGGGATGGGGAAGGAGGAAACGAAAACGATGTACACTTGGTGGAGTGATTGGGGGATTAGGAGGATATGTGCTTTGGTATGAGAAAGGACATATGCCAGAAATCAGTGAGGGATTAATTTGAAACCTGACAGCCCCTTCCAGCACTAGCTCCCCTCTCCACCCAGCACATTTCCAACCCCCGCCCTTCCAGCACCAGCCCCCCCTTCCAGCACTAGCTCCCCTCTCCACCCAGCACATTTCCAACCCCCGCCCTTCCAGCACCAGCCCCCCCTTCCAGCACTAGCCCCCTCTCCCCCAGCACATTTCCAAACCCCCCCTTCCAGCACTGGCCGTCCTCTCCCCCCCAGCACATTTCCAATCCCCCCTTCCAGTACTAGCCCTCTCCCCCCTTCCAGCACTAGCCCTCTCCCCCCTTCCAGCACTAGCCCTCTCCCCCCTTCCAGCACTAGCCCTCTCCCCCCTTCCAGCACTAGCCCTCTCCCCCTCCCAGCTCTAGCCCTCTCCCCCTCCCAGCACTAGCCCTCTCCCCCCCTCCCAGCACTAGCCCTCTCCCCCCCTCCCAGCACTAGCCCTCTCCCCCCCTCCCAGCATTAGCCCTCTCTCCCCCCCTTCCAGCACTAGCCCTCTCCCCCCCTTCCAGCACTAGCCCTCTCCCCCCCTTCCAGCACTAGCCCTCTCCCCCCTTCCAGCACTAGCCCTCTCCCCCCTTCCAGCACTAGCCCTCCCCTCCTTCCAGCGCTAGCCCTCTCCCCCCTTCCAGCGCTAGCCCTCCCCCTTTCAGCACTAGCCCTCTCCCCCCTTCCAGCACTAGCCCTCTCCCCCCTTTCAGCACTAGCCCTCTCCCCCCCTTCCAGCACTAGCCCTCTCCCCCTCTTCCAGCACTAGCCCTCTCCCCCACTTCCAGCACTAGCTCTCTCTCCCCCTTCCAGTACTAGTCCTCTCCCCCCTTCCAGCCCTAGCCCTCTCCCCCCCTTCCAGCACTAGCCCTCTCCCCCCCTTCCAGCACTAGCCCTCTCCCTCCCTTCCAGCACTAGCCCTCCCCCCTTCCAGCACTAGCCCTCTCCCCCCCATTCCAGCACTAGCCCTCTCCCCCCTTCCAGCACTAGCCCTCTCCCCCCCTTCCAGCACTAGCCCTCTCAACCCCTTCCAGCACTAGCCCTCTCCCCTCCCCTTCTAGCACTAGCCCTCTCCCCCCCCTTCCAGCACTAGCCCTCTCTCCCCCTTCCAGCACTAGCCCCCTCCCCCCCTTTCCAGCACTAGCCCTCTCCCCCCCTACCAGCACTAGTCCCCTCCCCCCCTTTCCAGCACTAGCCCCCTTCCCCCTTCCAGCACTAGCCCTCTCCCCCCTTCCAGCTCTAGCTCTCTCAGCACTAGCCCTCTCCCCCCTTCCAGCACTAGCCCTCTCCCCCCTTTCAGCACTAGCCCTCTCCCCCCCTTCCAGCACTAGCCCTCTCCCCCTCTTCCAGCACTAGCCCTCTCCCCCACTTCCAGCACTAGCCCTCTCCCCCACTTCCAGTTCTAGTCCTCTCCCCCCTTCCAGCCCTAGCCCTCTCCCCCCCTTCCAGCACTAGCCCTCTCCCCCCCCCTTCTAGCACTAGCCCCCTCCCTCCCTTCCAGCACTAGCCCTCTCCCCCCCCTCCAGCACTAGCCCTCCCCCCCTTCCAGCACTAGCCCTCTCCCCCCCTACCAGCACTAGCCCCCTCCCCCCCTTTCCAGCACTAGCCCCCCTCCCCCTTCCAGCACTAGCCCCCTCCCTCCTTCCAGCACTAGCCCTCTCCCCCCCCCTTCCAGCACTAGCCCTCTCCCCTCCCCTTCCAGCACTAGCCCTCTCCCTCCCAGATATTCTCCTTCTCACAGAGGGCATGATCATGGCATCTGGGACCCCGAGAGATGGAGGACATTTACCTTGGAGGCCCACACAAGCTCCTGCTTGACAAGCTAGTGGAGCCTAGTGCCAGAACTTGTTCCAGCACTGGACTCCAGGACTCAGTCCGGATTCATGGGAAGCTGGGATTTTGTTTAAATCTCAGGAAAGGCCCATTAAAACTGGGACAGTATGGAGGTTTGAATTTGGATTAGAAAGGGGGAAAGGATTTGTGTTTGTGGGGGAAAAGTTTGTACTGGCAGAGGGGATTTATGTGGGAAGATATGTGATGGAACTGGGGAGAGGACTTGTGTAAGAGGGGCTTGGAGGAATGAGGACAAGGGGAGAGGAATTGTTCCAGGATGGGGAACATGTTATGCTGGAAGGGGAGATTTGGGGGAGAGAATTTGTACTGGGAGGAGGATTTATGCTTGGGGGATGTTGGGGTGGGGTATTTTTGCTGGGATGAGGAGCTGTGCTGTGATATGGATTTGTGGGGTGGAAGGAGATTTGTGCTGGGAAGGGGGATTTTTTTTTTAGGGATAGCTTTGCAGAGACTGAGTTCATTCAGAGAGGAGTGCACTGTGAAAGAGTGTGGGGGAGGGGGAATATGTGCAGAGAGGTAAAGTTTGTGTGCGTTTAGCAGAGGGCAGAGTATTGTACACAGAGGAGAGCTTGGGGGAACTTGTGATGAAAGGGGAGCTGAGAAAGTATGTGTGTGGAGGTGGAGGGCGAGGTCAGCAGAGAGTAGAGCTGGGGGGCTTTGCGATGAGAGGAGAGCTAGGAGGGGATTTGTGATGAGAGGAGAGCTAGGAGGGGATTTGTGATGAGGAGAGCTGGGGGGGATTTTGGGGAATTTGTCTTATGTGATACATTTGGCGCCACTGTAAATCTCTCCTCTAAGGAAGCTGTGGCTGGGGGCGAGGTTTGGGTGTGGTTGGGGGCAGGGTTTGGGCGTGGTTGGGGCGGAGAGTTGGACAGAGGGTGAGTCCCTGCACCTTTTCTCTGAGAAAAAAAGCCCTGGCTAAGGCTCATGTCTAATCTGGTCTACAAGAAGTCCAGAACAGCTGTCACTGGAGGTGCAGTAGTATCAATATCTCATCCTGCTAAGAAATAATGCAAACTTGTCCCTGATTTTGGCATAGATGTTGTCAGTAAAGTGCCTTCTCACACTCCACAAGGTAGAGATCATCCTAGAGCAGGCTAGGTTCTCAAGCTTCCCCAATCAGTCGTCCTGTTTGCAGCCACGGCCTGCGTATGTGCAAAGGGGAATTGGCTTCTGTCTCATGAGATGAATAGCCACGAAAACTCAAGGCCCTCATTGTCAAAATGGAGGAATGGATATGACTACCATGTTCACTCTCGACAGTCTCAAGAGCAATCTCATTACGAGAAATTTTGTTGGAAAATATATATGCTAGATTGCAGATCCATGGAGAAAATCAAGGCATTTGTCCGTTCTGCCTTGGGGAGCGGAACTGATTCAGACATCCTCCTAAGTTTGAAATTGCTGTGAGAAGCAATGTAGCCTGTCTGTGGTTGGCCCTCCCTGTGGACCAGCTCATTTTTTTTGTGCCATACCTGAAAAAAACAGCAGGGGCCATTGAAGGAAAGCTCACCTGTCCCAGGAAGCAGAGGCAAGAACGATTCAGAGCCAGGCAAAGGAGGCTCTTCCTGACCAAACCTCAAGGGTCCTTTGAGCCGATTTCAATTTTCCCTGGAGATCTATAGATCTACCCTGTGACTCTGACCCTCATTACTAACAAGAGGGCAGCTTTTCCCAAAAGAAAAATGGCGGTCAGTACTCACGCCAGCCAGTGTGCATGTGCAGACCGGCGCAGTCCGTTTATCAAGAGTGCCTCTAGCACAGAGAAGACAGTCCAGCACAGGATAAAACAAGCAAAAGGGCAAACATAATCAAAAAATGGAGCCAAAGAAGGCACAGAAAAGGAAAAGATCAAGGTAAAAAGGGGAAACATATAGGGAGACAGAAAAGAAAGACAAAAAGGGATAGGCAGCCTTGTGAGATACAAGGGACCAAAGGAGTGAAATGAATGAACTAGCTGGCCCCCCAAGCCTCAGCCTGCAGACACTTACTGGCAGATTTCGTTCCTAAAGAGGATACACTGCAGGACCTCATCAAGACCCACAGAAGAGGTTCCCCGGCTGTTTAGCGCAATTTAGAAACCCGAGCGCTGGGACTTCGCACTGGGAGAGGCTCAACCCAGCCGGATGCTCTACGGAGGCAGAGGTGGGGACATAGTACTGCTTACTCTTCACTGGTGCATGGAGGTAGGTGGAAATAAAGAAAAAAGGGGTGGGGCCTAACTAGGCCTTTAATTTATGCTATTCACTGGTCCTGAGGGAGTGGAAGAGAGGCGAAGCCTATCACTAGTAGGGATGAGCCGAACACCCCCCGGTTCGGTTCGCACCAGAACCTACGAATGGACCGAAAATTTGCGCGAACGTTAGAACCCCATTGACGTCTATGGGACTCGAACGTTCGAAATCAAAAGTGCTCATTTTAAAGGCTAATTTGCATGGTATTGTCCTAAAAAGGGTTTGGGGACCCGGGTCCTGCCCCAGGGGACATGTATCAATGCAAAAAAAAGTTTTAAAAACGGCCGTTTTTTCGGGAGCAGTGATTTTAATGATGCTTAAAGTAAAAAAAAAGTGAAATATTCCTTTAAATATCGTACCTGAGGGGTGTATATAGTATGCCTGTAAAGTGGCGCATGTTTCCCGTGCTTAGAACAGTCCCTGCATAAAATGACATTTTTAAAGGAAAAAAAGTCATTTAAAACTGCTTGCGGCTTTAATGTCGGGTCCTGGCAATATGGATGAAAATCAGTGAGACAAACGGCATAGGTACCCTCCAGTGGACTTTGGGTCCTGTATGGATATTAAGGGGAACCCCGCACCCAAATTAAAAAAAGGAAAGACGTGGGGCCCCAAGGCCCTATATACTCTGAACAGTATACAGGCGGTGCAAACAAGACAGGGACTATAGGTTTGTTGTTAAGTAGAATCTGTTTGTAATTTTGAACTGGTACATTTTTAAAAAGTGTAGCTCCAGCCAAAAAATCTGTTTTCAAGCTTTTTGTAAGCCCTCACAGGGCCCTGCTGTGAAATATTAGATCAAGAATTGTAATTACATGCCCCTGTTGAACAGGGCCAGAAAAATTGGGCATTTGGTGATGGTAGTGCTGGTGCCACAACACTGTAAGTCCACACAGTTACTCTTGGTGGGCGCAGAAACGGGCCCTGCTGTGAAATATTAGATCAAGAATTGTAATTACATGCCCCTGTTGAACAGGGGCTGAAAAATTGGGCCTTAGGCACTGGTGCTAGTGCCATAACACTGCAACCCCTCACAGATACTCTAGTTGGAACGCAGGAACGAGCCCTGCTGCAAAGTATTGCATCAAAATTTGTAATTACACGCCCCTGTTAAACAGGGGCTGAAAAATTGGGCCTTAGGCACTAGTGCTGGTGCCACAACACTGCAACCCCTCACAGATACTCTAGTTGGAACGCAGGAACTAGCCCTGCTGCAAAGTATTGCATCAAAAATTGTAATTACACGCCCCTGTTGAACAGGGGCTGAAAAAATGGGCCATAGGCACTGGTGCTGGTGCCACAACACTGCAACCCCTCACAGATACTCTAGTTGGAACGCAGGAACAAGCCCTGTGTTAGGTACCTGGTAGGTGAGCCTGACTGTAGGAGAAGACCTCTCATACAACGCTGGTTCAGGAGCCACTGGAGTGGGAACAGTGGTCTCCTGAGCGCAGTGGGGTAGGAGTGCCTGTTGGAGTGAAGTCTCTGATGTAGAGGTAGAGATCCCTCCAGGGATAGCAGGTCTGCCGGTGAGAGGAGACTGGAACAGAAGCAGGCTGACACACTGGATGGTGGAACTTGCAGGTGAGAGGAGACTGGAACAGCAGCAGACTGATACACTGGAAGTGAGGAAGTCACTAGGCTGAAGCTGATGGTGCAACAGCAACAGGTAGGCAGGCACAAGCAGAGTCAAACAGTCCGGGTTGGCAGGCAACTGGCACACAGGTGATACAGCAGGCAAAGGCAGAGTCGGTGAGCAGGCAGAGGTCGGCAACGGTAGCAGATTCAGACGGCAGAAGAGTCAGGCAGGCCGGGTCGGGATAGGAGCAGGTCGGATGGTCAAACAAGCCGGGTCAATCAGGTAACAAGCAATCAGGATTCAGGTTTCAGGCAGAGTCACAGAGCTGAGACGAAGCAGCACTGTTCCCATGAAACAGGGGAACTTTTATGTGCTGGTTGGCGCCAAACCGGCGCTAACGCGGACGCGCGCGCGCCCGTGCTTGTGCACGCGCCCGCGCCGTGCACCCGCGCGTGCCCGAGCGCCGCGCCGACGCACGGCAACTGTGGTGGTTTGACGCTGTGTCTGAACAGGAGCGCGCTGGCTCCTAGACGCATGCAAACGCCCTGATCTGGTGCTGGTGGATCCCTGACATTGCCCCCCCCCAAGGGGCAGCCTCCGGATGCCCAACAACCTTTTCTTCTCAGGATGAGTAGCGAAATAGGTGCGTACTAAACGCCTAGCATGCACATTACTGTCCGGTTCCCACGAGTTACTTTCTGGACCATAACCTTTCCATTTGATTAAAAATTGGTTTTGCCCTTGCCTTCTTCTACAATCAAGGATAGCCTCAACCTCAAATTCCTCGCTGCCATCAACTACCACAGGTTCAGGAGGTCTTGTCCCTCTATCAGGAAAGGGATCAGGTATAGCAGGTTTGAGCAGAGATACATGGAAAACTGGATGAATTTTCAATGAATCAGGTAGAGTCAGTTCGTAAGACACTTCATTGATCTTCCTTCTAACTGGAAAGGGTCCCATGAATCTGGGTGCCAACTTCTTAGAAGGACATGCTAACTTGATATTAATGGTAGAAAGCCATACCTGATCGCCAATTTGTAAGTTCAGCTCCCCCCTTCTTTTCCGGTCGAAGATCTTCTTACCATCTGCCTGGGCCTTGGACACTGTTTTCTGCAATAACCGGCTGTTGTGACTGAGGAACTCCACTGTATTCTGTACTGCTGGGACCGAAGACTCTGAAAGGAAATCAGGTAAAAAGGTTAGGTGAAAGCCGTAATTGGCGAAAAACGGGGATTGACCGGTGGCAGAATGTTTGGCATTATTGTAAGCAAATTCTGCCAAGGGTAGTAGGGATACCCAATCGTCTTGTGTGAATGATGTGAAGCATCTGATGTATTGTTCCAGGGTCTGATTAGTCCTTTCCGTCTGACCGTTTGTTTGAGGGTGATAGGCCGAGGACAAGGCCAATTCAATCCTTAGGGTTTCACATAGGGATCTCCAGAAACGTGAAGTGAATTGAACCCCTCTATCAGAAACTATGTTTATAGGTACTCCGTGAAGTCTGATGATTTCCTTGATAAATATGCGAGCAGTCTCGGTGGCAGACGGGGTTCCCTTTAAAGGTAAAAAATGAGCCATCTTGGTTAGACGATCTACTACAACAAAGATAACTGAGCATCCTTCGGAGCATGGAAGTTCCACAATAAAGTCCATAGAAATCATTTTCCATGGTCTGTCGGGTACCGGCAATGGTTTCAATAGGCCCCAAGCTCGATTCCTGGATGATTTATTCTGGATGCAGATGGGACAGGAACTAACATACTTTTCACAAAAGTCCTTTAGATTGGGCCACCAGAATGTACGCTGCACTAGTTCCAGGGTCTTGCGGACTCCGAAGTGGCCTGCCAAAGGATGGTCGTGGAGAAGTGTTAAAACCTTGACCCGGACATTTTCAGGAACAAAAATTTGGCTTCCCTTCCAGAACAATCCATCTCTGCTCACTAAAGAGATTCCCGTTGGTCTGGCTGTTTCAGAGGATGCTTCTTTAATCAGGGAAAGTAAATCTGTTTGTAGCAGTAAAAAATTGTTTGCAGGTAAGATGGTGTCAGGAGTAGATAAGTCCTTGGGGTTGTCATGCATACGTGATAATGCATCCGGTTTAATATTTTTAGAGCCTGGACGGTATGTGATATGGAAGGAGAAACGTGAGAAGAACAGAGCCCAGCGAGCTTGTCGAGGCCTCAATCGTTTGGCAGATCGCAGGTACTCTAGGTTTTTATGGTCAGTATAGATTAGTACTGGATGCATAGCCCCCTCCAACAGGTACCTCCATTCTTCTAGAGCAGTTTTAATAGCAAGAAGCTCTCGGTCACCGACGTCATAATTCCTCTCCGCAGGGGAGAGTTTACGAGAGAAGAACCCTACAGGATGCATTATCTCCTTGTTACCCTTGCGCTGTGAAAGAATCGCACCTACCGCAATCTCAGAGGCATCAACCTCTAAAATAAACGGTAAGGAGGGTTCAGGGTGGCTGAGGATAGGTGCTGAAGTAAACAGTCTTTTGAGATTCTCGAAAGCGTCTTGGGCAAGTTGGTTCCAGGAGAAACGGATATTTTGTCTGGTTAACTGTGTGATAGGTGCAATTATGGCTGAGAAGCCTTTGATGAACTTTCTGTAGAAGTTTGCAAATCCCACAAACCGCTGCACACCCTTCTTGTCCACGGGGACCGGCCAGTCCAAAACAGCGGAAACCTTTTGTGGGTCCATCTTGATGCCTGTTGCAGATATGATTAACCCCAGGAATTGGATGCTATGTTGTTCAAACTCACATTTCTCTGCTTTTGCGTATAGGCTGTGTAAGCGGAGGCGACCCAACACCCTGCGGACATGTTCCTGATGCAGTTCACGGGATTCAGAAAAAATCAGTATATCATCCAAGTATGCAATTACAAATACGTCTAGGAAGTCCCTGAGGACGTCGTTAATCAGGTGTTGGAAGGTTGCAGGAGCGTTGCAGAGTCCAAAGGGCATGACCAGGTATTCATAATGCCCGAATCGGGTTCGGAATGCTGTCTTCCACTCATGTCCAGCCTGAATACGGATTAAATTATAAGCCCCTCTCAGGTCAAGTTTGGTGAAAATGACGGCAGTCCTTAATCTTTGAAAAAGTTCAGGTATTAAAGGTAAAGGGTACCGGTTCTTGACCGTGATCTTGTTTAGTTCACGATAGTCGATGCACGGCCGGAGAGACTTGTCCTTTTTGGTGACGAAGAATATTCCGGCGCCAGCTGGGGAGGTAGAATGGCGTATAAAACCTTTGGCCAGGTTCTCATCTATGTATGTCTTTAACACTTCCTGTTCTTTCTCAGATAATGGAAAAATGCGTCCAAAAGGTATTTCGGCTCCTGGCAGTAATTCGATGGGGCAATCGTATGGACGATGAGGTGGAAGAGAGTCTGCCCCTTTTTTACTAAACACATCAAGGAATTCATGATATTGCTTGGGTATGACCTGGCAAAGTTTCTGGTCGGTGTCCAAACAAAGTAGGGTGGAAGAGGGATCCGAATCCTTCTCAAAACAGTGTTCAAGACAGTAAGAGGATGAGAATTTTACTTCTCCAGATGTCCACTGAATGTAAGGGTTGTGGGCCTGCAGCCAAGGGATACCCAAGATGATGGGAAACATGGGAGAGGAGATGACATCAAGAACCAGCAGTTCCTTGTGTTGGGAGGAAGTAGAAGCAAGCAGAGGCAGGGTCTCCTTGGTTACTTGTCCTGATCTGATGCGGGATCCGTCCGCTAGAAATACGGCAAGTCCCTGGGTTTTGGCTCGTAAAGGAATGTTATGTTGGCTGGTAAAGTTTGAATCAATAAAGCAACTGCATGCTCCGGAATCAATGATGGCGTTGGTTGTTATAGTCCCTTCTTGCAGCTGTAAAGACAGAGGAATGGAAATGTGGGTAGAGTTCGCAGATAGGGCAGAGAGACTGGTAAACACGACAGACGGGCACTTACTTAACTTGACAGGACAGTTCAGTACGTAGTGTCCAGACCCACCGCAGTAGAGGCACAGATTGAGTTGTCGGCGTCGGGCCCGTTCTTCAGGCGATAATGCAGGTCGCATCAGGCCCAATTGCATTGGTTCCACGGAGTCAGATGAGACATTAGCTGAATTAAGACTGGGTGAAGGTGTATAGCGGGTTGCTGGAAGTGGTGCTCTGGTTGTCATCCAACTCGGGCGGGATTGAAGAGCAGATCGCTCAGATCGACGTTCCCGGATACGTCGGTCGATTTGGATAGTCAAGTTAATCAGGGCCTCGAGAGTGTTTGGTACACCCACTCGGGCAAGTTCATCTTTTAAACCCTCAGATAGGCCCAAGCGGAACTGGTGACGCAGGGCCGCGTCGTTCCACTGAGTGTCCGCACTCCAACGTCTAAAGTCCATGATATAGTCTTCCGCAGGTCTGCGGCCTTGCTGGAGTGTAAACAAAGCGGTTTCAGCTGTAGCAGTCTGTTGGGGGTCCTCATATATCTGTGCCATGGCTTCAAAGAAGGAAGATAAGGACTGGGTCAATGCTGAGTCCCCCTCAAGTAGACGATGGGCCCAGGTCTGGGGTTCCCCTTGTAGGAGGGAGATCACGAATCCCACTTTAGTGGCCTCCAGTGAGAAAGTTCGGGGCTGTAATGCAAAGAAGAGCTTGCATGCGTTGCGAAAGGCCCGGAACTTGGCCCGGTCTCCAGAGAATCTATCAGGAGTGGGAACCTTTGGTTCAGGTGGGAGCATCACTACGGAAGGGCCAGGAACTGACTGTGCCGGGGTTGCAGCTGAGGAGGAGGCCACGGGGTTAGACCCTGCAAGGTGCTGGACTTGTCCTTCCAATCTGCTGTAATTGTCCTGGAGGGATTGGATGGCTTGGCTAAGAGCCGCAAGGTGGGTGCAGATCTCCTTTAATGGAGAGGAATCTCCTGCAGGCTCAGTCATGGCTGCTTCGTACTGTTAGGTACCTGGTAGGTGAGCCTGACTGTAGGAGAAGACCTCTCATACAACGCTGGTTCAGGAGCCACTGGAGTGGGAACAGTGGTCTCCTGAGCGCAGTGGGGTAGGAGTGCCTGTTGGAGTGAAGTCTCTGATGTAGAGGTAGAGATCCCTCCAGGGATAGCAGGTCTGCCGGTGAGAGGAGACTGGAACAGAAGCAGGCTGACACACTGGATGGTGGAACTTGCAGGTGAGAGGAGACTGGAACAGCAGCAGACTGATACACTGGAAGTGAGGAAGTCACTAGGCTGAAGCTGATGGTGCAACAGCAACAGGTAGGCAGGCACAAGCAGAGTCAAACAGTCCGGGTTGGCAGGCAACTGGCACACAGGTGATACAGCAGGCAAAGGCAGAGTCGGTGAGCAGGCAGAGGTCGGCAACGGTAGCAGATTCAGACGGCAGAAGAGTCAGGCAGGCCGGGTCGGGATAGGAGCAGGTCGGATGGTCAAACAAGCCGGGTCAATCAGGTAACAAGCAATCAGGATTCAGGTTTCAGGCAGAGTCACAGAGCTGAGACGAAGCAGCACTGTTCCCATGAAACAGGGGAACTTTTATGTGCTGGTTGGCGCCAAACCGGCGCTAACGCGGACGCGCGCGCGCCCGTGCTTGTGCACGCGCCCGCGCCGTGCACCCGCGCGTGCCCGAGCGCCGCGCCGACGCACGGCAACTGTGGTGGTTTGACGCTGTGTCTGAACAGGAGCGCGCTGGCTCCTAGACGCATGCAAACGCCCTGATCTGGTGCTGGTGGATCCCTGACACCCTGCTGCAAAGTATTGCATCAAAAATTGTAATTACACGCCCCTGTTAAACAAGGGCCGGAAACATTGGGCCTTAGGCACTGGTGGCGCCCAGAACCAAAAATGTTCTTACAAGCTATCAGCATGATCATTGAGGAGGAAAAGGATAATTACTCAGGATAGTCACTCAGCATCAGCATAGGCAGTCTTTGAAGGGATCTGAGATTTAAAAAAAAAATTATTCGGTTACATCAGCATCAGGTGCTTGGTAGCTGGTGGTGATCCAAGACTGATTCATTTTTATGAAGGTCAGTCGATCGACCGAGTCGGTGGAGAGACGCACCCTGTGATCGGTTACAAAGCCTCCAGCAGCACTGAATGTGCGTTCCGAAAGAACGCTGGATGCAGGGCAGGCCAGTAGCTCAATTGCATACTGTGCAAGCTCTGGCCAGTGATCCATCCTCAAGACCCAGTAACCCAGAGGATTTTCGATAGGAAAGGTGTCCAAGTCAGATCTTGCCCCTAGGTATTCCTGCACCATGTAAAACAGACGCTGCCGATGGTTGCTGGAACAGATTATACCTTGGGGCTGCGGACTAAAAAATTGTCTGAACGCATCGGTCAGACGGCCACCTTCTCCACCGCTCCTTCTTTGACTGACCGAAGCCTCAGCAACACGTCCAGAAACAGGAGTTTGTAACCTCCCAGTCTCTGGGAACGTGTTGCACAGACCTTTCTGCAAGGCCTCCCGAAGATGTTTCATCCTTTGCTCCCTCTGCGACGGCAAGATAAGGTCCGCAACCTTACCCTTGTAATGTGGATCGAGGAGGGTTGCCAGCCAGTATTGGTCCTTCTCCTTGATACCACGAATACGAGGATCCTTCCGCAGGCTTTGCAGGATCAGGGAGGCCATGCAGTGTAGGTTTGATGAGGCATTCGGTCTGGAGTCCTCTGGGTCACTAAGGACGATATGGTCCGCAGCCACCTCCTCCCAGCCACGTACAAGTCCATGTGTTTCTTGGGAATGATACCTTAAAAACTGCTGCTGATGCTGAGTGCCAGGCTCCACCTCCATACTGACACAATCCTCCTCCTCCTCCTCTTCCAGTGTGATCGGCGGGCACGCAGGAACACTGTATAGATAAAGGGGGCCTTGAGAGCTAAGGAAGTCCTCCTCTTACTGCCTCTGTTCTGCCTCAAGTGCCCTGTCCATTATTCCACGCAGCGTGTGCTCCAACAGGTGGACAAGGGGGACAGTGTCACTGATGCATGCACTGTCACTGCTCACCATCCTCGTGGCCTCCTCAAATGGTGACAGGACAGTGCATGCATCCCTGATCATGGCCCACTGGCATGGGGAAAAAAAAACAAGCTCCCCTGACCCTGTCCCATAGTCGCACAGGTACTCATTGATGGCCTTCTGCTGCGTGTGCAGCCGCTGCAGCATGGCCAACGTTGAGTTCCACCTGGTGGGCATGTCACAGATTAGGCGGTTCTTGGGCAGGTTAAATTCCTTTTGGAGGTCTGCCAGCCGAGCACTGGCATTATATGACCGGCGGAAATGCACACAGACTTTCCTGGCCTGCCTCAGGACATCCTGTAAGCCCGGGTACCTGCCCAAGAACCGCTGCACCACCAAGTTAAGGACGTGAGCCAAACAGGGCACATGGGTCAGTTGTCCCTATTGGAGGGCGGAGAGGAGGTTGGTGCCATTGTCGCAAACCACCATTCCTGCCTTAAGTTGGCGTGGCGTCAACCACCTCTGAACCCTCCCCTGCAGAGCTGACAGAACCTCTGCCCCAGTGTGGCTCCTGTCCCCCAAGCACACCAGCTCAAGCACCGCATGTCATCTTTTGGCCTGCATACTTGCGTAGCCCATTGAACACCTACGGAGCACCGCTGGTTCCGAGGACAAAGCACAGGAAGAGGCCATGGAGGAAGAAGAAGAGGAGGGGGTGGAGGAGAGAGCTGTGTCACAATCATTAGTAGTGGCATTTTGGAGGCGTGGTGGCAAAACAACCTCCAACACTAGTGCACCTTGTCCTGCATCCTTCCCAGCTTCCAGCAGAGTCACCCAATGCGCGGTGAAACTTAGGTAACGTCCCTGTCCATGCCTGCTGGACCATGAGTCAGCGGTAATATGCACCTTACCGCTAGGGATGAGCCGAACACCCCCCTGTTCGGTTCGCACCAGAACATGCGAACAGGAAAAAAGTTCGCTCGAACACGCGAACACCGTTAAAGTCTATGGGACACGAACATGAATAATCAAAAGTGCTAATTTTAAAGGCTTATATGCAAGTTATTGTCATAAAAAGTGTTTGGGGACCTGGGTCCTGCCCCAGGGGACATGGATCAATGCAAAAAAAAGTTTTAAAAACGGCCGTTTTTTCAGGAGCAGTGATTTTAATAATGCTTAAAGTCAAACAATAAAAGTGTAATATCCCTTTAAATTTCGTACCTGGGGGGTGTCTATAGTATGCCTGTAAAGGGGCGCATGTTTCCTGTGTTTAGAACAGTCTGACAGCAAAATGACATTTGGAAGGAAAAAACTCATTTAAAACTACTCGCGGCTATTGCATTGCCGACAATACACATAGAAGTTCATTGATAAAAACGGCATGGGAATTCCCCCCAGGGAAACCCCGAACCAAAATTAAAAAAAAAAAAAAATGACGTGGGGGGGTCCCCCTAAATTCCATACCAGGCCCTTCAGGTCTGGTATGGATATTAAGGGGAACCCCGGCCAAAATTTAAAAAAAAAATGACGTGGGGTTCCCCCTAAATTCCATACCAGACCCTTCAGGTCTGGTATGGATTTTAAGGGGAACCCCTCGCCAAAAAAAAAAAAAAAAACGGCGTGGGGTCCCCCCAAAAATCCATACCAGACCCTTATCCGAGCACGCAACCTGGCAGGCCGCAGGAAAAGAGGGGGGGACGAGAGTGCGGCCCCCCCCCTCCTGAACCGTACCAGGCCACATGCCCTCAACATTGGGAGGGTGCTTTGGGGTAGCCCCCCAAAACACCTTGTCCCCATGTTGATGAGGACAAGGGCCTCATCCCCACAACCGTGGCCGGTGGTTGTGGGGGTCTGCGGGCGGGGGGCTTATCGGAATCTGGAAGCCCCCTTTAACAAGGGGACCCCCAGATCCCGGCCCCCCCCCCTGTGTGAAATGGTAAGGGGGTACTTACCCCTACCATTTCACTAAAAAACTGTCAAAATAGTTAAAAATGACAAGAGACAGTTTTTGACAATTCCTTTATTTAAATGCTTCTTCTATCTTCCTTCATCTTCTTCTTCTTCTGGTTCTTCTGACTCTTCTGGTTCTTCCTCCGGCGTTCTCGTCCAGCATCTTCTCCGCGGCGTCTTCTATGTTCTTCTCCTCGGGCCGCTCCGCACCCATGGCATTGGGGGGGAGGCTCCCGCTCTTCTCTTCATCTTCTTCATCCTCTTCTCTTCTTCATCTTCTTCATCTTCATCTTCTCTTCTTTTCTTCTGCGGGCCGCTCCGCATCCATGCATGGAGGGAGGCTCCCGCTGTGTGACGGCGTCTCCTCGTCTGACGGTTCTTAAATAACGGGGGGCGGGGCCACCCGGTGACCCCGCCCCCCTCTGACGCACGGTGACTTGACGGGACTTCCCTGTGACGTCACGGGAATGCCACAGGGAAGTCCCGTCATGTCCCGTGCGTCAGAGGGGGCGGGGTCACCGGGTGGCCCCGCCCCCCGTTATTTAAGAACCGTCAGACGAGGAGACGCCGTCACACAGCGGGAGCCTCCCTCCATGCATGGATGCGGAGCGGCCCGCAGAAGAAAAGAAGAGAAGATGAAGATGAAGAAGATGAAGAAGAGAAGAGGATGAAGAAGAAGATGAAGAGAAGAGCGGGAGCCTCCCCTCATGCCATGGGTGCGGAGCGGCCCGAGGAGAAGAAGATAGAAGACGCCGCGGAGAAGATGCTGGACGAGAACGCCGGAGGAAGAACCAGAAGAGCCAGAAGAACCAGAAGAAGATGAAGGAAGATAGAAGAAGCATTTAAATAAAGGAATTGTCAAAAACTGTCTCTTGTCATTTTTAACTATTTTGACAGTTTTTTAGTGAAATGGTAGGGGTAAGTACCCCCTTACCATTTCACACAGGGGGGGGGCGGGATCTGGGGGTCCCCTTGTTAAAGGGGGCTTCCAGATTCCGATAAGCCCCCCGCCCGCAGACCCCCACAACCACCGGCCACGGTTGTGGGGATGAGGCCCTTGTCCTCATCAACATGGGGACAAGGTGTTTTGGGGGGCTACCCCAAAGCACCCTCCCAATGTTGAGGGCATGTGGCCTGGTACGGTTCAGGAGGGGGGGGGCCGCACTCTCGTCCCCCCCTCTTTTCCTGCGGCCTGCCAGGTTGCGTGCTCGGATAAGGGTCTGGTATGGATTTTTGGGGGAACCCCACGCCGTTTTTTTTTTTTTTTTTGGCGCGGGGTTCCCCTTAAAATCCATACCAGACCTGAAGGGTCTGGTATGGAATTTAGGGGGAACCCCACGTCATTTTTTTTTTTTAATTTTGGCCGGGGTTCCCCTTAATATCCATACCAGACCTGAAGGGCCTGGTATGGAATTTAGGGGGACCCCCCCACGTCATTTTTTTTTTTTTTAATTTTGGTTCGGGGTTTCCCTGGGGGGAATTCCCATGCCGTTTTTATCAATGAACTTCTATGTGTATTGTCGGCAATGCAATAGCCGCGGGTAGTTTTAAATGTGTTTTTTCCTTCCAAATGTCATTTTGCTGTCAGACTGTTCTAAACACGGGAAACATGCGCCCTTTACAGGCATACTATAGACACCCCCCAGGTACGAAATTTAAAGGGATATTACACTTTTATTGTTTGACTTTAAGCATTATTAAAATCACTGCTCCTGAAAAAACGTCCGTTTTTAAAACTTTTTTTTGCATTGATACATGTCCCCTGAGGCAGGACCCGGGTCCCCAAACACTTTTTATGACAATAACTTGCATATAAGCCTTTAAAATTAGCACTTTTGATTTCTCCCATAGACTTTTAAAGGGTGTTCCGCGGCATTCAAATTTGCCGCGAACACCCCAAATTGTTCGGTGTTCGGCGAACTTGCGAACAGCTAATGTTCGAGTCGAACATGAGTTCGACTCGAACTCGAAGCTCATCCCTACTTACCGCTGACCGCCCTGTCCAGCAAGGCATGGACATTGCCTTCCACATGCCGGTAGAGAGCCAGAATCGCCTTCCGTGAGAAAAAGTGGCCTTTGGGTACCTGCCACTGAGGAACCGCACATTCCACAAACTCACGGAAGGGGGCAGAGTCTACCAACTGAAAAGGCAGCAGTTGAAGTGCTAGCAATTTTGCCAAGCTAGCATTCAACCGCTGGGCATGTGGATGGCTGGGAGCGAACTTCTTTCGGCGGTGCAGCAGCTGGGGCAGGGAAATTTGCCTGGTACAATCTGACGCTGGTGTACTGAAAGCAGATTGCCCACAAGTACTTGGCTGTGACACACCTAATTCTACACCTTCATTCCTCTCAGTGCAGGTCTCAGAGAGGACTGAAGGTATAGTGGGGTTGGAGATCTCAGCTGATGAGGAGCAAGGAGAGGTCCTCTTTGTTCTTTGGTGTGGGTCACATGCGGAGCTTTGGGGTGTGATGCAGTCAGTGTGCTGCCCTTAGGCTGGCCCCTGGAGGGCATCCTGCCTCTTTGGTGATGTGCCTCCTCCTCCTCTCTCCTATAAGGCACCCACGTTGAGTCAGTGACCTCATCATCCCCTCCCTCCTCATCACTGGAGCAAACCTGGCAGTATGCTGCAGCAGGGGGAGCATGACTGCCAGATTGCTGTCCTTCTTGGGCACCCCCTCTGTCCATGCTCACGTTACTGCCTTCATCTAGCTCAGTATCATCATCAGAGCCTTCTAAACGCTGGGCATCCTCCTGGAGCATGTACCCAACACTGTGGTCAAACAGTTCGAGGACTCCTCAGGAGGACATTCTGGGGCTAGGGAAGGAGTCACTGATGCCATTAAGCCGAGGGAAGAGGCCGTGTTGGCAGCTGCTTTGCCAGACAAAGTACTCTGAGCATGGGTGAGAGAGGATGAGGAGGATGAGGACGGCTTGGTCATCCACTTGACCAAGTCTTCCGCATGTTGCGGCTCAACACGGCCAGCTGCCGAAAAAAAGGCCAAGCGTGTCCCACGGCCACGTGCTGATGAGGATGCACCGTCTCCACGACCAGCACTGTTGCCTCTAGACACAGAGCCTGCTAGCCCTCTTTTATTGGCTTGTGACTGTCTGCCTCTCCTTGTTGGCCTTCCAGACATACTAATGGCCTGTAGCTGCACTAAGCTGGGATATATATATATATATATATATATATATATATATATATATATATATATATATATATATATATATATATATATATATATATATATATATATATATATATATATATATATATATATATATATATATATACTGATACTGCAGCTAGCACAATCAACTGCCTGCCTGTAGTATGAGAACACCACCCACCTTCTACAGGTAGCTTTAGCTGAATACTGTGAGGAGGACGCACTACACTAACTTGTAGCTTATTTAGCTGCCTGCAGTAGTGATAGGATTAGGAAAACACCACCAACCTTCTACAGGTAGCTTTAGCTGAACACTGTAAAGAGGACGCACTACACTAACTTGTAGCGTATTTAGCTGCCTGCGGTAGTGATAGGATCAGGAAAACACCACCAACCTTCTACAGATAGCTTTAGCTGAACACTGTGCAGAGCTCGCACTACACTAACTTGTAGTTTTATCTGAACACTGTGAGGAGGACACACTACACTAACTTGTAGCTTTAGCTGAACACTGTTCAGAGGACGCACTACACTAACTTGTAGCTTTAGCTGAACACTGTGCAGAGGTCGCACTACACTAACTTGTAGTTTTAGCTGAACACTGTGAGGAGGACGCACTACACTAACTTGTAGCTTTAGCTGACCACTGTGCAGAGGTTGCACTACACTAACTTGTAGTTTTAGCTGAACACTGTGAGGAGAACGCACTACACTAACTTGTAGCTTATTTAGCTGCCTGCGGTAGTGATAGGATCAGGAAAACACCACCAACCTTCTACAGGTAGCTTTAGCTGAACACTGTGCAGAGCTCGCACTACACTAACTTGAAGTTTTAGCTGAACACTGTGAGGAGGACGCACTACACTAACTTGTAGCTTTAGCTGAACACTGTGCAGAGGTCGCACTACACTAACTTGTAGTTTTAGCTGAACACTGTGAGGAGGACGCACTACACTAACTTGTAGCTTATTTAGCTGCCTGCGGTAATGATAGGATTAGGAAAACACCACCAACCTTCTACAGGTAGCTTTAGCTGAACACTGTGAGGAGGACGCACTAAACTAACTTGTAGCTTATTTAGCTGCCTGCGGTAGTAATAGGATCAGGTTAACACCACCAACCTTCTACAGGTAGCTTTAGCTGAACACTGTGCAGAGCTCGCACTACACTAACTTGTAGTTTTAGCTGAACACTGTGAGGAGGACACACTACACTAACTTGTAGCTTTGGCTGAACACTGTTCAGAGGACGCACTACACTAACTTGTAGCTTTAGCTGAACACTGTGCAGCGGTCGCACTACACTAACTTGTAGTTTTAGCTGAACACTGTGAGGAGGACGCACTACACTAACTTGTAGCTTTAGCTGAACACTGTGCAGAGGTCGCACTACACTAATTTGTAGTTTTAGCTGAACACTGTGAGGAGGACGCACTACACTAACTTGTAGCTTATTTAGCTGCCTGCGGTAGTGATAGGATCAGGAAAACACCACCAACCTTCTACAGGTAGCTTTAGCTGAACACTGTGCAGAGCTTGCACTACACTAACTTGAAGTTTTAGCTGAACACTGTGAGGAGGACGCACTACACTAACTTGTAGCTTTAGCTGAACACTGTGCAGAGGTCGTACTACACTAACTTGTAGTTTTAGCTGAACACTGTGAGGAGGACGCACTACACTAACTTGTAGCTTTAGCTGAACACTGTGCAGAGGTCGCACTACACTAACTAGTAGTTTTAGCTGAACACTGTGAGGAGGACGCACTACACTAACTTGTAGCTTATTTCGCTGCCTGCGGTAATGATAGGATTAGGAAAACACCACCAACCTTCTACAGGTAGCTTTAGCTGAACACTGTGAGGAGGACGCACTAAACTAACTTGTAGCTTATTTAGCTGCCTGCGGTAGTAATAGGATCAGGTTAACACCACCAACCTTCTACAGGTAGCTTTAGCTGAACACTGTGCAGAGCTCGCACTACACTAACTTGTAGTTTTAGCTGAACACTGTGAGGAGGACACACTACACTAACTTGTAGCTTTGTCTGAACACTGTTCAGAGGACGCACTACACTAACTTGTAGCTTTAGCTGAACACTGTGCAGAGGTCGCACTACACTAACTTGTAGTTTTAGCTGAACACTGTGAGGAGGACACACTACACTAACTTGTAGCTTTAGCTGAACACTGTGCAGAGGTCACACTACACTAACTTGTAGCTTTAGCTGAACACTGTGCAGAGATCGCACTACACTAACTTGTAGTTTTAGCTGAACACTGTGCAGAGGTTGCACTACACTAACTTGTAGTTTTAGCTGAACACTGTGAGGAGGACGCACTACACTAACTAGTAGTTTTAGCTGAACACTGTGAGGAGGACGCACTACACTAACTTGTAGCTTATTTAGCTGCCTGCGGTAGTGATAGGATTAGGAAAACACCACCAACCTTCTACAGGTAGCTTTAGCTGAACACTGTGAGGAGGACGCACTACACTAACTTGTAGCTTATTTAGCTGCCTGCGGTAGTGATAGGATCAGGAAAACACCACCAACCTTCTACAGGTAGCTTTAGCTGAACACTGTGCAGAGCTCTCACTACACTAACTTGTAGTTTTAGCTGAACACTGTGAGGAGGACGCACTACACTAACTTGTAGCTTTAGCTGAACACTGTTCAGAGGACGCACTACACTAACTTGTAGCTTTAGCTGAACACTGTGCAGAGGTCACACTACACTAACTTGTAGTTTTAGCTGAACACTGTGAGGAGGACGCACTACCCTAACTTGTAGCTTTAGCTGAACACTGTGCACTACACTAACTTGTAGTTTTAGCTGAACACTGTGCAGAGGTCATACTAAACTAACTTGTAGCTTTAACTGAACACTGTGAAGAGGACGCACTACACTAAGTGTAAATAGTCTAGCTGCCTGACTGTGGTACTAATAGGATCAAAAGAACACTAGCAATTTTCTTCAGGTAGCTGTAAATACTGTAACAAGACAAGCCTGCCTGTCAGTAGCAAGATAACAGGAACGGATCTAGCTAAACTGAATACAGTGTATATATATATATATATATATATATATATATATATATATATATATATATATATATATATATATATAAATATATATACACACAACACCTGGGATGCATATATATACACAATACACTGTAAGTGCAGCTAACTCACTGACTCTCCTGCCTAATCTATCTAACTTAAATCGAATGACACTTTCCCTCTATCTATCTCAACGCCGGAACACATACTACACAGGGCCGCCGTGCAGGCGGACTTATATAGTGTGGGGCGTGTACTAAATCCCCTGAGCCATAATTGGCCAAAGCCTCCTTGGCTTTGGCCAATTACGGCTCTCTGTTCAGACGGCGCTGTGATTGGCCAAGCATGCGGGTCATAGTGCATGCTTGGCCAATCATCAGCCAGCAATGCACTGCAATGCCGCAGTGAATTATGGGTCGTGACGCGCCACACGAATTTGGTGCGATCGGCCCATATCGTTCGCAATTCGGCGAACGGGCGAACAGACGATGTTCGAGTCAAACATGGGTTTGACTCGAACACGAAGCTCATCCCTAATCACTAGTAAGCTGCCATGGTGGCATCAGGATAGATTACAGCGCACACATACAAAAATGACATTTAGATCACGCAAGGCTACTTAAAACAGCTGAACATATTCAAAATATGGGGAGTTGGTCAAACTATATGGTCACATAGTGCTAAGCCCATTTACTGCGTCATTCTCAGAGAGGGGGTAATGTTAACATCTAAGCTATTCTGAAAAAAAACATCCTTTAAAAAATAAACATGCTCAGATAATATAAGGAAATGTCAAAAAACTGACACCATGTGTAAAAGAATTTCAGAACGTCTGCATGTAAGAAGTTTTTACAACACTTTCTTTAAATCAACATTGTACAACCTGTTCACTCCATAACTGTTTGTCTTGGTATGGTGACAGGTCAGTAAAGTTCATTAAACACTGTCGTAAATGTGTACATAAATAAATAAGCCATCCTTTATGCCAAGGCAAAAGTTTATTGTACGGCAATACAAACATATACAAAAGAAGTACACTCACTCGCCACTTTATTAGGTACACCCTGCTAGTACCGTGTTGGACCCCCTTTTACCTTCAGAACTGCCTTAATTCTCCACCACATCCCAAAGGTGCTCTATTGGATTGAGATCTGGTGACTGTGGAGGCCATTGGAGTGCAGTGACCTCATTGTCCAGTGGTGAGATGATTTGAGCTTTGTGACAAGGTGCATTATCCTGCTTGAAGGAGCCATCAGAAGATGGGGACACTGTAGTCATAAAGGGATGGACATGGTCAGCAACAATACTCAGGTAGGATGTTGCGTTTAAACGGTCCTCAATTGGTACTAAGGGGTACAAATTGTGCCAAGAAAATATCCCCCACACCATTACACCACCACCACCATCCTGAACCGTTAAAACAAGGCAGGATGGATCCATGCATTCATGTTGTTTCCGTCAAATTCTGAACCTACCATCTGAATGTCACAGCTGAAATCAGACCAGGCAACATTTTTCCAATCTTCTATTGTCCAATTTTGGTGAGCCTGTGCGAATTGTAGCCTCAGTTTCCTGTTTTTAGCTGACAGGAGAGGCATCTGGTGTGGTCTTCTGCTGCTGTAGCTCATCTGCTTCAAGGTTCGATGTGTTGTGCATTCAGAGATGGTATTCTGCATACCTTGGTTGTAACGAGTGGATATTCAAGTTACTGTTGCCTTTCTATCATCTCGACCATTCTGCCCATTCTCCTCTGACCTCTGACATCAACAAGGCATTTTCCTCCACTTAACTGCCGCTCACTGGAGATTTTCTCTTTTTTTGGACCATTCTCTTTAAATCCAAGAGATGGTTGTGTGTGAAAATCCCAGTAGATCAGCAGTTTTTGAAATAATCAGACCAGGCCGTCAGGCAACAACAAACATGCCACGTTCAATATCACTTAAATCCCCTTTCTTTCCCATTGTGATGCTTGGTTTGAACATCAGCAATTCGTCTTCACCCTGTGTAGATGCCTAAAGTTGCTGCCATGTGATTGGCTGATTAGCAATTTGTGTTGTCAACAGGTGTAGCTAATAAAGTGGCCAGTGAATGTACAGTATTTTATGTAGCACCCTGGTGTTTAGGCAGGGTTGCTCCTAAATTTACCTGCCAGGTATAGCTGCCTTGGCCTTGTTGAGCATCAATTGATTTCACTCCAAGTCTGTAATTGCTGCACTTCTCTCTTTTGCCACTTGGTGGCATTAGATATGAGAATGGCAATGAAAGGTAAGGTTATGGGTAAATGGGGTATCCCAGCCAATGGGCAGGGGTTTTCTTGAATCCCTTGGCCTGCTGGGAGAACCTATGTATTTGGGTGGAGTCAGGTGATCAGTGCTCTGTATATAAACGACAAATATTCTGCGCAGATAAATTTCAACAGTTTTTTTAAAAAACAAAAGAAAAACAGTCCTGTATGTGAACAAAAAGAGAGCCTCCTAGGTGCAATAATGGGCAAGAACAGTAAAGTGGTGATTGCAGCCCATCCACAACAGATACTCCAGCCCAGGGGCGTCGCCATAGCGACCCCGCATTCAGCTCCAGGGGGGGCACGCAGCTGCTTACTATGAGCTGTCATCTTACATGCTGCATTTTACAGTCACGAAATCTTGGAAACAGAATCCAGGTCCGGTCCACCTTGTGTCTCCTAGGGTCCCGGCCACACCAGACCACACCCCTCCTCAGTTCTCTAATGTGGGAACAGCCAGATATAGCACACACACACTGCCCCCCCCACAGCACCTGTCCTGACTGCCAACACTCAGACAGTTAGAAAAGTTGAGGAAGGGTGGCATGTCATTACTAGGATGGTGGGAGGAGGGAGGTGGAAGACATGTCATGTGTAATTATCAGGACAGGGGCACTTATAATTACCTGGGGGGGACATTTGTCATTCCTCGGAGGTGGACAGGTCTGACAGCGATTGTATTACATAGAAACACCCCTCACAGCATCTCCTCGGATCTTACAGCACTTGATATCTAGTAATTCCTTCCAATAGATCTTTAGATATCCTCCTCTCATCCGCTCATCAATGGTCATATGCAATAAGAACAATCCTCATGGTGTATAGCAGAGGCAGCTGGTGCTCAAAATTTTTTGGGGGGGCGCAAACTGAAAAATTCTGAAAAAAACCCCATCAATTGCAGCCTCATTGTGCCATCAAACGTAGCCACTGTGCCATCAATTCCCGCCACTGTGCCATCAATTCCCGCCACTGTGCCATCAATTCCCGCCACTGTGCCATCAATTGCCGCCACTGTGCCATCAATTGCCGCCACTGTGCCATCAATTGCCGCCACTGTGCCCATCAAATACAATCACTGTGCCATCAATTGCCGCCACTGTACCATCAAATGCAGCCACTGTGCCCATCAAATGCAGCCACTGTGCCATCAAACGCAGCCACTGTGCCATCAATTGCCCATCAAACGCAGGCACTGTGCCATCAATTGCCCATCAAACGCAGCCACTATGCCCATCAAATGCAGCCACTGTGCCCCATCAAACACAGCCACTGTGCCCATCAGACGCAGCCACTGTGCCCATCAAACACAGCCACTGTGCCCTATCAAACGCAGCCACTGTGCCCCATCAAACGCAGCCACTGTGCCCCATCAAACGCAGCCACTGTGCCCCATCAAACGCAGCCACTGTGCCCCATCAAACGCAGCCACTGTGCCCCATCAAACGCAGCCACTGTGCCCCATCAAACGCAGCCACTGTGCCCCATCAAACGCAGCCACTGTGCCCCATCAAACGCAGCCACTGTGCCCATCAAACGCAGCCACTGTGCCCCATCAAACGCAGCCACTGTGCCCATCAAATGCAGCCACTGTGCC
This sequence comes from Aquarana catesbeiana, assembly GCF_042186555.1. Lineage (NCBI taxonomy): Eukaryota > Metazoa > Chordata > Amphibia > Anura > Ranidae > Aquarana > Aquarana catesbeiana. The sequence goes on from NC_133331.1 coordinate 269,435,687, forward strand.
CATTAAACGCAGCCACTGTGCCCATCAAACACAGCCACTGTGCCCTATCAAACACAGCCACTGTGCCCCATCAAACGCAGCCACTGTGCCCCATCAAACGCAGCCACTGTGCCCCATCAAACGCAGCCACTGTGCCCCATCAAACGCAGCCACTGTGCCCCATCAAACGCAGCCACTGTGCCCATCAAACGCAGCCACTGTGCCCCATCAAACGCAGCCACTGTGCCATCAAATGCAGCCACTGTGCCATCAAACGCAGCCACTGTGCCAGCAATTGCCGCCACTGTGCCCATCAAACACAGCCACTGTGCCCATCAAACACAGCCACTGTGCCCCATCAAATGCTGCCACTGTGCCATATCAAATGCTGCCAGTGTGCCCCCCGCCAGTCGTCTGCACTTACCTTGTCTTGGTGGGACAGCTCCTCGATGTCTTCTCCCATCCTCTCTTCCTGTCCTCTGCTGATTGGATGCCTAATAGGCGTCCAATCACAGCGCATGTCATTTCAGCCAATCAGATGACGGGTAACAGATCTGCGCACCTGATTGGCGGAGAGCTAGTTTAGTGTTAGGAAAGCGAATATCCATTCGCTTTTCTAACACACCTGAGTGACCTGCGAGCGCCCAGCATGGCACTCGCAGGTCACGTTTTTTGACGCCTATTAGAGCCTATGGCTCTAATCAGGTGCTTCAAAAACACCCCACGCTGATGCAATTCAGACGCCCAGCGCCTGAAAATGAGCCGGGCGCCTGAATAGGGGGTGGCGGCGGCCATAGATAGATTTATGCAATGCATGAATCTATCTATTGGTACTAGAGGGGATGGCAGGAGAGAGGGGGTGGCGCCCTTAGGGAAGCACCGCCACTGGTGTATAGTAGTTTAACCACTTCAGCCCCGGAAGAATTTACCCCCTTCCTGAACAGAGCACTTTTTGCGATTTGGCACTGCGTTGCTTTAACTGATAACTGCGCGGTCGTGCGACGTTGTGCCCAAACAAAATTAGAGTCCTTTTTTTTCCCAACAAATAGAGCTTTCTTTTGGTGGTATTTGATCACCTCTGTGGTTTTTATTTTTTGCGCTAGAAACAAAAAAAAGAGCGACAACAAAAAAAAATCGCAATAAGCGTATATTGATTGGTTTGCGCAAAAAATTAGAGACAAAAGAGGAATAGAAAGCCAACCTATGTAAAAGAGGGAGAGTGCCACATCCGATAAATGTATCAAGAAATGCGGAAAGATTCCCCTAAGTGGACTTTTAAGGCACTCAAAGTAGTAAGGCATTAAACAAGAGTATATAAAAAACTACATAAATTTTATGGAAAATACATTAAAAGCAGTTGCAACGAGATTAATTAATTAATCCATACAATACATATATAGTGCTATGAAAAGCATGTAGCGAATTCTCCTTACACCCAACGCGTTTCGGTATATATGTCTAGTCCTTCTTCAGGGGTGTGGAGACTTAGAAGAAATTTATCTAAGATGAAATTGAATGTACAAAAATCAGTTTAAACAAACCTAAGGCAAAGGGTTCAAAAACAATCATTGATTCCAGACTTTCATATTTTATCACTTACATATGGTTGATTGATAGAGTAGTTTAACCACTAGCCTACCGCCCACCGTCATATGACGGCGGGACGGTAAGCCTCTTGTTCTGGGCGGACGTCATATGACGTGAGCCCGTTTAAACAGGGCATGCGCGCGATCGTGAGCGCGCAGCCCTGTACTGTCGGTGGTGGCGTGTCACCGAGACACCGCTCGTCACCGACAGGGGTGAACAGCCACTGGGCATGGCTGTTTACCACGTTATCGGCCGTGATGAAGTCACGGCCGATCACTAATGGTACATCCCCGCATTGCACGGCGCATGCGCGCGATCGTGAGCGCACTGCGCGTGCACGTCAGTGGCGGCGTGTTCCCCGGGAACACTGCTCGTCACCGATGATAGTACACAGCCATTGGCCAGGGCTGTGTACCATGTGATCGGCTGTGATCCATTCACAGCCGATCACTAACTGTAAACAAAGAGCTGTCACTAGCTTCTCTCCTCACACACCGTTTCCAGTGTGAGGAGAGAAGAGCCAGGAGCAGTGAGTTACAGATCTATGTATTGTAGTGTCTGCACCAACACCACACCTGTCCCATCGCCCCCTCAATTGTCATCTGTCACCCAACAGTTACCCCATAAAAAGTGCACCTGTCACATAGAGACTGCCATCAGTGACCATCAGCGGTGCATCCGTCACCCATCAGTGACCTGCCCTGTCACCCGTCACCCACCAGTGACCGTGCCCTGTCACCCATCAGTGACCATCAGCGGTGCACCCGTCACCCATCAGTGACCGTCGCCTGTCAGTGACCGTCACCTGTCAACAATCTGTTACTATCACCTATCACCGTCCGTGGCCTGTCACCCATCAGTGACCGTGCCCTCTCACCCATCACCCATCAGTGACTGTGCCCTGTCACCCATCAGTGACCATCAGCGGTGCACCTGTCACCCATCAGTGACCATCGCCTGTCAACTATCTGTGACCATCGCCCATCACACCATCACCTCTCAGTGAACGTCACCTGCCACCCATCGCACAGCCCATCAGTGACCGTCACCTGCCACCCATCTGTCACCCGTCGCACAGCTATCCGCCACACAGCCATGTCCAAAAGAGGATATACTAGTGAGGAGGCGTTCCAGATCCTCTCTATGACTGATGAGAGTTCTCATCAGAGTCAAATTCTGATCCCGAATCAAATTCGGCATTTGAACCGATCGAGAGTAGCAATGATTCGGATGAAGAATGGGTCCCTACTAAAAGGGCACGACACTCTGGAAACCAGGAAGCCGCCAGCAACCAGGATTATATTCACAGGTCCAGTACCAGCTCTGCTGCCAGAAATAGGCCCCAGGAAGAAAGGCCCAGTACCAGTGCTGCCGCCAGCAATAGGCCCCAGGAACAAAGGCCCAGTACCAATGCTGCCACCAGAGATAGGCCCCGCGCACAAATGCCCAGTACCAGTGCTGCCACTTCACACCTGAGTACCAGCACAGGAAATTCAACTCCCCCAACTACTGGAGTGTCCCGTCCCCCAAGAGCCAGGGCTGCTACCTATATGCCAGATGGTCTTGCCAACCCAACATGGCTGCCTTCCAACTCGGGATCACCAAATATTCCCCCTTTTACAGCACAGCCAGGTGTGCAGACCAACACCCAAAATTTTACAGAGATCAATTTTTTCACCTGTTTTTGCCCGACACTTTGCTGCAGTTCATTGTGGACCAGACAAATTTGTATGCCCAGCAGTATATTGTCAGCAACCCCCAATCATCTTATGCCCGTCCGTTTGAGTGGAGAGTTTGAATTTGGAGGAGTTCAAATTGTTTTTGGGCCTCACCCTAAATATGGGGCTTACAAAAAAAAAATGAAGGACATACCTATTGGTCCACCCACCCCATCCACCATATGCCCATGTATTCTGCCGCAATGTCCAGGTCCCGATATGAGATGATTATGAGATTCTTTCATTTTAACTTCAACACCCAGTGCCCTCCCCGCAATCATCCAAATTCCGATAAGCTATACAAGATTCGCCCACTGATAAATGTATTTTCCCAACGATTTGCAGAACTCTATGTCCCCGAGAAGAATATATGTGTGGATGAGTCCCTGGTACCATTTTCAGGCCGGCTAGGAATAAAACAATATATTCCTAGCAAAAAGGCCAAATATGGAGTCAAATTTTACAAGCTGTGTGAGAGAGACACGGGATATGTATATGCGCTCCGCATATATGAGGGAAGAGATTCCCAGCTCCAGCCCCCTGAGTGCCCGGCCTACATGGGCACAACTGGAAAAATTGTATGCGACCTGGCTTACCCACTTCTGAAAAAAGGCTATCATATATACCTGGACAACTTTTATACCAGCCTGCCCCTTTTCAGACACCTATATATCAAAAAAACTCTGGCCTGCGGAACCTCAAGAAAAAATAGGAAGGGCTTCCCACAATCCATAGTGAACAAAAAGCTGCAAAGGGGGGAAAGAGCAACACTGAGATGTAATGAAGTGCTGGCCTTGAGGTGGAAGGATAACAGGAACGTGCACATGATGTCCACCATTCATGATGACACTACAGTTGTAGTTCAGCGAAGACGAGGTCCCATTGAAAAACCGACATGTGTCCAAGACTATAATCTCTACATGGGGGGGGTGGATTTCAATGACCAAATGATTCAGCCCTATTTGTCAATAAGGAGGTCCCAAATCTGGTACAAGAAGGTAGCAATATATCTAATCCATTTGGCCATTTACAATTCCTACATAATCTACACAAAATCCACAGAAAGCCCCGCCCCCTTCCTAAAATTCATAGAAGTAGTAGTCACGTCCCTCATCTATCAACAAAGACCCCTCCCAGAAGGACTTCGTTCTGATGCTGATAGCCGACTTCATGAACGCCACTTCCCGTACAACCACCATCGGAAGCAGGCCGAAGACGGCAAAAAAGATATTGCGTGTGCAGCAGAAGAGGTTTTCGAAAAGATACCAGCTTCCATTGTCCCCAGTGTCCCTCCCAACCTGGCCTTTGCATTGGTGAATGCTTCGAACTGTATCATACATCCCTAAGTTATTAGCCCATATTTTCCCCATTTTCGCTGATCATTTTCCATGCTTCCCCAAATAACCATGCCACTACCTTCAATGTGAACTGACCCTGGCCTGCTTTTTGACTATGCCTCTGCCTACCGTTTGGACTTCTTCCACATGAACTGACCCTGGCCTGTTTTGACTATGCCTCTGCCCACTGTTTGGACTGCTTGCTCGTGAACTGACCCTGGCCTGTTTTGTGACTATGCTTCTGCCTACCGCTTGAACTGCTTGCACGTTAACTGACCCTGGCCTGTTTTATGGACTATGCTTTTGCCTACCGCTTGGACTGATCTGTTGCCCTGCTACTATAGTACACAGGGGTCTCACATATGTGAGGGGCTCCAGAATAGTTTTTCCGGATGGAGATAACAATTTTTTTAGTTTTCTCCCGGTTTTGTAATTTCCGGATTAGGGTCTGGAGTCCGGAGGCTTCATAGAGATTTGGGTGGGTCGAAGCCTCTACCCCTGTGCCCCTGTGCACAGGTCTTACCCGATTGCGGCCCTCAGCCTTCTGCTGACTTACTGCCATCATGCCTTTGCCTGCCGCATGAACGGACCACACCTCTGCCTGCTACCTAGACTATGCAAATAATTCGCTGTAGCAAGAGGCAGTATGTTTATGAAGGGCTGGAGAGCGGTACAATAATGAGTGTCTGCAGGTAACAGTGTACCAGGACCAATATTATGGCTGTGCTGGCTGTCTCTGCCTGGACAATTCCTATGGACTGTGCTGTGCCGACTATAGACAATATTCCTGCCTGCTGCCTGGATAGTTAATATTGCTGTCGCTAAGCACATCCCTGCCTGCTGCCTGGACCAGTGCTCTCTTCTGTGGACACTACTAAAAGCACAGGTAATACTTTTTTTTTTTTATCCTTTCCGCAATAGAATTTATTTTGGATTGTAATTCTTGGTATGTACATGCTATGTGTTAGAAATATGAAGGGCCTTCAAAAATGATAGGTTGCCAGGAAATTATCTATGTAATGTATGCTCCTAGAACGCCTGATGGTGCTACCTGGATGTTGGGCCTCTGTATGTGACCAAGCTGTGTAAAAGTCTCACACATGTGGTATCCCCATACTCAGGAGGAGTAGCAGAATGTATTTTGGGGTGTCATTTGTGCTATGTGTTGGAAATATCTTATAAATGGACAACTTTGTGTAAAAAAAATGCGTTTTTATTTTTTTCCACATTTTCCAAAAACTGGAAAAAAAATAACCGTTCAAAAGACTCATTATGCCTCTTAGATTATAAAATTAAATAAAATAAAATTGCGCTTGGAAAAAATATTAAATACCAGTGAAGAAAAAAATCAAAATATGAATAAGGATAAATTAACTCCTAGACACAAATAAGGAAATATCGTGAAAGATTAAATTCTATACAGCTGCGGTTATAAGTGGGGCACACCAATGGAATAAATAGAACAGGAAACCGCGCTAAAAACAATAATGAGTGAAGTCCAATTATCGATTGATGAAACAAAGTCCAACTATAGTCCAGAACAAACAATAAATTTCTCTTTGTGATGAGATGGGGAAAAATATAGTATAACTGTGTGGTGAACTGCTTACCAGAACGTAAGCCCAATCAGACAGATGGCTTAAACCCAGCCCAGGCCTTTAGGAGCGCTCCAATGGGCAGGATCCGTCGCGCTCATGCAGCAAAAACGGGTCCACGTAGGGTTTAATCAGAAAAAAATACAAAAACCATAGCGTGATACTGACATAGTAATGCAATAAATCAAAAAAAGGAAAATTGTGTTCCCACAAATAATCATGAAAATACAGCACGTCGCCCTGTTGTGAACGGGAGCTGTTTAAGTGCCGGCCGGCATTGCTGTTATTCGTTGTTTTTAATGTAAGTGTTTGCTTTTTAATAAATCGGAGTCTCAACGTTATCACGCTATTGGCTGTTTCTCCTCTTTGAAAATATATGCATATTTGAGCCTGTGAAGAGCCTGCAAGGACGGGATCGGGGTGACTCCGCCAAGGTTTCGTTCGGGCCATTTCCAATTAACCTTCTGGTGAGCAGGAACCCCTATGGGTTCAATTTAGTTTATACTCTGGGTCACGCAGAGGCAGTAAGCCTACCGCTGATTATAACTTCACCAGTTTGCCATCTGGCAAGCGGCCTCGTGTGTCTGTGCACCTGGTGTGTTTTCTGTTTTTTGGCATTTTTGTCTGCTCTTCAATTTTAACCTCTGGTAAACAGATACACTTGGTGCTTTAAATTTCACATCCAAGGGCACTACTCATTGCATGTTGCATGTCACCAATTTCACGTTCCTGTATATGCTGTGCATACAGGGTGTATTTATGATTTTCATGATTATTTCTGGGAACACAATTTTCCTTTTTTTGATTTATTGCATTACTATGTCAGTATCACGCTATGGTTTTTGTATTTTTTCTGATTAAACCCTACGTGGACCCGTTTTTGCTGCAGGAGCGCGACGGATCCTGCCCATTGGAGCGCTCCTAAAGGCCTGGGCTGGGTTTAAGCCATCTGTCTGATTGGGCTTACGTTCTGGTAAGCAGTTCACCACACAGTTATACTATATTTTTCCCCATCTCATCACAAAGAGAAATTTATTGTTCTGGACTATAGTTGGACTTTGTTTCATCAATTGATAATTGGACTTCACTCATTATTGTTTTTAGCGCGGTTTCCTGTTCTATTTATCTCTTAGATTATACGTTGGGGTGTTTGCTTTCCAAAATGGGGTCATTTTGTGGGCAATTCCATTGTCCCGGTGCTCCAGGGCCTTCAAAAGTGTAATAGGTGGTTGAGAAATGAGATGTGCAATTTATGCTCGTAGATCGCCTGATGGTGCTACTTCAATGTTGGGCCTTTGTATGTGGCCAGGCTGTGTAAAAGTCCCACACATGTGGTATCGCCATACTCAGGAGGAGTAGCAGAATGTATTTTGGGGTGTAATTTTTGCTTTGTATTTGCTATGTGTTGGAAATATCTTATAAATGGACAACTTTGTGTAAAAAAAATGCGTTTTCATTTTTTTTCCACATTTTCCAAAAACTTCTGGAAAAAAAATAACCGTTCAAAAGACTCATTATGCCTCATATATTATACATTGGGGTGTTTGCTTTCCAAAATGGGGTCATTTTGTTGGCAATTCCTTTGTCCTGGTGCTCCAGGGCCTTTAAGGCTATGTTTCCACTAGTGCGTCCCCAAAGTCGCGCGATTTTGCCGCGATTTTTTACCGCGATTTTACTGCGACTTTTTACCGCGATTTGAAGCAATGCCTGTATCTATGGACCTCAAGTCGCATCAAAGAGGGACCGAAGTAGTGCAGGGACTACTTTGAAGTCGCTGCGACTTGAAGTCGCACAGATATGAACGGTACTCATTGGAAATCATGGGAAACAATTTGTCATGCGACTTTTCAGTCCCAAGTCGCATGAAAAGTTGCACTAGTGGAAACAGAGCCTAAAAGTGTAATAGGTGGTTGAGACATGAGATGTGCAATTTATGCTCGTAGATCGCCTGATGGTGCGACTTCAATGTTGGGCCTTTGTATGTGGCCAGGCTGTGTAAAAGTTCCACACATGTGGTATCCCCATACTCGGTAAGAGTAGCAGAATGTATTTTGGGGTGTAATTTGTTGTATACATATGCTCTGTGAGAGAAATAACCAGTTAATATGACAATTTTGAAAAAAAAAAAAAATCTTCCTTTTGCAAAGAATTGTGGGAAAAAATTACAACTTAAAAAAACTCACCATGCTACTTACTTAATACCTTGGAATGTCTACTTTGTAAAAAGGGGTCATTTGGGGGGTATTTGTACTTTTCTGACTTGTTGGTACCTCAAGAAATGAGATTCACCTGATGTACTTAAGGCCTGATCAGATGTTTTCAATTTTCAGTGATTGGCACCATAGTTTGTAAACTCTATAACTTTCACAAAGACCAAATAATATACACTAATTTGGGTTATTTTTACCAAAGATATATAGCAGTATATTATAAACAGTGTTTAAAAATAATCTAAAAAACAGACTAGAATGTCACACTAAACGGCGCTAATGTTGAGCAAGATATAGTAAACATGTGGCCAACTACACATGCAAAAAAAGTCCTTAAAAAGAAAGAAAAGAAGTGGTGCAGAGTTCAGAGTGTACTTCATAAAGCGTTCATCAGGTGATGATGGAAACAGTTCCTCAGCGTGCACCTTCCACCGATCACTCCAAATTCCACCCGGTGCGTACACACTTCCCACAGGGGGTCAAACTCACCAAAGCTAGAGAATAATAGAACCTCCAAGAGAACAGCAATTCACACCACCAGCTGCTGTTAACACCACTCCAGAGGGATCTCATACGTTCAGGGTTCACAATAGGTCAAAAAACAAAGAGAGAGGCGCACATAGCGTAATCCTGTTTTATTGACTAAAAACCCCTTACATCAAATACACACACCCCTCTTCAATAAATATACGTACATCAATGTTCATATTAAACTTGCAATCAGTAAAGCAGATAGTAAGGAGCGTAGGTACTTCACCACAGCAAGCCAATAACGCTGCCCAGGGACCGTCAGCCACTTCCTGGTTTGTGTAGTTGGCTAAGGTGGAGCGCACACGTCACTTCCTACGTCGCGTAAGCCACGCCCTGACGCGTTTCGTTATATCCTGACTTCGACAGAGGGCGTCAGTGTGACATTCTAGTCTGTTTTTTAGATTATTTTTAAACACTGTTTATAACATTTATGAAGCGATCTTTTTAAACGGCTGCTGTTTTTGCCTTAGGGCTCTAAACCTCTCTTGCATTTTTGCAAATTTGGGTTTTTTCTTATTTTTATATATATAATTGTGTGTCTGTATTCAGAGCAGTATCGTGTCCTGGCGCTGAGTGGTGTATCTGTAGGCCTAGTGATAACACCGATTTTTAATATAGCAGTATATAGCAGAAGAAAAATTACTAATTTGCTAAATTTTATGACAAAAACAAAGAAAAAGGCAATTTTTCACAAAATTTACGGTCTTTTTTTATTTATAGCACAAAAAATAAAAACCCATTATTGATTAAATACCACCAAAAGAAAGCTCTATTTGTGTGAAAAAAAAGGACACAAATTTCATTTGGGTACAGTGTTGCATGACTGAGTAATGGTCATTCAAAGTGTGAGAACACCGAAAGCTGAAAATTGGTCTGGGCAGGAAGGGGGTTTAAGTGCCCTGTATTGAGGTGGTTAACAATGTTCCGTTGATTTCCATAAAAGCTTGCAATGGGAATAGCATGAAATTTCAAACTGGTAGTAAGGCTGTCATAGACTCAAAAAGTGTGTATTCGGATGGTCTATGCGGGGAGAAGTAGGATATGAATATCACAGGGGGACCGGGGAGGGGAAGGGTCCCTCATGCACTCCACGGCAGCGGTCTGGCCAAAGGAATATACTGAGGCAAAAAAGGAATCCCTGGGAGTAAAAGAGAGGGTGAGAATGGAAGTATTAAATAGTAGAAATAAATGTATAATTCAAGTTAATATTTATATTTATGTCTTCCTGGGTAGTATAGTCAGTGTCATGAAAAAAAGATGGAGGCAGTAAATATAATCTCCAAGGGAAAGGAGAGATATTGGTAGATAGTGTAAAGGTGTATGAGTGTTTAATATTTATTTTGGTAAAAATGTCAAATGGTTATCTATGTTTCTATATGAAGTGCGCAAAAAATTATAGCGTCTACAAAATAGGGGATAGTTTTATGGCATTTTTATTTTTTACTTTTTCTTTAGTAGTAATGGCGGCAATCTGCGATTTTTATCAATACTGAGACATTATGGCGGACACATCGGACATTTTTTACACTATTTTGGGACCATTGTCATTTATACAGCGATCAGTGCTATAAAAATGCATTGATTACTGTGTAAATGACACTGGCAGTATGTCCTAGGGAGTGATTCTAACTGGGGGGAGGGGCTACTACTCACATGACAGCGATCACAGCTCTCGATGACAGAGAGCAGTGATCTCTGTCCTGTCATTAAGCAGAATGGGGAAATGTTTTGTTTACAAAAGCATCTCCCCGTTCTTCCTTTCCGCGACACGATCACGGGCACTCAGTGGAAATCGTGTCCGTGGGACCCATGGTCACAGAGACTGCGGCTGCAGCACCGCTTCTTAAAGGGGACGTACCCTTTTGCCCACTAGTGCCATTCTGCCGACGTAAATCGTCGTGCGCTGGTCGGCAAGCGGTTAAAATAACATCTTTTTTTTTTTCATAATCAATTACTTACATATAAGTAGATGTAAAACGGCACAGGAAGATCACAATAGGGCATCACAAACCTGAAGCTTCCAGTCTATACCATATCATACTACACTATGAGGATTGTTCTTATTGCATATGACCATTGATGAGCAGATGAGAGGAGGATATCTAAAGATCTATTGGAAGGAATTACTGGATATCAAGTGCTGTGAAATCTCCCCTATCCTGTGCATGAGATCCGAGGAATTGCTGTGAGGAGTTTTTTTTTTTTAATACAGGCGCTGTCAGACCTTTTTGGTCTTCTATTAAAGCGGAGTTCCACCCAAAAGTGGAAGCTCCACTTATCACCCTCCCCCCATCCCCTGCCACATTTGCCCCCTTCGGGGGGAGCACATGCGCAGTAGGGAACCTACTGCTAGCAGGTCCTCCACCACAGTGAATTGCTCTATCTCAGCCAGTTGGTCCATCTTCTTTGGTTCTCCATGGCTGACCCAACGCTGTAGCTCACTAAGAAGGGCCCATAGGTAGTGATAATAACCCATTCCACAATCTGTGTTCCCATTGGCTTCTCAGGCTGTAACCACTTTGTGATGAGCTGCAACAGGTTGTGCATTTGGGACCATGGTGACTGCCCATCATGATATCTCCAGTGATGCATAGACAGCCACAGTCACCCAAAGGTGGGCTAAGATCTTCCCCTTGAGTTTGGTATAGTAGGTCATAGTACATCTTCTGCAGTTCCCCTGACAGGAACGGGCGATAAGGATGGCCCAATGGTCCTGAGGCCAATCCTTTCTTTCTCAGCCTTGTGCTCAAACATGGTTAGGAAGACCTCCACAATATTATGGGGAGAAAGCTTTTGCAGGGAGTGGCTGGCCCTTACTGTCATGGGGTTGCTAAGGGCAACAACTCCCTTCAAACAATCCACTATAACTGTCAAATGGGCCTGCACAGTTTCCTTCTGATCCTCCAGCTGCGCTGCCTAGGACTGCTGAGCCTGTATCAACAGCACCAAAGTCTCCTCATGATGGTGGTTGGCTTCCGCAGAGGCGTGTAGTTGCATCCAAGTGGCCTCCTGCTGAACCTGTAGGTGTGCCTGAATGGTCTCTTGCTTTCTTCAGCCAAAAGTTAATGCAAAAATTCCACAATTATGATGTATTTAAAATAGCACAGTGGCTCACTGCCAACATACAAGTCCTACACCAGGGTCTAGGGTTTTCATCTGCTATGGGGTGCTGAAAAGACCCCTAGAGTTCAGTCTCCAAACAGTCCACACTTTCTCACAGTTGTAAACTACTCCACTCCACCTCACTGATAGGTGCTGTCTCCTTGCTGTTCCTTTTCAGACCTCCCCTGCAGGCAGGTTTACCCTTTAGATGCCAAAGTCCCTGTACTCTGGATTGGAGGCTCTTTTCCACCCAGTCTCTCCAAGCCTCCAAATACCAGATCCCATATAAGAAACTACCAATCCCTGGCAACCCGCAAGTCAGTTTACCCCTTTCCAACCAGAGCCCCTCACCCTGCATGATTGAGAATCCCTGAGTACTACAAACTCAAACAACAGGGCCACATATCTCCTATCCCGGGCACCCTGTACACAGGATACATTTTGATAATACATTCTTTCTTTTTTTAAAAGATGCACTGAATAAAACTGGAATTATCTACTTATTTTTGTTATTTGTAATTTTTCATTACAATACAGTGAAAATAATATTATTATTAAATAAAACCTTGTTTGCATAAAAAGCTATATTTGTATTACTCAGTTTTTATAAGTAATGCACCATAAAGTGTCAATTACCGCCTGTTCAGAAGAAGTTACGTTTAAATTTGCACATGGGCCGGTTCTCAGATCATTTGTGTCTCTTATCCATATGGGTTATTAACATTTGACCAAGTAAATATTGCTTATGATAAAGTTCGCTGGAATGCATTTATTATTTGCAGAATACATTGTTTCATTATTATGTACACAAAATTATTTTAACTATTAGTTTAATGGGAGATTAACCCATTTACCATCCACCATATGTCAATGTATTTGGGCACATTCAAATTCTCAGGAAAATACATATTTAAAGATAAATTTATTTTTTATCTATGTTTTGTTTAGTGTGCAAATAAAGGCATGCATTAAATTAAATAATGTGTTAGTATATATGGATGTGCACCTTCAGTATTCAGCTAAATCCCCTGCTGGTGATTCTACGTCTTAGAACGGGGGGGGGGGTCATTCACTAAGAAGAAGGCGCTGCACCAGCATTCATACATTATTTGGTGCGCCGGAAAAATCATTAATTGATTGTGTGAACCGGCGCACGCCAAAACGTAAAACGATAATATATATAAAATCCAACTGGCACTATAGTAAATACGATTTTCTCGTTGATAACAGCGCACGCCCAATGCAATTAGTTAATTTAATCTAATTGGGTGTGTCTTTCTAGGCAATTAGTAGATGTTCTCAGTTAATTAACCCCTTTTGATGCTAATCTCATTCTTATTATTTCTAATATATCTTTAAAATCTTTTTTTTTTTTACCCAAATCTTTCAATACATTATAAACAGAGAAGCGTTTCTAAACACAATACATTCATGTTTTCATATCTTTAAAAGGTGCCCATACACTGTGAAATCAGTTAGATCTTACATAAATTAGATTTAGGCCAGGTTTACACTGGTGCGACAAACACTCCGACATTGGGAGCTCATGTCGCATAACGTATGTAAATCAATGTTTCCCTATGGGAGCTGTCTTAACTGGTCCAACACAAGTCGGTCCGACTTTGAAAATGCTCTCTGCACTACTTTGGTCTGACTTTGATCCGACTTCAGCTCATTAAATATCATTGAAGTCGGATCAAAGTCAGATCGCCGTCTTGCCTGATCTGACTTTGGCATGCGATTTGTGCTCTGATGATCTTGAGGGGGAACTCCACGTCAAATTTGTGACGTTGTACCCAAACAAAATTAACGTCCTTTTTTTTCCCCACAAATAGAGCTTTCTTTTGGTGGTATTTGATCACCTCTGTGGTTTTTATTTTTTGCGTTATAAACAAAAAAAGAGAGACAACAAAAAAAATCGCGATAAGGGTATATTGATTGGTTTGCGCAAAAAATTATAGCGTCTACAAAATAGGGGATAGTTTTATGGCATTTTTATTTTTTATTTTTTCTTTAGTAGTAATGGCGGCGATCTGCGATTTTTAGCGATACTGCGACATTATGGCGGACACATCGGACATTTTTTACACTATTTTGGGACCATTGTCATTTATACAGCGATCAGTGCTATAAAAATGCATTGATTACTGTGTAAATGACACTGGCAGTGTGTCCTAGGGAGTGATTCTAACTGGGGGGAGGGGCTACTACTCACATGACAGCGATCACAGCTCTCGATGACAGAGAGCAGTGATCTCTGTCCTGTCATTAGGCAGAACAGGGAAATGTTTTGTTTACAAAAGCATCTCCCCGTTCTTCCTCTCCGTGACACGATCACGGGCACCTGGCGGAAATCGAGTCCGCGGGACCCATGGTCACCGAGACTGCGTCCGCAGCACCGCTTCCTAAAGTCTTCTTCCCTCCGGTCTTCTTCCGATGTTGACACAATGCTCTCTCCCGCTGTAATGGCGTGTGCGCGGTGCGCAGCGACTTATATAGGAATGGGACATGGTCACAGGGTGATGTCACCCGGTGACCCCACCCCTTATGACGTCACCACCCCATCATACCCCGGAGCAGTAATGTCATTAGGGGGCGGGTTCTTTCTTGACCGGCCGGGCTGCGTGCCCGGATAAGGGTCTGGTATGGATTTTGGGGGGACCCCCACAACATTTTTTCGGTGTAAGGGTTCCCCTTAAAATCCATACCAGACCAAAAGACCTGGTATGCCCTTGGAGGGGGAACCCATGCCGGTTTTTTATTTAAAATTTGACGTGAAGTTCCCCCTCAAGATTCATACCAAACACAGTGCCTGGTATTGGCGGGGATCCAAGTCGGATCCCTGTTCATTAAAAGTCAGACATATGTCGGCTTCAAGTCGCAGGGCAAAGTTGGATCCAAAGTAGGACAAGTGTCGTGTTTGAGCCTGTTTGATTTCCTACAATTACAAGTAATTCTTCAAGTGTGTCTTCCTAATACTTATTTTGCCTAAATGTCGAGTTGTACAGAGATTGCACAATCAGATTGTGTAGTGTATGACCATCTTAATGGCAAAATTTGGAATGTAGATGTGCCATGACCCACTTGTATGTTCCAAACAATATTTTTGGTCCATTATACAAGGCACATGAGAACAAACATTTTTCCAGATACATGGATAGCCTTCAAGACATGCTAGATCATTATTTTTCAAGCCTGTGCTTTTTTTCATACGTCGCGGATTAGGGACAGTGCTGAAACCATTTTTATGCCTCCAGAATTTGTAAGTGTGGCATCTACCCAACTTCCCTCTGCTGGTGGACACAAGCAGCTACAGATACAAACATACAATGGAGCATAAATAGAACAAATCACATCACCAATTATCATTTTTAGTGTTAAGTATCTGGGACAATTGTGTCCTGTTACTAGCTATTAAATAAGATAGCTGGTTCAATGGACACACCAGATGTCTGCAGCAGAACATGCCAAATAGTCTAATTTATTCTATAAAGGAGCTCACATGTAGTATTACCGCGCCCTTGTAGGGCATGGCTGCTGTAGTGATTTTGATCTGGCAGAGAAGAGTCCCACATGTGTGGGAAACTACATGGCAAATGAGGTTCAATGTAGAAAAATGTACAATAATGTATTTGGGCGGCAAAAATATGAATGCAATCTATACACTGGGGGGAGAACCTCTGGGGGAATCTAGGATGGAAAGGACTTGGGGGTCCTAGTAGATGATAGGCTCAGCAATGGCATGCAATGCCAAGCTGCTGCTAACAAAGCAAACACAATATTGGCATGCATTAAAAAGGGGATTAATTCCAGAGATAAAATGATAATTCTCCCGCTCTACAAGACTCTGGTCCGGCTCTACCTAGAGTATGCTGTCCAGTTCTGGGCACCAGTCCTCAGGAAGGATGTACTGGAAATGGAGCGAGTACAAAGAAGGGCAACAAAGCTAATAAAGGGTCTGGAGGATCATAGTTATGAGGAAAGGTTGCGAGCGCTGAACTTATTCTCTCTGGAGAAGAGACGCTTGAGAGGGGATATGATTTCAATATACAAATACCGGACTGGTGACCCCACAATAGGGATAAAACTTTTTAGCGGAAGGGAGTTTAACAAGACTCGTAGCCACTCGTTAAAATGAGAAGAAAAAAGGCTTAACCTTAAACTACGTAGAGGGTTCTTTACTGTAAGAGGGACAAGGATGTGGAATTCCCTTCCACAGGTGGTGGTCTCAGCGGGGGGCATCGACAGTTTCAAGAAACTATTAGATAAGCACCAGAACGACCACAACATACAGGGATATACAAGGTAATACTGACATATAATCACACACATAGGTTGGACTTGATGGACTTGTGTCTTTTTTTTCAACCTCACCCACTATGTAACTATATGTAACTATGTGGAGTGCCACTGAGGAACCCAGAAGTCACAATACATGGGGAGTTGCTACAGGATCACCCCTCCTGCCTTAGCCTAGGTCTCTGAAAGGGACATGGATAGTTAAGCTAGGCCAACATATTTTTGTTGTTGAAGGCAATTTCCAGGCATTTGAAAAGGCATATGAAGTTCATGAAACACTTTCAAATTGTCTGCAATCAGGCAGACCCTTGTGCTATGTGTTAAAAGGTAAATGTCTAAGAAATTAAAAAGGAAGTAAACCCTGATGGGTGTTACTTCCTCTTTGTTTCCCTGCAAAGGTAAAGCATAATGGGCTACTATGCATCGCATAGTGGCCCATTATGTGACACTTCCTGCAGGAGAAGCCGTTCCCGTCTTCCTCGCTAGTAGTGAGCGTCCATTCTTCACCCCTCTTCCTTCCGGGGCCGCGAACTCCGGCTCTGTGACTGGCCGGAGTCGTGTGAAGTCGCGTGACTTCACTCCCGCCTTTAACGGCATGACCCGAGCTAGAAACGGCACAGTGTGCCCTTTCTAACTTCGGTGCATGCGCAGAAGAAATCGCCCTATGTCGATTTGCAAATATCTCCTAGACCGTGCAGGTCTGGGAGATATTTCAAGCACCTACAGGTAAGCCTTAATCTAGGATTACCTGTAGGTTAAAGTGGTTGTAAAGGGTTTACAACCACTTTAAATTGCCACCTTGGGTAATGTACGGCCAACCTAGACACTAGTCCAGTAGTGCATACCTTGGTTTCTTGGCCTGTCACTAGCTGTATTTATCCCTACTAGAAATTGTTGATGTTAGTGTACTACTACCAGGCATACAATTTCACATACTTTTTGACATAATACATGCATGGCTAGATTCAATCTAATTATTCTGGCTTTTAATTTTTACAAGTCTTTTTTGTCTAAATAAATCATTTTCATATTTTTTTTCAATAATTTTTTCTCTCCCCTTTTTTTTTAAACTTTTTTTTTTTTTCCTTCCTATTCTAGGAGGGTTTCTTGTGTTTTGTCTTGTGTTTTGTCTTTGTGTTAGATGGTAGGACAATGCCATTTTTTGTATGTATTCTTGTCTATATGTATAATAATGTTCTAATAAAATTCAGATTGAACTAAATAAATAATGGTGTAGGTTTCTACACTCATCTGAACTAGTTTTAAAAAAAGCATATTTAAGGATTGTCTTTGTCCCACAACAGAGGTCAGCTTTAGGATCTTCTTAATGCTAGGGCCCACGCCGGCCTACATTTTGAGAAATCAGATTTTGTATTTAATGTATTTCTCTTGGATCTAATTGGATATGTGTTTATTTGAGATGGAGAATGCTCACCCAAATGCCCAGCTCTTTGCCAACACACAACACCTCCACCTTTGAAAAGAAAAAGGTCTCTGATGTCCATTCCAGGTTATTTTATTCTTTTAAACACAGAAGCAATTACACAGCAACATAGAGGAGAGGGATGGGGAAATAGCTGTGCTGCTTCCAAACCACCTCTGACATGCCAGGGTGTTTATGCAGGTCCAAGATGCCAGTTCTTGCCTTGTGCCACAACGTATTCACTTTTCACAAATGAAGGTGAGTTGAGGATGTGAAGATGGCTTCCTCCCAACAGGATTCGTTAGCAGTACCACTCCTGTACATTGACATTGAGATATGACATAGTTGCCAACAGTCCCGATTTTCCCGGGACAATCCCGATTTTGGGACCCTCGTCCCGGATGGAGGCTGTCCCGAATCGGGATTTTCCATAAGGAAAATCGGGAATGTTTTTTTTTTTGTTTTGAAGCAGCTGGCTCCAGCAAAATGGCGGACGGCGCCGCCGCTTGATCTTCCCCCTAGTGACTGTGTGTTGTTTAGTGGAGAGAGGAAGGGGGCTCGATCCGTGCAGCCAATGAAGCGGCTGCACGGCCCCTCCCCTCTCCACTGAAGGAGAAGACAACGGCGACGTGTCTTGCCGAAACTAAGTTCCCCTGCCCAGTACAGGGGGTCCATACTTGCCGAGGGGAACTTTCTCGGCAAACAGAACACCGGCCGGCCGCACCTGCACTGAGCGGGGGGTGAGGGGGGGCTGCATTGAGGGGGGGTCTGCACTGAGGGGGCTGCACTAATTGAGGGGGGGCTGCACTGAGGGGGCTGCACTAATTGAGGGGGGGCTGCACCTAGGGGGGTCTGCACTAATAGAGGGGGGGCTCAATTGAGGGGGGTCTGCACTTATAGAGGGGGGGCTGCACTGAGGGGGCTGCACTAATTGAGGGGGGCTGCACTAATAGAGGGGGGGCTGCACTGAGGGGGGCTGCACTAATAGAGGGGGGGCTGCACTAATAGAGGGGGGGGCTGCACTAATAGAGGGGGGGCTGCACTAATAGTGGGGGGCTACACTAATAGAGGGGGGCTGCACTGAGGGGGGCTGCACTAATAGAGGGGGGTCTGCACTAATAGAGGTGGGGTCTGCACTGATGTAGGGGGTCTGCACTGATGGAGGGGGTCTGCACTGATGGAGGGGGTCTGCACTGATGGAGGGGGTCTGCACTGATGGAGGGGATCTGCACTGATGGGGGAGTCTGCACTGATGGAGGGGATCTGCACTGATGAAGGGGGTCTGCACTGATGGAGGGGGTCTGCACTGATGGAGGGGGTCTGCACTGAGTGGGTCTGCACTGATGGAGGGGGTCTGCACTGATGGAGGGGGTCTGCACTGATGGAGGGGGTCTGCACTGATGGAGGGGGTCTGCACTGAGTGGGTCTGCACTGATGGAGGGGGTCTGCACTGATGGAGGGGGTCTGCACTGAGGGGGTCTATACAGACTCTGCCAGGGGCACCTGATGCAAGGACAGACTCTGCCGGGGGCACCTGATGCAAGGACAGACTCTGCCAGGGGCACCTGATGCAAGGACAGACTCTGCCGGGGGCACCTGATGCAAGGACAGACTCTGCTGGTGGCACCTGATGCAAGGACAGACTCTGCCGGGGGCACCTTATGCAAGGACAGACTCTGCTGGTGGCAGGCGACATGACACGCTCAGGGATCCCACTGATTCGGCATTATGGTGAGTTGAATGATTTAATTTTATATTACAATGTAATAATAGAAATAATGCGCTTCAATCATCCTGACACCATAACAATCATGGTGCCGGGATGATTGAAGCGTTAACACCTGGTGTTTGGAGTATCTTTATCTGCTGATTGTTAAACTTTCTAGAATACACATATTTCTATTGTGTAGGATCTGGGGCTGCTGTCCCGTCATTTCCCTCTCCCCCTTTCCTTCTCCCCCTTTCCCTCTCCATCCCTCATTCATCTCAGACTCTAACCACACCCTCTTGAGCCACGCCCATTTAAGCCATGCCCACTTTTGCATGTAAGCCACGCCCATTTTGCATGCCGCATTTGTAATTTTTGCTAGGCCATGCCTACAAATGAATGCCCCGCCCCATAATTATTGTACGGCTCCGCCTACAGCCAAAAAAGTGTCCCACATATTTTTTTTGCAATGTTGGCAACTATGATATGAGTCACATTTCAGAATAGACTTTCACTTAGTGCAGGCTAGCTATAGTTTGTGAAATCACTTTATCATAGTTCAGGAGTGAAACATATTGTTTGCAAACACATGCTGATGACCTCAGTATCTTTACTTCATGTGGGGCATATAGGACAATTTAGGTCCATTTCTGTCATTGGGCACCTATAGACTCGGGCGAGCCATGTGTGTGCATGCTGGTGTGTGTAGTGTGCTACCAGGGGGGCGGCCTGTGCATTTTGGGTGCACGGGCACAGCCCCCCTAATCCCTGCTGCTGCCTCCCAATCCATGCTCCCAGCCCCTATCAGGACACCGGACGCATGGACTCCTATGGCAGCGTGGGCGGGGGTGTTTTTTTTTAAGCACCTGATTAGAGCCTGAGGCTCTAATAGGCTTCAAAAAAGGGTGGGCTCAGGGCGCAGAGAGTGCTCCCTGAACCCACCCTGTTGTGTGACCATAGGGAATCCATTTTTCCCGATGTTTCCCGATTGGCCTAAGCGTCGGGCATCCTATTGGATGCCTGGTGCTTTGGCGGAAGAGACACACAGGGAAGGAAGCTGGAGGATCGGACTCCCCTGCCATCGTCGCTGACACAGGAGGAGAGGATCCAACAGCTCGAAATGGAGGAGGAGACACACGGGATGCAGGAGCCGTCGCCTTCCCATCCTCCAGCTCGCTGCCGTCACCCGGACGGGGTAAGTGCCGGTCTGATGGTGGGCGAGTTGGGGGGTCACAGTGGCTGCATATGTTGGACACAGGCTGCATAAGATGGGCACAGGCTGTATATGATGGGAAGAAGCTGCATATGACGGGCACAGGCTGCATATGACAGGCACATGCTGCATATGATGGGCACAGAAGCTGTATAAGATGGGCACAGAAGCTGCATAAGATGGCACAGAGGCTGCATATGATGGGCATAGAGGCTGCATAAGATGGGCATAGAAGCTGCATAAGATGGGCACAGAGGCTGCATATGATGGGCACAGGCTGCATATGATGGGCAAAAGCTGCATATGGCAGGCACAGGCTGCTTATGACGGGCACATGCTGCATATGATGGGCACAGGCTGCATAAGATGGGCACAGAAGCTGCATAAGATGGCACAGGCTGCATATGATGGGCAGAAGCTGCATATGATGGGCATAGGCTGCATATCACGGGCACAGACTGCATAAGATGGCCACAGAGGCTGCATATGATGGGCACAGGCTGCATATGATCTGCACAGGCTGCATATGATGAGCACAGAGGCTGCAATTGATGGCACAGTGGCTGCATTTTATGGGGCACAGTGACTGCATATGAATGGGCACAGGCTGCATATGATGGGCAGAAGCTGCATATGGCAGGCACAGGCTGCTTATGACAGGCACATGCTGCATATGATGGGCACAGAAGTTGCAAATGATGAACACAGGCTGCATATTATGGGCACAGAGGCCTTATGATGGGCATGGGCTGCATATAATGGCCATTGAGGCTGCATATGATGGGCACAGAGGCTGCATATGATGGGCACAGGCTGCATAAGATGGGCACAGAAGCTGCATATGATGGGCACAGGCTGCATAAGATGGGCACAGAAGCTGCATATGATGGGCACAGGCTGCATATGTTGGGCACAGGTTGCATAAGATGGCACAGGCTGCATATGATGGGCAGAAGCTGCATATGATGGGCACAGGCTGCATATCACGGGCACAGACTGCATAAGATGGCCACAGAGGCTGCATATGATGGGCACAGAGGCTGTATGATGGGCACAGGCTGCATATGATGGGCACAGAGGCTACAATTGATGGCACAGTAGTTGCACTTCATGGGGCACAGTGACTATATATGATGGGCACAGTGAGGCTGCATAAGATGGGCACAGGCTGCATATGATGGGCAGAAGCTGCATATGACGGGCACAGGCTGCATATGACGGCACATGCTGCTTATGATGGGCACAGAAGCTGTATAAGATGGGCACAGAAGCTGCATAAGATGGGCACAGAGGCTGCAAATGATGGGCACAGAAGCTGCATAAGATGGGCACAGAAGCGGCATAAAATGGGCACAGAGGCTGCATATTATGGGCACAGGCTGCATATGATGGGCAGAAGCTGCATATGGCAGGCACAGGCTGCTTATGACGTGCACATGCTCCATATGATTGGCACAGAAGCTGCAAATTATGGGCACAGGCTTCATATGATGGGCACAGAGGCCGCATATTATGGACACAGAGGCTGTATGATGGGCACAGGCTGCATATGATGGGCACAGAAGCTGCATATGATGGGCACAGGCTGCATAAGATGGCACAGGCTGCATATGATGGGCAGAAGCTGCAAATGATGGGCACAGCCTGCATATCACGGGCACAGACTGCATAAGATGGCCACAGAGGCTGCATATGATGGGCACAGGCTGCATATGATGGGCACAGAGGCTGTATGATGGGCACAGGCTGCATATGATGGGCACAGAGGCTGCAATTGATGGTACCTTGACTGTATTTTACGGAACACAGTGACTGCATATGGTGGGCACTAGGGATGAGCCGAACACCCCCCTGTTCGGTTCGCACCAGAACATGCGAACAGGAAAAAAGTTCGTTCAAACATGCGAACACCGTTAAAGTCTATGGGACACGAACATGAATAATCAAAAGTGCTAATTTTAAAGGCTTATATGAAAGTTATTGTCATAAAAAGTGTTTGGGGACCCGGGTCCTGCCCCAGGGGACATGGATCAATGCAAAAAAAAGTTTTAAAAACGGCCGTTTTTTCAGGAGCAGTGATTTTAATAATGCTTAAAGTCAAACAATAAAAGTGTAATATCCCTTTAAATTTCGTACCTGGGGGGTGTCTATAGTATGCCTGTAAAGGGGCGCATGTTTCCTGTGTTTAGAACAGTCTGACAGCAAAATGACATTTTGAAGGAAAAAACTCATTTAAAACTACTCGCGGCTATTGCATTGCCGACAATACACATAGAAGTTCATTGATAAAAACGGCATGGGAATTCCCCAAAGGGGAACCCCGAACCAAAATTAAAAAAAAAAAATGACGTGGGAGTCCTCCTAAATTCCATACCAGGCCCTTCAGGTCTGGTATGGATATTAAGGGGAACCCCGGCCAAAATTAAAAAAAAAAAATGACGTGGGGTTCCCCCTAAATTCCATACCAGACCCTTCAGGTCTGGTATGGATTTTAAGGGGAACCCCGCGCCAAAAAAAAAGAAAAAAACGGCGTGGGGTCCCCCCAAAAATCCATACCAGACCCTTATCCGAGCACGCAACCTGGCAGGCCGCAGGAAAAGAGGGGGGGACGAGAGTGCGGCCCCCCCTCCCTCCTGAACCGTACCAGGCCACATGCACTCAACATTGGGAGGGTGCTTTGGGGTAGCCCCCCAAAACACCTTGTCCCCATGTTGATGAGGACAAGGGCCTCATCCCCACAACCCTGGCCGGTGGTTGTGGGGGTCTGCGGGCGGGGGGCTTATCGGAATCTGGAAGCCCCCTTTAACAAGGTGACCCCCAGATCCCGGCCCCCCCCCTGTGTGAAATGGTAAGGGGGTACATAAGTACCCCTACCATTTCAGGAAGAAAGTGTCAAAAATGTTAAAAATGACAAGAGACAGTTTTTGACAATTCCTTTATTTAAATGCTTCTTCTTTCTTCTATCTTCCTTCATCTTCTGGTTCTTCTGGTTCTTCTGGCTCTTCTGGTTCTTCCTCCGGCGTTCTCGTCCAGCATCTCCTCCGCGGCGTCTTCTGTCTTCTTCTCCTCGGGCCGCTCCGCACCCATGGCATGGGGGGGAGGCTCCCGCTCTTCTCTTCTTCTTTTCTTCTCTTCTTCTCTTCTTCATTTTCTTCTCCGGGCCGCTCCGCAATCCATGCTGGCATGGAGGGAGGCTCCCGCTGTGTGACGGCGCTCCTCGTCTGACAGTTCTTAAATAACGGGGGGGGGGGGCACCCGGTGACCCCGCCCCCCTCTGACGCACGGTGACTTGACGGGACTTCCCTGTGGCATTCCCCGTGACGTCACAGGGAAGTCCCGTCAAGTCACCGTGCGTCAGAGGGGGGCGGGGTCACCGGGTGGCCCCGCCCCCCGTTATTTAAGAACTGTCAGACGAGGAGCGCCGTCACACAGCGGGAGCCTCCCTCCATGCCAGCATGGATTGCGGAGCGGCCCGGAGAAGAAAAGAAGAAAAGAAGAAGAGAAGAAGAGAAGAAAAGAAGAAGAGAAGAGCGGGAGCCTCCCCCCCATGCCATGGGTGCGGAGCGGCCCGAGGAGAAGAAGATAGAAGACGCCGCGGAGGAGATGCTGGACGAGAACGCCGGAGGAAGAACCAGAAGAGCCAGAAGAACCAGAAGAACCAGAAGATGAAGGAAGATAGAAGAAAGAAGAAGCATTTAAATAAAGGAATTGTCAAAAACTGTCTCTTGTCATTTTTAACATTTTTGACACTTTCTTCGTGAAATGGTAGGGGTACTTATGTACCCCCTTACCATTTCACACAGGGGGGGGGCCGGGATCTGGGGGTCACCTTGTTAAAGGGGGCTTCCAGATTACGATAAGCCCTCCGCCCGCAGACCCCCACAACCACCGGCCAGGGTTGTGGGGATGAGGCCCTTGTCCTCATCAACATGGGGACAAGGTGTTTTGGGGGGCTACCCCAAAGCACCCTCCCAATGTTGAGGGCATGTGGCCTGGTACGGTTCAGGAGGGAGGGGGGGCCGCACTCTCGTCCCCCCCTCTTTTCCTGCGGTCTGCCAGGTTGCGTGCTCGGATAAGGGTCTGGTATGGATTTTTGGGGGGACCCCACGCCGTTTTTTTTTTTTTTTTTGGCGCGGGGTTCCCCTTAAAATCCATACCAGACCTGAAGGGTCTGGTATGGAATTTAGGGGGAACCCCACGTCATTTTTTTTTTTTAATTTTGGCCGGGGTTCCCCTTAATATCCATACCAGACCTGAAGGGCCTGGTATGGAATTTAGGGGGACTCCCACGTCATTTTTTTTTTTAATTTTGGTTCGGGGTTCCCCTTTGGGGAATTCCCATGCCGTTTTTATCAATGAACTTCTATGTGTATTGTCGGCAATGCAATAGCCGCGAGTAGTTTTAAATGAGTTTTTTCCTTCAAAATGTCATTTTGCTGTCAGACTGTTCTAAACACAGGAAACATGCGCCCCTTTACAGGCACACTATAGACACCCCCCCAGGTACGAAATTTAAAGGGATATTACACTTTTATTGATTGACTTTAAGCATTATTAAAATCACTGCTCCTGAAAAAACGGCCGTTTTTAAAACTTTTTTTTGCATTGATCCATGTCCCCTGGGGCAGGACCCAGGTCCCCAAACACTTTTTATGACAATAACTTGCATATTAGCCTTTAAAATTAGCACTTTTGATTTCTCCCATAGACTTTTAAAGGGTGTTCCGCGGCATTCGAATTTGCCGCGAACACCCCAAATTGTTCGCTGTTCGGTGAACTTGCGAACAGCCAATGTTCGAGTCGAACATGAGTTCGACTCGAACTCGAAGCTCATCCCTAGTGGGCACAGAGGCTGCAATTGATGGCACAGTGGCTGCATTTTTGGGGCACAGTGACTGCATATGATGGGCACAGTGAGGCTGCAATTGATGGGGTTTTTTTTCAGAATTTTTCAGTTTGCTTGCGCCCCCCCAAAAATTCATCCATGACTGCTGTGCCTATTTGATTTTTGTTTATGTTAGCAGACAATCACAAAGTTTAAACACTTGACATCCGGCCATAGCCGAATGATGGCTACAGCGTGGATCTCAATTCATATGACGGCCTCCCCTTTCCTCGCTCCCCGTGCGCGCTCATGAGCGTGCATCGGGTAAATTCTGTGTTGGCCGTGTCCCTTGGACACAGCCAATCACAGATCGCTGTAAATGGCCAATCATAGCGGCCATTTACAGCGCGATCGCCATGGCTAATGAGCGATGATCTCAAATGTAAACATATGAGATCATCTCTCATTGCCGGCTCTCTCTCCTCACACAGAGACAGCGTGTGAGGAGAGAGAGAATCTGTCAGTGATCTGTGTTTTTGTGAGTAAAAAAAAATGTTTACAGTGCCTACAGTGCCCATCAGTACAGTGCCCCATCAGTACAGTGCCCACCTGTGCAAATCGGTGCCCACCTGTGCCAATCGGTGCCCACCTGTCTGCCCAGCGGTGCCCACCTGTCTGCCCAGCGGTGATCAGTGTCCATTTGCACATCTTCACAATCAGTGCCCACCTGTGCCACCTCATCAGTGCCCACCTGTGCCACCTCATCAGTGCCCACCTGTGCCCATCTGTGCTGCCTCAGTGCACATCTGTGCAATCAATCAATGCACATCTATGCCGCCTCATCAGTGCCCATCTGTACCACCTCATCAGTGCCCATCTGTGCCGCTCCATCTGTGCTGCCCCATCTGTGCCGCCTCATCAGTGCCCAGCTGTGCCACCTCATCAGTGCACATCTGTGCCACCTCATCAGTGCACATCTGTTGTCACTAAATGATATATTGCTCACACAGGCCATGGGCATATGTGGAATTGCACCCCAAAATACATTTAGCTGCTTCTCATGAGTATGGGGATATCACATGTGTGGGACTGTTTGGGAGCCTAGCCGCGTACGGGGCCCGAAAACCAAGCACCGCCTTCAGGATTCCTAAGGGCGTAAATTTTTGATTTCACTTCTCACTACCTATAACAGTTTTGAAGGCCATAAAATGCCAAGATGGCACAACCCCCCCCCCCCCCAAATGACCCCATTTTGGAAAGTAGACACCCCAAGCTATTTGCTGAGAGGCATGTTGAGTCCATGGAATATTTTATATTTTTACACAAATTGCGGGAAAATTACAAACTTTTTTTTTTCACAAAGTTGTCAGTAAATGATATATTGCTCAAACATGCCATGGGCATACGTGGAATTGCACCCCAAAATACATTCTGCTGATTCTCCTGAGTACGGGGATACCACATGTGTGGGACTTTTTGGGAGCCTAGCCGCGTACGGGGCCCCGAAAACCAAGCACCGCCTTCAGGATTTCTAAGGGCGTAAAGTTTTTATTTCACTCCTCACTACCTATCACAGTTTTGAAGGCCATAAAATGCCCAGATGGCACAAACCCCCCCCAAATGACCCCATTTTGGAAAGAAGACACCCCAAGCTAATTGCTGAGAGGCATGGTGAGTCCATGGAATATTTTATATTTTGACACAAGTTGCGGGAAAGTGACAAATTTTTTTTTTTTTGCACAAAGTTGTCACTAAATGCTATATTGCTCAAACATGCCATGGGCATATGTGAAATTACACCACAAAATACATTCTGCTCCTTCTCCTGAGTATGGGGATACCACATGTGTGGGACTTTTTGGGAGCCTAGCTGCATACGGGGCCCCGAAAACCAAGCACCACCTTCAGGATTTCTAAGGGCGTAAAATTTTGATTTACTCCTCACTACCTATCACAGTTTCGAAGGCAGGCCATAAAATGCCAAGATAGCACCCCCCCCCCCCAAATGACCCCATTTTGGAAAGTAGACACCCCAAGCTATTTGCTGAGAAAAGTCTCACACATGTGGTATCCCCGTACTCAGGAGAAGCAACAGAATGTATTTTGGGGTGTAATTTCACATATTCCCATGGCATGTTTGAGCAACATATCATTTAGTGACAACTTTGTGCAAAAAAAAAAAATGTGTCTCTTTCCCGCAACTTGTGTCACAATATAAAATATTCCATAGAGTCGACATGGCTCTCAGCAAATAGCTTGGGGTGTCTACTTTCCAAAATGGGGTCATTTGGGGGGGGGTTGAACTGTCCTTTTATGCACAACATTTAGAAGTCACCCACTCTTCTAACCACTTGAAGACAAAGCCCTTTCTGACACTTTTTATTTACATGAAAAATTATTTTTTTTTGCAAGAAAACTACTTTGAACCTCCAAACATTATATATTTTTTTAAAGCAAATGCCCTACAGATTAAAATGGTGGGTGTTTGATTTTTTTTTCACACAGTATTTGCGCAGCGATTTTTAAAACACTTTTTTTTGGGAAAAAACACACTTTTTTAAATTTTAATGCACTAAAACACACTATATTGCCCAAATGTTTGATGAAATAAAAAAGATGATCTTAGGCTGAGTACATGGATACCAAACATGACATGCTTTAAAATTGCACGCAAACGTGCAGTGGCGACAAACTAAATACATTTTTAAAAGCCTTTAAAAGCCTTTACAGGTTACCACTTTAGATTTACAGAGGAGGTCTACTGCTAAAATTACTGCCCTCGATCTGACCTTCGCGGTGATACCTCACATGCATGGTGCAATTGCTGTTTACATTTGACGCCAGACCGACGCTTGCGTTCGCCTTTGCGCGAGAGCAGGGGGGGACAGGGGTGCTTTTTTTTTTTTTTTTTTTTTTTTTTTGCTTTTTTATCTTATTTTTAAACTGTTCCTTTTATATTTTATTTGTAATCGTTTTTATTGTTATCTCAGGGAATGTAAATATACCCTATGATAGCAATAGGTAGTGACAGGTACTCTTTTTTGAAAAAAATGGGGTCTATTAGACCCTAGATCTCTCTTCTGCTCTTAAAGCATCTGACCACACCAAGATCGGTGTGATAAATTGCTTTCCCAATTTCCCAATGGCGTTGTTTACATCCGGCGAAATCTAAGTCATGAAATGCTCGTAGCTTCCGGTTTCTTAGGCCATAGAGATGTTTGGAGCCATTCTGGTCTCTAATCAGCTCTATGGTCAGCTGGCTGAATCACCGGCTGCATTCTCAGGTTCCCTGTTGGGACAGGAGAGCCAGAGAAAAACATGGAAGACGGTGGGGGGGGGCTTTCCCTCCCACTGCTTGTAAAGCAGTCTAGAGGCTAATTAGCCACTAGGATTGCTTTTACATGAAGGCCAACCGCTGGCTGAAAAGAATGATACCAAGATGATACCTAAACCTGCAGGCATCATTCTGGTATAACCACTCAAAGTCCAGCAACATACCAGTACGTTGCTGGTCTTGTTGGGCATATATTGTAAACTTTTTTTTCATGCAGCCTGTAGGCTGAACGAAAAAAAGAGATTGATCGGTGGGTATGCCCACCATTAGAATACCTCCCTTCATCCACCCACTTCTAATGATGTCCAAAAATAAAATCAGTGTAGCGCTTTGGAGAAAAATCAGATATAAAGTCTATGGACCAACAATTCAGAATGCGTAAACCAAGGGAAAAAACATCCGTAGGAAGAAAAAGTTAATTTGATAAGGTCCTCTGGAATAAATCACATCAAAGGTGTAAACTATTTGCAGAAGGAGCCCGCACACCACCACTGAAAGTGAGAAGGCTTACTGGACTAGATGGACTCAACAAGGCATACGCCAGGTGGAGTCAGATAGGCTTGGGTGGTGCTGGGCTGTAGGTGGTCCAGAAGGGCAACGTTGGTGGAGTGGCTTCCACAAAGCTGTGTTCCCTGGATAGTACCGAACCCGAAGAGATGAGATGAAACACACGTGGATCGTGTCCCTCGGATCAGCGTTGAAACCAGAGATGACAGCAGCAAGTGAAGGAAAAGAAGGAATGGCCAAATAGTGTTAATCCGTATAAATGGGAATTTATTAAAAAAAAAAAAAGTATACACTCACATGTACAAGTATTTAAAAACAGCGCTGTGTGGAAGTGGCGACAGTGGGGTCCTAACCGACGCGTTTCGTCTGCATAGACGTCATCTGTACCCCCCAGATGACGTCTATGCAGACGAAACGCGTCGGATAGGACCCCACTGTCGCCACTTCCACACAGCGCTGTTTTTAAACACTTGTACATGTGAGTGTATACTTTTTTTTTTTTTTAATAAATTCCCATTTATACGGATTTACACTATTTGGCCATTCCTTCTTTTCCTTCACTTGCTGCTGTCATCTCTGGTTTCAACGCTGATCCGAGGGACACGATCCACGTGTGTTTCATCTCATCTCTTCGGGTTCAGTACTATCCAGGGAACACAGCTTTGTGGAAGCCACTCCACCAACGTTGCCCTTCTGGACCACCTACAGCCCAGCACCACCCAAGCCTATCTGACTCCACCTGGCGTATGCCTTGTTGAGTCCATCTAGTCCAGTAAGCCTTCCCACTTTCAGTGGTGGTGTGCGGGCTCCTTCTGCATATAGTTTACACCTTTGATGTGATTTATTCCAGAGGACCTTATCAAATTAACTTTTTCTTCCTACAGATGTTTTTTCCCTTGGTTTACGCATTCTGAATTGTTGGTCCATAGACTTTATATCTGATTTTTCTCCAAAGTGCTACACTGATTTTATTTTTGGACATTGTTTACACTTGCTGGTTGTGTTAGCTGCTCACTTGCCTTCTTTTCTGGTAGCGCAGAATTATTGTGTATATTTACACTTCTAATGATGGGCATACATGCACCATTTATATATGCCGAAGCATGGGGGCATCCTCCCGCAAAAGGTAAGAGCAAATCGCTCCTCCGCCCACTGCTGCCCCCACACTTCGGCATATATGCTGAAGTATGTAACTGTGGTGGTGAAATCACCTCCGACAGCGCTGGAGTTACGTGGGAGCAAACACTGTTGCTGTCAAGATAAATAAATCCGCGCTGCAACTGAATGGCGTACCTGCTAAGCAAATGATGGTTAACAATAAAACAAAGTAACATTACAGTATAACAGTAAAACTTACCATACCTGCAAAGCAAATACAAAAAAAATAGTAAAAAATAAAACATTTAACGCAACTATATATATGCCGAAGCATAGGGGCATCCTCCCACAAAAGGTAGGAGCAAATCACTCCTCCGCCCACTGCTGCCCCCACACTTCGGCATGTATGCTGAAGTATGTAACTGTGGTGGTGAAATCACCTCCGACAACGCTGGAGTCACGGCTTTATGTATCGTGGGAGCAAACGCTGTTGCTGTCAAGATAAATAAATCCGCTCTGCAGCTGAATGGCGTACCTGAAAACAAAAAAATGGTTAACAATAAAACACAGTAAACCGTAAAGTATAAAAAAATTGCATACCTATAAAGCAAACATGGTAAAACATAATAACAATAAAACATTGCAGAATAGAATACAGTAAAAAAGAGCAGAACAATAGACAGAATAGAGAGAGAACAATAAAACGACAACTATTTTTTTTTTTTTTACTTTTTTGGGGGGTTTTTTTACACTTTTTTTGTAACTTTTATAACTGTAACCGTTTCCAGGTTCGGGTCTCTCAAAATGCGATGGCATCTTGGGGAACCCTGTAAAAGTGTGTCCTAGTCTGTGCAGTGCTGTACCCTACGCTAAAACTCAACTTGTGTATGGTAGCGTTCAAAACATTCACCAATGCAAAGACCAGGATTGTCAGGACAGGAGGGACAATAATAGCGGGTGTCACACCTATATCCGCGCTTTCTGCAGACACAACATTTTCTTTGGGGGGCTCGTTGGGTAGGGGGACTCCAGAGGACATAAGGAAAATGCCTCTCATGCAGCCGGCTTACTGCATTTGGTTGGGGAAGGTGAGGTGGAGCACCATCTGGAAACAGAAGGGCTCTTACGATCTCTTCCTGGAATTTAAGGAAGGATCCAGTCTGTCCTGAAGCTCTGTATAGCACATGAGCGTTCAGCAAAGCCAATTGAAATAAATAAACAGACACTTTTTTATACCAGCGTCTGGCCTTACGGGCAACTAGGTAGGGCGCCAACAACTGGTCGTTGAGGTCCATCCCTCCCATATTGAGGTTATATTCGTGGACACAGAGGGGTTTCTCCACAACACCAGTCACCGTAGTAATTTGGACCGTCGTGTCTGCATGAAGGGAGGTAGGAACTAAAACATTCTTATCCCTCCACTTCATAGCAAGCAAATTATTACACTGCAAGCAGGCTCTCTCCCCCAGCCTAAGACGGGAATCTACAAGCCGCTGGGGAAAGCCCCGGTGATTAGATCGCACGGTGCTACATGCTCCAATCTGTTGATCAAAAAGGTGACTAAAAAGTGGCACGCTCGTGTAATAATTGTCCACATATAAGTGGTACCCCTTTCCGAATAAGGGTGACACACAATCTTGCCAGCGCTTCCTATGTAGTCAGGGCAGTTTGTCGGCTCTACGTGACTATCTTTTCTCATAAACCATAAAACTACATGTATAGCCTGTGGCCCTGTCACAGAGCTTATACATCTTGACCCCGTATCTGGCACGCTTGCTGGAAAGGTACTGTTTGAATGACAAGCGACCAGAAAACTTAATCAGGGACTCATCAACGTAGACAACTTGATGGGGAGTAAACAAGTCTGCAAAACTATGGTTGAAGTGGTTTACGAGGGGCCGAATTTTGTAGAGCCGATCGTATTCAGGGTCTCCACGAGGACGACAGAGTTCATTGTCGTTGAAGTGCATGAACCGCAAAATCTGCTCGTATCGTGCCCTGGTCATGGAAGCAGAGAACAGGGGCATATGGTAAATTGGGTCAGTGGACCAATATGACCGCAACTCACTCTTTTTATAAATGCCCATGTTGAGGGAAAGGCCCAGAAAGATCTTAAATTCGGAAACCGTAATTGGTTTCCAATCTCTGGCAAGGGAGGACTGGGGAATAGTGGTGATGTGTTGACCAGCGTACAAATTGCTTTGGTCCACAATAGATCTATATAGATCTTCGTTGAAAAACAGCGAATAAAAATCAAGTGGTGTAAAATCAACTGTTTCCACATGAATGCTGGGTTGGCCAGTGAATGGGGGAAGTACGGGTGCTGCAGAAGTGGTGGGTTCCCAATTCGGATTGGCGAATGCAGCAGGAAGGGCACTATGGGCACTACGGGCCTGTGTTTGTCTTCTTGGTGGCAGCGGGACACTACTTGTGCTTGCCACCTCGCCAGCTTAAACTGCACTTATGGGACTCGCCACATCACCAGGTGTTACTGCAGTGCTGGATTTACGATCAGGGTGTACTAGGCCATTGGTGCTTGCCAGTTCACCAGAAGGAATAGCGGCGCTAGTACTTCTCTGCTCCATACGAGGGACCTGCGGTTCTTGCACATCAAGAACAGAAGAAGAAGTTTGGGGTCTGTTGTCAGAGCTATCTGTCATGGAGCCGCTGCTGTCTACAGGTTCATATTCTGAGCCTGAATCTGACAGATGAGTGACTTCCTCTTCACTGTCTGTCATGCTCAGAAACGTGTAGGCCTCTTCACTAGTGTACCTTCGATTTGCCATTTTGGGCTCTAAATTTAGTGGTACACTAGTGAGACTCACAGGCAAAAAAGCTCCCGACTGTTAGCGACTGATTCAAAACACTACCAAAAAACTGTTAGCGATCGCAGGGATCAGGCCTGACTCTGCGAACGCTGCAGTTATGTGTTTAGTGTTTTGTAAGTGACAGTGATCGATCGATACTGCACTTGGGTAGGCTGGGCAGGGCTGGGCCGAGGGTCAAAACTCAGGTGCTAGCAGGTATCTGGGCTGATCCCGCTAACACTGCGTTTTTGGGGACCCTAAACTGCTGGGGACACTAGTATAGATCTGATCGGATCAGATATTGATCCGTTCAGATACTATACCACTAAGGGAGGTGTATGCTGCGTGCGTTGGTGTTAGCGGTACTGGCACTAACCTGTTGCTGCCTGGGACGACGCAAACCTTATCTGACCCTAACAACGTAAGTTATATCACCGCCAGGCAATTAGGGGGTTAAACCTTTATTAGGTAATAAACGGCGGGTGCCCTAAAACTATAATAAACAAACTAACTAACCAGCGTCACCCGTAACACTTATACAGTGATCACTGGTGAAAGGGTTAACTAGGGGGCAATCAAGGGGTTAAAACCTTTATTAGGTAGTATATGGGGGTCCCTGTCACTATAAAACACTGACGACGAACCTATATACTTACCTACCTAACTAGCGTCACCAGTGACGCTAATACAGCGATCAGAAAAACGATCGCTTAGTGACACTGGCGACGGGGGGGTGATCAAAGGGTTAACCTTTATTAGGGGGGTTAGGGGGTACCCTAGACCTAAAGGGGGGTACCCTAGACCTAAAGGGGGCTAACCCTAACTGCCCTAACACTTATAACTGTCACAAACTGACACCAATGCAAAAAAAAAACTGCTATTGGTGTCATTGTGACAGGGGGTACAGGGGGGTGATCGGGGGGTGACTGGGGGGTGAAAAGTGTGCCTGCGTGTTCTACTGTAAGTGTAGTGTTGTGCAAACTCACATTGATGGCCTCTCTCCTTGGCGCCGGAACGAAAAGACCGGCTCGAGGAGAGATGACATCACTTCCTCCGCTTCTGTTTACATTACAGAAGTCGAGGAAGCTTGTCATTCGCCAGGAGCGATCGCGAGGAGTGGCCACAAATGAGTGGCCTCCCCCTCACCTCTGATCGCCCCTGACCTGAATCCGACCACCGCAGGCACCGGGGGGGGTCCGATCTCATTGGTGGATATAAATCAAGTGGTTTCTAGAGTGGCATAGGGCTACCCCGCGGGCAGGCAGGGAGGTACAGGTAAGTCCTTATGCCTGCCCGTGCCATTCTGCCAACGTACATCGTCGTGCGGCGGTCGGCAACTGGTTAAAGTGCATGTGCTTATAAGCAGATAAAAAAGGTGCAAGTGCTCAGTGTGTGTGTGTGTTGCGTTTGATATAAAATATAACTTTTCTATAAGACTCATAGCATTCTGGTGTCACAGAGATAGACTTTCTCAAACAAATGCTGGATACAATGGGTATTGCTGTATTGTTACAGTTTTCAACAGGCTATTGTCTCTATAGCTACAGTACACAAGAAAGAGATTTACTTGTTTGAGGTTTTTTTCAGCTCTCAAACTAAAAGAATGACTGTTAGATTACTGTCAGGTGTTGGCTTGATTAGACAATGGGTACATAGATACAGTTTTCAACAGTCTATTGTTTCTACAGCTATAGTAAACAGGCATGTTTTCTGTTGTTTGGTAACTATGGCAAACAGCCTGACACATAAAAGGGGTGAGTAGACACACACACACACACCATCATGCTGTAACATCTGAAGCCACTCATGATAGAAGAAACTTGCCTGATGCTCCAGGAGAATCGTTGCAAATGGAGATCATGAACATACAGTAACAGAAGATAAGTAACCTTTAAGTGTATTTGTACTATTATAGACCATAGGCTGTTCAGTTTGCTAGGCATTTTGCTTGTTATAAATATCTGTCAGTATTGTATTGTATTCCTAATATTGTAATAGTTTTGTATGTACAGCATCTTTGTATAGTAAAAGCACATTTACACACTGCAGAAATCTCAGCTTCCTTGCTTATACCACAGAGTAACCTTGCTAGATAGACGCAAGCAAAACATTTGGGGGCTCGTGCCGCGACCTGTGCTATAATTCAATTGAAGCAGACCTGTTTTTCTGTAGTGTGTTGTGTAGCTTGTGCTAGGTAAAATGCTGTGTAAGCTTTTTAGGAAAAGCAAGGCTGCAGAGGGTTCTGGTGGCCAGAAGGAAGTGTGCAGCTTACCTGTCTGGGCCAGATACAATGAGTGGGAGCCTCTTGCTAAAGAATTTGTGAAGTATGCTTCTCCCTTGAAGCTGACTTGGGGTGATAAAGTCTCAGATCATTTTGTAGATTTTAGCTTTAAGGGGTTGGATTTAAGTAAAAAAGAGAAGAGGACAGTGTCCACAGTGGGCTGGTATTTCCTTAATGCTATTTACACCGAATCACAGAGAAGGGAGAAGGCAGAGGCAGAAGTTAAGGTATTAAAAGACCAGCTAGCAGTTGCTTCAGAGTGTGTGCGTTCAACTGCTAGTCGGGCTGATGATTTACAAGAGCGGTGTGCAGCCCTCATGACCAAATCAATTCATGCCTTAAGGAAAAGGACGGGCCGTAAACCTGTTAGTAAAGCCAGGGTACGTGCTATTGTCACATCCCAAAATTGGGATTGTGAGGATGTGCTCTCCTCAAATGATAATGAGGATGAGGAGATAGAGTTTGATATTTTGCATTATAATCTGCTAGTGCGAAAGAAAAAGCATGCAAGACCTCTCATTACTAAGCATAGGAAACGGCAACATGATAGAGAGGATATGGCAGATGGGGAGGTGCATTATCGCCACCCCAGAGATGTTGAATTTGAAGAAGTTCGGGAGTTTACACAAACTGAACTCCATGAGCTGGCAAAACAATACAAACAAAGGTCTGGGGAGCCCCTATTGACCTGGCTCCTACGTTTATGGGATGAAGGGGTAGACAGTGTTGTTTTGTCAGGTAAGGAAGCAGTGACTATGGGAGTGTTAACCCATGATCCACAATTGCGTCAGACAATGCGAAAAGCCAGAGAGTTTAGCATGAATTTTTCACTGTTAGACCTCGTGAGAGATGGAATAGTCCGAGTATACGCTAGTCCTACTGACCTGGAAAATACCTACTCATGGAGAGGAGAGGGTATTTCCAGGTTACGTGAGATGGGTTGTATAACTGGATTAAATATGTTTCCAGAATGGATAGGTCCAGATATGGAACCCTTTACGTCTGCTCTGCGCTCTAAGCTGATAAAGTCTGCACTATTTAATCTCAGGGCTCCATTATTGTCCTTGTTGGGAGGCCTGGGATTAAACCGCAAGATTCATGAAGCCACATCCCTTTTAAGCCAGTTGGGGGAGCTAGAGGAGACTAAAACAAAACCTGTCAGGGCAGTAGATAAGGTCAAGGGCAGACAGGAAGAATACAAGCAGAAAAGAACAGAGAAGAAAGGGAATGGGGTAGAGAAGACAGGAGGTGAAGAGAAAACCCGGCTTGTTATTTCTAAGAAAGAAATGTGGGTGGACCTATTAAAGGCAGGAGTACCTAAAAAAGAGATAGATGGGATTTCTACTGCAGAAATGCTGAAGAGGTGGAAACATTTAGTAGGGAAAACTGTCAGGGTTAGAAACACTACTCCTAGTGAAGATAACATCAGCCTAGACTTAGAGGAAACAGAACAGACCCCTACTGTTAGCCCCAAACCAATTCCCAAAACTGAACATGAACCCAAACCCAAATCCCTCTATCCTGGGGAGGAATTGGAGAGAATCAAAAAAGGGGATTGGGAGGTTCCTTATCCTTTATGAAGGGAAGGTGAGTCTCCTGTAATAGCCGTGAGGGCAGTGACAGCAGGAGACCGACGCCCATATGCACCTGTCACTGTATGGTGGGGGAAGTCATCTTCTCCTACACATGTAATGGCTTTAGTTGATAGCGGGGCCGAAGTTACACTTTTGCAAGGAAATCCTTCCCATCACAAAGGAGAATTGATTTATGTAGAAGGTTCGGGAGAAAAAACTACACCAGCAGTTAGGATACGGGTGAAATTGGCTATTGGCAAGGGATCAGGATTTATGACAAATGTTTTTGTATCAGAGTTACCCAAAAATATTCTTGGGATGGATGTACTTCAAGGTCAGTCAATTCAGACTGAAGGAGGTACATTCACATTCGGGTATCCTGATAAAGCGTATCTGGTTAGGGCGGTGAAGGCTGTGGTCAGAGGTCATGCGAAATGGACCCCTGTTTACATTCCTCCACCAGAGAAGCCAGTCTGTCTCAAGCAGTACAGACTTCCTGGAGGCCACAAAGAAATTGAGAGTAGGGATCCTTAGACCTTGCTGTAAGTCCTTCCTCGTCTCCGGTGTTCCCAGTAAAAAATCCTGATGGGACATATAGAATGACTGTGGATTACAGAGGTCTAAACAAAGTGGCACCTCCATTGAAGTCAGCTGTACCAGATATGATCTCAATTGTTGAGAAAATTGCTAAAGAGGCAGGAGAATGTCATGCTGTGATAGACCTGGCTAATGCTTTCTTTTCAATTTTGATAGACCCAGAGTGTCAAGACCAGTTTGCTATGGTGTGGGACGGCCGCCAGTACACTTTCACTGTCCTTCCGCAAGGCTATCTTCATTCTCCAACGATTTGTCATGGACTGATTGACCGAGATTTAAGTACCCTGAATTTGAAAGTCGCTGTGTTTCACTACATTGATGACATCATGATCTCTGGGACAAAAGAAGATGTAACTGAAGCACTGCACCTGCTGATAGAGCACTTGGAGAACAGAGGGTGGGCTATCAACAGAGACAAAGTCCAAGGACCTGCCACAGAAGTGGAATTCCTGGGAATGATGTGGACTGGGCCGCAGAGGAAAATTCCAGAGACAGTTGTGCAAACTATCCAGGCGCTGTCGCCCCCTACTACCAAAAAGGAGGCACAGAAGTTTATTGGAATTGTGGGGTTCTGGAGATCGTTCATCCCACATCTTGGATTGATTCTGAGGCCTATATTTAATGTCACCAGAAAAAAGATTGCGTTCTCATGGGGTTCAGAACAGCAGACTGCATTCCTGGTTGCTAAAGAAGCTATTTTGCAGCATCAGGGATTAGGACCCGTGAGACAAGGAGTACCATTTCAGCTGGATGTAGTGGAGCAGAATGGTACCATATCTTGGAGTCTATGGCAGCCAAATGAAAAGAAAGGACTGAGAGTAATGCCCATTGGTTTTTGGTCCAAACAACTGACAGGGGCACAGAAGAGATACACGCCCCTAGAGAAGTACCTGTTTGGGGCCTACACAGCACTTCAACATGTAGAGACCATTACAGGAAAGGACACAGTCACCATCCATACTGCATTGCCAATAGCAGGATGGGTGAGAGATAATGGACTGACCACTAGGGCAGCTGTAGCCCAGAACCAGACACTGATGAAATGGAAGTGTTACCTTCAAGAAAGAGGGGGTATTGCAACTGGGCATGTTAGAGACATTTCAAAACAGTTGGCTGGGCTTGTCACTTTTACCAGCACCCGGCCAGAAGAAGAAATTCCTGTGCTGCAGTCATCCCCCATTCAAGAGGCTCCACCCTTTGAGTCTCTGTCAGAAGACATGAAGGAGTCAACGTGGTTCACTGATGGTTCAGCCATAGTCACCTTGTCTGGACGTAAATGGACAGCAGCAGCCTACAACCCAAGTACAGACACAGTCCTGCAGGAGACCGGAATTGGAGGGTCCAGTCAGTATGCAGAGTTGAAAGCTGTGGTGATGACTCTTCAGGAGGATCCTTCTTCCCATGTCACTATCTACACTGACAGCTGGGCGGTTTTTAAAGGACTGACAACTTGGTTGCCCACGTTGAAGTCCAATGCATGGATGATTCATGGAAAGGTGGTGTGGGGAGGCAAGGAAGTCTGGGACTACATCTGGAAGGAAGCTCACTCCCGCACCATAAAAGTGGGGCAGGTTCATGCACATGTGCCCCTAGTCCCAGACTTTGAGAACTATAACAGAGTTGCAGATGAAATCGCCAAAATGAAGGCATCTGTACCAATTGATCCTGTCTTGATGAACTTGGCCAACTGGGCCCACAAGCAATCTGGACATTTGGGGCAGAAAGCAACATATGAATGGGCGCAGCAGAGAGGATTGCCTATATCCATGGACATGATAAAGACTGTAATAGGGAACTGTACAGTGTGTGGAGAAGTAATGGACTGAGATATTGTTGCACTGCAGTGGACACCTATTCAGGACTTATGCTTGTTCATCCTTGCAAATGTGCAGATTAAGCCGCAACGCTTCAACTGCTCCAGCAACTTGTCATTGCTTATGGTTGTCCCAAACAAGTCCAAAGTGATAACGGCTCACACTTCAATGGATCAACAGTACAGCAGTGGGCCAAAGATTCTGGAGTGTACTGGTTGTGCCACATCCCATACCATCCACAGGCAGCTGGTTTGATTGAAACCAAAACAAAATATGTGAACCTCTGCGCTACTATAAAAATTGTGTGCTGTGTGTAGTGCTGCAAAATCTAGTGGTATACACAAATCAACCAATAAAAAAGAAACAGTAAAGTGATTTCGCGCACATTGAAGATAAAAAAACAGGTGATATTAAATAATCAAAAAAATCATTAAATATATGAAGTGAGCAATGATAAACATCAAAAATAATGCTAAATATTCAAAAGAGGTTGTAGTGCATTGCCAGGTGCTAAATAAGGTCAATCAGTAACTTAGTCCAATAGCATAGGGCTAGATATTCATGAATCTTCTCAAGGAATACAGTAAGTGATGAAGACGGCAATAGGTGACGTCTGTGTGATAATATGCTCACAGTGCCCTTACCTCTATAGGCATAGGTAAATGCCTTATTGCTCCAACTGGTGGACAGTGATGGGGACCGATGAGTCCTCAGGTGAGTAGATGTCAATCATAAGGCTGGGTCAGGCTCATCTCCGGATCCAGATGAATATGTGCAAAGAAAGGAAAAAAGGACAGCCTCCAATGGTGTAGTAAAATAAATCACGTTTTTAATAGTAAAAACACTGTACAGGGCATGGGATGTAG
The DNA here is from genome assembly GCF_042186555.1 of Aquarana catesbeiana. Lineage (NCBI taxonomy): Eukaryota > Metazoa > Chordata > Amphibia > Anura > Ranidae > Aquarana > Aquarana catesbeiana. The sequence goes on from NC_133331.1 coordinate 269,476,092, forward strand.
ACAGTACAGCACAAAGCGGCGTTCCGCCGCTACCTATTACAGAACTTCCATTCCGCAACAACAACCGGGTCGGAGTAAAAACTTCCGGTTGCGTAAGCTAGCTTGGGTCCTACGCATTACGTCACGACCCCTTGTGACTTCCTCAGGGAATCTGATTGGTTGAACAATCAGTCCATTTTATAATGATGGAACAGGAAGTGGTGCAGACGCCATTTTGATGGAGTCTGAGGGATATTTACTGTATCGAATAGCGGGGGGCTGTAGAAATCAGTGTGGCAATTAGAAATAGGAAAAAAAGAAAAAATATAAAAAATAAATTATTAATGGAAATTCTTTTAATAAATTGGTTAAAATCACATGTACCGTACTGGAGACAAAATAGGCAAAAAATAAATAAAAAATCCATGGGCACTGCTGTCCATACGAACAGCTAAAAAGTGCTCACTGTTGACATCTTGTGGAGAAATATCTAACTGCATTTAGTCTAATGGTCATAGTAAACCAGTGACTGGTGGCTCATAGAAATAATTTAAAATTAAACAATATATTAGACTATTCATCATCTAAAAAATATAGACAATGAAATCAAGATCATCGGAAAAAACAAACCGATCTAGATAAAAATGGAAGTGCTAAAATAATGATAAAAATGTAGAAAAAATACAATTAAATAAAACAGCGTCCTGGAAATTGAATAAAAGGTTCACAAGACCGTAACAACTCAAATCGACTCATTAATCACTACTAAAACAATTCAGATCGAAATCTATATTTAACCCATTAGGTGTAAGTGTATTCATTTTGTGGATCCATTGGGATTCTTTTTGACTGATACTTCTAATTTTGTGGTCTCCCCTCCAAGTTTTGTGATATCTATCTATACCCCAAAAGGTCATTTCCGCTGGATTGCTATTGTGTACTAAACGAAATGCCTTGATACATTATGTTTTGGGAATGCTTTCATAATATTCCGGATATGCTCTTTAATTCTAACTTTCAATGCTCTTTTTGTTCTTCCTACATACTGTAGTTTGCAAGAGCATTGCAAAACATACACCACCCCCTCTGTGTGGCAGCTTATAAAATCTTTAATTGGGTGTGTGTGTCCAGTGCTGGTTGCCAGAAATTCGGCCTTTTTTCCTTGGAATTTTTTAGAATGCTGGCAAGCAAAGCAATATTTGCATGGAAAAAATCCTTTTCCATTAAAGAAAGAGAAAGTATTATTGGAGGGGGGGTTCACTACATTTTTCACAATTAGATCTCGTAGAGTAGTCAAACGTTTATATATGATCACTGGTTTGTCTGATAGGATGCTTTGAAGGTGTTTGTCTCCTCTTAAGATATGCCAATGTTTCTTAAATATTCTTTCTATGTCTTTGTGCTGGACATTGAAATCAAGGACTAGAGCTGGTGCTTCAGATTTTGGTTGTGATCTTTTCTGCCCGTGAATCATTAGAGATCTATTGAGCGATTCTACTGATTGGATTTGTTTATTGACGAATTCTGAAGTATATCCTTTCGCAATAAATCTCTTACCAATTGGGTCAGCCTGTGTCTTATAGTCTGAATCCTTCGTGCAATTGCGTCTAATTCTAACTAGCTGACCCTTGGGTATGTTGAACAACCATGGTTTATAATGACAGCTAGTGATAGGTAAATAACTGTTTCTTGCCACTTCTTTGAAATGTGTTTTGGTAATGAGTTTATCATTTTCAATACTGATTTTGAGATCCAGAAATTGTATTTGTTTCTCATCAAGGGCACTGTGAGCATATTATCACACAGACGTCACCTATTGCTGTCTTCATCACTTACTGTATTCCTTGAGAAGATTCATGAATATCTAGCCCTATGCTATTGGACTAAGTTACTGATTGACCTTATTTAGCACCTGGCGATGCACTACAACCTCTTTTGAATATTTAGCATTATTTTTGATGTTTATCATTGCTCACTTCATATATTTAATGATTTTTTTGATTATTTAATATCACCTGTTTTTTTATCTTCAATGTGCGCAAAATCACTTTACTCTTTCTTTTTTATTGGTTTGATTGAAAGCTACACCGGGCTATTGAAGGACCAGATACGCAAACTTACACCCACACATACACTAAGGGGGTGGGATCGGGTCCTCACACAGGCAGTCATGTTGGTAAATTCTAGGCCAATAGCCAAAAGCAAACCATATAAGAGGATGGTAGCCGCTGGGGCACAGATTCCACAGCTGGAGTGCAGAGTTCAGTATTTATGTAAGGTTACTGAAAGAACAGGGCTTAACAGATACCATTTTACTGCTTTCCATGACATAGAAACCAAGAGTGATGTATCTGAAGCTGAAGCCTATCTAGGAATGAGAGGGAATCTGGCAGGAAGGTTTGAAGTTACATTTGCATTGACAGATGAGCTTCAAGACAGTGGCTGGGACTCTGACTGGTTAGTGGATACTTCTCAGCAAGAGTGGAAAGTGAGGCTACATAACAGCAAACCTTCCAAAATAAACAGCAGTGATCTTCTGGGAAATATCAGTATATTTCCTCTCCTCCCTATTGATGTTCTTTGGGAGGGTCAGAAGTGGGTACAGGCAGGGGGCAAAGTGTTAGTCAGATATCCAGGCAAGAAGCCATTTAGAGGAGAGATTTTAGCTGAAGGGCCTGGATCTACTGTTTATGTATTATTAGAAGGAACAGATAATCCGCTTTGTTTTCCACTCCACAGGCTGTCTCCAATTTGATCCATAGGAAGACCAGAGAAAAGTGGTTACATGATGGAAAGAATAATGGAAGATCGCAAGAGCTGTGGAGAGCAAGGCATTTTATGTATTACAAGCATGGACTTGTTTCTAAAGAACTTTAGAATGGACTTTCTAATGAACTTTTTAGTTAAAGACCTTCTCAATGACAGAAATGGGAGGTGTTGCATTCAAGGAAAATTAAGTTTAGTAATGAAGAGATTTTCTGTGTGTAGTCTGAGAGAAAAATCAAAGGCGGAATGTGTTACGTTTGATATAAAATATAATTTTTCTATAAAACTCATAGCATTCTGGTGTCACAGAGACAGACTTTCTCAAACAAATGCTGGATACAATGGGTATTGTTGTATTACAGTTTTCAACAGGCTATTGTCTCTATAGCTACAGTACACAAGAAAGAGATTTACTTGTTTAAGGTTTTTTTCAGCTCTCAAACTAAAAGAATGACTGTTAGATTACTGTCAGGTGTTGGCTTGATTAGACAATGGGTACGTAGATACAGTTTTCAACAGTCCATTGTTTCTACAGCTATAGTAAACAAGCATGTTTTCTGTTGTTTGGTAACTATGGTAAACAGCCTGACACATAAAAGGGGTGAGTAGAGACACATACACACACACCATCATGCTGTAACATCTGAAGCCACTCATGATAGAAGAAACTTGCCTGATGCTCCAGGAGAATCGTTGCCAATGGAGATCACGAACATACAGTAACAGAAGATAAGTAACCTTTAAGTGTATTTGTACTATTATAGACCATAGGCTGTTCAGTTTGCTAGGCATTTTGCTTGTTATAGATATCTGTCAGTATTGTATTGTATTCCTAATATTGTAATAGTTTTGTATGTACAGCATCTTTGTATAGTAAAAGCACATTTACACACTGCAGAAATCTCAGCTTCCTTGCTTATACCACAGAGTAACCTTGCTATATAGATGCAAGCAAAACAGTGTGAGTTATACACAGTCCTCAATAATGATAAGCAAAAAAAAAGGTCCATAAACGTATCAAAGAAAAAAGGTGAAACACATGGTGTCTTCATGCAATGTGCACTCTCCCCCTTCAGGTGTGTCCTCACCTTAAGGGCTTTAAAAATAAACCTGTAATAAATGGTAACAGCTTAGATGGTCATCATCCATATAGTGGCTGGTTAATGGTAAAGGCAGATCCCATATTCACTCCACCTCCTGGTAAGAACACTGATCAATAAAGCCACAACTTCCGTCTGGTATTTTAAAAGATCACCTCATATGCATACAGGGAATAACAGAGGCGTGCAATAGTGTAATTCCATTTAAAAAGATTTAATGGCAACTAAAAACGCATCACATTACACTCACATTAAATATGTTTAAAAAACGCATTAAGCTGTGCTGGTGTGAAGGGGTGAAATGGTCACATGTATTCCGGTCTGCAGTGCCGGCGTACAGTGTTTCCCCTGTCCTATTTTCTCCACAGCACTTCAAGTTCCTTGTGCATCAGTCAGCCAAACTCCTCCTACTGGTTTCGTCACACCTTGTGACTTCCTCTGGGAATATATCACATCCCCATTCCTACCTCCCAACCCACACCTTAGCCACAACCCCACCTTCACCATCCACCTTTAACTCCTCCCAACCCCAGCCCACCTCAGAAATGGAGATTGGGAGGACTTGTGCTTGAAGAGGGGGTGAGAAATTGGGTTGGAGGGAGGATTGGAAGAAAAGAGGATTTATGCTGGGTTTTTGCGGGGGGGGGGGGGGGATTTTTACTGGAAAAAGGGGGTTGTGCTTTCAGGGAGGATTTGTGGGGTAGAAGGAGGGATTGGAGAGAAGGATTTGTGCTATGGGAAAATTAGAGTGGAAAAGAATTTGTTCTGGGGGGGTTGGGTGGGAGGGTGGGAGGATTTGTGCTGGGGAGGATGGGGGGAGTCTTTTACCCATATTTGGGGGGAGGTTGTGCTGAAATGGAGGACTTGAGAGAGAGGATCTGTTGCTAGCACTGGGAGAGGATTTTTTTTAGGAGGGAGATTTTGCTAGAAGCAGGGAGGGGATTTGTGCTGGGTACGGATGAGCCGAACACCCCCCCTGTTCGGTTCGCACCAGAACATGCGAACAGGAAAAAAGTTTGTTTGAACACGCGAACACCGTTAAACTCTATGGGACACGAACATGAATAATCAAAAGTGCTAATTTTAAAGGCTTATATGCAAGTTATTGTCCTAAAAAGTGTTTGGGGACCTGGGTCCTGCCCCAGGGGACATGGATCAATGCAAAAAAAAGTTTTAAAAACGGCCGTTTTTTCAGGAGCAGTGATTTTAATAATGCTTAGTCAAACAATAAAAGTGTAATATCCCTTTAAATTTCATAGCTGGGGGGTGTCTATAGTATGCCTGTAAAGGGGCGCATGTTTCACGTGCTTAGAACAGTCTGACAGCAAAATTACATTTCGATGGAAAAAAGCCATTTAAAACTACTCGCGGCTATTGCATTGCCGGTCCGACAATACACATAGAAGTTCATTGATAAAAACGGCATGGGAATTCCCCACAAGGGAACCCCGAACCAAAATTTAAAAAAAAAATGATGTGGGGGTCCCCCTAAATTCCATACCAGGCCCTTCAGGTCTGGTATGGATATTAAGGGGAACGCCGGCAAAAATTTAAAAAAAAATGACGTGGGGGTCCCCCTAAATTCCATACCAGACCCTTATCCGAGCATGCAACCTGGCAGGCCGCAGGAAAAGAGGGGGGGACGAGAGAGTGGCCCCCCCCTCCTGAACCGTACCAGGCCACATGCCCACAACATTGGGAGGGTGCTTTGGGGTAGCCCCCCAAAACACCTTGTCCCCATGTTAATGAGGACAAGGGCCTCATCCCCACAACCCTGGCCGGTGGTTGTGGGGGTCTGCAGGCGGGGGGCTTATCGGAATCTGGAAGCCCCCTTTAACAAGGGGACCCCCAGATCCCGGCCCCCCCTGTGTAAAATGGTAAGGGGGTACTTGTACCCCTACCATTTCACTAAAAAACTGTCAAAAATGTTAAAAATGACAAGAGACAGTTTTTGACAATTCCTTTATTTAAATGCTTCTTCTTTCTTCTATCTTCCTTCATCTTCTTCTTCTGGTTCTTCTGGCTCTTCTGGTTCTTCCTCCGGCGTTCTCGTCCAGCATCTCCTCCGCGGCGTCTTCTATCTTCTTCTCCTCGGGCCGCTCCGCACCCATGGCATTGGGGGAGGCTCCCGCTCTTCTCTTCATCTTCTTCTCTTCTTCATCTTCTTCTTTTCTTCTCTTCTTCTCTTCTTCATTTTCTTCTCCGGGCCGCTCCGCATCCATGCTGGTATGGAGGGAGGCTCCCGCTGTGTGACGGCGTCTCCTCGTCTGACGGTTCTTAAATAATGGGGGGCGGGGCCACAGGGTGACCCCACCCCCCCTGACGCACGGGACATGATGGGACTTCCCTGTGGCATTCCCCGTGACGTCACAGGGAAGTCCTGTCAAGTCACCGTGCGTCAGAGGGGGCGGCGTCACTGGGTGGCCCCGCCCCCCGTTATTTAAGAACCGTCAGACGAGGAGACGCCGTCACACAGCGGGAGCCTCCCTCCATGCCAGCATGGATGCGGTGCGGCCCGGAGAAGAAAATGAAGAAGAGAAGAAGAGAAGAAGATGAAGAGAAGAGCGGGAGCCTCCCCCCATGCCATGGGTGCAGGGCGGGCCGAGGAGAAGAAGATAGAAGACGCCGTGGAGGAGATGCTGGACGAGAACGCCGGAGGAAGAACCAGAAGAGCCAGAAGAACCAGAAGAAGAAGATGAAGGAAGATAGAAGAAAGAAGAAGCATTTAAATAAAGGAATTGTCAAAAACTGTCTCTTGTCATTTTTAACATTTTTGACAGTTTGTTAGTGAAATCCTTACCATTTCACACGGGGGGGGCGGGATCTGGGGGTCCCCTTGTTAAAGGGGGCTTCCAGATTCCGATAAGCCCCCCCGCCCGCAGACCCCCACAACCACCGGCCAGGGTTGTGGGGATGAGGCCCTTGTCCTCATCAACATAGGGACAAGGTGTTTTGGGGGGCTACCCCAAAGCATCCTCCCAATGTTGAGGGCATGTGGCCTGGTATGGTTCAGGAGGGGGGGCGCTCTCTCGTCCCCCTCTCTTTTCCTGTGGCCTGCCAGGTTGCGTGTTCGGATAAGGGTCTGGTATGGATTTTTGGGGGGACCCCACGCTGTTTTTTTTTGTTTTTTTTGGCGCGGGGTTCCCCTTAAAATCCATACCAGACCTGAAGGGTCTGGTATGGAATTTAGGGGGACTCCCACGTCATGTTTTTTTTTAAATTTTGGTTCGGGGTTCCCCTGTGGGGAATTCCCATGCCGTTTTTATCAATGAACTTCTATGTGTATTGTCGGACCGGCAATGCAATAGCCGCGAGTAGTTTTAAATGGCTTTTTTCCTTCGAAATGTCATTTAGCTGTCAGACTGTTCTAAACACGGGAAACATGCGCCCCTTTACAGGCATAATATAGACATCCCCCAGCTACGAAATTTAAAGGGATATTACACTTTTATTGTTTGACTTTAAGCATTATTAAAATCACTGCTCCTGAAAAAACGGCCGTTTTTAAAACTTTTTTTTGCATTGATCCATGTCCCCTGGGGCAGGACCCAGGTCCCCAAACACTTTTTATGACAATAACTTGCATATAAGCCTTTAAAATTAGCACTTTTGATTTCTCCCATAGACTTTTAAAGGGTGTTCCGCGGCATTCGAATTTGCCGCGAACACCCCAAATTTTTCGCTGTTCGGCGAACTTGCGAACAGCCAATGTTCGAGTCGAACATGAGTTTGACTCAAACTCGAAGCTCATCCCTAGTGCTGGGAAGGGATTTGGGGTTTGGGTATTTTTGCCAGGATAGGGAGTTGTTCTGGGAGGGGGGATTTGGGGGAGATGATTTGTGCTAGAAGTGGAGAAAGGATTTATGCTGGGAGGAGGAGGATCTTGGCTAAAATAAGGATGGGGGGATTTTTGCTTGAAATGGGGAGAATGTTTGCTAGGAAAATAAATTGGGGGGGGATTTGTTGTGTTGGGAAGGGGGATTGGTGAGGGAAAGATTTGTGCTGGGGGATTTGGAGAGGGGAAAATGATTGAGAGAGGATTTGTACAGTACTAGAATGGGGGGTTGTGCTGGTACAGAGGATTTGGGGGGTGGAAGAGGATTTATTCTGAGAGGGGGACTGGGACTGGGGAAGAGGAGAATTCTTAAGGGGGAGTTTAAGGGGGAGCTTTGTGTTGGGAGAGGGAGAGAGGATTTCTACGGGGGGTGAGTGTGCAAATTAGTGTTTTTTGTTTGTTTTTTTGGAGGGGAGGGAGCGAGATTTTTTGCTGAAAAGGTAAAGTGGAGTAAAGTATTACTTGGGGGGGGGGATTTTGCACTCTCCTTACCCCTACACTGAGCATTACACACCCCTGACTCCTGCACTCTTTGTTTTGTACTCATGATGCTTACTATGCATTACACACTCTACAGCCCTCTATGTATTACATACTCCAGATCCTTGAACACACCCTGGACCCCTGCAGTAGAGCTGCACAATTAATCGTTAAAAAATCGTGATCTCGATTCACCTCCCCTGGTGATCTCTCCTGCTGAGTTTGCCAATTCTTTCATATAAACAAGTGGAGAGATTATCTGCTCACTCAGCTGTCAGAAGAAAGCATCAGGCAGTCTGTCAAGTTTAGAACTTGAAACATTGTAACTTCCTTCTTAGATCAAAGGGATAGAACTTCTCTGTGTAAACAAATAACCTGGGCAATCTGCCAAGTTTTAAACAACATGTAAATGCAGGAAGTTTAACCACTTAAAGTGGGGTTCCACCCAAAAAACAAAAATACCTGAAAAAATTCTAAAAAAAAAAAAACAAAAAAAATTTGGATATTTTTTTTTTTCACTTACCTCCAAATGCCTGTTGCTAGATGGTCCCTCGTAGTCTTCCTGTTCCTTTGCCTGGGCTGGTGACATCACTTCCCCCTCGGCACAGGAAGGACTCCGCTCTGCTCCCTCCCTCCTGTCAATCATCTGGGACCCATTACAGGTCCCAGGTAATTGAGCGGCCAATCACGGAGCGCGGCGCCACTCGCGCATGCGCAGTGGGTGCCAGGCTGTGAAGCCACAGCCCGGCGCCCACAGTTGAAATGCCGGCGCCGACGAGTGGAGGGGGGGGACGAGCGGGGCTTCGATCCCCCGCATCGCTGGACCCAGGGACAGGTAAGTGTCCAATTAAAAGTCAGCAGCTGTAGTATTTGTAGCTGCTGACTTTTAATTTTTCTTTTTTTGACGGCCCCCCTGGGTGGAACTCCTCTTTAAAGTCTAAATCTTTTTCTGACACTTCTTTCTCAAGTTAAAATCAATATTTTTTGCTAAAAAAAAATTACTTGGAACCCCCAAATATATATATATATTTTTTTTTTTTTTTTTTTTTTTTGACCCTAGGGAATAAAATGGCAATTGCTGCAATATTTTATGTCACACTGCATTTGCCCAGCTTTCAAATGCAATTTTTTGGGAAAAAATACACTTCAATAAATAAAAAAAAAGAAACAGTAAAGTTAGCACAATTTTTTTTGTTTTATGTGAAAGAGTGAAAGATGATGTTACGCCACGAGAATCGTGAGAGAATCATGATCTATCCTCTAAGCAAAAAAATTGTGATTCTCATTTTAGCCAGAATCGTGCAGCTCTACCCTGCAGTCTGCGTTATTTATCCTGCAGCACTCCCCAACCCCCTGTGCTCTGCATTACACACTCCTTCACTATATACACAATACTGTACATTATATACTTCTCACCAAATTGTTTGTTTTCGCAACAGTTGCTGGTTGCTATGCAGCAGGGGCTGACTGACAACTCACGGGGCCCCCGGGAAATAGGAGATTATGGGGCCCCCAGGCAATCAGAGATTATGGGGCCACATAGTATACACACACAGTATACAATCACACAGTATACACATACATGTACACACAGTATACACAGTGTCCCTGGTCCATACTGTCTATTGGCTGTCCCTGGTCCATACTGTCCCTGGTTTTACTGAGGCTGGCAACCCTGATGGGGCCCCCTAGTGGCCCAGGGCACTCGGGCAGTGCCCGAGTGGCTCAATGGTCAGTCCGCCCCTGCTATGCAGTCCCTGACTATTTTAATGAAGTTCTTTTTTTAAGATAGGTTTAGACAAAGCACCCAAATTTTGCAGTGGCACGCACAGCAGGTCACTCCTTCCTTCAAGTGTCCCTCATTCTGAAGTTAAAATGTTGGGAGTTATGCATTTACAAACTTCCATGCTGCCTTCAGAGGTTTGCGGTGCTTGTGCTGCTCTGACCCAGGACATGCAAAAATGGGCACTCGACCTTTAAATGCCAATTTTTACTTCAAGCAGCTTTTGGCTGGATTGCTTACATCTGAGCACAGGCAGTTTTTATTGTTTTCAAAATCAAACAAAGCAGCTTTCTTCAGCCAAAAGTAAATGCAAAAAGTCCACAATTCAGTCTCCAGACAGTCCACACTTTCTCAGAGCTGTGAACTACTCCACTCCACCTCACTAACAGGTGCTGACTCCTTGCTGTTCCCTTTCAGACTTCGCCTGCAGGCAGGTTCACACTTTTGGGATCAAAGGCCCTGTACTCTGGATTGGAGGTTCTTTCTCACCCAGACTCTCAGAGCCTCCAAACTCCAGATCTTATATAAGGACTTATCAATACTTGGCAAACTCTTTCCAAGCGGAGCCGCTCATCCTGTATTGGTGAGAATCCCCAAGCACTCCAAACTCAAATAGCAGACACACATATCAACCATCCAGGACCCATTCCTGACATCCTGTACACAGGATAAAAATTATAATGATTCCTTTTTTTTATTATATGTTGCACTGATCAAAACTGGAATTAAATACCTAATTTTGTTAGGTGAATTTTTTCCTATACAATACAGCAAAAATAAAATTATTATTGGAAGGCAATAGCACTAAAAGAAACCCTTGTTTGCATAAAAAACAATATTTGTATTACTGTTTTCATAAGTAATGCACCATAAAGTGTCTCAACTACAGCCTGTTCTGATGAAGTTGTTTACATTTGCACATGGGCCGGTTTTCAGGCCATTTGTGTATATGGATTAATATTATTTGATCATATACGCAATATAGTTAAGTAAATACTGCTTATGATAACAATGGAAGTAATTTATTATTTGTAGAATAGATTGTATCATGATTACTTACGCAGAAATTATCTTAGCTATTGGTTTCATGAGAGATTAACCCATTTACAATCTACCATATGTTAAAGTGTTTGGACGCATTCAAATTCTCAGGAAAATACATATTTGAAGATTAAATAATTTTTATCTGTTTTGTTTAGTGTGCAAATAAAGGCATGCATTAAATTAAATAACGTGTTAGTATATATGGATGTGCACCTTCAGTACTCAACAAAATCTCCTGCTGATGATTCTACATCTTAGAACATTGTGTCCAAGATGGTGAGTACCAAGATACTATCACGTGCCATTTGAATGAGGGAATTAAGCCAACCATAAATGAATTGGATCCATCTATGAGCAGGCTGATTGTGCCCAAGTGGATCCATCGATTGACTTGGGTACAACCAGCATGTCAGATTTTTAGCATGCAATTTTTGCCAGCGGCTATAGTAATCACTGTGTTCTCCTGGCAGAGATGACTCCCTCTCCCCCCCCCCCCTGCCAGGAGAACACAATAGTTTATGGGATTCCACCATTAACATTGACTGTGTTGATGGGGGTATCAAGTTATTTTCTTTCCTGCAAGGAAAGAAAATCACAGAATCTGTGGCCTGCTCAAATTATATTTCTAAATTAAAATATATAGCAAGTTCCTCCACCCTAATCTCACTCATCCATGTCTTTATGGACCTTGCTTTGTGCACTGGTGCGCAGTCATGTTGGAACAGGAAGTGGCCATCCCCAAACTGTTCCCACAAAGTTGGGAGCATGAAATTGTCCAAAATGTCTTGGTATGCTGACACCTTAAGAGTTCTATTTACTTAGACTAAGGGGCCAAGCCCAACCCCTAAAAAACAACCCCACACCATAATCACCCCTCCACCAAACGATTTGGAGGGGAGGCCCAATACTTTTGGCAATATAGTGTGGATAAGTGAGTTTGGGGTGGCAGAACTTGACTGGTCTGCACAGAGTCCTGACCTCAACCCGACAGAACACTTTTGGGATGAATTAGAGTGGAGACTGCGAGCCAGGCCTTCTGGTCCAACATCAGTGCCTGACTTAACAAATGTGCTACTGGAAAAATGGTCAAACATTCCCATAGGCACACTCCTAAATCTTGTGGACAGCCTTCCCAGAAGAGTTGAACCCAACTCAATATTGAACCCTAAGGATTAAGACTGGGATTCTATTAAAGTTCATGTGTGTGTAATGGCAGGCATCCCAATACTTTGACAGTATAGTGTATATCTACACATTTATAACTCGGAAAAATAGAAGAAAGTAGGTACAGTTACTATTTTTTTTTTTCAACTAAATAATTTTTGGGTGAAATTTTGAAATTTAGGTTGCTGATAAATGATTAAAGAAGGATTGACTAATTGTCTGTTTAAAAGTTTTATATAAAGTTTTATAACCTTTATTAGGAATTTATTGTACACTCAGTCTCTACTCATGCAAAGAGTTGACCTTTGGCCACAACTCATAGGAGACATGCCTAAAGCCGGGTATACACTACAAGTTTTTTTCCGTTCAACCCAGCAGGTTGAACAAAAAAAAAGTGTCAGCTCCGGTCGGAACCGCTGTACTAACTATGAGAAGTTAGTACAGCGATCTCGGCCACTGAGCTGTTGTGTTCTACCATTGGCTGAGAGCGCTGATCGGGAGCTGGTCGGCTGCTGGTTTTCCAGCATGCTTGTCCGAAAGAAGCTTCTGTCGGACAGACTAACATACACACGGGCCGAATGTCGGACGTTTTTTTTTTTTTTTTCCTGCCGATGTCTCCTGACATTCGGCCTGTGTGTACGGATCTTAAAGCTAATCATTCCCACTACACTACATAAGAATTACCTGAGAACATTCACTTATTTAAGAGATCCAGCACCCCTCTCTTGTCCTCTACTTTCAGAATTCAAATGTTTTCTTTCCCCTATGTCCTGGTGTTCAAAAGGAAATAAAGGAAATTACCCAATGGGAACACCAAAGAAAACAATAAAAACTTGATAGAGACTTCAATCACTGTAATTAATTGTACAAGAAGAAGGTGTCCATTACTTTATGTGCATTTTTTAGGGAGAGCTCCACCTGTTTTCTGTCCAAATTGGACTGCTGAATATAAACCTTAATGTGGGTGCTGGAATGAGAGTGTTGCCAGAAAGTTCAGTTACTAAAATCTATGCAATAAAACTCTAAAAGGTTGAAACCCTTCATCACTTCATATGAAATGCTTCAAAACAACCCTACAAAACTTCCAAAAGGAACATACTATATCCGAAATTAAACAAAAAAAAAAAAATAACTGTAATGCTTACCCCTGTAGGGGCCACTGGAAATTTGCTAGGTCCTTTCCCCAGTGAATTGTCCCTTAGCCAGGCACATGATCACAGCCACTCTTTGAACTAATAACAAGTCTATCCATGCAAGGTTAGTGCAGTGATCTCCCCCTCTGAGCTGTTGTGTTCTGACAGGGGGACAGCCCCCCCCCCCGCCAGAACACTCCGATCAGCACTCTCTGCCAATGGCTGAGAGTGCTGATCGGAAGTCGTCGGCTGCTGGTTCTCCAGCATGCATGTCCGACATACACACCGACAAAATGTCAGCCGGTATTTTTTGTACCGACAAATGTCTCCCGACATTCTGCCCGTGTGTATGGGGCTTAAGGTTGTTGATTTTGTTGTTTTTATTTTTGGAGAACTTGGATAGCGTTGAGGGAATTGAGTGGGATACTCCAAAAACAGAACTATGTACAGAATGAGGACAATAAACTCCTTTCTGAAAAGCTGAAGCAGAAGTCCTTGCCTATAGCAATCTGTGGACTTGGCTTGTAGTAGAAGCAGTTCAATGCAGACTTCTTTCTTTAGAGCAACAAGAGCAAAGTCCCTTCACATAGAATCAGATAGACTAAGTTCTTCAGGACACCAGCCAATGTCCCCTTGGAGCACACACACACAGTTAACTTTTTATTTCAAGAGGGGGTGGCAGCAGAGCAAAAGTCTCTAAGATCTCTCACAGCAGTCTGCACTCACAAAATGTCCAGGGACAGTTGGTTGCCTCCATCCATCCTTCCAGCGACACCTTTCTCCAGTGATACCAGACCAGATCTTCAGCAGACAGCACCCCAGTCAGCTCTCTGTAGCTTCAGCATCCAAGTTCTCAGGTTGCCCACATGAAGCCTCAAGAACAGCAAGCACATGGCACCACTGCCCTGGAGGGCAGCAGCCCTCCAGGCTGGACTGATTCTCTGCAGGAAAAGACCCCAAAGCTCAGTTTCTAAGAGTATTTATTCAGAGTCCCAGCAGCATTCAGGGCCATGCTCCCTAGAATTGGCATGGGCTGTATAAATATTCATACTTCCATTTGCATTGCCCCACACCTATGTTCCAGAGAATTCTACAGTGCTCTGGGGAGCAGAGGGGGACAGTCAAACTAGCAGCAGCTGAAACACTGAACAGACCTAACTAATCAAAGACAGCTGCACTGATTACAGTGAGCACAGCTAAATTTACCTGACAGAACAATTGCAGTGCCACTAAAGTGAGCCAGCACTAGATCTAACAAATCATGGCACTTATCTAGGAGAATGCTACATAACTGAAATAGCTCAAGGTACTCATGGTACTCAACATAATAATTGACACAATATGACAGTTGCTTATTGCCCAGATCAAATGACATCCAACACAAACTGATATCACCAGACACGCCAGGCTGAGCATTCATTGGAGAGGTTAGAAAACATTTTATGATCACTATTCTTTCCTTCAAGAGAACTTGAAGAGTTTGACCCAAACATACTTATGTAGAGGACAGATAACACAGATAGGAGCCTTAAGATGGTCAGATCATACCTGTATAGCCAACAGTCCTCATAGGTCTACTATATGTTCTCTTACAGAGTCTGTATGCGTGTCTGCAGTCATTATTGCGCTTTGGAGTTTTTTTGGCTGTCAGTGACAAAAAAATTCTTTCTTCTCTACAGACTAAACAAATGTGGAATATACAAATTGTGAAGGTTCTTGGTGTTCTTTTGCTCCATGTGACTTTAGTGACACCAGCCACACAAGTGTGCTATGACTCGGATGAGAATGCCTACTCTATTATCACATGTGGAGCTCCTGGAAAAGATGGCTTACCTGGTATAAATGGGACAGATGGAGAAAAAGGACAAAGGGGAGAAACAGGTATCAATGAAAGAAATTATTTTAACGCTTCCAAATGCTTAAACTGTATGAGGCCAGTTTATAAAGAATTTGCAAATTGTTCCAACCACCTCAAGGTCCATAAAACAGCCACCTCTGGGTCCAATTAACAGAAATTTCCAAGCCCACAGAGCAGCTACTTCCAGGACCATAGTGATGCCACATCCAGGTTAAAGTAGTTGTAAAAGGCAGAAGGTTTTTTATCCTAATGCATTCAAGATAAAAAGCCTTCTGTGTGCAGCACACCAGCCACACAAGTGTGTTATGACTCAGATTAGAATGCCTGCTCTATTATCACATGTGGAGCTCCTGGAAAGGATGGTTTATCGGGAAT
The DNA here is from genome assembly GCF_042186555.1 of Aquarana catesbeiana. Classification (NCBI taxonomy): domain Eukaryota; kingdom Metazoa; phylum Chordata; class Amphibia; order Anura; family Ranidae; genus Aquarana; species Aquarana catesbeiana. The sequence continues at coordinate 269,491,609 of NC_133331.1, forward strand.
AAATTTGACAGACAGAGAAAGAGTGGAAAGGGAAAAACAGGTATAAAGGAAATTATTTTAATGTCTTCAAATACCTAAACTGTATGAGCCAGTTTATAAAGAAGCTGCAAATTGTTCCAGCCACCTCTAGGTCCATAAAGCAGCCATCTCTAAGTCCTTTGAACAGAAATCTCCAAGTCCACAGAGCAGCTACTTCCAGGATCATAGTGATGCCACATCCAGGTTCATAGAGAAGTCACCTCCAGGTCCATAGAGAATTCACCTCCATGTCAGTAAAACAGCTACCTCTAGGTCCATAACGCAGATGACTCCAGGTTCAAAGAACTGCCATCTCCAGGTCCATACTGTAGCTATCTCTAGGTGAGGTTTTGTGGAGCAGCTTGATTAAGTTTCAGTGTTTTAATTGGGTGGTTTCAAAAAACCCTTGCAAAAAGGTTTTGGACATGCAGAAATCTGGCTGCAAAGCTAAATTTACAAATGCTTTGAACTGTGAAGTTTAAACGAAGCTGCAAAAAAGTGAATAGTCCCAGCTTTATAAATGGGCCATTCTTTGTTTAAAATAAATATCTACAAATAACAGATAGTTATTGCCTTATGATGTGCTTAAAAATATAGCTATACAGGTGTGTTTTACTTTTAAAGCATAAACTCTGATAGTAAATGTATTGACTTGATTAACCAGGGCCAGCAGGTCCACAGGGACCTCCAGGATCAATAGGACCTGCAGGGGCTGCTGGACCACCTGGACCAAGAGGAGAACAGGGGCTACCAGGAGCAAAAGGAGAGAGAGGAGACAGCGCAAATTCAGGTAAAAAGAAAGCCATCTATGAGAGCATATGGTTTCATCTACAAATCATTTAGTTGAAGATATTAAGGTTGCATCGTAAAAAATGTCTAGAGTGTTATGTGAAATTGAAGAGGCTCTCTAACCACATATTTCTAATAAATGCATTGTTCATGTCATCTTTCAATTGAACGATATATAGAAGGGCGGCTGAAATTTTCAACCTTAGGTGCAATCAGGTCCATCCTCATCGCAAGATTTTTTGAACTATGCAAAGAATTACAGTTTGTTTCTTTAAAACAGTCACACCTTGAATAGAAAAGCTCTTCCCCAGCCAGCATGCTGCAGAATGGGATCCTTGCTCTCTGTGGGGAAGCAGTGATCCCCTGTTGAGTTAGAGCAAAAGTTCTCCAATCAGTGGGAGCAAGAACTTTATTTATTGCAGAGCTATATGTCTGAATCAGTAGGGGGCAGGTCAGATTTCTGCAGAAGTTTCACTGCTTCCATGCAGTTCCATGGAGCTTCTCTGCAGCATACTGGCAGAGGGTAGGCTTTTCTACTCAGGCCATGGCTGCGGCTATATGTAGTTAGCTGCTGTAATCTAAAGGTCCTATTGGGCTTTAGAATAGCCCTAAACATATCTTCATTTGAAGTCTCAATTGTTGAAAAATTATTTCTTAAGACCATTAATTGTGTTTGCTAAGAAACTCATCTAAAAGGTTATCTATACTCCCTGCTGACACCAGCAACTGTGGAAGGGAGTTCCACATCCTTACTGTTCTAACAGTAAAGAACCCCAAACGCAGTTTAAAGGATAGCTAAAGGTTCATCTTTTTGTTTTGTTTTTTAAACAAGCATGTCATATTTACCTCTGCAGTTGGTTTTGCACAGAGTGGTCCCGATCCCCCTCTTCTGGGATCCCTCAGCCGCGCTCCTGGCTCCTCCTCTTCTGGAGTGGCCCATTGGAGAGCCGCTCTCCCTCGGGGCACTCGTGTGGGCCGCTCTCATATCCTGCTGCTGCATCTATTGAAACAGACAGCAGGACTCAGCCCTGCCCCCCAGCTCCTGTGTCATTGGATTTGATTGACAGCACCGGGAGCCAATGGCTGTGCTGCTATCAACCTATCCAATCAGGACCCGAGTCACAACCTGGAGCTGGTGTGCTCCTCCCTGTCGCTGGAAAGACTGGGTTTAGGTAAGTAAAAGGGGGGCTCTGGGGGGCAGCTGCATCACAGGAGGTTTTTCACCTTAATGCATAGAATGTAATAGGACCAATAGGACCTTTAGATTACAGCAACCACAATGCCGGTGGACGGTAAGGGGGCGTGACTGGGGGCACAGAGGCGAGGAAGAAAAACCAAACAAGCGCCACAACCTCCGGACAGCCCTACCTACGCCACACCCTGAGGCAGAGGGGCAGAAGGAGGAGAAGAGATAAGCCCAACACCAAGCTGGAAAAATGTGAAGGGAAGAGATAAATACCAAAAGGGGCAAATCTCTAAGGGGTGGGACCATACGCGCAGGACAACAGCGTGAGACGGGCACCGATTGGGGAACCACCCCTCGGTGCCTTGGGCGTCCATTTGACCGCAAATGTGCCCCAAATCCCAGGGAAGGCAGGTAACACCCAGCATGCAGGGGTGGAACCTGATGCAGTGGGAACCACCGCCAAATATTTGGGGCCAGTGAACACACATCGGTAACCCACAAATGAGAGAGCAATCATGGCAAATGAGTATACATTCGGTAAAATAAAATAAAATAAAGATTGAGAATAAAGAATGATAACAATAAAGACACCATACATTATATATACTAACAAAAGGGGGGACAAAAATGAGTAAATAACATAACATCACATATGTAAAGAAAAAGTAGTTAGACCCCTTTCACACTGAGGCGTTTTTCAGGCGCTACAGCGCTAAAAATGTCACCTGTAAAGCGCCTGAAAAAAGCCTCAGCTGCAAACCCACTGTGAAAGCCCGAGTGCTTTCACACGGGCCCGCTACGCTGGCAGGGCGTCACAAAAAGTCCTCCCAGCAGCTTCTTTGCAGTGGTGTAGGAGTGGTAAATACACCGCTCGTACACCGCTCCTCCACCTCTCCTGCCCATTAAAAACAATGGGGCAGCGCCGCAAGCTTACAAGCTCACTTACAAGCTGACCTCAATGCACTATCTAATTGGGCAACTAAGTGGCAAATTAGGTTTAATGTCGATAAATATAAAGTCATGCACTTGGGGGCTGCATGCATCGAACATACTAGGGGAAGTACATATGTGGGAATCAATGGATAAGGATCTGGGTGTTCTGGTAGATCATAAGCTTGATTGTAAAGTCTTGTTTTTTTTTTTTTTTTTTTAATAACAAACATTTTATACTTACCTGCTCTGTGCAGAGGTTTTGCACAGGGCAGCCTGGATCCTCCTCTTCTCAGGATCCTCTTCAGTGCTCCAGGCCCCTCTCTCCTGTCAAGTGCCCCCACAGCAAGTAGTTTGCTATGGGGGCACCCAAGCCGAGCTGCAGCTCTGTGTGTCCATTTAGACACGGAGCTGTCCTTCGGCCCCACCCCCCTCTCTCCCTATTGGCTATTTGACTTTGATTGACAGCCGCGGGAGTCGATGGCGCAGCTGCTGTGTCTTAGCCAATCAGGGGGGAGAGTCCAGGATGGCCGGACTCGTGGACAATGCTGGACAAAGATGAGGCTATGGTAAGTATTTTTATCTTAATTTATAGAATACATTAACTGCTTCCGGAGCAGCCGCCACAGTTTTGCTGCGGCAGGTTGGCTCCCCTGCGCGAAATCACGTTAATGTACGTGATCTCGTGGGGCACAGATAACAGGCGTGTGCCCGCTGCACAGCGTGGGTGCGGATGCTCGGGTCCCATGGACTCGATGTCTGCCAGGAGTCCCACGATCGTCTCACGGAGAGGTAGAATGGGGAGATGCTAATGTAAACAAGCATTTCCCCATGCTTCCTAGTGACAGGACACTGATCACAGCTCCCTGTGATCGGGAGCTGTGATCAGTGTCGTGTCACACGCAGCCCATCCCCCCTACAGTAGGAACACATGCCTAGGACACACTTAACCCCTTCCCCGCTCCCTACTGGTTAACCCCTTCACTGCCAGTCACATTTACACAGTAATAAGTGCATTTTTATAGCACTAATCGCTGTATAAATGTGAATGGTCCCAAAATGGCGCCAAAAGTGTCCAATGTGTCCGCCATAATGTCGCAGTCAGGATAAAACATCGCTGATCGCCGCTATTACTAGTAAAAAAAAAAATATTAATAAAAATGCCATTAAACTATCCCCTATTTTGTAAAAAATATGTAGAAGAGTACGTATCGGCCTAAACTGAGGAAAAAAAATTTTTTTTTTATATATTTTTTGGGGATATTTATTATAGCAAAAAGGAAAAAATACTGCTTTTTTTTTCAAATTGTCGCTCTATTTTTGTTTATAGAGCAAAAGATAAAAACCGCAGAGGTGATCAAATACCACCAAAAGAAAACTCTATTTGTGGGAAAAAAAAGGACATCAATTTTGTTTGGGAGCAACGTCGCACAACTGCGTAATTGTCAGTTAAAGCGACGCAGTGCCGAATCGCAAAAAAATGGCCTGGTCATTGGGCAGCCAAATCCTCCGGGGCTCAAGTGGTTATGATAAAAAAGCCTTCTGCCTTTACAACTAATTTAACAGCAGCATGCAATGCCAAGCTGCGGTTTCCAAAGCGAGCAAAGTCTTTTCTTGTATTAAGGGAGGTATGGACTCCAGAGAGAGAGATATCAACTGTACAAATCATTAGTAAGCCCTCACCTGGAATATGCAGTTCAGTTTTGGGCACCAGTTCTCAAAAAGAATATTGGGGAACTGGAGAAAGTGCAGAGAAGGGCAACCAAACTGTTAAAAGGCATGGAGGAGCTCAGCTATGAGGAAAGATTAGAGGAACTAAATTTATTCTCTCTTGAGAAGAGGAGATTAAAGGGGGATATGATCAACATGTACAAATACATAAGTGGTCCATATAGTGAACTTGGTGTTGAGTTATTCACTTTAAGGTCATCACAGAGGAGAAAGGGGACACTCTTTACATCTGGAGGAAAGAGATTTTATCTCCAAAAATGGAAAGGCTTCTTCACATTAAGAGCTTTGAAAATGTGGAATAAACTCCCTCAAGAGCTGGTTCTGGCCAGCACATTAGATTGCTTCAAAAAAGGCCTGCATTCTTTCCTAAATGTACATAATATAACTGGATACTAACATTTATAGGTAAAGTTGATCCAGGGAATATCCAATTACCTCTTGGGGAATCAGGAAGGAATTCTTTCCCCTGCTGGAGCAAAATGGATCATTCTTTGCTGGGGTTTTTTGCCTTCCTCTGGATCAACTGTGGGTATAGTATTGTGTATATAGATATAGAATAATTCTGCGCTACCCTAAAACGAAAGACAAGGAAGCAGCCAACACGACCAACAAAGTGTAAAATGGAAAAACAACAAAAAAGTGTGGCGCTGAACAATGTCATATAAAACTGTAAACAAGTCAATAGACAGTAAGGAGGATCAATTGTATCTGCTTTTAAGCATATAGTCCTCATATGAAATTCAAAGATACATAGTCTATATGGCAATATGTTAAGACAAAATATTGAAGACTTATAAGACATCTTGACTGAAAATCCGCTCACTACCACCAAGAGTTGAGGAGGCTTACCAGATGAGGTGGACCCAATGGGGCATACGCCGGATTGGGTCGGACAAGGCTTAGGTGGTGAGTGGCTGTATATACTCCAAGAAGGATGCGGTCTCACGAGTTTGTTGTATTCATCCAGATAATACCAGGAACTTGAGAGGTGTGCGCAATCTCCCGGATGTGGGAGGTCATGTAGATCTTAAGGAAGTGGTGGGGTGTTCCATAAGCAAACCCCTGGTTTCACAGTGACATCATCTGTGCAATTGCTGGTTGCAATGAGAGAGTCTGTTAGAGAATGTCTCTGTCTTCGCTTTCATTTAAACCATTATCTGAAAAGATACAGGGCTTTCTGGGTGGCATATGTATTGTTTCTCAACCAGAAATCCTGTGACCCCCTTGCTCAGGGAGGTCATACAGTGCTAAGACAGAGACATTCTCTAACAGACTCTCTCATTGCAACCAGCAATTGCACAGATGATGTCACTGTGAAACCAGGGGTTTGCTTATGGAACACCCCACCACTTCCTTAAGATCTACATGACCTCCCACATCCGGGAGATTGCGCACACCTCTCAAGTTCCTGGTATTATCTGGATGAATACAACAAACTCGTGAGACCGCATCCTTCTTGGAGTATATACAGCCACTCACCACCTAAGCCTTGTCCGACCCAATCCGGCGTATGCCCCATTGGGTCCACCTCATCTGGTAAGCCTCCTCAACTCTTGGTGGTAGTGAGCGGATTTTCAGTCAAGATGTCTTATAAGTCTTCAATATTTTGTCTTAACATATTGCCATATAGACTATGTATCTTTGAATTTCATATGAGGACTATATGCTTAAAAGCAGATACAATTGATCCTCCTTCCGTCTATTGACTTGTTTACAGTTTTATATGACATTGTTCAGCGCCACACTTTTTTGTTGTTTTTCTATTGTGTATATAGCATTGTAGCTCATCAGTTTAGAGTTACCCATAAATGAGGGATCTGGAATTATTGCTCTAACTCCGGAGTGTGTGGTGATCTATAACACGTTTAACCTCTTCAGACACATTGTAATATTAGTAGGTAAAATTTTTTTTTTCAAATTCTATTTTCTTAACCTCTTCCGGTCAACAGGGCGCATATACACAGCCTCTCAGAGGTTTGGCTTTAATGCTGGAGAAGCTGCAATATATGTGGCCCTATGTAAAAACTTTTCTGTGCTGAGAGCATGTGCTCTGTGCACTCCCAGCACTGTCAACAGTGGGGACCAGAAAGTTCCCAATGCATATTTGCGATCGGAAGCTTTCCAATCATGTTACCGCTGTGACAGCCAATCACAGCAGTCACATGACCCGATTGCCCACCTCCGCCTCCCAGCATTTAGAAGCTTTTAAGGGGCCAGGAGGTAGTGGCGGGAAGGGGTTCAGTGAATTTGAAAAAGAGACATGTTACATCATCACAGTACATGGATTGTTTGATTAGCCAATCACCAAGCATCAGACTAGTCATGTGGGAAGAAGAGGGGGAGTTACATTCTCCCTCATAACTAGAACTGTTGGGTAACTCTGGGCAAATGAAGAAGTGGGGGGAACAAGAAGAAAGTGCAAAGCTGTTGCATGGGTTGCATGGCCCTATGTTTTTTTCCTGAAAGTAAACCCAAACCAAAAGCAAGGCTATAAAGCCTACAATTACTTTTCAAAAGCTTCAGAAGCCAGCCAGGAAGTGCAAAAACCCAAGGGGCTCAATGATGCAAATAACAACTTTGGTTCTGAAGTAGGAATTCTCCTGCCTCCTTCACCATGCCATCGGTCCTTCAATATGATTTATGGCTTTACTAACCAATAATCATTTGTAGAAAGCAGTACTGGGCTGGTCAGAGCTCAAACATCATAGCACATAACTGAGTTTCCTCTGGTTCATGGCTCCCAAGGAGCTTGCAAGTACCTCATTGTATTCTCAGGCACCTCTAGGCGAATGATTTTCAGTCTTGCTATAGTTTAGCCTCCTTTACATGGAGCACAGGTTTGCTGTAACTTGCATTCTGTGGCTTTAAAGAATTTAGCATATATACAGTACCCACTAAATGTGTTTTACCTGTAGGCTTAAAAAAGAAGTAGCTTTTACTGTAAGTTCTGCAAGTACTAATTGACTTCTCTTTTCTTAGCACTTGAAAATCTTAAAAAGCAAATCTTGGATTTGGAAAGACGACTTCAATCAGGATTAGACCAACAAAGAAAAGGTTAGCAGGATGCTACAAATCAGTGTTTTACACCCAGGGTGGCATTTGGGTTCGCCCAGGCTGCCGAAAGCATGACACCAAGTTTTCACTGGATCCACATGGAAGAGAGGACTCTATGATAGGGAACTCGGTGGTGATGGGAAGATTCTGATATGAGGAGAGGACTCTGTCATGGGTATACTCTGATGGGGCTCTTGTTTAGAGGTGGGACTCCGATTTAATGGAGGGTCTCAAATTTATAGGGGGGCTTTAATGTTTAGGGGACTCTAACAGGAAGGGGGGTCCTCTGCCATGATGGAGGCTTCTGACATGAAGGAGTGAACTCTGATATGAAGGGGGCTTCTGATGTGATGTTAATTTCATCAAGGTTGTGGTGTGCATTGTCCCAGGCTCAGGTTTCTTATTCATAAGTCATACGTTACACATTTAAGAATGGTGTGCCTCAAAGTTTTGCAATTTTACAAAGGGTGCTGTGGATGAAAAAAGGTTGAGGAATACTGCTATAGATTAAAATTAACAATGACCACACCATGAAAATAGTGGACTTGGGAACTCAGCATATAGTTGGTGGGAACCCCTCATAATAGGTACAACAGGTGTGTGTAGACCCAAAATCTTACAGCAGAGATATCAACAATATAGAGACAGATAGGAATGTCTGGGGGTTCAACTCTCAAGAGTTCACCAAAGAATGAAATATCATTTTTGAGTGGACAGACCCTTTAAAGGAGAAGTCCAGCCTGAGCTTTTTAAGCTTGGCTTTTCCTATGGGTCACAATTCATTTTTCACTCCTGTGACCTGTGTTTTTAGCGGAGAGTGGTCTGAAGTCCACTCTCTGCTGATGTCACTGCAATCAGTCAAGGCAGTGCGTCATCCTGACTTCCAAAGTCTGGATCCGCCAGCTGCCTTGACTGATGGCAGTCTCAGCCTCTCAGCAAACCGCTGAGAGGCTGAGATGGCCACTCCCCGCCCCTCCACAGCTCAGCGCTCCAATGAGCGTGGAGGAGCAGAGCAGGAGAGAGCTGCTGGCTGAGAGTGAGCAGCTCTCTTCTGCTCGGGGAGGAGTGAGAACCCAGCCATCGATGGTGTTTGGTGGCTCGGTTCTCAGTGCAGAGATGCCGGGGGACAGCTGCAGCATTGGTCTGATTAGTCATATGAATAGGAGAAAAAAAAGACATACTTCTCTTTTAAGCTACCAATGGAACTCGTTGTTAAAAAGTGAAAATAAAAGTATGCCTTCTCTCTAGCAGTCAGCAATTTTAAGCTCAAGCCTGAAAGAGGCTGGATACTATTTGTAATCACAGACAGATCTTCGTTCACTATTTTTAAATTAATCTGGCTTAGTATGCTTGTGGACTGTGGGAGTCGACTGGGAAAAACCAACACAGACAAGAGGGGATATTCTAATAGCCAAGTAGACCTGATCACAGCAGGTACATCTTCCCACAATTTCAGGAATTGACTGGGGTAACCTGTGCCAGTATGTACTGCACAGAAGGAGGTCATGCCAGGCAATAACAATTACTTGCTAAGTAGGTAAGGTACAGGAAAGAATATATTTTATTCCAATAGGCAACAAAAGCACAGTTCCATGATCAAAGAGGTTTCTTTCTTTATCTCTTTTCCACTTCTTGTTTCAGCTTTTGCATATCTTAAGGGAGGTGCCAGAAGTGGTGACAGAATCTACATTTCAAACGGTGCTATAGGCACTTATAATGAAGCCGTAACCATTTGTAGCAATGCTGGAGGTCAACTGGCCTCACCGCAAAATTCGGCAGAGAATAATGGCATTCTTACCGTCCGCAACCAAATTGATAAAGATGCATTCCTTGGTATAAGCGACAAACAGACGGAGGGAACTTTCAAATATCTCAACAGTGTGGTTATCTCCTACAAGAACTTTGACTCTGGAGAACCCAATAATAAGGGAAAAAAAGAGCACTGCGTGTTGATTCGTAGTAATGGAAAATGGAATGACTACGTTTGTGAAAAGAAACATCTTGTCATTTGTGAGTTCTAAATCCTCAGAAATTCCATGACCCTACCCTCTGTGATTATGGATAGGGATGAGCCGAACACCCCCCTGTTCGGTTCGCACCAGAACATGCGAACAGGAAAAAAGTTCGTTCGAACATGCGAACACCGTTAAAGTCTATGGGACACGAACATGAATAATCAAAAGTGCTAATTTTAAAGGCTTATATGCAAGTTATTGTCATAAAAAGTGTTTGGGGACCTGGGTCCTGCCCCAGGGGACATGGATCAATGCAAAAAAAAGTTTTAAAAACGGCCGTTTTTTCAGGAGCAGTGATTTTAATAATGCTTAAAGTCAAACAATAAAAGTGTAATATCCCTTTAAATTTCGTACCTGGGGGGTGTCTATAGTATGCCTGTAAAGGGGCGCATGTTTCCCGTGTTTAGAACAGTCTGACAGCAAAATGACATTTTGAAGGAAAAAACTCATTTAAAACTACCCGCGGCTATTGCATTGCCGACAATACACATAGAAGTTCATTGATAAAAACGGCATGGGAATTCCCCAAAGGGGAACCCCAAACCAAAATTAAAAAAAAAATATGACGTGGGAGTCCTCCTAAATTCCATACCAGGCCCTTCTGGTATGGATATTAAGGGGAACCCCGGCCAAAATTAAAAAAAAAAAATGACGTGGGGTTCCCCCTAAATTCCATACCAGACCCTTCAGGTCTGGTATGGATTTTAAGGGGAACCCCGCGCCAAAAAAAAAAAAAAAAACGGCGTGGGGTCCCCCCAAAAATCCATACCAGACCCTTAATAACCGGGTGGGCGGGGCCACCCGGTGAACCCCGCCCCCCTCTGACGCACGGTGACTTGATGGGACTTCCCTGTGACGTCACGGGGAATGCCACAGGGAAGTCCCGTCAAGTCACCGTGCGTCAGAGGGGGGCGGGGTCACCGGGTGGCCCCGCCCCCCGTTATTTAAGAACTGTCAGACGAGGAGCGCCGTCACACAGCGGGAGCCTCCCTCCATGCCAGCATGGATTGCGGAGCGGCCCGGAGAAGAAAATGAAGAAGAACAGAAGAGAAGAAAAGAAGAAGAGAAGAGCGGGAGCCTCCCCCCTATGCCATGGGTGCGGAGCGGCCCGAGGAGAAGAAGATAGAAGACGCCGCGGAGGAGATGCTGGACGAGAACGCCGGAGGAAGAACCAGAAGAGCCAGAAGAACCAGAAGAACCAGAAGATGAAGGAAGATAGAAGAAAGAAGAAGCATTTAAATAAAGGAATTGTCAAAAACTGTCTCTTGTCATTTTTAACATTTTTGACACTTTTTTCGTGAAATGGTAGGGGTACTTATGTACCCCCTTACCATTTCACACAGGGGGGGGCCGGGATCTGGGGGTCACCTTGTTAAAGGGGGCTTCCAGATTCCGATAAGCCCCCCGCCCGCAGACCCCCACAACCACCGGCCAGGGTTGTGGGGATGAGGCCCTTGTCCTCATCAACATGGGGACAAGGTGTTTTGGGGGGCTACCCCAAAGCACCCTCCCAATGTTGAGGGCATGTGGCCTGGTACGGTTCAGGAGGGAGGGGGGGCCGCACTCTCGTCCCCCCCTCTTTTCCTGCGGCCTGCCAGGTTGCGTGCTCGGATAAGGGTCTGGTATGGATTTTTGGGGGGACCCCACGCCGTTTTTTTTTTTTTTTTTTGGCGCGGGGTTCCCCTTAAAATCCATACCAGACCTGAAGGGTCTGGTATGGAATTTAGGGGGAACCCCACGTCATTTTTTTTTTTTAATTTTGGCCGGGGTTCCCCTTAATATCCATACCAGACCTGAAGGGCCTGGTATGGAATTTAGGAGGACTCCCACGTCATATTTTTTTTTTAATTTTGGTTCGGGGTTCCCCTTTGGGGAATTCCCATGCCGTTTTTATCAATGAACTTCTATGTGTATTGTCGGCAATGCAATAGCCGCGGGTAGTTTTAAATGAGTTTTTTCCTTCAAAATGTCATTTTGCTGTCAGACTGTTCTAAACACAGGAAACATGCGCCCCTTTACAGACACACTATAGACACCCCCCAGGTACGAAATTTAAAGGGATATTACACTTTTATTGATTGACTTTAAGCATTATTAAAATCACTGCTCCTGAAAAAACGGCCGTTTTTAAAACTTTTTTTTGCATTGATCCATATCCCCTGGGGCAGGACCCAGGTCCCCAAACACTTTTTATGACAATAACTTGCATATTAGACTTTAAAATTAGCACTTTTGATTTCTCCCATAGACTTTTAAAGGGTGTTCCGCGGCATTCGAATTTGCCGCGAACACCCCAAATTGTTCGCTGTTCGGTGAACTTGCGAACAGCCAATGTTCGAGTCGAACATGAGTTCGACTCGAACTCGAAGCTCATCCCTAATTATGGATCTGGTGAAGCTTTCAGTTTCTAAAGTGACCCTGTTTACTTACATTCCAAACCCACCCCGACTCATGGTATTACTTATATTCATCTACCTTTAACTTACCCTCCACGGGAAGCCTTATGAGATATTCAATATGACCAGGTTGGAGCTTCCACAAAGCTTAAGACTCTCCTCCCCATGTGGGGCTTTGTGACTGGTTGTTTAGACACCCATTGGGTGAAAAGGAGATGAGTCACAGGCTCCCAAATACCTGGACATATGAAATATTACTCAATTGAGTTGCAAGGGTAAAGGGAAGATGAGTATGTACAATACAGGAGCTTTTCCCTGCACGGACAGGGCACAAGTTCACTTTAATGAAAACCTGCACTAAGAGAATATGGTCACTAATTTGGCCTTCTGAAAATGCTAGTTATCCACCCGCCATGCGAACCATTTAGGGAAACTCTAAACATTCCAAGGGGGCCAGGTCCTTAAATCTCCATGCTTCTTCTAGATCAGTAGCTCAGAATATACTCAGTATGTGGATATTTTTTTTTTTTACTCACCTCTAAATGCCTGTTGCTAGGGGGTCCCTCGTAGTCTGCCTCTTTCAGTGCCTGGGCTGGTGACATCACTTCCCCCTTGGCACAGGAAGGGCTCAGCTCTGCTCCCTCCCTCCTGTCAATCATCTGGGACCCATTACAGGTCCCAGGTGACTCAGCGGCCAATCATGGCGCTCTGCGCCGCTCGCTCATGCGCAGTGGGTGCCAGGCTGTGTAGCCACAGCCCGGCGCCCACAGTTGCAGTGCCAGCACCGCCGAACGGAGAGGGAGATGAGCGGGGCTTCGATCCCCCGCATCACTGGACCCTGGGACAGGTAAGTGTCCAATTAAAAGTCAGCAGCTACAGTATTTGTAGCTGCTGACTTTTATTTATTTTTTTTTTTTTTAGTGGCCCTCCTCTTTAACTTCTTCTCTACAAGGCTCAGAGCCTCATTTCTTCAAATCATTAACAGATGTAATTAATTTTGATGAACGTGGGTAAAAAATCTTCTGATTATCTAAAAAAAATGTGTCTTTGATTATATAAACAAAAATTATATTAAAACAATAAATTCTTCTCACGCAAAGTTGACTTACCGTCTATTGTTTTAAATATGTGCTATCATACAACAATCACGTTTGGTCAGTTCAAAGAGCAGTTATGATGAGCTAAAGACAGTAACCCTAACAACCAATAGGAAATTGTGAGTTTATGTCTGATAACATGAAGATGAAAGAGGTCTGACTGGTTGTTAAACTAGCCATATGAGACCTTCAGGTTGTCAAGCCAGTAGATTGTTTGGCCTTCTTTTGTAATTTGATAAAATTCTTTCTTAAAAAAAAAAAAATCTTGACCTATTGTAATGTAGCGCAGACCCAGAACTGGTCTGGCTGTTTGGTTCCATTCCCCTATAGGCACACAGTCGCCAGGCTCAAGGTATCTCACAGTCATTTGAGTCAGGGACAGGCTGACTTTAACAATTTGCAGTGAAGGACACTAAACCTGATCTATTCCTTCAGGATAAAGGCACTCCTTTTAAAACAAAGGTGAACTGGTACCAAACAGAGATTTCCCAACAGGTGTATAGTCCTAATTGTGCAAAGAAGAAAGTCTCCAAGTCCAAGAGGCTGGTACTCACTGTTTCCTGAATACTGTATAGCCACCTGCAGTATCAGTCAGTTGCTGTACTTGATTTGCCTGCATCCTGAATCCTTAAATGAGCTCTGCAATGTTCTGGAGGCTAGGCCAGAGGTCCCCCAGCCAAAACAAGCCAGGACCCCAAAAAATCATTCTTTCAGCTGCCAGTAAACTCCCAGGGATGCCACAGCCCTCAGGCTGGGTCTTACTCTCCCAGGAACAAAAGACATCTTCTGGATCCTAGCCCATTTATACCCCTCTCAGTCCCCTGCTGGTCATACATTCCCCTGACTAGGGATTGGCTGGAGAGGTATTAATATGCAGGTCAGGGTCTAGGTTCTTCCACCCACTATATCCTATAGTTCAGTGGGATGCCAAGGAAAGTAACCAAGCCTGCACCAACAGGACCCCAAACAGACATTATCAAATGATCAGGGAGACCAAAAACTACATTTTATCTCTAGTAGCCTACTGGGGCTACAGTAATTTTTGCATGGCAAAACATCTAAGATGGCCTGGATTTGCAGCTGATGTAGACCATTAACAAATTTTCCTTTCAACAAATTCTAATTTCTCTTTTAAATCCCAGAGAGGACGACAAGCTAGAAGGGCTTTTAGATACTATGAGCACTTGGTAAAGATAAAAAGTTTTATCTAGATTTCTGAGGTTCTCAAATCCTTTTCTCACAGGATAAAGGGCCTTCAAAGAATAGGCACTTCACTAGATGACAAAATATCATTCTCTAGTCGTTTCATTCAGAGTGTTGGTGCTGTGGCCAATCCAGAAACAGCTATCCTGATTGGTGCCAAGCTACAGTGACTTGAAAAAGTATTCATACCCCTTGAAATTTTCCACATTTTGTCATGTTACAACCAAAAACATATATATATTTTATTGGGAGTTTATGTGATAAACCAACACAAAGTGGCACATAATTGTGAAGGGGAAGAAAAAATATAAATATTTTTACAATTTTTTACAAATAAATATCTGAAAAGTGTGGCGTTCATTTGTATTCAGCCCCCTTTACTTTGATACCCCTAACTAAAATCTAGTGGAACCAATTGCCCTCAGAAGGCACCTAATTAGTAAATAGAGTCCACCTGTGTGTAATTTAATCTCAGTATAAATACAGCTGTTCTGTGAAGCCCTCAGAGGTTTGTTAGATAACCTTAGTGAACAAACAGCATCATGAAGGTCAAGGAACACACCAATTGTTGAGAAGTTTAAAGCAGGGTAAGGTTAAAAAAATATATATATACTAAGCTTTGAACATCTCATGGAGCACTGTTCAATCCATCATCCGAAAATGGAAAGAGTATGGGACAACTGCAAACCTAAAAAGACATGGCCATCCACCTAAACTGACAGGCCGGGAAAAAAGAGTATTAATCAGAAAAGCAGCCAAGAGGTCCATGGTAAATCTGGAGGAGCTGGTATAGAGATCCGCAGCTCAAGTGGAGAATCTGTCCACAGGACAACTATTTGTCGTGCACTCCACAAATCTGGCCTTTATGAAAGAGTGGCAAGAAGAAAGCCATTGTTGAAAGAAAGCCATAAGAAGTCTTGTTTGCAGTTTGAGAAAGGCCATGTGGGGGACACAGCAAACATGTTGAAGGTGCTCTGGTCAGATGAGACCAAAAGTTTACTTTTTGGCCTAAAAGCAAAATGCTATGTATGGCGGAAAACTAACACTGCACATCACCTTGAACACACCATCCCCACCGTGAAACATGGTGGTGGCAGCATTATGTTGTGGGGATGTTTTTCTTCAGCAGGAACAGGGAAGTTGGTCAGAGTTGATGGGAAGATGGATGGAGCCAAATACAGGGCAATCTCAGAAGAAAACCTGTTAGGCCGTGTACACACGAGCTGAATGTCAGACAGAAAAAGTCATACGGAAGCTTTTCCTCGTCTATTCTGATCGTGTGTATGCCTCATCTGACTTTTTTTTTTTGAAAATTCTGACGGACCTAGAAATGGAACATGTTCTAAATATTTCCGACGGAACCAATTCCTATCGGAAAACCCGCTCGTTTGTATGCTGTTCCGATGGACCAAAAATGACGCATGCTCTGAAGCAAGTACGAGATGGAAGCTATTGGCTACTGGCTATTGAACTTCCTTTTTCTAGTCCGGTTGTATGTGTTGTACATCACCGCGTTCTGGACAGTCGGACTTTGGTTGGACTTTGGTTTGACCGTGTGTAGGGAAGACCGCTTGAATGAAATTCCGTTGGAGTTCCGTCGGAGAAACCTTCGGAGTTTATTCCGACGGCAAAACCGGTCGTGTGTACAGGGCATAAGAGTCTGCAAAAGACTTGAGACTGGGGTGGAGGTTCACCTTCCAGCAGGAGAATGACCTTAAACATACAGCCAGAGCTACAATGGAATGGTTTCGATCAAAGGATATTCATGTGTTAGAATGGCCCAGTCAAATTCCAGACCTAAATCCAATTGGGAATCTGTGGCAAGACTTGAAAATTGCTGTTCACAGACGATCTCTATCTTGAGCTATTTTGCAAAGAAGAATGTGCAAAAATGTCACTCTCTAGATGTCCAAAGCTGGTAGAGACATCCCCAAAAAGAGACTCGCAGCTGTAATTCCAGCAAAAGGTGGTTCTACAAAGTATTGACTCAGTGGGGCTGAATACAAATGAACACCACACTTTTCACATATTTATTTGTAAAGGGTTTGGAAAGACATTTATCATTTTCCTTCCACTTCACAATTATGTGCCACTTTTTGTTGGTCTATCAAATAAAATTCCAATAAAATACGTTTACGTTTCTGGTTGTAACATGACAAAATGTGGAAAATTTCAAGGGGTATGAATACATTTTCAAGGCACTGTAAATGCCAAGGTCAAGCTCCCCTGCTGCACTATTCTTCTTTCTTTCCACCCTGCCTGCCTCCCGTTCTCTGTGGCTCCTCATCTGCCAGTATTCGCTGTATCACTGCCTCTCCTGCGTCTCAGAGTCCCTGTGCCATGCATGCTCCTGTGCCTCCAAGTGCACCCTATGCACCCCCTGTATGCCCAGTGCACCACCATGCCTCTCGTCAAGTGCACTCCTGTGTCTCTTCAGTGTGCCTTTCTGTGCCCTGTGTCTTCAGTGCAACCCTATGCCTCCAAGTGTTTCCCTGGGTTTCTAAGTGTGCCCTGTGTCTTCACTGCACCCTTATGCCTCCAAACGTTTCCCTGGGTTCCTAAGTGTGCCCTGTGTCTTCAGTGCACCCCTGTGCCTCCAAGAGCACCCTGTGTTCCCATGTGCCTCTCACGAAGTCTGTCTCTGTGCCTCCAAGTGCACCCCAGTGCCTCCAGTGCGCTTCTGCACACTTCATGCTACCAACTGCACTCCTGTCTCTGCAGTGCCTCCCCCATGTCTCCAAGTATGCCACTGCGCACCCCTGTGCCTCCCTGTCTTGAATGCTTTCACAACATCTGTGTCTCATTGTCAACATTCTTGAATTTGCTGGGACTATCAATCTCTCACTAAATACTGCAATGACAATGAGAGCTGGGCACCTCAAAGCTGTGTGAAAAGGCAGGGCAGCCATATTGTTTTAAAAATCGAAAGCCAGAAGTGATTTTTTTTTTAGAAAAGGAAACTTTTACATCCACATAGCCAGACAGTGGACCCCTCCCAAAACATATAACCCCCAGAAATGCATCTCCATAGTTGTTTACATTGAGTAAACAATTTCTCCAAGGGCCTGGAAACTTCAAAAGAACTGCTATTTCAGCTTAGGGATGGCCAGGGGCGTTGCTAGGGGGTGGCTTCTGGGGCTATAGCCCTGAATCTGAGGCCAATAGCCCCGAGTCTCTGCAGGGGTCCCCAAGGGGAGGGGAGGCTCTCTTGGGACCCTTATGTAAGTGGGGGGGCTTTCTGGGGACCCTGATGTAAGGAAGAGGCTCTCTGGGGACCCTGATGTAAGGAAGAGGCTCTCTGGGGACCCTGATTTTAAGGCCTAGGCTCTCTAGGGACCCATATTTAAGGGGGAGGCTCTCTGGGGACCCTAATGTAAGGGGGCCTCTCTGGGAACCCTGATGTAAGTGGGGGGGGCCTCTGGGTACCTTGATGGAAGGGGGAGGCTCTCTGAGGACTCTGATGTAAGGAGGAGGCTCTCTGGGGACCCTGATGTAAGGTGATGTAAGGGGGGGCTCTCTGGGGACCCTGATGTAAGTGGGGGGCTCTCTGGGGATATATATACACCCACACGTATATTACTGTATATACATGTGTATGCCCGCCCAAGCGTATGACTTTCTTTACTATGCTGCTATGGGCTCTAGCCCCAGATCTTTTGTAGACCTAGCAACACCCCTGGGGATGGCCATTAACCATTCTGATAAAGCATTCCTTAGCAGATCACTAATAAACAGGGATCTGCTAAAAAGGCCTATCCCCCAATAAAGCCTGTTCATCCATGCCTGGGTTATACAACCCATTAGGACCTTGTGCTTGCGTGGGCTTCCTCCGGGTACTCTGGTTTCCTCTCGCACTCCAAAGACATGCTGGTAGGTTAATTAGCTCCTGTCTAAAATTAGCCCTAGCATGTGTATGTATGAATGTCAGTTAGGGACCTTAGACTGTAAGCTCCTTGATGGCAGGGACTGATGGAAATGTATAATATATACACTATATTGCCAAAAGTATTGGGATATCTGCCTTTACACGCACATGAATTTTAATGGCATCCCAATCTTAGTCTGTAGGGTTCAATATTGCGTTGGCCCACCCTGTGCAGCTATAACAGCTTCAACTCTTCTGGGAAGGCTGTCCACAAGGTTTAGGAGTGTGTCTATGGGAATGTCTGACTATTCTTCCAGAAGCGCAATTGTGAGGTCAGGCATTGATGTTGGACGAGAAAGCCTGGCTCACAGTCTTCGCTCTAATTCACCCCAAAGTTGTTCTATCAGGTTGAGGTCAGGACTCTCTGCAGGCGAGTCAAGTTCCTCCACCCCAAACTCACTCATCCGTGTCTTTAAGGACCTTGCTTTGTGCACTGGTGCGCAGTCATGTTGGAACAGGAAGGAGCCATCCCCAAACTGTTCCCAAAAATTCGGGAGCATGAAATTGTCAAAAATGTCTTGGTATGCTGACGCCTTAAGAGTTCCCTTCACTGGATCTAAGGGGCCAAGCCTATCTCCTGAAAAGCAAACCCCACACCATAATCCCCCCTCCACCAAATTGGATCAGTGCCCAAAGCAAGGTCCATAAAGACATGGATGAGTGAGTTTAGGGTGGAGGAACTTGACTGGCCTGCACAGAGTCCTGACCTCAATCTGCTAGAACACCTTTGGGATGAATTAGAGCGGAGACTGCGAGCCAGGCCTTCTCATCCAACATCAGTGCCTGACCTCACAAATGCGCATCTAGAAGAATGGTCAAGCATTCCTATAGACACACTCCTAAACCTTGTGGACAGCCTTCCCAGAAGAGTTGAAGCTATTAAAGCTGCAAAAGGTGGGCCAACTCAATATTGAACCTTACGGACTAAGACTGGGATGCCATTAACAGCTTCAGCCCCAGAAAATTTTACCCCCTTCCTGACCAGAGCACTTTTTGCGACTCGGCACTGCGTCGCATTAACTGACAATTGCGCGTTCGTGCAACATTCCACCCAAACAAAACTGACATCCTTTTTTTCCCACAAATAGAGCTTTCTTTTGCTGGTATTTGATCACCTCTGCGGTTTTCATTTTTTGCGCTATGACCAGAAAAAGAGCAACAATTTTGAAAAAAAAAACGCATTATTGTTTACTATTTGCTATAATAAATATGCCCAAAAATATATAAAAAAAAAATTTTTTAATCAGTTTAGGCCGATATGTATTCTTCTACATATTTTCAGTAAAATAAAATCGCAATAAGTGTTTATTGATTGGTTTGCGCAAAATTTATAACGTCTACAAAATAGGGGACATTTTTGTCATTTTTTTTTTTACTAGTAATGGCGGCGATCTACGCTTTTTATCGGGACTGCGACATGGCGGACAATTTTGACACATTTTTGGGACCATTGGCATTTATACAGCGATCAGTGCTATAAAAATGCATTGATTACTGTAAAAATGTCACTGGCTGGGAAGGGGTTAACACTAGGGGGCGATCAAGGGGTTAATGTGTTCCCTAGTGTGTGTTCTAACTGAAGGGGGGAGGGGACTGTGTAGGGGAAGAGATAGATCGCTGTTCATACTCTGTATGAACAGACGATCTGTCACTTCTCCCCTCAGAGAACCGGAAACTGTGTGCCCAGAGAAGAAACTTCTCCGTGTGCCCCGAGCGATCGCGGGAGCCCGGCGGTGATCGCCACCACCAGGCACTCACATCGGCTCCATGGGGGAGCGCCCCTAGTGGACAGAAGCAGAACCGACGTAACATGACGGCGATTCGCGCAGCCGAGCCATGTTGCCGCAGTATAACTGCAGCGGTTGGCCGACAAGCGGTTAAAGTTGTAAAAGCAGGCGTCCCAATACTTTTGGCAATATAGTGTATGTAAAGTGCTGCATAGATGGATGGCACTATATAAGTACCGGTAATTAATATGTAGCACCCTCGAGTAGTGTGCTAGATAGGATAGGAAAATGTAAGCAAGCAAAACCCACCCACCTGGGTGGAGAGAAAGTGCTGCTAGCCCAAAATATGATTCATTTGAAAAATTGCTCCCAAGGGCTTATAGGCAGCTAGAAAAAAATTGGACTGAATAGAATATATAAAAAAAAAGTTTTTTATAATGTATAAATATATGAAAAAAACACATGAATTAAAACTGCATGAGCTCTGGTATGCATGGCATCCAAACATGAGATGTTAATATTGCAAATAGCAAAAAAGAGTTTCTTAACACTAAGAGCCCTTGCACACTGGGGCTGGGGGGCGGCGTAGGCGGTAAAACGCCGCTATTATTAGCGGCGTTTTACCGTCGGTATGCGGCCGCTAGCGGGGCGGTTTTACCCCCCGCTAGCGGCCGAGAAAGGGTTAAATACCACCGCAAAGCGCCTCTGCTGAGGCGCTTTGCCGGCGGTATAGCCGCGCCGTCCCATTGATTTCAATGGGCAGGAGCGGTAAAGGAGCGGTATACACACCGCTCCTTCACCGCTCCGAAAATACTGCTGGCAGGACTTTTTTTACCGTCCTGCCAGCGCATCGCTCCAGTGTGCAAGCCCTGGGGGCTTGCACACTGGAATGAAAGCAGCGGCACTTTCAGGGCGGTTTGCAGGCGCTATTATCAGCGCAATAGCGCCTGCAAACCGCCCCAGTGTGCAAGGGCTCTAAATGCTATTGCTCTACACTGACACACCTTATCTCTTGCAGTGAGTGATCAGTTGCAGGATGGGAATGGCTGCTGGACAATAATACTTGCACCTACCTGGATATGTGAGGAACTCCCTGTATTCCTCACACGAATCCCTGATTCTATAAACTTGGTTATTATATATATGCCACTGCAAACAGAGGACCTGTAGAGACAAACTACATTGGATTTGAATTTATTATACAATCAAGTGGGATATATACATACATGCATATACTGTTGAAAGGATTCCCATCAATGTCAGCTATGATTTGAATGTTATTTACCATCTAAGGTCACTTATGGGTATGTCTGTGCTCCCTTTCCCTCTGTCTCACATTTAGTCTGTGTGACTTTCTGTGGGTTGGTGTGGGCCCATTCCACACCTGGAAACTACCCCGCCTATATGTTTTTAATCGACTCTGGTCATGCACGATATTTCAATTTGAAGATGTTTTCATCCCCCTGAGGAAGATCAGAACAATATACGATCAAAACGCATTGGGGCTCTTCTGTGAGCAATTGCATTTAGTGTTAAGAAACTATTTTTTGCTATTTGCAATATTGACATCTCATGTTTGGATACCATGCATACCAGAGCTCATGCAGTTTTTAATTCATGCGTTTTTTTTTTTCTTTTTTTTTTTTTTGGATATATTCTATTCAGTCCATTTTTTTAGCTTCTTATAGGCCCTTGGGAGCATTTTTTCAAATTAAGTAAAGTTTAAGCAGGCCTGGCTGATTGCTAGGCCTGTTTGTTTTCAATCCGGCCTGGGAGTGGCTCAGAACAGAGCTGGGTGACTCACAGGTGGTGTCATCAGGATCTCCCATTTCTTTCCAGAGGCTTCTAGTGCTTTCTGGAAGGGTGGGAGGGGAGATGGAGCCACCTGGGGTGTTTGGGGAGCCCTGACCAATCCCCAATCTGCATTGGCAGGGGGCAGGCCTCCTTAAAATAGCCAGGGTCAGCCCAGCTGGGGAGGAGTTTTCGGGTGGAAGAGCTCTTTGAGTCCGGGGGGGTGATTTCGGGTCTGGGCTCGAGTGCAGTCGGGACCAAATTCAGGAACACATGAAGAGGTCTTGGACCAGAGGCACAAGAGAGAGCAAAGAGAGGACCTCGGGAGAGAGCACTGCTAAGAGACTCCAGGGAGGACAACTGGTTTCAGCCAGGAGGGCTGGTGAGTGAAGCACAGTCAGGAGCACTGGGGAGGCACGCCTGAGAGGACAGGGAGCTTGCAGTCTGAGATGGGTGCAGAACCCAAAGTGTGGACTGTGGTGGAAGGGGCAGTGGAAAGAGGCAGCTGCAGCCAGGAGGGCTGGCAGGGCCTAAAGAGGGCTAACTGGAATCAGTAGCCATAGTTAGGGCAGCTAGCACAAGGACTTTTCTGCTACATCATTGGGGACCGCAGTCCCAGACTGAGTCAGTGTCAGGCCTAATCAACAAATAGTGCTAGCTGTTTCTGGGCAACCAAGTGATGTGCTGGAGGTGACTAGGAGTAACAGTCTGCAGCAAGTGATGTGCTGATGGAGTGAGGAGTGATGAGCTCCAAGCAAGTTTGTGCAGGAGGAAGCTGAAGAAGCATGTACAGGGAGATTGCTGTGCTATTTATCCATAGTTCCCCTCCCCATCCAAGTTATACCCTTCAATAAAACAAAAAAAAACCCCAAAGTTTATTGACTGCTTTATGTCTTGGAGTGCCTGAGAGTGAATACAGCGTTGGGCAGGCTGACAGACAGACCACAATTCTCAGCTGCCCCTACGGGGTACCACTACACATAAATAAGACACATCTCAACTAGCTTAACATCATTTGAAGCAATACGTACCTTTCTCTGAGTGCTGCTCCAGGGTTTACAGCCTATTGTAAATGTTTTAAAGAGCAGTGGAATTCAAAAATCAATGTTTCTTGGCTAAGCTAAAAGCTATACATAATTCATAATCTCTGTTGTAACTAACATAGGTTAATTTTAGGACTTAACAACCCCATCTTACAAAGTACAGGGAGGTACATTTCAAGTGTTTGTCAGGAGTGAACGTGTTTAGAAGGTAATTTTATTCTGCATGATAAAATATTAGATTGTGACGTGGTATATTGGTGAAATATTAATCGCATTTAGAAGACTTTTATCTGCAAGATCATTTTTGACCTCCCCTTGGCCATTCCTCAGACCTCTTCAAGTAACAAAAAAGAGTGGTTGCATCAGCTGTCTAAAGTTCTCCTTTACCATCCAACGAGGAAAATCTGCCCAGAGTCTTTTTTATGAAAGCCAAGACTCGGATCCATTTTATGCCCATTGCCAGAACCCAAGAGAACCAAGACTTTGTTAAAGGTCAATTTTCTGTATCTCCTTTTACCTTTTTATACCTTTTACTTCTGTACATATTTCTATGTACTGTCATTTCATTGATAACAAATAATAAAATTAACATATAAAAGTGCCTTCTGTGTACTAAGCTAAGAATTCATACTCCTAGGTGCATTATGTTACCAGTGACTGTATGCTCAGTATACATTCGCTGTTATTCTGTATGGAATGGTATTGCATGGCTT
This sequence comes from Aquarana catesbeiana, assembly GCF_042186555.1. Lineage (NCBI taxonomy): Eukaryota > Metazoa > Chordata > Amphibia > Anura > Ranidae > Aquarana > Aquarana catesbeiana. The sequence goes on from NC_133331.1 coordinate 269,515,227, forward strand.
CTAACTGCATACAGGTTAGTGTCCACGTGTAAGAATGCAGACCTACCAAAAAGGGATTTATGTGTGTGTCTGTATGTAGCACCCCCTGACCCCCAGGAGGCATGTGAGCGACCCCTGGTGGCCGGGTTGGCTAACATTAACCCCAGGAGTAGAGATTATGGCACAGGAGTGCAAACAGATCTATGTCCCAAGAAGAGTGGCCATGGAAAATTATGGAATGGCTCAGGCATAGTTCCAAGCGCTTTAGTGCAGCACCTCTTGAGATACTGAAGATTCTCTAGAGCAGTGATGGCGAACCTATGGCACGCGTGCCACAGCTGGAACACAGAGCCCTCTCTGTGGGCACGCCAGCTATACTGGGAGGCCATTATCTGTGGCTGTTACTAATTGCATTGTTGGCACTTTGAAAAAAAATAAGTTGGCTTTGTGTTGCAGTTTGGGCACTCAGGCTCAAAAAGGTTTGCCATCACTGCTCTAGAGCCACAGATATGGACAGCAGAGGGTTCATCTGAATGTAGTGGTTAGTAAAAACATTTATTTAAGTAGACAACTTACATGATACACATGGGGATAACTGGCATGTAAGTGTAAACACACATATGTCAGCCTCTGGGGGTAAATGTTCTCACAGCAGGACAGGAAACGCTTCCTCAAAGGAATTCTAGCATCTTCACTTGTGGTAACATGCTCAACCTCACAGTGGTCTATCAGTCTCGCACCTCCTCTGGAAACAGAAAGGCCAGGCTGGGTTCCACAGAAGCTAGGTTCCCATAGATGTCAATGGAAGCCAAGGGCAGCAGTTCCTTTAGAGCGAATGCGTTGGTGATGTCACCGGCTGTTGCTCCATGGAATACCTCTTAAACGTTGCACGTTTAAGAGATATAAATGCTATCTACCGGTAAGCTTTATTATAACATTATCTGTATATAAAATAGCTGACATGATTTTACTACCACTTTAAACAAAAAATTTCTATTGGCACATGTTCCCCATGCCAGTGCCCAGCTACCCATGATCTTTTTTTTTTTTTTTTTTTTTTTTTATTCTTTTATTTTTGTTGGCGACAGAACAAACAACACTCATTTAAAGACTATGAAATACATGGCCATAGCAATACCAGTACATGTTTGGACAGGGGCATTTCTCCATATCTGTCAACCATTCAAGAAAAAGGTATAAATAATTGCCCCAGGCAATTGAAATTGCCGGCATGTAGGAACAAAGAAGACCCCACATACGTTTTTATACATTTTTTAAATAGTGTTTCTAGAACAGAACAGTGAGAAAGAAGGAGGGAGTGGAGCAAGAAAAAAAAAAGGTGGATACTCGTGACCTTTTGGCTTTGAAAATAGCCAGAAAAAAATTGAAAGATGAGGCTCCTATAGACTTTGGGTCTGTAAAAGTTTGGGCGCTATGTTTGGGGTTTGCAGATTTCAGGCTGGGTTCACTGATCCTGAACCCAGGCTAGTTTGCTGCTCATCACTATTTAATTTCAGCCCCGGCCTCAAAATGTTAGTGCATGCCACATCTTGCTTCTAGTTGCAGTGCCCTAGTTGCTTTCATGTTGCCTCTGCCCTGACCAGCGTTGTTCACAATCAGTGCAAGGAGACCACCATCGAAGGAAGGTCCCACTGCTTACTTCCAGGCCCATGTGAAATCCAATTGGTGGACCCATAGCCGCTCAGTGACTCTGAGACAAACACCATGGAAGCTGGGATAGACATCCCAACTGAAGAAGATGATAGGATGCGCACATTGAGGGGGGAAGGGGAGCACAGTTTGACATCTGTACCCTGGGCACTTGATGAGCTTTCCCCGGCACTTCCTCTATACGAAATCAGTTGACCTACATTGCTCCTGCAGGTCAACTTATTCTGAAAAAACATAATTTTGTCTTTGTTACTGTGCATATAAGGAAAGGCCAATATCTAAAGCCATGTGTTAAAGACCAACGGTAGAACGTCTGGTTGTAAGAACTTTTTACATCGCCTACTTCAAATAAACATTCTACGAAATGGGCACTCCATACACTTTTGTATTGCACAATGACAGTTGTTTGTCTTGACATGATGGCATGCCAATACTGTTCTTCAAACAACGTCAGAAATTTGCATGTAAATAATGAAGCCGTTATTAATGCCAAGACAAACTTTTATTATACGACAATAAAAAAATATGCACAAGGGTATTGTAAAAGGATGTCGTTGTCACAATAGCTTAAAGCAGTGGTCTCCAAACTGCAGCCCAGGGGTTGAATGTGGCCCTTTGCTTGCCTTTATCTGGCCCTTGGGACACTATTCCTCCCACTGACATTAACAAGGGGGGCATAATTCCTGCCACTGACACCAACAGTGGGGCACTATACCTCTCACAGACACCAATGATGTGACACTATTCCTCTTACTGACACCAACAATGGGGCACTATTCCACTCGCATGCACCAAAGATGCGGCACTATTCCTCTCACGAACGCCAATGATGGGGCATTATTCCTCTCACGAACACCAATGATGGGGCACTATTCCTCTCACGAACGATAATGATGGGGCACTATTCCTTTCACGAACACCAATGATGGGGCACTATTGCTCTCACAAATGCCAATGATGGGACACTATTCCTCTCACAAGCACTAATGATGGGGCACTATTCCTCTCACAAACACCAATGATGGGGCACTATTCCTCACACAAACACCAATGATGGGGAACTATTCCTCTCACAAACACCAGTGATGGGGCACTATTCCTCTCACGAACAGCAATGATGGGGCACATTTCTTCTCACGGACACCAACGATGGGGCACTATTGCTCTCATGAACACCAATGATGGCCACTATTCCTCTTACGCACACCAATGATGGGGTACTATTCCTCTCATGGATACCAATGATGGGGCACTATTTCTCTCACAGACACCAATGAGAGGGTACAATTCCTATTTCTGACACCAATGATGGGGCATTGTTCACTCCCACCAATGCCAGGACATTTTCTACTTCCACTGGCTACAGTGCATGCCCTCTAAAGTCTGAGGGAGAGTAAACTGGCCCTTTGTTTAGAAAGTTTGGAGACCCCTAGTTTATAGAACTGGCGGCCAACTTACTTTACATGGAGGGCTGATGTGCGGCCTCTGACATCACCAAAGGACTGCATATAACCTGCAGTGTATGTAATGCTACAGTGGGGACGGAAAGTATTCAGACCCCCTCAAATTTTTCACTCTTTGTTATATTGCAGCCATTTGCTAAAATCATTTAAGTTCATTTTTTTCCTCATTAATGTACACACAGCACCCCATATTGACAGAAAAACACAGAATTGTTGACATTTTTGCAGATTTATTAAAAAAGAAAAACTGAAATATCACATGGTGGTAAGTATTCAGACCCTTTGCTCAGTATTTAGTAGAAGCCCCCTTTTGATCTAATACAGCCATGAGTCTTTTTGGGAAAGATGCAACAAGTTTTTTCACACCTGGATTTGGGGATCCTCTGCCATTCCTCCTTGCAGATCCTCTCCAGTTCTGTCAGGTCGGATGGTAAACGTTGGTGGACAGCCATTTTTAGGTCTCTCCAGAGATGCTCCATTGGGTTTAAGTCGGGGCTCTGGCTGGGCCATTCAAGAACAGTCACAGAGTTGTTGTGAAGCCACTCCTTCGTTATTTTAGCCGTGTGCTTAGGGTCATTGTCTTGTTGGAAGGTAATCCTTCGGCCCAGTCTGAGGTCCTGAGCACTCTGGAGAAGGTTTTCGTCCAGGATATCCCTGTACTTGGCCGCATTCATCTTTCCCTCGATTGCAACCAGTAGTCCTGTCCCTGCAGCTGAAAAACACCCCCACAGCATGATGCTGCCACCACCATGCTTCACTGTTGGGACTGTATTGGACAGGTGATGAGCAGTGCCTGGTTTTCTCCACACATACCGCTTAGAATTAAGGCCAAAAAGTTCTATCTTGGTCTCATCAGACCAGGTAATCTTATTTCTCACCATCTTGGAGTCCTTCGGGTGTTTTTTAGCAAACTCCATGTGGGCTTTCATGTGTCTTGCACTGAGGAGAGGCTGCCATAAAGCCCTGACTGGTGGAGGGCTGCAGTGATGGTTGACTTTCTACAACTTTCTCCCACCTCCTGACTGCATCTCTGGAGCTCATTCACAGTGATCTTTGGGTTCTTCTTTACCTCTCTCACCAAGGCTCTTCTCCCCCGATAGCTCAGTTGGCCAGACAGCCAGCTCTAGGAAGGCTTCTGTCATCCCAAATGTCTTCCATTTAAGGATTATGGCGGCCACTGTGCTCTTAGGAACCTTAAGTGCAGCAGAAATGTTTTTGTAACCTTGGCCAGATCTGTGCCTTGCCACAATTCTGTCTCTGAGTTCTTCAGGCAGTTCCTTTGACCTCATGATTCTCATTTGCTCTGACATGCACTGTGAGCTGTAAGGTCTTATATAGACAGGTGTGTGGCTTTCCTAATCAAGTCCAATCAGTATAATCAAACACAGCTGGACTCAAATGAAGGTGTAGAATCATCTCAAGGATGATCAGAAGAAATGGACAGCACCTGAGGTAAATATATGAGTGTCACAGCAAAGGGTCTGAATACTTAGGAACATGTGATATTTCAGTTTTTCTTTTTTAATAAATCTGAAAAAATGTCAACAATGTTTTTCTGTCAATATGGGGTGCTGTGTGTACATTAATGAGGAAAAAAATTAACTTAAATGATTTTAGCAAATGGCTGCAATATAACAAAGAGTGAAAAATTTAAGGGGGTCTGAATACTTTCCGTCAGAAAATGGGCAGTACATGGTCATAGACTATGGGGATGCTAAAAGAAATGGTCAAAGACAATATTAATTGATTTGTATTGACATGCCATTGGCAAGTTCTGTATTTACAGAATGGTTTATCAATAAATGTATTATCCTTATTGATTGATCTCCATGGATACAAAGTTCTTCATGACTGTGTACCTTGCAGTGACCTTTCACTAACTTCATCTTAGGCCTGGATGTCCAGTGGACAATGAGCCAGAATGTTTGTTTTAATTTTTGGTAGAGGAGTGAAGTATTGGTACCTGTGTTGGGTTTTCATTGCTGTTTGTGTCCTTATTTGGATTTCCCTTCACTTCCTGGCCCTTTGACATTGAATAGAAAATTAGGAAAAATCTTCCAAAGGAGACACAGATGGTTATAAAAAAAACTTTCACCAATCTGACAGATAAAAAAACACTTCCTATTGTATATTTTAAAGACCAAAAAGCAGCAAATATTCATTCAGTTCATTGTTAGGTTTACATACAGTTATGCATCCATGTTCCCAATCTTGCCCAATGCTCACAGTGATGGAACATTTTCCTTTGGAGGTCTCCCAGGTTCCAGATCTCCCTATTAGGTTATTACTACTGAGTGTGGTGAGATGAGATTGGGAGGAGCAAGAGGCATAGACTTTGTACCCAAAGGGTAATCAGACAAGGTACATATCAGCTGATAAAGTTGAGGAAAAAAATAATTTTACTTCCTTGGCTTTTGGCAGTGTATTGGCTACCTGGATCCTGTTCCCACCAATCTGGGTCTAAAGTCTTATGCCCTGTACACACAGTCGGATTTTCCGATGGAAAATGTGTGATGGGACCTTGTTGTCGGAAATTCCAACCATGTGTGGGCTCCATCACACATTTTCCATCGGAATTTTTCGACACACAAAGTTTGAGAGCTTGCTATAAAATTTTCCGACAACAAAATCCATTGTCGGAAATTCCGACCGTGTGTATACAAATCCGACGCACAAAGTGCCACACATGCTCAGAATAAATTAAGAGACGAAAGCTATTGGCTACTGCCCAGTTTATAGTCCAGACGTACGTGTTTTACGTCACCGCGTTTAGAACGATCGGATTTTCCGACAACTTTGTGTGACCATGTGTATGCAAGACAAGTTTGAGCCAACATCCGTCGGAAAAAAAACATGGATTTTGTTGTCGGAACGTCCGATCAATGTCCGACCGTGTGTACAGGGCATTACACTCACCAGGCCTGTTACTGGTACCCTATCTTTCCAGGGCTTCTATAAATATATATGGCACAGCTGATAAAGCTTCCTCTGGTGAACCCTGTAAATTCACTTTCCCTACTTTAGCCACAATCTCAAAAGGACATTTCCACCTGATCAGAAAAATGCATTCCACAATGCCTTCTGGACACTTTCTATATGCTCCCCGACCAGTGGCATTACCGCTCCTGCATCTGGGAGAGATATTCTAAAACACTCATGAGGGGTGGACTCACTCTCCCACTATTCCTTCACCAGGTCAAGCAAACCCTAAATTCTCTGTTAGGGATGAACGTGGGTTTGGTCAGTGCCGGTGCAAGAATTTTTGTTTACTAATGCCGCGTACACACGAGCGGACTTTACGTCAGACTTTGCCCGGCGGACTTTTCGACGGACTTTACGACGGACTTTCCGAATGAATGGACTTGCCTACACACAATCAACCAAAGTCCGTCGAATTCGTACGTTATTACGTACGACCGGACTAAAACAAGGAAGTTCATAGCCAGTAGCCAATAGCTGCCCTAGCTTCGGTTTTTGTCCGTCGGACTAGCATACAGACGAGCGGACTTTTCGACCGGACTCGAGTCCGTCGGACAGATTTGAAACATGCTTCAAATCTAAGTCCGTCAAACTTTTGAGAAAACAAAGTCCGCTGGAGCCCACACACGATCGAATTGTCTGACGGACTCCGGTACGCCGGACCAAGTATGCTGGAAAGTCCGCTCATGTGTACGCGGCATTAGGTGAAAGTGCTTTTTGGTTTGATTGCTGCAGGGATTTTACACCCCCCCCCCCCCCCCAGCCTGGTGCCCTAAGTCAGCTGCCTTTGCTGGTGCTGGCCCTAGGTCTAGTACAAACTTACGTTTAGACCAAACCTGGAAGCAAGCTGTCACATCAGTCAAATTAACACCAATCAGCCACAGCCAGGACATTCGCTGCCCTGAATCAAAGGGGGAGCCCCTCCCTCTCTGATCTTGATTTGTCCCTGGGGATTTTGGTATTGCTCAAATGTAGGACCCTACTTTGGCCTGAGCAAGAGAACAGATAGTGATTGTAAGTGGTGTTCCCCAGATACCAGAAATCCAGATCAGGGAGGGAAGGATTAGAGGTTGCCGCATCAGTGTCATCCCCAATCATTACCTGTAACAGAGAAATTTCCCTCCTCCCCCCAGAGGGCATCTCGGTTTCAGTACCCTGTACTGGTGACCTTTTCATTTTGGGCTGGGTAAGCTGACCCTTCATTATACTTAATGTAGCAATATGGACTATAATTGCAACAAACAGCTATTCCCTGCCTTATCTGTATACCATATTATCCCTCTTTAAAGAGACCCTCTACTGCAGCTAATTGCTTAAACTGATTGTGGACCACATCCCTGATACATAGAGTCAAAACATGAATTCCTCAGATTATGTTCCCGTGGTTATTCTACTGTACATAGGTGTATACAATATTATGTTGTTGCTTTCTGTCTCAACTGATATAAAGAACAACCTTTGGAAAAAAAACATTTTTTTACTCACCTTTTCAGGTCTGTTGCTAGGGGGTCCCTCGTAATCTGCCTCTTCCTCTCCATGGCGCCTGGCATCATTTCCCTCAGCGGCCGTGCTCATTAGTGCTCCTAGGAGTTGTCTGTCATCATTTCCCAGGAGTCACTGGGCAGTACCGAGGGCTGTAATCGATGCTACGGCCACCGTTGAATTGCGCATGCGCGAGATCAAGAGGTGCATGCTGGTTACCTAGCATGCACCTCTACAAAGATATTCCAGGAAGTGATATTAATGTGGGCTTTACATGCTCACATTAACGTTGGGAACGGCAACAAACCAAGGAATACAATAATACAGTAAGGAATTTATATATTTGAAATATATATCTAGATCATTGTATATTATTATTTTAATTACAGTAGCAATAATACTGGGATCCAAAAAAATATTTTTTTTTTTTGGCCGGAACTCAGCTTTAAGTAGTCATTTCGCTGAGTTTGTGCTGTTATCTAAAACTCAGTTGAACCATTACCTTTTTGTACAACCATACTTTAACTGAAGTATTCCAGTAAACGTTCATAGAATATAAACGCATTGAGTGCTGTCTTATTATTTAAAGGTGTTGCAATGATGTCTGAACCCAGAGTGTCAGGTGGGTTGGAAGCATAGGTGTGCGCAGCCTATTGCATTAGTGTGTGCACCCCAAATCTCAAACACACATGAACGCCACCTGCGGCCACAGAAAGGGGGCTCTGGTGGTGGGAGACCCGTTGACTGGGAGCATATTACGTTATGCCCTAAATATGGGTGTAACGTTTTCCTATTGTTGAACCTAGCCTTTAATATAATGGGGGCATTTACACTGGCAACTGGCGCACCCAATCACCCACCTGGTGCTGTCCCTGGATAATGCTAATGCACATGGGGTGATTAGGGTGTGCCCAGGCACACCTGGCACACCCTGTGCGCATGCCTATGGTTGGAAGGTTCATAGGGTCATGGTGATGCAGATGAGCAGGTAAATCCAAGCAGTCCCTTAGGGGGCCGTGCTACATCAAAATCACATAAATATTAATTTGGCACATCTATAACAACATCCTCAGAAGATCAGTAGTCTGTCCTACCCATCTGGTCAAGCTCCTTCTTCTCCACTGTTTCCCTCAGTACCTCGAATCTTGGAAAGACAGTTTAACCTTGTGTTCAACAGTTACACAGATGGTGGTAATAGACAAGGACACCAGTGTGTAGATCCTTGTATCACCATGGATGTAGAAGACCCAGTATGTCTTGGTCACAGAGCCTACACCAGCGACCTAGGTGTCCTGTACCAGGGTTACCCTGAGCTCAAGAAAGCTGTGACTTGAATCTGGTTAGAGAACACATTACATTCAAAGGTCCCTCCACCTGAAAGAGGTTATGCAGGACATCAGTACAGGCATCTTGTGCAAAGAGAGAAAGCCTGAGCAGAGCCTGAACTGCAAGGGTTCTGCTTTCCATGGGCATTGTGCCCTAATAGGGCCCCCAATTATGTCACTTCCAGCATTATACAAGGCCCCCTATGAGGCATGGAGGGTCTGGGTTGCTCCCCAGAAGGGGCAAAGGCTGACACTTGCTGGAATTCCTTTAGGCTGATCCCAGGGTTCTGCGACGTTTTTTTTTCCCAGAAGAAAAACATCTTGCATAAGCACTTGCCACACAAAGAGAGGGGATACATACCTGCCATCCAAGATGCACCCCTTTTGGCCAGTACAATATATATATATATATATATATATATATATAGTGACAGGCCAATCAGGCAGATGCATGTACACAGAGAGACGGGATGCTTGTGACATCATTGGCCTTATATGGCCATATTTGGTATCCAAATGTTAAATAAAGCTTTGATCATCATAAAAATGATTGTTGCTTTCCGGGAGAAGGGTGTGGTCCTCATTACCAGGACACAATAATTCACCAGGAAATGTATTGGTAGAGCTTATTTCCTTGTAAATATTTGGATTTTGTATTTGTTCATATTTGTTAACAATCTTTTGTTTAGTTTAGATTATGCAAGTAGGCCAATAGCATATCAGTATATATATAGAGGCATATTGGATTTCTCTACACCTTCAAATAACTACATTCTAAGTGCGTGAGTCGGTGAGTAAAATCACACTATCGAGTACTATTTGAATTATGATTATATGAGTCAATACCTGCATTATAGAATAATTTCAGCTTACAGTCATTGCTGTTGGTTTTCTTATGGTGACAACAGTGGACAATGCTCTGTTGACAGGTGTACAGTTGAGAGGTAGAGTGTTGTCACACTTTAAGATGCACTTTCTAAGCAAGGACGTTCATGGCAGGATCACCAGGTATTATTTAATGAAAGCTGCTGATTTGAAAAGATTGAAAATTACTTTTAGAATGACATTAACATGTTAAAGTTTATATGATATTTTAGTTATCATGTTTACATCTACTTTAATTTTTTTCAGCTAATGGTTTTTATGATTGGTTGAGTTGGTTTGAAATTGGCTTGCAGTCAATGTGTATCTTCCCTCTTCAAGTTAATCTGGTTGCAGCTTACACAAGGACCAAGGTCATGGATATGTGTGATGCAACTACATGCCTAACCAATTAAAGGAGCTCCCAGTTTTCCGTCTCAAAGACTATTCCTCTAGTGATCCAGAATACAAACTGTTATCACAGTGGTTGCATATTGGTTGACAAATGTTATATATGCAACTCCCTTCTCATGGGATTACCTTTACATATACTACCCCCCTTCAGTCCATAATGCATGCAAGACTCATACACCTTACCAACCATTCAGTGCCCTCCACCCCTCTCTGCCAATCCCTGGTTTCCACTCACCCAACGAATAAAATTGAAAGTAATAACAATAATTTACAAAGCCATCCACAACTCTGTCCCCAGCTACTTCACTAACCTTGTCTCAATATACCAACCAAGCCATTCTCTTCAGTCCTCCCAAGACCTCCTGCTCTCCCTTTTCACCTCCTCCCATGCTCGCCTCCAGGATTTCTCCAGAGCTTCTCCCATCCTTTGGAACTCCCTACCCCAATCTGTTCGCCTGTCCCCTAATCTATCCATCTTTAGACAATCCCTGAAAACCCTTCTCTTTAAAGAAGCCTATCCTGCTTCTAACTAATACACTGTTTACTTTCTCCATCAGCTCATCCCCCACAGCTATTACCTTTTTGTATCAATTGGCCCTCCCTCTTAGATTGTAAGCTCTAATGAGCAGGGCCCTCTGATTCCTCTTGTACCAAATTGTAATGTACTGTAATGCCCTGTACACACGGTCGGACATTGATCGGACATTCTGACAACAAAATCCATGGATTTTTTCCGACGGATGTTGGCTCAAACTTGTCTTGCATACACACGGTCACACAAAGTTGTCGGAAAATCCGATCATTCTGAACGCGGTGACGTAAAACACGTACGTCAGGACTATAAACGGGGCAGTAGCCAATAGCTTTCATCTCTTGATTTATTCTGAGCATGCGTGGCACTTTGTGCGTCGGATTTGTGTACACACGGTCGGAATTTCCGACAACTAATTTTGTTGTCGGAAAATTTTATAGCAAGCTCTCAAACTTTGTGTGTCGGAAATTCCGATGGAAAATGTGTGATGGAGCCCACACACGGTCGGAATTTCCGACAAGGTCCTATCACACATTTTCCGTCGGAAAATCCGTCCGTGTGTACGGGGCATTACTGTAATGTCTGCCTTCATTTTGTTAAGCACTGCGTAAACTGTTGGCGCTATATTAATCCTGTATAATAATACTATATATTAAAGTGTATATAAACTCTAACAATAAACCTCTCTTATTTGTTCCCTTTTGGGCGATTAATGAGGACCTTCCACCTCAGTGGCAAGATCCACTTATTTAAGGTGTCCCTCCTCCCTAAAACATTGTGGTGGGGAATAGTTAGACAATATACTTACTTCTCCCCGACTTCCATAAGGCATCTGGTGATGTTATCCTCCTGCCAACAGCATAGTGCAGGATCATCTTCTCATGAGATATGGGTTACTCAAAAATCTAAAAGATCTGGCTTGAAAAAGGATGACATCACCTTGCACACGAAGAGAGAGCAGCATAGATCTAAAAAAAAATGAAATTTACCCAAAGGATAGCAAGATTCAAGTAAAAATACACATGGCTCTTGTATTTATTTAATCATTTTTTACTCAGATTTCAGCTTTAAGCCCTTGATAAGAGCTCTATCATACCACCCTGTGAAGGCATTCATGCCTGGTGTTTGGCTATTCAGGCACTAGGAGCAAACAAAATGTGAATGCAAGCACACAGGGAGCGATTGCCTAGATGTCTTCGAGTAGTCCTAGATGTCCTGTAGTAGTCCTAGATGTTCAAGAGCAGTACTAGATGTCCTAGAGTAGTCCTAGATGTCTTTGAGTAGTCCTAGATGTCCAGTAATAGCCCTAGATGTCCTAGAGCAGTCCTAGATGTCCTAGAATAACCTAGATGTCCTAGAGTAGTCCTAGATGTCCTAGAATCATACTAAATGTCCTAGAGTAGCCCTAAATGACCTAAAGTAGTTTTTCATGTCTTGTAGTAGCCCTAGATGTCTTGTAGATGTCCTAGAGTAGTCCTAGATGTCCTATAGTAGTACATGAGCTTAGTTGCTATTACAGTGAATGTGTCTTTCTCCCCAACAGGCCAGCTGTATTTGGAATATGCCAGTTGCGAAGGTCCTTGGAGTAATTTTGTTCCATGTGGCTTTAGTGTCTCCAGCATTACAGATATGTCAAGACGCTGATAAGAATGCTTACTCAATTGTTACATGTGGAGCTCCTGGGAAGGACGGTCTACCAGGCATGAATGGGGAAAATGGAGCGATGGGGGAAAAGGGTGAACCAGGTGAAACTAAACACAATTTTAATACCAATAAATACACATAATTAAAGATATACTGTATAGCCCAGTACTTCACCAGGTGGAGTCCACGGGTCTAGGAGATCTTCTGACCTCTTACATGTCTTGGAGACTCCACCGATAGTTCCCACCCCTCCTGTTGTATCCTCCATAATAACATTTTGGTTTTGTCTAAATAACCCTCTAGAGATATTTAAGGGAACCTTCAGGTGTTCTGACTCAGAACAACCTTGTGGTGTTCTGGTGTGACATATTCAGTACTGTATTAAGGATTGCAGAATTTGCTGTTGTCATTGACCCTGTAAAATTTCAAATCAAGAAGAGCTGATGTCAGACATACAGGAGGAGACTTTAGAATCGTTGTCGCTGACCTCAGATTACTGTTTCAGGATGTGCAGTAAGAAGAGTTGTTTAGCTTAGTTGCTGTCTTAGTTGGTCATCCTGTCCAGCACCAATATTAAACCTGTAAGCGCAGTCTTCTTCAGGCTGTAAAAATGTCTGCTCAGCTAAAAACTAACAGTTTGTACGTCTGAAAAAAAAAATGTATGCTAACAATTATGTCATGATATAAACTATTGTGATTATTGTTATTACTACTACTGCTACAACTCTTGTGTTTTTTTCCTTTTACTGTCCAGTAGGCCACCTCTATGAGTACTTGCTTGCTATGTCAGTGGAGGGGGTTGGAGGGCTTAGAATTTACATTGAGGCCCTGAGATCTGAGATGCTGAAAAAGACTGGAGAACTACTGAGATCAGAGCATTTAGTAGCAAAAGTATTATTAAAAGTTTATTTCCTTCACTGATGCCCCTTTTCTCTGACAACTTCTATCGACAGCACTGGTTCCTAATACTGTACTGACTATGCTGACTTATCTTCTGCTACCTGTCCTTGATTTAGAAATACTTTATGTTGGGAGCAGGAAGGTCGCTGAAGGGACCATCAAAATGTTGCTGTGGTGCCCTATGATCTGTAGGTTTACCTGCTCAACACAAAGGTCCTAATTAATCCTTTGAAACCCAGATCCAGGAAATTCCCCCTTGCAGTTCCCATCTGGCTCCAGAGCTCTTTTCCTCTCCCTGAAGCTCGGGTCTGTGAGTGAAGCCTTGGCATCATCACGTACAATACTGGGCTGTTAACCCTATATTGTACATGGTGGGAGTGAGTATGAGACTCGTGCCTGAAGCGCCTTAGAGAGGAAGCTGCAGGAGACCAGTTACATGGATCAAGGCAGCCTGCTGGAGCTCGGAGAAGGGAAATAAATACTTCTTTTCTGTGCATCCCTTCGACCATATGAGCATTTAACCATTGCAATGCGAGGGGGCCCCATTGCAGGGGTGGATTTTTTCTTTATTATTGGAATTGGAATTTAATGGCAAACATGTCTTTTATTGATTTTACAAAAAGACAGGAATACAAAACAGATATATAAATCTGTATAAGAACATGAACATATATGTAGGTGGAGACCTGAGGGCAAAATTACAACGAGCAGGTAAGTATATATAGTACGGAGTCAATCAGTAGATAGAATATATAACATAACAGTATACGCTACTCAAACTCATTGTACCACAGTGCATATAGCAAGTACCAATAAACTGCATTGATTACAGGGGCCCAAGGTATCGACATCTCGATGAGAGTGCATTGCATTCCATGGTGCCGGAAATCTATGTTGGGAAAGAAAAGAGAGGAAAAGTGTGTAACTAGAGGGGGAAGGAGTATGGGGGGGAGAAGTAAGAAGAATCCTGGAAGAGAAAGTCTCAAACATCTATAAATAATATTGAACTGCATGATGGGGTGATGGAGACAATGAAAAAAAGCCTCACAGGGGGGCTACGACCCAGGGGTATGTCCTCACCTTTAACTATCTCAGGAGGTAGGTATAAAGGCCTCATTAGGTAGCGGTAAAAAAGAACAAATGGCATCTGAAGAGGAAAAATGGACCCAGATAAATTAGAGGGTCTTAAATTTGTCAAAAGAATCAGAGTCCATGGATAAAATGTCTTCCACTCGCATAAATTAATTTATGGTAGCTTATTATAGAGTGATGGGGGGGGGGGACTTCCAAAAGTGAGGGATAGGTTGTCTGGCCGCCGATAAGAAAAACTGTAGAAGACTCTTCTTTTGAGATGTAATGGAGCCTGGTAAGATGGAAAGCAGAGCCATTTCAGGCAGGGCTGCTGTTAGAAATCATGGGGACCCATACACTTACCTTACTGGGCCCTGTTTTCCCTGCTGAAAGTGACTGAGGTCATTGATTTATCAGTCCCTTTCTCTATAGTCTCAGCTGCACAAATCAATGAATAGGAAGTGCTGTGAGGCTTCCTTATCATTTTCAAATGAAGCATAGTAAACTCAGTTTATGGGTCAGTGATAAATGGACACAGGAGTGATTGGTAACAACTGCTCACTGTGTTCATTCAGGAAATGAAGGGGCCAGTAAATTACATATTTATTGCCCCCTTCTCTATCCTGAAACATCCCACTGTGTGCCCGCAGAAGCTGCTGGCGGGAGAGGAGAGAAGCTGGAAGCACTGCGGGGGGAAAGGGGCACACAGGGGGGCATGGACTGCAGATGGAAGTGGCGCATGTGCTAGAAGAAATCCCCCTGCTGTGCAGCTGGAGGGGGAAAGAAGAGGAGAAGCTGGTCGGTGTGTGCAATTAGACAGTATAGCCAGACCTCCTGCTCAGTAGGTGTGCGGGCCCCCTTTTTGAACTGATGGGGCTTGGGCCCAGTACAGGAGGGCTGGCTGTACTACCGTATCAGAGACCCTGATTTTGGGAGTACAGTAATGCCCTGTACACACGACCGGTTTTGCCGTCAGAATAAACTCTGAAGGTTTTTCCGATGGAGTTTCGACAGAATTCCGCTCAAGCTGTCTTGCATACACACGGTCACACCAAATTCCGACCGTTCAGAACGAGGTGACGTACAACACGTACGGCGGCACTAGAAAGAACGAGCACTTCCGTCTCGTACTTGCTTCAGAGCATGCGTCATTTTTGGTGCATCGGAACAGCATAGAGACGAGCGGTTTTACCGATAGTAATTAGTTCTGTCGGAAAAATTTAGAACATGTGTTCTATCTAAGTTCGTCTGAATTTTCGATGGAAAAAGTCCGATGGGGCATACACACGATCAGAATATATGATGAAAAGCTCCCATCGGACTCTTTCTGTCGGAAACACGGCATAAGTGTTAAGGATACATCATAGATCCTGTTATAGATTGCGAAAACCGTGGACTCAAATGGTTCAGTCCATGGGCAGTCCCACCATATGTGTAAGTATGAGCCTCTCTCATGACCACAATGCCAGCATGTAGCGAGAGTGGGTGGGAAGGCTCGATGGAGAGTCAACGGATCCCTATACCACTGTGAAATGATCTTAAAGTTTTTCTCCTGAGCATGGCTAGATATACAGTATAGGTAAATATAAAGAAAGTCTGCTAGTCAGAATCCGAAAGTTCACGACCCACTTCAGTGAACCCGAAAGGGAATTGGACTTTAAATGTATTTCATGGTGTTTGGAACTTAGGTTACACTGCCTAGAGACCCAATAGACCAGTAAAGATCAATGGCCAGGATAAGAGGACAGAATGCTGCCATGGCTAGGTGTCCTGTAATGGAACAGGATCTTTAGGCTCAGGTCTTGCTGTTATCTGTCTTCAAAAATTTCAGATACATTGTGTATGATGTATGTGCTTGTTTGATTTTGTTCATGTCCCACTGTAATATTCATTGCAGTAATCATTTTTGTAATTATTGTTGTTAACTTGGATTATGTAACTATGTATTCCATGACTAGGTCTGCCTGGACCACCAGGAAAAACTGGAGAAACTGGAGCAAGAGGGCAGCTGGGACCAGCTGGACCAAAAGGAGAAATGGGAAGCAGAGGAGATTCAGGTAAACTTTCAACTGTAGAAGAACAGAAGAGTCATCACTTTCCTGCCAAATCAGACATTACTGCCAAGCTATGATAGCTGAAAGACTCTTCATTGGCCAGTTTGAAAACAGGAAAAACTTATGAAATATTTGGCACTACTGGACTGGAACTACAGTAATTGTGTAATATTGTATATCCCGTTACCTGCAGGCAGCTGCTTCTGATAAAAATCGTACCTGCTATGCCTTCTTCACAGCTTCTGGATACTGTCCCGATTAACTATCTTCCAGTATTGTAAAGGTTAACAGATGCCACTGTAACTGAGAAAAGTTGCACCACCCGCGCCCTTCTGCTGTCCCCACGATTCACAGAACCCAATTTAATAAAATCCCACAATGCGTGGCAATCTGTGAATAGCAAAGGAGTTCCTGTCATTCAAATGCGGCTCTTCCATTCATAGAATGCAATGCATTATATGAGAGCAGTAATGCAAGCAATATGAATAGCAAAGAGGACAGAAGGAGGCAGGCAATGAAACCTTTCTCAGTAGCATTGACTGCAGTTAAAGTGATTGTAAAGTCAAAAGTTTTCTCTTATTAAATTACAAAATGATGCTATACCTTCCTGCTCTGTGCAACGATATTGCACAGAGCCGGTCCCCTAGTTTTTTCTTTGGTGGTCCCCCGCCGGTGCTGTCCACTTCTTAGCATGTTATTAAAGGGGAAAAAGAAGGAACTAGGGAAGGCGAAATATAAGCAGGTTAATCTTCACCATTTACTCTTTCATTAATGATTAGGCCCTCCTGGAGTACAAGGAGTTGCTGGACCAACTGGAGCAAGAGGAGAAAAAGGAGCTAATGGAGAAACAGGTAACCAAGAACATTCACTAAAGTGCACACTCTGTGATTACATTAATCATTTTTATGACTTTAAAGTGGTTGTAAACCCTCACATACACCCAGTGAAGTGACTGGTCTCATGTGATACACAACGATGAAACAAATCCACCTACATAAGTTGTACCTGTTTATCTGCAGTCTTCCCTTCTCTACAGCCGTTCAAAGTGCAGAATTTATGCAGGATCTCTAAGCTCTAAAAAGCAGGGGGTGGAGGCCTGAAGTTACATCAGTGAGGAGAGTTCTAAGAGCTGATCAGAGGAAAAGGACAAACCCCCTTCACACAGCACACAGGAACAGAGCTGAGGCTGTCAATCAGCTGAAGCTTCCTCCCCTTTCACCATTATTCTCTTGGTGTCAGGAAAACTTGTCAGAAGTGACTCATGCTGATAGCAGAGGAACGAGGCAGTAGACAGAAATGAGACTTAGTACTTTGAATTGAGACAAGCAAACACTATAGAGCAGTGATTCTCAACCTGGGGGTTGGGACCCCCTCGGGGGTCGAATGATGATTTTCCAGGGGTCACCAAATCCTGGGCTGTTCCTGAAACCGGCACCACTCTCCCAGTCTTATTGCGGCCGCCCAGCAGGGCTGTCCCTGGAGCCTGTGGCCGCCCAGCAGGGCTGTCCCTGGAGCCTGTGGCCGCCCAGCGGGGCTGATCCCTGGAGCCCGCGGCTGCCAACTTAGCCTCTTCACAGCCACCCATTCAGTTCACGGCATGGCTGGGGGGCAGAGACTAAAGGTCAGCTGACTGGTGTGGAATGTTGAGTGGGAGGGGCTGGAGGAGACCCTATCTCCTGATTTCGGCATAGGTGTCACTGCTACAAGACATCACAAAGTCAGAGACACAGAGAAGCCGGAGACACAGTGAGTAACACTACCTGTGATTATAGTTGCCATTAAAAGTCCCCACTACAGTTCTCAGATCAGCGGATGACCTTGATCAAGAGCGCCTAAGCTGGCTGATCAGAACTCCCCCCAGCATTGCCACTAATCCCATTCCCCCCACCAAGGAGTAAGAGAAGGAAAAAAAATAGAGAATACATGGAAGGGAGAGGAAAAGAAGGGGAGGAACAAATTAAAAGGGAGAGAAAGAATAAGAGAACAAGAAACACGGCTAGAGAGGGATTGGGGGGGAAAAAAAATTAGTATAGAGACAGATAAAAGGGAAAGAAAGGAGAACACAGAGAGAGTGGTACATCCTAAAATGTACCATAAGGGGTTTTAATACTGTACGAGTGGAAGGGACTCAGGGAGCGCTAAATGTCCGTGGGTTAGGGGCGCAAATTACTTGTCTTGCCTTGGGTGCTGACAACCCATGCTATGAAAATAATTTCACTGTTAGGGATCCCCACAACTTGGGAAATTTTATCAAGGGGTCACGGCACTAGGAAGGTTGAGAACCATTGCTATAGAGAGATATGCTTTGTTCATATTTCATGTCTGAGGTTTACAACCACTTTAAAATTAAAGAAGTATCCCCACAAACTAAAAATTGGGGGATGTGGGATTATGCTCCATAATTTTTCAGCAAAATGTGATATAGCAATGAGAATGGTGCCACACCAATCATTATAAATGTATCTTTTTATTGATACCATTAACATAACTTTCCATTCATTTATTGTTTTTCATGTAAGATTTTCATGCTCCATCCACACCATTGGGACTGTGAAAGGCATGGACTTTTCTTCTTGTTTAGCCAATGACGCAGATAAGTTGCACATGTAATGCAACAATAATGAGGGGCCCAACTCTTGTCCTGATCCCCTATTTTGCATTCAAAATATAGGTGGTATGCCTTTTTTACAACTGCTGTCATACTGCACTTTTTGAGATGCAAATGTAACCTTGCCACAAATGTAGCAGAAGTTATTTGCGTTGTTTACACCGTTTTGAGGCATCTTGGCTCCTGAGGGAAAATATCACGCAACTGTTCCATTGAAATGTTAGGCGATGACACTTTCACAAGCCACCAGTTCTAGCTGCATGATGTGTAGACCTGATCAAGACAAATGTACCTTGCAATAAAAGAACTGTAAATTACAGTTAGGTAATAAGTGAAGATAAATGTATACACTTCCATGTGGTACCATTTTCATTGTTCTACCGTACTTTCTCGAAGTTACGAGGCATCATGATCATCAGACACCTCCCTCCCTTGTAGGAAAATATACTCGCCTGTGTATAAGTCTTTATTGTGAAATATCTTGAAAACTTTAGCCAGCCAGCATCTTTATCACCTGTTTTCTAATTCATCTAATCAAAATATGTAAGAGTTAGCATGTCAGAGGTCGATAATTTCCCAAAATTTGTAGACAGTATAATTGGGTGTTAGTGACAGCGCTCTTCTCTGGTAGCAAGCTCCACTGAAGATGAGTGCTGTCATTCACCATAGCAGCCAGCAGGCCTTTAAGTAAAACAAAAGCCTTGAAAATCTGTGTGTATGTGTAGATAACACCTGTACCCTCTGTGACATGTCCAATTAAGAAAAACATCTGACATACAAGAGGAGACTTCAGAATCGTGGTCGTTGGTCTCAGATCCCCTCCTTTGCAGACTATGCAGGAAGATGATCTTGATTAGCCACCATAGTGGTGTCATTTAATTGCCATCACAGCTCTTAGTCATCCTGTCCAGCACTGAAATTAAACCTATATGCCCAACACAGTAATCTTTGGCTGTTATCCCGAGGTGGTATCATTTAATTGCCATCACAGCTCCTAGTCATCCCATCCAGAACTGAAATAAAGTCAGTTTTTCCAACACAGGCTTCCTCTGGCATATATCCCAGAGTGGTGTCATTTAATTGCCATCACAACTCCCAGTCACCCTGCCCAGGACTGAAATTAACCCTGTATGTCCAACAGTCTTCCTCAGGGTCACCCTGGTGGGTGACTACTCAGATGAAAACTGACAGATGTGAGTAGTTTTAAAAAACTAAAGACGTTTGTATTAGAGTTATAGAGTAATTGTGTGCTAACAATTATGTTATAAAATATCCTTATTATTACTTTGTCTTGTTGTTTCTAGTACTTGTTTTTTTTTCTTTTGACTGTCTACTAGGCCACCTCTTTCAGCACTTGTTTGCTATGGTGTTGGAAAGGGTGGGAGCACTTAGAATTTACACTGAAGCACAGAAATCTGAGATGGTGAAAGTCTGAAAAATGGGTGCTACGGAGGACAGAGTGGTTATATGGAAAATGAATGTATAAAGTTAATTCCCTGCACTGATACCCCTCTTTCCTGTGAACTTCTTTCCACAGCACTGGCCCCTAATGCCCTGTACACACGATCGGACTTTCCGATGGAAAATGTGCGATCGGAGCTTGTTGTCGGAAATTCCGACTGTGTGTGTGTTTCTGACACACAAAGTTTGAGAGCTGGATCTAAAATTTTCGGACAACAAAATCTGTTTGCGTAAATTCCGATCGTTTGTGGTCAATCCTGACACACAAAGTGCCACGCATGCTCAGAATAAATTACGAGACGGAAGTGCTTGGTCTGGTAAAACTATCGTTCGTAATGGATGTAGCACTTTCGTCACGCTGCGATGTTTTAAATTATTTAATACAGCGCATTCTCTTCTTCTTTAGATTGCTAGAAGAATGAAGTTGTTTTGCTGCTCATATTCACACAGATTTCTCACAAACTTCTTTCTTTATTATTTCTCGTGATTTCATGAATATAATATTTTTATTCGTCAGATCTACCGAATAATTTTTTGTTTTTATGTTTTTATATTTTTTATTATTTTGTGTTATTTTTTAATCAAGATCTCCTGTTTGTTTTTGTTTTTTTTGGTGATATCCATATTTTTTTTGGTGGGTTTTGTGTGTCAAGTTACCACAACACCATTATTTTCTTATATTTTTTAATCTCAAGGAGGTTGTTTGGTGTTGGTGTCCCTTGTTAATTTGACATTGTATTTTTGAAATGTACCTGCCTACTGACAAACAAACTGTCCTTTTTGAATTAAAACACATAGGCAAGTATTTGTTAAAAAAAACCTTTATTAGGGGTCATAACCAAATAAAGAGGGAGGCAACGCTGGAGAAACAGCTGAAATTGGTGAAGCCTTTGTACCCCAGGGCACACATCAACTATTTTAAGTCAAAATTGGTGGCCTGAGGAGTCCATATATAAGGGAGTACAATCTGGTCCAGAAGTCCAAGAGATCATGAACAGCAGCAGATGACATACATGTCCCCAGGCTGTGGTCATACAAGAGACTGCTTCTTTTGTCAGACCAGACTGAACCCAGGCCATCACTTTCTTGTCTTCCTTCCACTCTTCCTTCCAGGCTGTGGCTGTGGTGTTGGAGGTGTGACAGGAAGAGGAGGAGGAGGATGGTCCAACTCACACAGGTGGGTTTTGTTGGTGATTTGTCCCCTCAACCCCTTATTTAGTTGCCCCTCCTCCATGTCCTGCAGTTTGCATGCAGCTATGCAGGCAACGCCCTCTTGATGAGTGGGGGTGGTTCTGAAGGCTGCAGAAGCCTCCCCAATCAGCCTGAGCGCTGACTCCTCCACGTTCCTCCCCTTCCTGGGTCTTTTGGTTGAAAGGTGGAGGGGAGGGACCTGGGATTGTGTGAGGCTACTGGGCCTGGCCACCTCCTGGCTGACACTTACCCCTGCCTCCTCCTGGCTGCTGAATTCCACAGCCTCCTCCTGTGTGCCACATTGCACAGCCTCCTCCTGTGTGCCACATTCCACAGCCTCCTCCTGGCTGAGGTCTTCCTGTGTATGAAAAAGGGACATAGTTTTATTTTTTGGTTCATCAATCACACACATTTTCAGCTCATGACTATTGCAAATTGAATGTTAACAAATATAAAAGACTATCATTCTGAGCCCAGCATTTTTCATTCTTGTCCCAATTATTTTTGGCTACTACTGTCTATTGATATGTAAACGCCTTTATTAAATCAGCAATTAGTGATCAATCATAACATCTAGTAAACATCATTTATTTTTTCACAAGAAATCTGTAGAACAATGCTATACCTGGCTCAAGCTGGGCTCCTCCACTTCTTCCTGGCTGGAAGGCCCAGGTTGGACATCGGAAGCCTCAGCTGGGGTGGAAGGAAGAGTGGAAGGTAGGGTTGAGAGGGATTGCCTGACTTCAGTCTGGTTTGACAGAAAATGCAGTCTGTCATAGTACCAGAGCCTGGGGACATAAATGTCATCTGCTGTAGGTCCAGATCTCATGGAATCCTGGACCTTCTTGCGCTCCCTAAGATAAGTGCTCCTCAGGCCACCAATTTTGGCTTTTAAATAGGGGATGTTTGCTGTGGGGACCTGCAGCTTCACCAACTCCAGCAGTTTCTCCAGCGCTGCCTGCCTCTTTAATTTGTTATTATATTGTGGATGTTTCACCTGCCACAGACAGGGCAGCTCCCTGTACTTGTCTATGAATAGGGGGAGGAAACCGTGGTCTTTGAAGCCATCCATTTTCTCTGCAAGACACAACACAAGACAAACACTAATATCAGGCTAAACTCTCCTAATCTTGTCCCGATATAGGCCTCAATCTATAAGCAGTATAGGCCCAAGTTAAAATGGTACCTTCGTTATAACGATCGGCACTTCCACTACTCCTTCCTCCGCTCACAGATCGTACGTACGACGCACGCGTGTTACGCTTTATATACACTGTGCATGCGTGAAACTCCGCCCGCCCCTGAATTCTTTCTAGTCTATTCCCCGCCCCTTCTCTTTCGGCGCAGTGGGGAGAGCACATGGTGGAGACACAGCAGGTGCGTGATAATTTCAGAACGAGGAAGAGGAAAGCCTGGAGCCAGAAATGTCCCAATCCCACAGGAGATTTAAGGCATCAAATATGGCCTTTGTAGAGATGGTGGAGATGATGGACATCTTGAAGAGGGCCGACTATGATGGGAAGTATGGACCTTACCCAAACCCAAATGTAAGAAAGGCCAAGATCATGGCTAAAGTTGTGAAGAGTCTGCACAGGAATTTTGGGGTATGACGATCCAAGGATCAACTGAGGAAACGCTGGTCAGACCTGAAATTGAGGGAGCACGATCAGTACAGAAGGATCAGGAGAGTGCTGCAAAAAAGTAAGTAGTTGTCCTGTGTTCCTAATCTTATTATTATTACGTCTGTGCTGCTCCATGTGCTTTTCTTTACTGTTGTATAGAAACTTTAATGTTCATGGGCACACTAATCGTTCGTAGGAAACATTGTTCGTTCGGCCACTAAAATACGATGTTTTGGGCAGATGCAGTTCAATACATTTTTTCAGGCCTAGTTCTATTAAAAGAAGTTTGTTGTCTAGATGGGTTTGTAACTAGAATGAAATGCAAACTTGATTCAGTGTAAGGAGAGGACACTCAACAGCTGTTTACACATCTGGATGCAGGAGCACTAGTGTGGGACACCAGAACAAACTTTTTATTAGGGTGTCCCACACAGGTGCTCCAGTGGATACTATAGGGGTGTCTCCATCTGTGAAACTTGCACAAAACAGGTAAGTATTCCAGCTTTAGAAAGGGAAAAAAATAATGTTTTCAGCTTGGAACTCTGCCAAAACAGACAATTGGACAACACTTCCAAGCAATGTTTCATATTACTATTTCTGCTATCAAATATCTGTGTGCTAAGTATACCTTTTTGTTATTCACATAGGGGAGAAAAGACTCGGGACATCAGAGGAGACCAGGGACCCCCCACCTCCAGAAGAAGGGGAAATACCACCAACACAAGCAGAGGAGGAGGGAGACGTTTTTGAAATTGGCGAAATAGTCACCACAATAGGTGAGTGTCTGAGACCACAGCTTCAGGTAATAGATGTATGTCTGCATATTTATAATACATGGTGTGTTTTTTTGCTTATTTTTAGGTGATGTGGATGTTGTGGAAGAAGAATGTCATTTCACCAGTGAAAGTGCCCAGATCCTCATCGGGGAAATAATGGGGTGCAATCGCGATTTAGAAAATCTAAAGGAAAACATCAATGATGTTCAAAAAAAATGAAGAACGTCATAGATGTTTTAGGGAGAATATAAAACACCCAAAAATAACTACATTTTTTCTCGTCTATTTTTGGTTTTCAAAATTTTTTTAAAGTATTTTAAAAGCCAAATTTTGAAGATGCACACAGTGTGTCAACATGTGCTATTGCGTTTTGTGGGTGCAACCCCTTCCTCGCTAATAAAGTAGCTGAGAGGAAGGGGTTGCACCCCCAAAACACGTCCATCCCTATGATGGGAGCTAGCACATGTTGATATTAGGCATGGGATCAGGAGGGAAATCCCCATTTTGAATCCCAATTTGTGTGCATCTTCAAAATTTGGCTTTTACAGGGGTGACTTCACCACATCTGATGAAGGCAATATCAACACAGTTTGGACATACTATTGTCTGATATTGCCTTCACTTTATCAAAGTTGAACTTTGTAAGTTCCTGAATTGTGTATATTATGCTTTGAAACATGCCTGTTTTACCAAAAAAGGCTATTTATAATTAATGTGACCAAAAAAAATGTTATACACCAAAGATGTTGGTTTGTTCAAAAACCCTTTTATATATGCACATGTGATTGTGCTTTGAGTAAAAAGTTTGATAATCAACAATGTGTGGCTTCTTGTTTCAACGCTCAAAGCAGTTTTTGGAGTAAAGTTAGTGTTTTCAGTGGCAATGGGTGTTATTTACTAAAGGCAAATCCACTTTGCACTACAAGTGCAGTTTCAGTGCAGTTTCAAGTGCACTTGTAGTGCAAAGTGAATTTACCTTTAGTAAATAACACCCACAGTGCTTTATAATTTGCCACAATCACGCCATTTTCATGACTCCCCAAATTTCTGTCATGGTGCTGAAAATGATGAATATTTTTGTCAGTAATGCATTACATACATTATCAACAAAAACAAGGTGTGTGTGTAGCAGACCCACAACATAATAATAATAATAATAGTTAGCCGAAGAAGAGATTGTCACCTCATGTCTCAAAGAAATTATTTGGACTGTTGAAGAAAAAGGCCAAAAACAAAATACCATTAGATAACCGAGGAGACCGCTAAAAGAAAGCCAAGCAGTAAATCAAAGCAAATATTAGTTCAGTTTCAAAAATAAATTTATTTTAAAAATGTCTTTTATACGGACCTTGCGGGCACTTTAGGGGGGGCAAGCCAGAACGGCCAGTTTCAAGCGCCGTCAGGGTTTTTTCATTAATAATAAGTCCGACCTCAGGCCCAACTGAGGCAACATAGCTCAAAGAATTTCTCCTTAAAAAGTTGTGGAGAACACAGCAAGAAAGGATAATGTGATTAAGTTTATATTCCGCCATGTGTATGGGTGTTTAGTAAATAACACCCAACAGTGCTTTCTAATGTTACACAATCACGCCATTTTCAGGACTACCCACATTTAAGTCAGGGTCTGCTAAAAGAAACACAAGCAGTAAATGTCAGCAAATATTTTAGTAGTTAAAATTGTTTTTTAATTTAAAAAAATGTCTCAGACATTGTCTGGCATATTGATGGCGCCCCTACCCGCAAAGTATTCAAGGTATCTTAGATGGACCTCGCGGGCACTCAGGGGGGGCAAGCCAGGACGGCCAGCTTCAAGTGCCGTCGGGGTTGGTTCATTTACATGAATTCCGGATTCAGGCCCAACTGAGCCAGCATAGTTTGCAGAATTTCCTTGTTGCTTAAAAAGTTGTGTAGAACACAGCAAGCCAGGATGATATGATTGAGTTTATACTCCGCCATATGTATGGGTGTAAGAAATAGGCGGAACCGGCTGGCCATTATTCCAAACATATTCTCCACCACTCTTCTGGCTCTGGCCAGCCGGTAAGTAAAAACCCTCTGGTCTGGGGTGAGGGTCCTCATAGGGAATGGCCACATAAGATGGTCCCCCAGAGCAAATGCTTCATCCGCAACGAAGACGAATGGGAGTCCTTCCACATTGTCTTCAGGAGGTGGCAAGCCCAAGATGCCATTCTGGAGACACCCGTACAACTCCGTATGGGTAATGACTCCACCATCCGACATCCGGCCATTCTTCCCCACGTCCACATAAAGGAACTCATAAGTAGCCGACACCACTGCCAACATCACTATACTATTAAACCTCTTTAAATTATAATAGTATGACCCCGAGTAGGGGGGTGGGACTATGTGGACATGCTTCCCATCAATTGCCCCTCTGCAGTTGGGAAAGTCCCAAGGGGTGGCAAAGTGGAAGGCCACAGTCTACCATTCCTGTGGCACTGAAGGAAACTGTGGAGTCAAGCAAGACAAAAAAATTGTCATTTTGCACATAAACATTGCAAGCAGATTAGACACAAACATTCTTGGCCAACATCAGTATAACATTTATTTTAAGGAGTATTTAAAGACAAAAGTATAAGGTCCACCTATCAGATTCCTCACCCCCTGTGATGGCCCATTGTAAAAATTTTAGGGGGGGAGATGTTTTGGACAGATAACCATCTCCACTTCATTGAGAGCTGAATGCATAAATGATGTGTGTTACTTTGGCCAGGCCCTCCATACTTACACTATTTGCAGCCCACTGGACAGTAAAGAAGTGTCATAATACAAAAATATAAATACATACTGTACAAGTTGAGGCACATTTGTACATTCTGCAATTACCTATCAAGATAATAATAGGAGAACAAAACTTTAAACAGTACCATTTGAAAGTATTCAGGCAGGCCCTTGCACTACATGCTTTGGTGAATTCATCCATAAATATGACTCCAAAAGAGGTAGGTATAGTGTGTATGGGTTTGGCAAAGTCAGAATATAGAGGATTGGTATTGGTTGACTTAGTGGTTGGGGGGGAGGGAGGGTTCCAAATGATTTTGGGACCCCAAAAAAAAGCCTCTGGCACTCTGCCTGAATTTAAGGAAACAAATAACATTTGTACACATTTTAGGGGGTGTTTAGGGTAAAGCACTACAATGGAACTGACAAAATACATTGTTAAGTGACTAGGCTAGGTGTATATGGGCACAGGATAGCATGCTGGGGAGGTTAGTGAAGGCAAATATGCATGAAGGACAAAAAAGTTACTTAAAAAAATTCCAGCATGCATGAGGACAAAGGGGACATTCACAGCATATTACAATCATGGTAATTAGGAAATTATGAAAGAAATACAATACATTAGCAAACATTAAATACATATAATGTAGTGTTAAAGGATAAAACTTACCCTAATATAGTCCTTCTGCAGGACCTATATGATGGCAGAACAGGTCTCTGGAATAATGATCCCTAGAGCCTGGGGGGAGATGCCTCTCGAGAACTTGATGTCCTGCAGGCTTCTCCCAGTCGCAAGTACCGCAACGTGGTGACTAGCCTCTGCTCCGGAGTGATGGCTTGCCGCATGCATGTATCCTGCCTGCTGATATAAGGGGACAGCAAAGCCAACAAATGGTGAAAAACGGGGTCCGTCATCCTGAGATAATTCCTGAAATCGTCAGGATTATTCTCACGGATCTCACGAAGCAAAGGCATATGAGAGAATTGGTCACACTGGAGCAACCAATTCTTGGTCCATGAACCCCTCCTCGCCCTGTTCATGGACTGGGCTTGTGTCAAAGCTAAAAGCCCAAAACCAAGCTCCTGCACAGCACGAACTCTACGCCGAGTACGTACCCGCAACATGGCTTCAAAATGGTTGACTGGTCAGAACGAAGTAACAGAATGCACTGAAGAACAGCAAGGCCTGTGAAGAGCAAACTAAAAATCAGCAACGAGCGGACAAGAACGCACTGATAATCAAATACGAACTGACTGCACGCACTGAAAAGCAGATACAAACCCACAGAACACCAGTAAAATGATCTGAAAACCACGAGTCTGAAAAGCGCGAATCATCTCTCACCAAACTTCTACTATCACGAGTTAAACACGAGATTAGCAGAAGGAGCCCAAAGGGTGGCGCACTTGGTATTGAACTCCCGTTTTAAAGACCCGTCGTACGTGTCTTACGTCACAGCGTTCTTGACGTTCAGAAATTCTGACAACTTTGTGCGACCGTGTGTATGCAAGACAAGTTTGAGCCAACGTCTGTCGGAAAAAATCTGATGGATTTTGTTGTCGGAATGTCCGATCATGTGTACAGGGCATAATAGTGCACTGACAACTTTCCTGCTGCCTGCCCTTGATTTAGACATACATTATGTTAAGATCAACGATGGTAGGAAGAGTCTCCAGGGGAGGCCTTGTAGTGATGTCTCTGCTTAAAATGAAAAAAATATATACTTTAACTCTTTAAATGTATTACATAACTAGGTCTGCCTGGACGAGCAGGGACAATTGGACAAACTGGACCAAGAGGAGAGCAGGGGGCACTAGGACCAAAGGGAGAAAGAGGAGACAGAGGAGCTTCAGGTAAGCCCTGAACTGTAGAAGATGTGAGTAATCACTTTCCTGACAAATCAAGGATTATATACAGTGCCTTGAAAAAGTATTCATACCCCTTGATATGTTTCACATTTTGTCATGTTACAACCAAAAACGTAAATGTATTTTATTGAGATTTTATGTGATAGACCAACACAAAGGGGTAGATTTACTAAAACTGGTGCACTCAGAATCTGGTGCAGCTGTGCATGATAGCCAATCAGCTTTTAACTTCAGCTTGTTCAGTTTAGCTTTGACAATAAAATCTGGAAGCTGATTGGTTTCTATGCACCAGATTTTGCACACTCCAGTTTTAGTAAATAACCCCCAAAGTGTCACATAATCGCGAAGAGGAGGGAAAATGATAAATGGTTTTCAAATTTTTTTACAAAAAAAATGTGAAAAGTGTGGCGTGCATTTGTATTCAGCCCCCTTTACTATGATACCCCTAATTAATATCCAGTGGAACCAACTGCCTTCAGAAGTCACCTAATTAGTAAATAGAGTCCACCTGTGTGTAATTTAATCTCAGTATAAATACAGCTGTTCTGTGAAACCCTCAGAGGTTTGTTAGAGAACCTTATTGAACAAACAGCATCATGAAGGCCAAGGAACACACCAACAAGGTCAGAGATAAAGTTGTGGAAAAGTTTAACCACTTCTGGACCGCCCATCGTCGTTATACGTCTGTACTTTGAAGAGGGATATCGTTGTTATGGCAGCAGCTAGCTGCCGTAACCCCGGTATCCTCTTCAGCGGGCGGTCCGCTTCAAGTTAAAAGTTTTATTTTAAAAGTTTTGATCTTGCAGGGGGACCCCTTCACATGTTCTGCAGCAGGCCCCCTTCCTGCCGTCCTGGGGCCACCCATGGTGGCAGAAAGCCAGGGCTCGATCACAAGTGCAACCTTTGTGACTACTGGTGTCAGTAGTTTTTTATTTTTGTTTTATTTTTTTATTCTTTACCATTTTATTTTTTACAACTTTTTGAGGATCCCCATTGGGTGGCTTTGGTGAGATATCAGGAGTCTAAACAGACCTCAGATTTTTAACCTTTGAGGACCCTCAATCTCTATCTCTGCAGTCTTAGCTGCACAGAATGAATGGACGGGAATAGCTCTGTACAGAACTTCCCTTTCATACAAAAACTGAAGCATAGTAAACATAGTTTACTATGCCTCAGTTATGAATAGACAGAGTCAGTGATCGGTACCGATCACTGACTCTGTCCATTCAGAAAAAGAAAGGGCTGGGAAAATGGCATATCGCCCACAGCAGCCGGAGGTTGAGGGGAGGGGGAAAGCCAGCAACCCCGGGTAAGAGGGGGGTGCCCAGGGAAGCACACAGGGGTCTGGGGGCAGCAGAAGACAAGTGACCCAGATAGGAGAGAGGAACCAATCCCCTCCATTTTCTGCGTGGGGTCCCCCCACAAAATCTATACCAGATTCTTATCCGAGCATGCAGCCCGGCAGGCCAGGAAAGGGAGGGGAGAAGCAAGTGTCCCCCCTCCTGAACCATACCAGGCCACATTCCCTCAACATAGGATGGGTGTTTTGTTGATTTTGATAGGGACAAGGGCCTCTTTCCCACAACCCTGGGCGGTGGTTCTGGGTGTCTGTGGGCAGGGGGCTTATCTGAATCTGGAAGCCCCCTTTAACAAGATTCCGCCGCCTCCCCATGTGAATGAGTATATGGTACATTCACCAAAAAAGTGTGTAAAGACACAACACGAGTTTTTGACAATTCCTTTATTAAAAAATAAAAAAACAATGTTCCCCTGATGTAGATCCATCGTCAATCACAACTCCCGCCACACCACTGGACCCAAAAAAAGAAAAAACCTCCAGCCTCCTCCCGCCAATGGCCTGCTCCTCTGTCTGACATTTCTTAAATAGCTACGGGGCAACTTAGCTATTTAAGCATTGGAATCATCCAATGACGTCAGGGAGTGACCCTTGTGATTTTACCAACCAGGGCATGCTGGGTCGATGACGTCACAAGAGAATAGGGTCATCAGGTGACTCCACCCCTTATCTATTTAAGACATGTCAGAGAGCATAACAGGCAGTCAGCAGAAGCCCTCAACGAGGTCAGAGGTTTTATTTTTTTGGGGGGGGTTTTGGGGTCCGGTGGTGGTGGCGGGCATAAAGAGTGACGATGGATCTACTTTTTTGATAAAGGAATTGTCAAAAACTTGTGTTCTGTCTTTATTCACTTTTTACACTTTTTTGGTGAATGGGCCATATTCATTCACATGGGGGGGGGCTTGGATCTGAGGGGCCCTTATTAAAGACCCCACAACCACCACTGAGGGTTGTAGGTAAGAGGCCCTAGTCCCCATCAACATGGAGACAATATGCTTTGGGGTGGGAGGGCAGAGCCCCCCCCCTCCCCCAAACACCCACCCCATGTTGAAGGCATGTGGCCTGGTATGGTTCAGGAGGGGGGGTGCTCACTCGCCCCCCCCCCCCCCCTGGCCTGTCGGGCTTCATTCTCACATGAGGGTCTGGTATGGATTTTGGGGGGACCCCACCGTGTTTTGTTTTTTACATTTTGGTGTGGGGTTGCCCTTGAAATCCATACCAGACACGAAGGGCCTGTTATGTATAAGAGGGGGACCACTTGCTGTTTTTTTTTTTTATTGGCGGCATTCTTTTGTTTACCTTTCATCAGTTGTTACCCACTTACAGACTGCCACACGCCGATATACATACTAAGTTTGAAGAGGAATATCGTTGTTATGGCAGCAGATAGCTGCCATAACCCCAGTATCCTCTTCTTCGGCTAGCGGTCCTCTTTCCGCAGATTCGCCACGGGATCACTTTTATTGACGGCGGGAGAGGGCACCCCCTCTCGCCGTGCTCTGGTGCCCTTCGCCGCTTACTGGTGCCGTCGGCAGCTGCGGAGGCGATCGGATCTTCACCCTTGCTGGGTATGGAGACGAGTGAGGGGAACATGGCCCCCATCCTTCTCCATAACATTGCAGGGTGGAAGCAATGTCAAAACGTCACTTCTGCCCATAGCTCTTAAAAGGCCATTTTTTTAAATTATTTTTTTAAATGACAAATTTTATTTATTTGTTTTTATTGCATTTTAGTGTAAATAAAAATATAAACTTTTATCCTTAAAAATCTCCATGGGTGATGTTTAAAAAATTCTGCAGGTTACGCAAGTTACAGAGGAGGTCTAGGGCTAGAATTGTTGCTCTCGTGCTCCTGATCGCGGCAATACCTCACATGTGTGGTTTGAACACCGTTTTCATATGCGGGCGCTACTCACGTATGCATTCGCTTCTGCGCGTGACGGGACGCGTTTAAAAAAAAAAATTTCTATTATTTATTTTTCCTTTTATTTTTACACTGTTTAAAAGAAAAAATTTCACTTTTATTCCTATCACAAGGGATGTAAACATCCCTTGTAATAGAAAAAAGCATGACAGGACCTCTTAAATATGAGATCTGGGGTCAAAAACACTTCAGATCTCATATTTAGACTAAAATGCAATAAAAAAAAAAAAATTCTCATTTAAAAATCTTGCGGCGAATCTGCCACAGAGACCACTTTTATCTTGTAGCGGACTGCCCGCTGAGGACGAGGATCCCGAGGTTATGGCAGCTAGCTGCTGCCATAACAATGATATCCTCCTTCAAAATACCGACCTATAATGACGGTGGGCCGGTCCGCACCTTAACCACTTGAAGATCAGGCCTTTTTCTGACATTTGTATGACATTTGTTGCTTACATGTTAAAATCTGCATTTTTTGCTAGAAAAGGACTTAGAACCCACAAACAATATATATATATAAATAAATATATATATATATATATATATATATATATATATATATATATATATATATATATATATATATATATATATATAGTTATATAAATTTTAGCAGGTAGAATAAAATGGCGGACATTGCAATATTTTTTGTCACACTGTATTTGCGCAGTGGTCTTTCAAATGCAATTTTTCAGGAAAAAAAATACTACAGTGAATAAAAAAAAAACTGTGAAGCTAGCCCAATTTTTTTGTATAATATGAAAGATGATGTTACGTCGAGTAAATAGATACCTAACACGTCATGCTTTAAAATTGAGCACACTCGTCAAATGGCGACAAATGACGGTGCTTAAAAATCTCCATAGGCAAAGCTTTAAACATTTTTAACTGTCACCTGTTTAGGGTAACAGAGGGGATCTTGTGCTAGAATTATTGCTCTTGCTCTAACGTTTGCAGCAACACCTCACATGTGTGGTTTGAACACTGTTTACATTTGCGGGCATGACTTTGGCGCTTTCGCTTTGGCGCGCGAGCACGAAGGGATGGGTGGCTTTATAAAAAAAAATTAAAAATTTCTTATTTATTTTCATTTTTGTCTTTTCTTTCTTACACTGTCTCTTTTAATTTTTTTAAAAAATGTTATCCCTTTTATTGCTGTCACAAGGAATGTAAATATTCCTTGTGACAGTAATAGGCTGTGACAGGTTCTCTTTATGGAGGGATCTGGGGTCTATAAAACCCCAAATCCCTCCACTGCACTTGAAAGTATTCAAAACACCAAGATCAACATTTTTGAATATTGATGATTTTTGAAAACTGGCGGCTCCCAAGTGAACTGGAAGTGGCGTTGTGCTGTCGCTTCTGGGTTACTACATACGAGACCTGATCAAAGCCGATTCTGCCTTTGTTCGGGTCTTCGGCCAGCCGGCGGACGTGCCCAGGCAAGCGATGGAAGGCGGCGGGGGGGGGATGTCCCCTCCCGATGCTTGTAATAACAGCCAAGCGGCTTCTTATGCCGCGTACACACGAGCGGACTTTACGGCAGACTTTGCCCGGCGGACGGGATTTAGTCGGACAATGTGATCGTGTGTGGGCTCCAGCGGACTTTGTTTTCTCAAAAGTTGGACGGACTTAGATTTGAAACATGTTTTAAATCTATCCGTCGAACTCGAGTCCGGCCGAAAAGTCCGCTCGTCTGTATGCTAGTTCAACGGACAAAAAGCCACGCTAGGGCAGCTATTGGCTACTGGCTATTAACTTCCTTGTTTTAGTCCGGTTGTACGTCATCACGTACGAATTTGACGGACTTTGGTGGATTGTGTGTAGGCAAGTCCATTCATTCAGAAAGTCCGTCGTAAAGTCCGTTGAAAAGTCCGCCGGGCAAAGTCTGCCGTAAAGTCAGCTCGTGTGTACGCGGCATTAGACTGGGCATCACCCCGAAACAACCACTTGAAGCCAATGATGTACAGGTATGTGATTTGGCGGCAAGTGGTTCACAACCAGCTATTCTTTACACAGAATTCAAATCGCTCTGAAAATTTGAAATTTGTTAGAAATATAATGAACAAGAGGAAATTAAAATAAACAAATTCCAAAATGAATCATCAACAAAACTAAATTAGTAACATAATAAATCTATCGGAAGTGAACCTAAACTAATTTTTCTGTTCTGCACATGTCTAGGCATGTGAATTTGTGTTTTTTTTTTTTTTTTTGCCTAACTTTATCAAGGATTGTATATAGATATTATTCTATATGGTCTTCTAAATGTAATTCTTTTCAGTAACTGTATAATATGGTTGTTTGGGAATACCTGGTGCACAAGGGGTTCCAGGACCAGCTGGCTCCAAAATCACTGGGCCTTCAGGTAAAAAAGAAACATTGTGAAGAAAATAAGGACCTCATTTTGTTCTCTGATCTGCAATTCAGCCAAAGCTTTCAACTGGCGTAACAACAGGTATAGCAGTCCACACAGATTTGGAAGGGGCCCATTAAGGGGGCTTTTGAGGCAATTTAAACACAAAAAACCTGAGTTCATGCCTCGTGTGGTAGTGATTTGGGGTGGGAGAACTTAGAACCTACAATGAGACCCTGAGATCTAAGGTACTGAGAACCTACTGAGAACCTAAAGTTTGTTCCCTGCACGGTTGCCCCTGTTCCCTGACAACTTCTATCCACAGCGCCGGCCCCCAATAGTGTACTGACTATGCTGACCGCTCTCCTGCTCCCTGTCCTTTATTTAGAAATTCGTAATGTTGGGATCAATGACAGCAAAGGGGTTGGCAGGGGGCTCCATCAAAATTTTGCTATGGGGTCCCTATGATTTGTAGTTATGCCCCCGCTTACAAGGAAAAAACATATCTCATGAGAGGTCCACTGTAACTCTTTAAATGTATTCCATGACTAGGTCCTCCTGGATCACCAGGGAACACTGGACAACCTGGACCAAGAGGAGAGCAGGGACCACTGGGACCACAGGGAATAAAAGGAGACAGAGGAGCTTCAGGTAAGGCCTGAACTGAAGAATAGGTGAGTCATCACTTTCCTGCTAATTCAGAGATTTCTGCCATGCTATGAGCTCTAGGTAAACTTTAAACTGTAGAAGGGTGTTCTGTCCCAACCATATATGTATTGTATTTTTTCTGTGTTGTTGTCATGCACCTTGCGGCTGAGCCTCATGTGCAGAGGGAGGCATCTCGTACAGCCCGGGCTCTGGAACCACTGATGTTGCGACAGTGGTCACAAGAGCGTGGTGAGGTATGAGTGCCTGTGTAGTCTTTCGCTGGACATAGTGATGGGTAGCAGGTGCGTCACCAGAGTTGGCCAGATAACTTGAACAGTAGATGACAGCGGGAACAGCAGACCCTGTGTGTAGACAGCAGGCGGTGGTAGACAGGAGCTGGTAGCAGGTTCAGGAAGACTGGTAAATCACAGTATAGACAACATTTTTGACCTTCAGTGGTTCATTCCGCTATATGGTAAATCACAGTAGAAGCTCCAGTGAAAGCTAGGCAGATGCAGGCAGGGCAGATGAACAACTGGCTGCAGGGTCAGACAAGCCAGGTTGGCAACAGACGGTCGGATGAAGGCATAGACGGCAGGCAAGGAATTGTTAGGGTACAGGCAGAGGTTGGCAGCACAAGATCAGGCAGATAAGCAGAAGGAAGAGCAAAGTCCAGAGATAGGCCAAGGTCAGGGCAGGTAGCGTTCAGATAAGACAGCAATGGACTAGTGCAGCTGCTGCACTTATATAGGCCACTTAGTGCCAGTGTAACCGGCTAGCGCATATACGTTCGCCTGAGCACAGTAAGACGGGCACCAGCAGGTCCATTCCAGGGCGGTTGCATGTGCCTCGAAGCTTTAGCTGCGCTTTAGCCAGCTTGTTCCTGACAGTTGTATTAAACTGCATTGGGTTATTATTGTTCTGGAGTATGCTAACATCTAGTGTGTGATTTGGTATCTCCCGTTAAGTGCTAGTAAGTTCAGTCTTAGCTAGGCCCGGCCTGCTTCTTCCATGCTCCCTCAGTCAATGTCAGTTCTTTGCAGACAGGGGTTAGGAAAGTCATTGTCTACTTACACTTCAAAAGACTGGAAAAATATCTCCTGTACTGCAATTACTCAAAGTAAACTTGTTGAACTTCTGTAACTTATTGAAGCGTTAAGCTGCCTGTGGATGGTGGCAATTCAGCAGATGATCATACCCCTAAGGAGGTATGTCAATGCATAAAGTGGCATTTGAAACAGAGCAAAGAGTCATAACTTTCCTGACAATACAGGGATTTGCTATGATGGGTTTAGGAGTCTTCATTGGTCAGCTTGAAGACAAGAGAAACTTGTCAAATGCCTGACACTACTGGACTGGAACCAGTGAGATGAAACCTTCATGTTTGCTGAAACCATAAAACACAAAACGCACCAGCCCAGTGCATTATCCTCAACAATAATCTTTAATGTGTAAAAAATGGTAAGTATTATACTCACAAATCAAAAAATGCGTAACAGCTTGTCATATAAACACAGCAGCTTGATCCACGATACAGTATGTCAAATAACAGGTCACATTGCAGAAGTTCAGCAGG
Organism: Aquarana catesbeiana; assembly: GCF_042186555.1. NCBI lineage: Eukaryota > Metazoa > Chordata > Amphibia > Anura > Ranidae > Aquarana > Aquarana catesbeiana. The sequence continues at coordinate 269,551,731 of NC_133331.1, forward strand.
CTGACTGGTTTTGAGGACTTTGCTATTCCTCAGAGCTTGGATAGCTATGAGGAAAGGCAAGTCCTCTACAGTCTGCCTAGTAATGCCCTTTCCTTCAGACTGACATATTTTTTTTTTATTTATTTATTTCAGGTACTTATATATCGCCGTCAATTTACGCAGCGCTTCACATATACATTGTACATTCACATCAGTCCCTACCCTCAAGGAGCTTACAATCTAAGGTCCCTAACTCACACATCCACTCAATCGAGGCAGTTTGATATTTGCATAACCCCTCCCAAGAGCCAGCCCACTGCTAGCATCAAGAGACTCTTGAAAGCAGTACTGAAGCAAGGTGCTGTGCAGTGGCAGCCGCTCCTGCAGGGCTCCCGTTTGCCGCCCCCACTAATCCATGCATCCGGCCCCTAATCTACAGTGGGGACGGAAAGTATTCAGACCCCCTTAAATTTTTCACTCTTTGTTATATTGCAGCCATTTGCTAAAATCATTTAAGTTCATTTTTTTCCTCATTAATGTACACACAGCACCCCATATTGACAGAAAAACACAGAATTGTTGATATTTTTGCAGATTTATTAAAAAAGAAAAACTGAAATATCACATGGTCCTAAGTATTCAGACCCTTTGCTGTAACACTCATATATTTAACTCAGGTGCTGTCTATTTCTTCTGATCATCCTTGAGATGGTTCTACACCTTCATTTGAGTCCAGCTGTGTTTGATTATACTGATTGGACTTGATTAGGAAAGCCACACACCTGTCTATATAAGACCTTACAGCTCACAGTGCATGTCAGAGCAAATGAGAATCATGAGGTCAAAGAAACTGCCTGAAGAGCTCAGAGACAGAATTGTGGCAAGGCACAGATCTGGCCATGGTTACAAAAAAATTTCCGCTGCACTTAAGGTTCCTAAGAGCACAGTGGCCTCCATAATCCTTAAATGGAAGACGTCTGGGATGGCCAGAACCCTTCCTAGAGCTGGCCATCCGGCCAAACTGTGCTATCGGGGGAGAAGAGCCTTGGTGAGAGAGGTAAAGAAGAACCCAAAGATCACTGTGGCTGAGCTCCAGAGATGCAGTCGGGAGATGGGAGAAAGTTGTAGAAAGTCAACCATCACTGCAGCCCTCCACCAGTTGGGGCTTTATGGCAGAGTGGCCCGACGGAAGCCTCCCCTCAGTGCAAGACACATGAAAGCCCGCATGGAGTTTGCTAAAAAATACCTAAAGGACTCCAAGATGGTGAGAAAAAAGATTCTCTGGTCTGATGAGTCCAAGATAGAACTTTCTGGCCTTAATTCTAAGCGGTATGTGTGGAGAAAACCAGGCACTGCTCATCCCCTGTCCAATACAGGCCCAACAGTGAAGCATGGTGGTGGCAGCATCATGCTGTGGGGGTGTTTTTCAGCTGCAGGGACAAGACGACTGGTTGCAATTGAGGGGAAGATGAATGTGGCCAAGTACAGGGATATCCTGGACGAAAACCTTCTCCAGAGTGTTCAGGACCTCAGACTGGGCCGAAGGTTTACCTTCCAACAAGACAATGACCCTAAGTACACAGCTAAAATAACGAAGGAGTGGCTTCACAACAACTCCGTGACTGTTCTTGAATGGCCCAGCCAGAGCCCTGACTTAAACCTAATTGAGCATCTCTGGAGAGACCTAAAAATGGCTGTCCACCAATGTTTACCATCCAACCTGACAGAACTGGAGAGGATCTGCAAGGAGGAATGGCAGAGGATCCCCAAATCCAGGTGTGAAAAACTTGTTGCATCTTTCCCAAAAAGACTCATGGCTGTATTAGATCAAAAGGGTGCTTCTACTAAATACTGAGCAAAGGGTCTGAATACTTAGGACCATGTGATATTTCAGTTTTTCTTTTTTAATAAATCTGCAAAAATGTCAACAATTCTGTGTTTTTCTGTCAATATGGGGTGCTGTGTGTACACTAATGAGGAAAAAAAAATAAACTTAAATGATTTTAGCAAATGGCTGCAATATAACAAAGGAGGGGGGGTGGTAGGGGGGTTTTGGTGGTGGTCAGATGGCTTGCTGATCGGATGGCTGTCTAGACTGACTGGCTGGGTCGGGGCCACGGGCCACACCCCCCCCCCCCCCCCAAGAAATTAAATTTGAGAACTAACCACCACTGGTGCTGTGATGTTGTCAGGAAGTTATTACAGCACTCTAACAGCTCCTCCCACCAGCCATGATCTGACTGCATTGCCTAGAGAAGAGCAGAGAGATACAGTGATTAGATCACTGGATCTAAAATCATTTATGCAAAGACAACAGAAAGGTTTAATTTAATAATATCATTACCATGTTGATGAGGATGCAGGGAGGGGGAAAGGAAGGCAAAAAAATAAGAAGATTAAACTTTAGCTGTTATTTTCATGACTAATCAGGTCCTCCTGGAATACAAGGAATTTGTGGACCAGCTGGAGCAAAAGGAGCCAGTGGGTCGCCGGGTAAAAAGAATGCTATGTGCTTTCATTAATCATTTAATAACTTGTATAATTTTACATGAATTTAAATGAAAAGGATGACTTGGTTTTCTTATTCACATTTTACTGATACAAAGAGGAAACAAATAGAGGAATAAATGTGCCAGAGCTGAATCAAAATAGGTATAAGGTTTTCTACATGGGCCATGGAATGCCTAGGTGTATTGGGACTTGTATTATACTGTAAGTAATATGGTAAAGGGGCTATGTCTCCAATATAGGCCACTAAAAATAGATGTTTATGGGAGCTTATATTAGGGCAATATGGTAAGTGGGGGCTATTCTTAAGTCTATAGTATTGACCATTTGGCAACCACATTTAAGGGGGGCTCATATAAGGTGAACTAATGTAAATAGGGCTATTATGGCTACTTTATTTAAATTGTATTGTAGGACAAAATAAAAAAAATACAACACACGCAGTAAATCTCAACAACACATGCACATGTCTATCTTCGTCATCAACTTCGCACAGTAGATGGGAGGCTGCAAGGGAATATCTCCAAGCGTCAGGAATGCCCAGGGTGCCTGATGAGATAGCCAGGGATTTGGATGTACCAATTACAATTGCAATGTTTTAGGAGCCTTGAAATCAGGTAAGGCTCCTGGTCTTACTACAAGACTTTTTCTGATAAATTAGCACAGATTTATAGCAGCCTTTAAAGAGGGAGTAAACCCCGGACGATTTTTCTTTTTTTTTCAATCTATATATACTGCTAAGTATTGCAAATGAAAACACTTATATATTGGCAAATAACGAGGTTAGGAAATACCTTTTTTATCTTATTTAGATTATCTTCTCTTCCGGGTATTGGCCGTGCCATTTCTACTGCTGTTCCTTGAATCAATCCAGGACATCATTTCTGCCCTTACTATGATTGCCTTTACAAATCTTACGCATGCGCCGCAGCGTCGAAACCAAGCCTATATCTGGATTGCCGTTACTACGGCAACAGAGCGAACCCATAGCTGAAGGCAAATCAAAGGGTGAGAAGCATCGCGACACTTCCCTCTGTGCCGTTCTAAGAGGAAGATAGAGAATGCTAATGACCCGGCATGCAGAGCAGACCAAAACGGCACACACAGTATGCCGTTAAACAATGTACCTATACCTAGTGCGCAATCGCGGCTGACGTCACTGAACATTGCAGGACGATTACTATGGAAACCAAAACAGTGAGTGCATTTTCACAGGCAGTGATCAGCTGCCTGTGCTATATAGATTTAAAAGAGATTAAGTTGTAGTGGAGGGTTTACAACCACTTTAACTCACTACACGATGGGCAGACAGAACCGGCGGAAACATTATTAGCTCATATACAGTGGGGCAAAAAAGTATTTAGTCAGCCACCAATTGTGCAAGTTCTCCCACTTAAAAAGATGAGAGAGGCCTGTAATTGTCATCATAGGTATACCTCAACTATGAGAGACAAAATGTGGAAACAAATCCAGACAATCACATTGTCTGATTTGGAAAGAATTTATTTGCAAATTATGGTGGAAAATAAGTATTTGGTCAATATCAAAAGTTCATCTCAATACTTTGTTATATATACTTTTTTGGCAATGACAGAGGTCAAACGTTTTCTGTAAGTCTTCACAAGGTTGTCACACACTGTTGCTGGTATGTTGGCCCATTCCTCCATACAGATCTCCTCCAGAGCAGTGATGTTTTGGGGCTATCGCTGGGCAACACGGACTTTCAACTCCCTCCAAAGGTTTTCTATGGGGTTGAGATCTGGAGACTGGTTAGGCCACTCCAGGACCTTGAAATGCTTCTTACGAAGCCACACCCTTGTTGCCCGGGCGGTGTGTTTGGGATCATTGTCATGCTGAAAGACCCAGCCACGTTTCATCTTCAATGCCCTTGCTGATGGGAGGAGGTTTGCACTCAAAGTCACACGATACATGGCCCTATTCATTCTTTCATGCACACGGATCAGTCGTCCTGTTCCCTTTGCAGAGAAACAGCCCCAAAGCATGATGTTGCCACCCCTATGCTTCACAGTAGGTATGGTGTTCTTTGGTTGCAACTCAGCATTCTCTCTCCTCCAAACACGACGAGTTGTGTTTCTACCAAACAGTTCTACTTTGGTTTCATCTGACCATATGACATTCTCCCAATCCTCTTCTGGATCATCCAAATGCTCTCTAGCAAACTTCAGATGGGCCTGGACATGTACTGGCTTAAGCAGGGGGACACGTCTGGCTGCAGGATCTGAGTCCCTGGCGGCGTAGTGTGTTACTGATGGTAGCCTTTGTTACGTTGGTTCCAGCTCTCTGCAGTTCATTCACTAGGCCCCCCCCGTGTGGTTCTGGGATTTTTGCTCACCGTTCTTGTGATCATTTTGACCCCACGGGGTGAGATCTTGCGTGGAGCCCCAGATCAAGAGAGATTATCAGTGGTCTTGTATGTCTTCCATTTTCTAATTATTGCTCCCACACTTGATTTCTTCACATCAAGCTGCTTGCCTATTGCAGATTCAGTCTTCCCACCCTAGTGCAGGTCTACAATTTTGTTTCTGGTGTCCTTTGACAGCTCTTTGGTCTTCACTAGGGATGAGCTCCGGCGTGTTCGCATGGCGCACGTGCCGAGCCCGCCAGGAAGTCGGCACGGGGCAGCGCTAATCACAAGCAGTGAGACATTTCCCGATGTGCGGCTGCAGAGATCGGGAAATGTCTCCCTGCCTGTGATTAGCGCTGCGCCGTGCCGACTTCCTGGCGGGCTCGGCACGTGCGCCATGCGAACACGCCGGAGCTCATCCTTAGTCTTCACCATAGTGGAGTGTGGAGTGTGACTGAGCTTGTGGACAGGTGTCTTTTATACTGATAACAAGTTCAAACAGGTGCCATTAATACGGGTAAGGAGTGGAGGACAGAGGAGACTCTTAAAGAAGAAGATACAAGTCTGTGAGAGCCAGAAATCTTGCTTGTTTGTAGGTGACCAAATACTTATTTTCCACCATAATTTGCAAATAAATTCTTTCAAAAATCAGACAATGTGATTGTCTGGATTTGTTTCCACATTTTGTCTCTCATAGTTGAGGTATACCTATGATGACAATTACAGGCCTCTCTCATCTTTTTAAGTGGGAGAACTTGCACAATTGGTGGCTGACTAAATACTTTTTTTGCCTCACTATAACAGTAATCCCCAAAGAGGGGAAAGACCCTTCCCAGTGTCCTAGCTATTTATCTCCCTGTTAAATGTGGACCTTAAGATTCTTACGAAAATTCTCGCCACCAGATTATTAAGTCATATTACCTCATTAATACATCCCGATCAAGTGGTTTTTACTACTAATAGAGAAGGCAAAGAGAATACACAGCAAGTCCTGAGTGCTATACATTTATACCAAAGTTATCATAAACCCCTAGTGCTTATATCCGTGGATGCAGAGAAAGCATTTGATAGAGTGGATTGGATATTTTTGAAAGCCACGTTACAACATATAGGTTTGGGGAATGGGATGCAGAGCTGGTTTAAAAGGCTACATTCTGCACTGGGTGCCGGGGTCAAAATCAATGACAGAATATCAGATCCCTTTTCCATACGTAATGGCACGCGCCAGGGTTGCCCACTTTCACCCATCATCTTTATTCTTATGATAGAACCCTTTTTAAGAACTGTCTGTGCCAATCCAAATATCAGGGGTATCACAACAAAAGGTGAGGAACATAAGCTTGCCGATTACGCTGATGATTTGATTTTTTTTATAACCTCTCCAATCATATACCTCCCATCCCTGCTGATGGAGTTTCACACATATGGTGCACTGTCTAATTTTAAGGTGAATTATAGTAAATCAGAGGCGATGGAGGTGGAGATGAATGCGCCCCTGCAACATCAGATAACCACTCAATTCGACTTAAGATGGACAGACTCCCATATATGTTACCTAGGGGCCAAAATACCAAATAATGAAATAGGATATTCAAACTTAATTTTGCCCTGATGGCAAGACAGTTTAAACTTGATTTTCAGCGTTGGGGTAGGGAGGTCTTTACATGGTTTGGTAGGACAAATATAAAGATAAATGTGATGCCAAGGCTTTTGTATTTACTGCAGACCTTACCTACTAAGATCTCCCCAGGCTTTCTGAAAGATCTCCGATCAAGATTTCTGAGGTTTGTCTGGGCCGGGAAACCAGCAAGGGTGCGCAGGGCTATCCTGACGCTCCCTAAGGAAAAAGGAGGGATTGGATTCTCAGACCCGGTTAAATATCAGGAAGCCTCGCATCTGGCATGGGTAGTGGACTGGTGTGTGATTCAAAAGAAGAAACCATGGGTCCATATGGAACAAGTGACGATTGATTTACCCTTAGAGGGGCTTATATGGCTTCTGAAGGCAGACATCCCACAGGCCGTGAGGAGACACCCAACGGTGGGTGCCACCTTACGATCTACTAAAAAGATCTTTAAAAATACTGACCCGAGCCCTATGATTCCACTTTTGGGCACTCCGACCTTTTAGCCGGGTTTAACAGATCCATGCTTTAGTACTTTGTGGCGATGGGGTAAAAGTAGGCTCACACATTTTTCAGTAGACAATCGCCTGATGACAAGCAGGGAGATCGAACGTGATTTTGCACTAGATCTAGATTTTCTTTGGCAGACACAGCTCAGTGCTTTTCTTCGTTCTATGTCAACTACATATACTGCAGTATGGACACCCTCTATGTTTGAGCAGATATGCTTAACGGGGGGACCACTGGGATACTCATATCTCTATGCCTCACTGATTGGATTGGAAGCCCCACAAGAACTTGCCTTCCTACAAGCATGGGAAAGAGATCTGGGGGTTACATTCTCTCAAGTTCAGAAGGATAGGATTTTACTGTTTGCACACAAGGCATCCTTGGCAAGTAGGTATCAGGAAGGAGGATATACAATCCTTACCAGATGGTACAAAACACCGGCAGTATTGCATCGGATATTTCCGCAGGTATCAAATGTGTGCTGGTGGTGTCAGGAGTTGGAGGGCACTATGTTACATATATTTTGGGAATGCTTATGACGTTGAAAGAGCAAGATGAGAAATATCGGAAGATCTGGGCCCCTTACCTTGCTTACAGGGAACAGATTTTCCTAACCTCTCAGTAGTAAGTGATCCACTAAATGGCTCTGTGATGAAGGTACCGAATAAAGGGAGGTATGGGTGGTTGCGATGTCGGTTTGGGGGAGGGGGGGAGAAGAGAAAAAAAAGGAGAGGGGGACTTTTTTTTGTTTTTTTTCTCCTCCTCTTTTTCTGTCTCGTTTTTTCTTTTTCTCTGGTTTTGTCTGTACTTCTTTTGGTTTTGTTATCTCTTAATGTTAACCTGGGATCCCCATGGTTAAAGAAAAAGAGAAATTGTGTTGTTCTCTATTGACTACAAACAAAGTGATGAATTATTATGTGCTTAAGATAATGTATCCTGGCAATAACTGTAATAGTAAATTGTACTGGCTAGGAGATGGGCAGGCGTTATAATAGAAGTGATGCTATATTGGTGAGATGCTTGTTTCTGTAAATTGTAACATGATTTCTGGGAAAATAAAGAATTTATACCAAAAAAAAAAAAAACACATGCGCATTTCTCTGTATTTTATCCTTTTAATGACCCTGACGTTCCAGCTATGCAGTCAGCTCCTCTTATGTTATGGGCTGTCAACACATAGGTTTTGTGAGGACTGAGTAGTGTTAGCCAGTGGTGTAAAGTAATTAGAGCCATAGCCAATCACGCCGGCTGCTATGGGGCCCGGGGGGTGGACTCCATATATTCTATTTAAAAACAATACTTTGTTGAAGACTCCCCAATGTGTTTTGTGAATCAAAGTCCACTTCTTCAGGAAAACAAAAGAGAAATGTTGTGACTTCCCTTGTACAAGCAGAATATTATAAATTCTACAAAAAGTGGACATTGGTTCATAAAACGTGTTTTGAAATGTTACATGTGTGTCAGGTTCTGGATCTGAACCTGCGACTTCTGTAACATCTGGCTGTGGCTCTTCTCACTATGCCACCTGAGATGCTGAGCAGCTTCCTGTCTGATCTCTTAGGACAATCTTACCTTGTCTCTTTTTTTCTGGTGAACCTTGAACTCTTTGTTCCTCCCATGAACTTCCTGATTTAAGCCATGTCTCTGCACTTCCTGTTTGCCAGATTATTGTGCTTTATCCAGGCGATATTTTGCTCCTTTGCATACCTGCAGCTGTTCTTGTCTCAACTACCTTTTGTTATCAACCTTTGGCTTGTTCCTCAACCACACTTCCATCTGATCGCAACCTGCAATCACTTGTTATCGACCTTTGGCTTGTTTACTGATTGTGTATGTAAATTTGTGTAGTTGTGTATATTGTTTAACTAATGCAAGACACATGTCCCCATAAATGTATCAATATTTTTCACCTACAAATGGTTTAGTGAACTTTGATGTCATTTAGAAAAGGTTTGGTTTGAAGTTGTTTTGAAATGACTTTGTAGGAAGTTGTTTTTTTTTTTTTTTTTTTTTTAAAGGCTGCCGCATATTCAAGTGGCTATGTGGCGGAGGGAGGAAGGGCAACCATGCATTGCTGGGACATCACTTAAAATAGGAGCTGTTTGAAAGGGCTATACCCTGTGGATGGTCTCAGGTGTCTGGACAATAGCATGGGGGAGCTCTATTGTTTTGAGATGAAAAGATCATGCATGCAACCATCGCTGTTTGTATTTCTCAATGTCTTGTTCCTGTGGAAGCTGATGCCAGAGTTAAGGATGTAATTTTGGCGTTTTTGAATGTGTTGTTTGGTTGGACAGCCTGTGTTTTAGGCCTCCTATGGGCCCTAGTTGATGTAGCCTAAAGTGTTTGTCTATGGTTAAGTGTTCATTTGGTGTCTCAATTGTGTGGTCAGTTTTTGTAGGGAGAAATTTCGTTTTTCTAGTGAAGAAATCTCAGTTTGTGTTGGTTTTGGCGGGATCATCGACTGTTTTTTTTTTTTTCATTTGTTAAGGTCGGCCATTTTGTTGTCCGTTTTGTCGTAGTTCGATTGTCGTCGTCTTTTTGTGTAGTCTAGATGTCATCTGCCATGTGGTCGTGGCCCGGCTTTTGTCGGCCATTTTGCTGTAGTCCAGATTTCTTCCACCATTTTGTCATGGCCTGATTTTCATTTGTTGTAACTGCCTTTTTTGTCTGCTGTGTTTTGGTTTTGGGTGGAATTGCTCTGCTTTTGGGCCAAGTTTCAGCATTTAGTGAGGGTGAGCCATCTTTTTGTAGGAGTTTCAGTTTTTGGCTTTAATTGCATTGTTGTTGTGTGGTATTTCGGTCTCAAAACTTGTGGTCTGACTGCCCAGGGGATATGGGAGTCGAGGGGGATTCCCTCCCATTTGCAATATGGGGGGTTTATCACACCCTTTCCTGGACAAAAGTTTTTCAAAGATGTTGAATTTTCCTATATGATGTTATAAAGTCCAGGGGGGGTAGCCATGAATTTTTTTAGTGTCTTGATAGACATAATATGAAGATCAGGGAGGCCAGGCTTCCCCTCCCCCTTCCTGTCCATTGATATGTAAATAAACCAGTTAGATTGGTTTTTAGAGCTGAGTAGACAACAGGAAGTTCTTTGCAGAATGTGATGTATGCAGCAGGAAGTTGGTGGGAGGGGCTTGGGGTCTTTTGAAACAAGCATGTGGACAAAGGGACTTGTGTTTGGAAGGACAATGGAAATCACTTTGGTTTTTAAAATTTAATTCCAGTTGTTTTGCGAAGTTTTATACTGTAATACAGTTTTGGGTAGAGAGTAAACAGGAGGCATCCACGTTATTGTCATAACATCTAGATACAAATAGAAGCCATAATTTTGTTTTGAATAGTGGAGGATTTAATGGTGCTTTGTAGTTGTCTGACGAACACGTTTAGAGGGCTGTAAATCGTGAGACCAGTCGGGCTGTGTATAATAGTCAGAATTCCAGTGCACGATTGTATTAGCAGCCCCGGTCAGACCGTGTATTATAATCAGACATACAGGGGTCCGGTTATGATGATAAAGGCGCAAACAATAACCACTCCGAAAGTAAAGCGCAGGGTTCTCTGGATGCAGAGTCCGCCAAAAAAGCGATTAGAATTGTATGGGCAATGGGCCATCCATGCAGGGGTGGGAACCAGGCACCCCAGTCAGACAGCTGCATAGGACTTGAAACCTGGGTATGGGGTTAAGGCCATTAGACCCCTTAAAGATTGGCATATATGGTCAGAGGGTATAGTAAGGTGTACTCCTTTTTGGAAGGTGCTTTTGATGTCTGGAGGTACGAGACTCCAGAATAAAAATACTTTGGAAGTAACTCAGCTGTGGCTTCAGAAATCTGTAATGAGTGGGTTGATGAATGTGTAGTACACGTTTGTGTGGTTAAAATTCTCACGCCTGTTTTTCAACTTTGTGTGGCTGGCCCATGCAAGGTTTTCGAGTGGCTCTTGTGTTTTTCCCATTGTTTTTTTTTTATTTTTATTTTGTTAAAAGAGTGAAGGCAGCATTCGGTCTAGTTTTTTTTTATTTTTGTTTTGGAAACTATGAAATATCTCCCTCACATTTGTATCTAAATGTTTGTCTCATGTTTTAGTCTTCTAAGTGTTTGTATGTAGCGATATGTTAGAACCCACCGCCCTCCTACGCGTTGCTGCCGTTGTATTTTTGTAGGAACGTGAAACTGAGAGTTATGGAGGATTTTGTTGTTGTCAGTTTTGGGGAATGTCAGTGACAATTTACCAATGTACAGGAATATTGTATTGGTTGCCTTTCTTTGCAGGTTAGATGAAGGATAGAGTAATAACTTTTGTTTATAAGTATCTTTTTCAGGTCAAGTGAGTTTCTGAAGGTGTATATAGATAGCTGTACACATGCATAAATATACACGCCTAAAAGAGGGTAAAAGTATAATAGGCTGTTTCATTGTCTCATTTTTTTTTTTCTGCACCATTCTAAACCTTGCGTCTCTTCCTCCGTTTTGTAATGAGGAAGAAAATGGGGGGATAAAGGTAAGAATGACCATTTTCAAACCAACAATACTATACTTTCTAATTCTAACCAAGTTTGTGACCTAGTAGAATGACATGTTCTACGACTGTCTTTCTTTGATGGAATTTGAATCAACAACCAGCAATCCGGTGAAGGAGGCTAAGAACCTTTTTGCCAATGGTTCCACGTATTACACCCCAGATGGTAAGCCACACACAGTGACCACAGTCGGTGAAAAGTGAAAAAGGGTTCATTGAGTTCCCACATGTCTGGGTTATCTCCATAAGAGGTTTGTTTGAAGGTCAACGAAAAACAGGGTTGTACTTTCCTCAGCAGCTGTCGACATTCTCAGCTGATGGGGTAGGTGCAGGCACTGTAACGTGAACTTCAAAAGGTCCACCACAGGGTTCATGAGTCCCTCCTGGATCTTGACACAATAACCGGTTTACAATCTTTCCAACCAGGTGACTGGGTCGTTAGCCTGAGGGACAAGACAACTGGATCCACGCCAGTCACAGCAAAGAATGAGGAGTATCTTTGTTTATTTATATTTTTTAGTTTAGTATACTTTAGCAAGGCTAATGATGAAAAGCATCCCAACTTATTGTTTAAAGTGTATTCTCCAACTAGCTAAGAAAGTGAACAGGACCAATTGCTGGGTCTACTCTGAATCTCCACGAGCTTTAGTACCCCAGCAATGACAGTGGTACATGCTATATATGATGTTCAGTTTAGTATGAGGAATTTTGAAAAAAACAAGTAAACTCCAAACAGACACTTATCAATAGAACTTAATGATACATTTCTAGAGGGTAAAATTAGTCATAGTTTTAACAATAGCACTGGTTCTTGCCAGTTTGGGTATTGGGACAACTAGATAGCCCACAAATGCGCTTCAACTTTAGTTTGGTACTTATGCTGGTCTACAGCTAATAAGGTAATTCCCCCTAATGCAAGAGGTTCATGTGTCCGGGTGAAACTCGTCCCAGCATCTTATGTCACGGCCGATTGTGAGGATCTGATGGCGCGAGAGAAGGTAAGAATGGCAGATCAAGACCCTTCTATTAAAAGATGCCCCATGATTATCTGTTGGCATCTAAGGGAGGTTTCTGTGAATTCATAGATAAAGATTGTTGTACCTGGATCGGGGATACTAGTGACAAAGTTCAGGCCCATATTGATAAGGAAGGATCCCTGCAAGGCAAAGCCAGAGCTATAGCTAGTGAAGATTGGAATTATTTTAAGGGTCTGGGAAACTTTGGGGATTTTTTTATTTTTCAGCGGATCATGGTTGAAGGAAGTAGGGGTATATATACTCATGTTGTTTTTGTTTCTATTCCTTCTATATGCCGTGATGAGGTGCTACTGTTGCCTGATTGGACGAGTGAACAGAGTCAGAGCAGATGACCACATCTTCCTCACTGAGATGAGACGCCCCGAAGCCCAACCCACGTACAAGACACAGAGGATCCCAGACCGACTGGCTTTCATGTCCTCCTCTAAGTCATCCCTCCCGAAGAACAGAGTCTATAAGTCAAGCCGTGTTATGAACTCATATGGGCTGTAAGGACTGATTCATTTCCAGGTGTAAGAAGAACATCAAGATTCATCGAGGGACACATGGGGTGACAAAGAGGAGGGACTGTTGTGGACATTTTTATTAATGTATGTTGTCAGATGTCCCCCAGTGTCAGTTTTGCTGTAATACGCTCATGCGAACATATTCGCACATACAGACATTAGTGGAAGACTATTGGCTGCGGAAACCTTCCCGTGGACATGGCAGATCTGGTTGCTCTTTTAGGGATGTTCGTTTATGCCTCACCAAGAGACTGGCCACCCCATGGCGATTGTATTAACGCTCCTAGCAAACAGATCTGCGTACATGGGAACCATAGCATAACCATACAAAATCATGGCCCACTGAGCCATGATAGAGTAAGGCTCGCGTCATTGGTAGCAGTGGGAATGTGCACCCGATCGTGTTCAGAGCCATGTAAGTAGTGTTCAAATTGTGAGACACTTTGTGTCTCACAAGAAGCTTGTCGCATGGCTCTGCACACGACCATCTGCACACGTCACTACTGGAATTCTATTTGAATATATACATGTGTGTGATTGGTTCTTTTGAAAGAATACAATTGTCTGATTGGCTTTTTCTGAAGCCACCACCTTCTTTTGTTATTCATGGTTACAGTATAAATAAAAGCAGCATATCATGGTAGAGAGGATTTTGCTAAGCTCAACGTGATACCAGCGTCTGACTGTGTTACTTGGAGATAAACAAGCGCGCTTTCCCAGCATTATACAAGAGAGCTATGATTGTGCTTATTAGCGCATGGAATTATTTGCTTATAGGAGAAGCTTTAATTAATCCACAACAGTACTTACCCTGCTGGTCAGTGGGAACCTCTATACTGCTGTAACTACTTGTCTCTGAGCCTGACACCTGACCGTGACAATGTGACATCCACCCTGAGCTCCATAGCAGCAGGCATGGCCTGGCATCTTCCCAATCATTGGCATCTTCTCAAAAAGCTTAACCACTTTTCTTATGAAGGCAACAGAATTATCACTGGAGGTATTGAGTATGAACCAGACAGATCTTTAGATGTATAAAAATATAGTTTTAGTTTAAAACACAGACTTGCAGATGTGTATGGCTCATTGGACTGTTTAGGACAGGCTATTTATGACATGACTTCATTAGGAGACTTTTGAAGATTTTGGCTAATGGGGGTGTACAACAGCGTTTCTTTGCTTCTAGCTTGGACTGCAATTTACCAAACGTCTTCAAACTGGTTTGTGGATTATCAAATGCATCAGCTTTTCTGGCTGCTCACCACAGACATGAAATAAATATCTGACCATTTTGATCAGCAACTTGTGAATTTTGGAAAAATTAGGCTGGAACGGTATTCCTGATGACTTCCCAATTCCCCCCACACGCTCATCAGACCTCACCATTGTCACAGGTGGTGATTATTCTATTTGGTATTTTAATATTAATACTTTAATTAACTGTATCACATGGCTGTTTAGGAACACCTGGGACCCCAGGGACCACTGGACCAGCAGGACCAAAAGGAGAAAGAGGAAACAGTGGGCCTTCAGGTAAAAGGGAGCATATTCTTTATGTACCTTTATTAGTTAAGACTCAATTTTGTTCTTAGGTCTGCATTTTAACAAAATAGCTAGAAAAACTTATTTTAAAAGTTTATTTCCTGCACTGATGCCCCTCTTCACCGACAATTTCTGCCCACAGCGCCGGTGCCTAATAGCGTACTTACTATGCTGACAGCTCTACTGCTACCTGTCCTTGATTTAGACATACTTTATATTAAGATCAATGACACTAGAAAGATCGCTAGGGGAGCCCTATCAAGGTTTTGCTATTGGTTCCCATGATCTATAGTTATACCCCTGCTTAACATAACAAAATATATCTGATGATAGGTCTACTTTAACTACTTGCCAACCAGCCGCTGCAGTTCTACTGCGAAAGGTTGGCACGGCTGCGCAAATCGCCATCATTGTACGTCGGCTCTTTAAATTGCTGTAGCAGGTGCGTGCACGGTCACCCGTGATCGCTCCACAGAGAGCCAGAACAGGGAATTGTCAGTGTAAATAGACAGATCCCGTTCTGTCAGGGGTGAAGAGAGAGATCTGCTGTTCCTAGTGATTAGGAACAGCATTCCTTCTCTTCTTCCAGGCAGCCCAGCCCCCATACAGTTAGAAACACCTACCTAGGACACACTTAACCCCTTGATCGCCCCCTAGTGTTAACCCCTTCCCTGCCAGTGACATCTATACAGTAATCCGTGGCTTTTTTTTAGCTCTGATGGCTGTATAAATGTCACTGGTCCCAAAAAAGTATCAAAAGTGTCCGATCCGTCCACCGCAATGTCGCAGTCCCGCTAAAAATCGCAGATCGCTGCCATTACTAGTAAAAAATAAATAAATAATAAAAATGCCATAAATCTATCCCCTTTTTTTGTAGAGGCTATAACTTTTGCGCAAACCAATCAACATACGTTTATTGCGATTTTTTTTTTTTTTTTTTTTTACCAAAAATATGTAGACTACATATTGGCCTAAACTGATTAAGAATTTTTTTTTTTAATTTATATATTTATTATAGCAAAAAGTAAAAAATGTTGCTGTTCTTTTTCGAAACTGTCAGCCTTTTTTTGTTTATAGTGCAAAAAAAAAACGCAGGTGATCAAATACCACCAAAAGTAAGCTCCATTTGTAGGAAAAAAGGACATACATTTTGTTTGGGTACAGCGTCACACGACTGTACAATTGTCAGTTAAAGCAACGCAATGCCGTATCGCAAAAGATGGCGTGGTCATTAAGGGGAGCAAATCCTTTTTCCGGTCCTTAAGTGGTTAAATGTATTCCATCACTAGTATTGCCTGGATTGTGATTGTTGGCCTGCCTCAGAACATTCCCCTTAGTGCCGGTTCACACGGGGGCGACTTGTCAGGCGACCTAGTCGCCTGACAAGTCGCCTCCCGTTCTGTACAATGGAACCGTTCTAATCGGAGCGACGCAAGTCGCTCCGACTTAGAAAAAGGTTCCTGAACTACTTTGGGGGCGACTTGGGGCGACTTGCATAGACTTCTATACGGAAGTCGTTTTGCAAGTCGCCCTGGCAGTCGTGTGCAGGTCGCCTCGGTGAGGCGACCTGCAAGTCGTGCCGCCCCTAGTGTGAACCGAGCCTTAGTTGGTACCGATACAAACAGCAATAATAGTAGCCAAGGACTTTACAGGCAAAACATTGAGTGTATAAAAAATATGAATTTTATTATAACATTGCAAAACCCAAAACAAACAATAAAATACTGAATTTTAGTAACAAGGAGGGGGAATGGGTGTTGGGACTTTAAATATACCCCTGTGTGCAAAATTAGATATAGAATGACATACAATATGTGTAAAAGAATTTTGTCTATTAAATATAGTACATTACAAACAAGTCTGTGCTTAAGGTCTTCTAGAAGGGTCAACACTTTTTGCAGATCATCAGCTTCGTTGGGACCAGTAGAATTAGGCACATTGAAATTGATAAGTCAAATAGTTTAAAAACAGATCCAAAATGGATGTAGTATAGTTTACTCAGTGTCCATGGAAGGAAAAGGGTCAGTGATCTCACAAAATAGCCTGCCGTCCCATGGAAGGATAACCATCAGGTTAAAATATCAAGGCCAAGTAAACCAAAATCTGTGTAGATATGTATATAATATCGTAGTGAGTCAAAGATGAATTTCAAGTAGATTATAATGCATGTACCATGATTGAGGGGCACCCCACACCTCAGGACCTGCTGGAGCAAAAGGAGAAAGAGGAGCTAACAAGATACCAGGTAACGGGAAACATTGTCCACCAAGGAGAACGCTCCATGCTTAGAATAATAATTTATATAATTTATGAAATTAAATCAAAAGGTTGACTTTTTTTCTCATTTAACTGATAATGGGAAGAACCACAGAGAGGAAAATATTTACTGTAGCTGGTATAATTAGGCCTGCAATGTAGGCCATGTTCATGGAGGCTCATCCTAGGGGTAAAGTAGTAAAGGTGGCGTGAGCTGGGGATAGGTAGCAGGCATAATGCTCCTCCCTGGGGTGAGCAATGCTTTCAGGCCCAGATAGCAGTCCAGTGAAATAGTGACAGCCAGTAGGGTGCTTACTTGTGCTATTTACAAGCCTAAATACAGGTGCTGTACAGTACTCCAAAAAGAAAAAGTTCAAACACTTCTCAAACAAAATCCTAGCCATGTCCCAGCACCGACTACATAATCACAGTCTAATGCCGCGTACACGCGGTCGGAATTTCTGACAACAAATGTTCGATGGGAGCTTGTTGACAGAAATTCTGACCGTGTGTAGGCTCCATCAGACATTTTCCGTTGGAATTTCCGAAAAACAAAATTTGAGAGCTGGATCTCAAATTTTCCGACAACAGAATCCGTTTTTGTAAATTCCGAGCATGTGTAGACAATTCCGACGCACAAAATTCCATGCATGCTTGGAATCAAGCAGAAGAGCCGCACTGGTTATTGAACTTCATCTTTCTCGGCTCGTCGTACGTGTTGTACGTCACCATGTTTTTGACGTTCGGAAATTCCAACATTTGTGTGACCGTGTATGTGCAAGACAAGTTTGAGCCAACATCCGTCGGAAAAAAAACATGGATTTTGTTATCATGGAAAAATCACATATAGACAAAAGACAGAAGGGGAAAGACATACATGTCCCTACAAATAAAACCACACTGTATATACAGTGTAGCACAGTACGGATGTTACATTGAAATAACTATTAGCCAACATGTTTCACGGTCTGTGTATATGCTTCTTCAGGGCTTGCTTGCTCCGTAACAACATCTGTATTCAAACAGAACCTAAATACACAATAAATGTAAATGTCTTTGTACATAGATATAACTCTCTATCCCCAAACAAAAAGAAAAAAGAGGGCGGAGGGGGGAAAAAGGGAAGAAGGAAATGTACCTTAAAGAAATATCTTGGGACATCCAGATTAAGGGGAGACCAAAAAGATAAACCACACCCTGGACAAGAAGTCACATTAAGAGCACCATCAAAAACAGGTCAGATGGACTACTTGTTTGAGGGAAATAGAAAAAATAATAAAAATGGCCAATATGTATAACCAATGCAAATTAGATTAATCACATAACAGCCAGGTAAGATACACCTACACAGAGACTATAGTGTTAACACTAACCTTATATTCAAAGGCAGGGAAGATTCCCCAAAGGAAATTATTAATTCCCTCCATGTATATAACTATCGTTATAGAATAGCCACTCCTTGTCTGAAAAGTATACACATACATGCATAAAAGAAAGGAGGGAAAGTATCCAAAAATTGTTTGGAAAGACATATGACAAATGGAAAGAAAAAAAGAGAAAAAGCCAATAAAGAGCACAAAAAAAAAAATTAAAATATCATATTATGGACTTACCTAGATGGACTCTGTGCCTATGAGTCTCACACGGAGGCCAACTGAACAAGGGTGGACCAATAATGGGTGTTGTCCAGGGAAAATCTGACAGGTCGCCAAATCTGACGAAACTGCGGTGACATGACGCTTTGCGCACTCCTCCCCTCCCAGCTGGATGTTTAGCCTGTGCATTAATCCCATACATTGTCCATAGAGCGCCAAATTTTTGGCGCAATTTTGACTGACCATATTGCTGCTTTGACCAATGGGGAGCGGACCCGCCCAGCATCTCGCGGACCCTCCCCTTGTTTGGCTTGTCCTATTTAGGAGGGGGGTGAACTGCTCTGGGGACATACATGCTAGGGTGTGAGATCCTTGGGAGACCCAGACTGTACCGCATGCTGGACTTTTTTTCCCTGGATGACCACCATTATTGGTCCACCCTTGTTCAGGGGGGCCTCCGTGTGAGAGTCATAGGCACAATGTCTATCTAGGTAAGTCCATAATATGATATTTGAAATATATATATATATATATATATATATATATTTTTTTTTTTTTGTGGTTTTTATTGGCTTTTTTCTTTGCATGTGGTCTTTATTGGCTTTTTCTCTTTTTTTCTTTCCATTTTTGTCATAAGTCTTTTGAAACAATTTTTGGATACTTTCCCTCCTTTCTTATACACATGTATGTGTATATTTTTCAGACAAGAAGTGGCATTTTTATGACGATAGTTTCTTATATACATGGAGGGAATGAATCATTTCCTTTGCTCTTCATGCGACTTCTTGTCCAGGGTGTGGTTTATCTTTTTGGTCTCCCCTTAATCCGGATGTCCCGAGATGTTTCTTTGAGGTACATTTCCTTCTTCCCTTTTTTCCCCCTCCCCACTCTTTTTTTTGTTTGGGGATAGTGAGTTATATCTATGGAAAAAAAAAGGCCAGATGGCCAAACGCTGCGCTAAAATTAAACTTAATTAACTACTGAAACACAATTTTAAATAAATCAAGAAATCAACAAAGTATAAGCAGCCCGCGCCAAGAGTCTACAATACAAAACCCAAAATCATAAAATATAAAATAGTGCAGCGCTAAATTCTTTAAGCAAAAAATATTAATTAGGTGAAAACAAACTGAACCAGAAAACTAAGGCAGACAAATTTGAAATATGCTATTGTTGTGAAAATTAAATCACCTGGTGATATAGAAATACATCAGATATAGCTAATTGATATGCACATAAACAAAATAACAATGATGATCCTCAGATGTGGATCAGTACACTCCACAATTGCAATATTTAAAGTGGCATAAGTTGTGAGTCTGTTGATCATAAGTAAAATATATGCGTGATAAATATTGAAAATAAGTCCCAATAAACTTGCAAAAGGAAGAGAAAAGATGGCCAGTGAATACTACGATCAACACTGTGATGAGAAGAAGAGTCCCTTATCCGATGAAGCGGAACACCCAAGGTGAGTAAGTTGTCTCCTTACCAGCTAAAAAGACCAATATGTTGGTCTCACCAAACCCAGGGAATTGGGTCTCCCAAAAAACCTTAAAGATACTTCAGGACTGTTGCATCTGTATCACCAGAGAGGATAAGAGGGACCAAGGGCTGCTCCGTCTGTGGTTGGCGGTATCACTGTCTCCATGTGTTCATCTCCATGTACAGAGACATTTACATGTGTATTTATGTCCTGTTTGAATACAGATTTTGACTTGAGCTAGTTACGAAGCAAGCAAGCCCTGAAGAAGCGGATACACAGATCGCGAAACATGTTAGCTAATAGCTATTTCTTTTTTTTTTCAATTCTTTATTTAAATAAGGCATACTGTGATATAGAAACCTCAACAATAGTGAACATACAGTGGATCATCTCCACGAACGCGACCACATATAAAGTGCAGACCAGACCGTGGGCTTCAGGGCCTATGAAGTCTCTGTATCCCGCACAGTTTTTGATAGTTAACACTGTTTTACTCAAAAAGAAGAGAGATTAGTTATGACCCAAAGGGCCAAGCAGCAAAGGAGAGCAAAAGTAAAGAAAAAGGGGGGGGATGGAGGGGGAGCAACCACCAGCCAGTCCCTACAACAGACAACAGACTTGCCCAACAATGTTCTCTCCTGCTGTCCTCTTTTGCTCCTCCTGTGGCTCCTGTCCAGGACACCCCTGTGGTTTGTATGAGGGTCCCGTCCGTACCCGGGCCCAAGGTCACCCCCCCAGACTGGGGAGCTCCCTCAAAGGCCCTGACAGCCTAGCATTCCATCTTTCAGCTCTATACAACTCCAACTCCTCCCCAGCTGGGCTGACCCTAGGTATTTAAGGAGGCTTAGTATAAAAATGCAGTCCTAAAAAATTATTATATGTGAAAAAATATTAATGAAAAATAATCAGATCCTAATCAATAATCCAAACAGTGAAAAATTCAATACAAATCACAAATAAATTGATCTCCATGGAAAGCCATTTATGGTAATGGTAAAACTGATTAGAGTCCAAAATAATCCCAACTGTCCAGTCAATAATATTCAGTGATAAAACAAAACAGAGTGTGTATAATCCCAACTGATGAATGGCATGCTTACCAGATTGCAAGCCAAATTGGGCAGGTGGCTTAACCCAGCCTGGGCCTTGATGTAAATCAGTCACAGTGGGGTATGGCAATTCACACTCACGTGGGATGTACGTTGAATCCACGAAAATATATTTATCCCAAAAAATAAAGTGACAACATAGCCTAATACTGACAAATAAATAGGTGATTAAATAGAAAAGAGTGACACTCACACGGTGAATAGGAAAAAAATTTCATTAATTAAACACCCAGTGTTTATGAAATAAATAACCGCGGATGCCACACGAAAGGCCTCCTTACCAGATAACAATTGATAAGTGCAAATCGTAAAGGAGATATAGCCAACTGCAAGTGAGAAGATCAATAGTGCACCCGACACCTCACGGAGAACCTGCTTACCAGATGGTAAATGGCAAGTTGTGAATCCTGCAGTAGTGTAAAACTTCAAACAAACTTATGCCAGTGATTAAATGCATAGGGCACCACCACCGCACAAAGGACCTGCTTACCAGATGCCAGATTCCAGAAGACAGATTGGAAATTTAAGGAGGCTTGCCCCCCTGCCAATCCAAATTGGGGGTTGATTAGGGCTCCTTAGAATACCCCAGGCAGCTCCACCTTTCCTTCTCTTCTCTTTACAGTACTTTCCAGAAAGCTCTATATAGAAGAGGGAGGTCTTAGTGATGCTGCCTGTGAGTCACAAGCTGCTACCCTGAGCCACTCCCAGCCCAGTCCATATCAAAACAAAATTTACCTTATCTACCAAAAAAAAAAAAAAAACTCTAGTACCTACCTACCTAAAGCGTGCTACACATAGTTACGTTTAAAAAAGTCCATTAAGTTCAACACATATAACAAATAAATAAATAGAATACATAAATAGAAAATCTCCATATACAGAATCCTAATTCCACAGTTGATCCAGAGGAAGGCAAAACAATTGGTCCAATAATATATTCCTTCCTGTTCCCTTAAAAAAGGCAAATGGATTTTTCCCGAATCAACAATCCCTTCTATTATTACCTATAATTGTAAATACCAAGTTATATTTTATGCATTTAAGAATGCCTCCAGCTTTTTAAATGAATCTACTGAGCTGGCCAGAACCAGCTCTTGAGGGTATCTATTCCACATTTTCGAAGCTCTTCCTGTGAAGAAGCCTTTTCGTAAGGTTACATTTTTTTTCTCCAGATGCAAAGAGTGTCTCCTTATCCTCTGTAATCCTCTGTAATGATCTGAAGGTGAATCTACACCAAGGGGGTTATTTATGAAAGGCAAATCAACTTTGCACTACAAGTGCACTTGGAAGTGCAGTCGCTGTAGATCTGAGGGGGACATGCAAGGAAAATAAAAAAACAACATTTTAGCTTGCACATGATTGGATGATAAAATCAGCAGAGCTTCCCCTCATTTCAGATTTCCCCCCCCCCCAGATCTACAGCAACTACACTTCCAAGTGCACTTGTAGTACAAAGTGGATTTGCCTTTCGTAAATGACCCCCCAAGTTCACTATATAGTTCACTTATGTATTTATACATGTTGATCATATCCCTCAGTTCCTCTAATCTTTCCTCATAGCTGAGCTCTCCCGTGCCTCTCCAGTTCTCCAATATCCTTTTTGAGAATTGGTGCCCATAACTAAGCTACATATTCCAGATGAGGTCTTACTAATGATTTGTACAGGGGCTTGTTCTACTTAAGCAATTTAAGCATTGAAATTGTGATCTCAGTAATTGATCCAGTTGTGGTGAGATAGCTTTACCTACAGTTGCAGTAGCTTGGCAGACAGTGACTTGATCTAAATGGCATCTTTCATATTGTAGAGTGCTTTATTCCAAAAACTTATGAAGATAGGTCAAAAAACAGTGTGTGTCTAGCTCCAGATGAGTACAGTACATGTGGTGAATGGAAGATAAGCATGAAGAAGAAAGGTGGGACTAACTACATAGAGTATCCCCTAGCTACAGGGTGAGGAAAGGACAAAATTATTTAAAGGCAAACAACAATGCATGTGTAACAAGATGAATGGACAGAGAGAAGCCTTCGGTTGAAATAAAGATCCTCGACAAACAGATATTTGTAGGCTACAGTTTATTTTGGACTTACTTTGGCACACATTGATATAAATATAACTGTATAGATTTTGTTTCACTAACTGTCTCAAAAAATATGTTCTATAACTGACAGGACCACCAGGACCAAAAGGGGACAGCGCGGCTCCAGGTAACAAGGCCATTTTTAATGCTAGGGAAAGTTCCTTACTTACATAATTACATACTATTATAATTCTTTTGCCTGCATTATGAACAGAAATGAAGTCAAACGGTGTCTCTTATCTCAAATAAGAAATGCCAAGGTATTATTGACAGTCCAGAAAATGTTTATTGTCTTTTAACCACTTCCCACCCGGCCACTGCACATAAACGGCCGGGTGGGCGCTATCTCCTTCTGAGTGGACGTTCAGGAACATCCCTCAGAAGGAGGCGAATCGCGATCCTGATGCACTCGTGTCACCCGGACACGGCGCATCTCTAAACGACAGGAGGGCTCTGTGATTGGCTCTCCTGATCACATGATGGCCGTGTCCAATCACAGCCGTCATGTGATGTAAACAGAGAGCCGGTTGCTAGACAATCGGCTCTCCTCTCCTCACACAGAAGTTGTCAGTGAGGAGAGCGGATCGCTGCAGCCGGCTGGTGATTAGTGAGTATGAGCTTTTTTTTACAGCTTTTTACACAATGATCACCAGTGTAAAACACACATGTAAAACACACAAATAAAACATGTACACAATGTAAAACACACATGTCCCCAAAACACATGTCCCCACACACATGTTCCCACATAGTAAAAACACCTGTCCCCCACAGATTTAACAGTAAAATCACATGTCCCAATGATTATCTGCACACATGTGTCCGTGATCACCTGCGCACATCTGTACATGATCATCTGCGTACATATGTCCATGATCACACAAACCAATTATTATACAATTTTTTTTTACCAAAGACATGTAGCAGAATACATTTTGGCTTAAATTTATGACAAAATTTGATTTATTGGATTTCTTTTAAAACAGAAAGAAGAAAATATTGTTTTTTTTCCAAATTTCCGCTCTTTTTTCGCTTATATCGCAAAAAATTAAAAACGGAGTCGTGAATAAATACCACCAAAAGAAAGCTCTACTTGTGCAAACAAAATGATAAAAATTTCATTTGGGTACAGCGTAGCATGACCGCGCAATTATCATTGAAAGCGTAAAAGTGCTGAAAATTGGTGCTCAGTATTGATGTGGTTAAAAATCGAATCTCCATTCATCATGACTCCAAATCCACATCTAGTTTGACATTGAGATCCTAACATGCAATTCAAGGTACAACACCATAATTGGTTGGAATATACATGCCAACCAAATAGATTATTACACAACTAGATGTAAAAGCCTTTTTCAGATAGTCTCAAAGGTAGGACTCACGCCTAAACAATCCAAAATCCGCAGTGCAAATCTGATGTGTAATAGTATATGAAATTTTTACTTAACAAAAATATCAGTTACCCAAATTCCCCCCATCCGACTCTCCCCTACACCCTCCCACCTCTCTGATCCACACCCCTTCCTCGACCTTACCTTTCTTCTTCTATTCCCTGTGTCCCTCCCTAATCTCACACTTTTCTTTCTCCCTTACTCTTTTGTACCACAAATACCATATTTAACCAGGATGCATATTTTCCTACACTGGAATACTTAAATGTTTGATTCTGCAACCAAATCCAAAGACCTGAGTACTTTTTTCTATTTGTGAAACCCGCATATTTTCTGTATGTCCTTACTCAAACTTTGTATTTCAGCTGTGGTCACAAAGCCTTTGTGTGCACTTTATGGTCTTACTCTTGAAAACCTAATAAAAACAACTGAACCAGAAAGTTTTACTTGATAAATACAATTCTTAATGTGTCAATGAGGAAACCCCGGCTGCACTGATTGCCCCCTGGGAAAGCAACGTCATCAGTACCTTCAGGGGAACTTGAACCTAATCTGAGAGATCTCGTGATCGTATTGTTGCACTGCACATGTGCAAGATGAGCTGCATGACATCATGCATGCTATCTTACGCACACGCAATATGACCATATTGCAAGCTGCAAGAAAGGTTTTTTTTTAAAAAAAGCAATGCAGGAGTTGGGGCACAGACAGCAGAGAAGCACCATAAAAAAGGCTAAAAGAGAAGAAGAGCCAACATAGAGGTACAGTAGGTAAGTGTATGTATCTAGGTGCACTATTTCAGATATTCATGCCTTTTTTCTATAAAAGAGGGGAATGTCCTCTTAAAGGCTTAATGTTAATCTAGATCAGCCATTCTCACACTTTTAAACACTGAAGAACCCTTGATATAACTTTCCAGGCACAGGGAACCCCTGCTAATAATTACTATAGCTACAGCTCCTGATGCATTAGCATGATGTCACGGGGAATAATGACCCTTATATGTGTGGTCTTTAGGAAGAATCTCTGCCTTACAGGTGGCTAAAAAAATCATTGTTGTCAGCGATTACTTATCTGAGAGATATAAATTGGTCATTGTCCAAGGAACCCCTAGCAAGCTCCACAGGGTTCAACAGGACTCTGGTTGTGAAAGGCTGATCTGGATGTTTTATTGTAGCCCTGATGAGAGGAGCCACTTTAAAACCCTGTATTCTGTTGGCTGTATTGTAAAGCATTATTGTGACAAATAGACTTTTTCAGTCAACAATATTGTGGTGCTCTCTTCTTCTACAAACTTCAGAAGTTACTTGAAGTCAACAATTCCTGCTTTGCCAACTGCCTGACCTCACATACCATCTTAAGTCTTGCTAGCAGTTTAGCCTCCTGTATAGGGATGAGCCGAACACCCCCCGGTTCGGTTCGCACCAGAACCCGCGAACGGACCGAAAGTTCGCACGAACGTTAGAACCCCATTGACGTCTATGGGACTCGAACGTTCGAAATCAAAAGTGCTCATTTTAAAGGCTAATTTGCATGGTATTGTCCTAAAAAGGGTTTGGGGACCCGGGTCCTACCCCAGGGGACATGTATCAATGCAAAAAAAACTTTTAAAAACGGCCGTTTTTTCGGGAGCAGTGATTTTAATGATGCTTAAAGTAAAAAAAAAAAAAGTGAAATATTCCTTTAAATATCGTACCTGGGGGGTGTCTATAGTATGCCTGTAAAGTGACGCGTGTTTCCCATGTTTAGAACAGTCCCTGCACCAAATGTCATTTTTAAAGGAAAAAATCTCATTTAAAACTGCTTGCAGGTTTAATGTCATGTCGGGTCATGGCAATATGGATGAAAATCAGTGAGACAAACGGCATGGGTACCCCCCAGTCCATTACCAGGCCCTTTGGGTCTTGTATGGATATTAAGGGGAACCCCGCACCCAAATTAAAATAAGGAAAGGTGTGGGGCCACCAGGCCCTATATACTCTGAACAGCAGTATACAGACGGTGCAAACAAGACAGGGACTGTAGGTTTGTTGTTAAGTAGAATCTGTTTGTAATTTTGAACATTTTTAACGTGTTTAGCTCCAGCCAAAAAATCTTTTCTAAGCTTTTTGGAAAACATAGGGAAGGGTTATCACCCCTGTGACATTTGTTTTGCTGTCTTTCCTCCTCTTCAGAAGATTTCACCTCACTTTTTTGTCCCAATGAAAAATGTTTTTTGAAAATTTGGGTTTTTTTGTGGAACAAGGATTGGAAAGCATCAGTGGAAAGGAGAAATTGTTTTCCCATATTAACTCTTACAGGAGAGAATTTCCCTTCCTAGGGGTAGATTTCATCTCACTTCCTGTTGTCTCCTTCCGTTTGCAAGTAGGAGTCGTTTGTAAGTTAGATGTTTGAAAGTAGGGTCCTGCCCTATATACTCAGCAGAAATTTGGGCCTTAGGTGTTGCTGTGGCCACAACACTGTAAGCCCTCACAGGGCCCTGCTGTGAAATATTAGATCAAGAATTGTAATTACATGCCCCTGTTGAACAGGAGCTGAAAAATTAGGCCTTAGGCACTGGTGCTGGTGCCACAACACTGCAACCCCTCACAGACACTCTAGTTGGAACGCAGGAACGAGCCCTGCTGCAAATTATTGCTTCAAAAATTGTAATTACACGCCCCTGTTAGACAGGGGCAGAAAAATTGGGCCTTAGGCACTGGTGCTGGTGCCACAACACTGCAACCCCTCACAGACACTCTAGTTGGAACGCAGGAACGAGCCCTGCTGCAAAGTATTGCATCAAAAATTGTAATTACACGCCCCTGTTAGACAGGGGCAGAAAAATTGGGCCCTAGGCACTGGTGCTGGTGCCACAACACTGCAACCCCTCACAGACACTCTAGTTGGAATGCAGGAACGAGCCCTGCTGCAAAGTATTACATCAAAAATTGTAATTACACGCCCCTGTTAAACAGGGGCTGAAAAATTGTGCCTTAGGCACTGGTGGTGGCGCCCAGAACCAAAAATGTTCTTACAAGCTATCAGCGTGATGATTGAGGAGGAAGAGGATAATTACTCAGGGATAGTCACTCAGCATCAGCATAGGCAGTCTTTGAAGGGATCTGAGATTTCAAAAAAAATTATTCGGTTACATCAGCATCAGGTGCTTGGTAGCTGGTGGTGATCCAAGACTCATTCATTTTTATGAAGGTCAGCCGATCGACCGAGTCGGTGGACAGACGCACCCTGTGATCGGTTACCACGCCTCCAGCAGCACTGAATGTGCGTTCCGAAAGAACGCTGGATGCAGGACAGGCCAGTAGCTCAATTGCATACTGTGCAAGCTCTGGCCAGTGATCCATCCTCAAGACCCAGTAACCCAGAGGATTTTCGGTGGGAAAGGTGTCCAAGTCTGATCTTGCCCCTAGGTATTCCTGCACCATGTAAAACAGACGCTGGCGATGGTTGCTGGAACCTATCATACCTTGGGGCTGCGGACCAAAAAATTGTCTGAACGCATCGGTCAGACGGCCACCTTCTCCACCGCTCCTTCTTTGACTGACCGAAGCCTCAGCAACACGTTGTCCAGAAACAGGAGTTTGTAACCTCCCAGTCTCTGGGAACGCGTTGCACAGACCTTTCTGCAAGGCCTCCCGAAGATGTTTCATCCTCTGCTCCCTCTGCGATGGCAAGATAAGGTCCGCAACCTTACCCTTGTAACGTGGATCAAGGAGGGTTGCCAGCCAGTATTGGTCCTTCTCCTTGATACCACGAATACGAGGATCCTTACGCAGGCTTTGCAGGATCAGGGAGGCCATGCAGCGTAGGTTTGCTGAGGCATTCGGTCCGGAGTCCTCTGGGTCACTAAGAACGACATGGTCCGCAGCCACCTCCTCCCAGCCACGTACAAGTCCATGTGTTTCTTGGGACTGATCCCTTAAAGACTGCTGCTGATGCTGAGTGCCAGGCTCCACCTCCATACTGACACAATCTTCCTCCTCCTCCTCTTCCTCCTCGTCCTCTTCCTGTGTGATCGGCGGGCACGCAGGAACACTGTCTGGATAAAGGGGGCCTTGAGAGCTAAGGAAGTCCTCCTCTTCCTGCCTCTGTTCTGCCTCAAGTGCCCTGTCCATTATTCCACGCAGCGTGTGCTCCAACAGGTGGACAAGGGGGACAGTGTCACTGATGCATGCACTGTCACTGCTCACCATCCTCGTGGCCTCCTCGAATGGTGACAGGACAGTGCATGCATCCCTGATCATGGCCCACTGGCGTGGGGAAAAAAAACCAAGCTCCCCTGACCCTGTCCTGGTGCCATAGTCGCACAGGTACTCATTGATGGCCCTCTGCTGCGTGTGCAGCCGCTGCAGCATGGCCAACGTTGAGTTCCACCTGGTGGGCATGTCACAGATTAGGCGGTTCTTGGGCAGGTTAAACTCCTTTTGGAGGTCCGTCAGCCGAGCACTGGCATTATATGACCGGCGGAAATGCACACAGACTTTCCTGGCCTGCCTCAGGACATCCTGTAAGCCCGGGTACCTGCCCAAGAACCGCTGCACCACCAAGTTAAGGACGTGAGCCAAACAGGGCACATGGGTCATTTGTCCCTGTCGGAGGGCAGAGAGGAGGTTGGTGCCATTGTCGCAAACCACCATTCCTGCCTTAAGTTGGCGTGGCGTCAACCACCTCTGAACCTGCCCCTGCAGAGCTGACAGAACCTCTGCCCCAGTGTGGCTCCTGTCCCCCAAGCACACCAGCTCAAGCACCGCATGGCATCTTTTGGCCTGCGTACTTGCGTAGCCCCTTGAACGCCTACGGAGCACCGCTGGTTCCGAGGAAGAGGCCATGGAGGAAGAAGAAGAGGAGGGGGTGGAGGAGAGAGGTGTGTCACAATCAGCATTTTGGAGGCGTGGTGGCGGAACAACCTCCAACACTACTGCACCTTGTCCTGCATCCTTCCCAGCTGCCAGCAGAGTCACCCAATGCGCCGTGAAACTTAGGTAACGTCCCTGTCCATGCCTGCTGGACCATGAGTCAGCGGTAATATGCACCTTACCGCTGACCGCCCTGTCCAGCGAGGCATGGACATTGCCTTCCACATGCCGGTAGAGAGCCGGAATCGCCTTCCGTGAGAAAAAGTGGCGTTTGGGTACCTGCCACTGAGGAACCGCACATTCCACAAACTCACGGAAGGGGGCAGAGTCTACCAACTGAAAAGGCAGCAGTTGAAGTGCTAGCAATTTTGCCAAGCTAGCATTCAACCGCTGGGCATGTGGATGGCTGGGAGCAAACTTCTTTCGGCGGTGCAGCAGCTGGGGCAGGGAAATTTGCCTGGTACAATCTGACGTCGGTGTACCAAAAGCAGATTGCCCACAAGTACTTGGCTGTGACACACCTAATTCTACACCTTCATTCCTCTCACTGCAGGTCTCAGAGAGGACTGAAGGTCTAGTGGGGTTGGAAATCTCAGCTGATGAGGAGCAAGGAGAGATCCTCTTTGTTCTTTGGTGTGGGTCTTTTAGATACGCTTGCCAACGAACTGCATGGCAGGTCAACATATGTCTGGTCAAGCATGTGGTACCCAAGCGGGAGATATTTTGGCCACGCGAGATACGCTTGAGACATATGTTGCAAATAGCAGCGGTGCGATCTGATGCACTCGTCTCAAAAAAGGCCCACACCAAAGAACTTTTTGAATAACGCGCAGAGACTGCAGCGCCCTGCACATGTGGAGCTTTGGGGTGTGATGCAGTCAATGTGCTGCCCTTAGGCTGGCCCCTGGAGGGCATCCTGCCTCGTTGGTGATGTGCTGCCGCCTCCTCCTCCTCCTCCTCCTCCTCCTCCTCTCTCCTATCAGGCACCCACGTTGAGTCAGTGACCTCATCATCCCCTCCCTCCTCATCACTGGAGCAAACCTGGCAGTATGCTGCAGCAGGGGGAGCATGACTGCCAGATTGCTGTCCTTCTTGGGCACCCCCTCTGTCCGCGCTCATGTTACTGCCTTCATCGAGCTCAGTATCGTCATCAGAGCCTTCCAAACGCTGGGCATCCTCCTGGAGCATGTACCCAACACTGTGGTCAAACAGTTCGAGGGAATCCTCATGAGGACATGGTGGAGCTAGGGAAGGAGTCACTGATGACATTGAGCTGAGGGAAGAGGCCGCTGCTTTGCCAGACAAAGCACCCTGGGCATGGGTGAGAGAGGATGAGGAGGATGAGGACGGCTTGGTCATCCACTCGACCAAGTCTTCCGCATGTTGCGGCTCAACATGGCCAGCTGCCGAAAAAAAGGCCAAGCGTGTCCCATGGCCACGTGCTGATGAGGATGCACCGTCTCCACGACCAGCACTAGACACAGAGCCTGCTTGCCCTCTCTTATTGGCTTGTGACTGTCTGCCTCTCCTTCTTGGCCTTCCAGACATACTAATGGCCTGTAGCTGCACTAAGCTGGGATAGAACACCTGTAATTTTCTTCAAGTAGCTTTATATACTGTAACCAGACAAGCCTGCCTGTCAGTAGGAAGATAACAGGAACGGATCTAGCTGAACACTGTGAGCAGGACGCACTGTACTAAATGTAAATAGTCTAGCTGCCTGACCGTGGTACTAATAGGATCAAATAGAACACCTGTAATTTTCTTCAGGTAGCTTTATATACTGTAACCAGACAAGCCTGCCTGTCAGTAGGAAGATAACAGGAACGGATCTAGCTGTACACTGTGAGCAGGACGCACTGTACTAAATGTAAATAGTCTAGCTGCCTGACCGTGGTACTAATAGGATCAAATAGAACACCTGTAATTTTCTTCAGGTAGCTTTATATACTGTAACCAGACAAGCCTGCCTGTCAGTAGGAAGATAACAGGAACGGATCTAGCTGAACACTGTGAGCAGGACGCACTGTACTAAATGTAAATAGTCTAGCTGCCTGACCGTGGTACTAATAGGATCAAATAGAACACCTGTAATTTTCTTCAGGTAGCTTTATATACTGTAACCAGACAAGCCTGCCGGTCAGTAGGAATTTAACAGGAACGGATCTAGCTGAACACTGTGAGCAGGACGCACTGTACTAAATGTAAATAGCAGGAACGGATCTAGCTGAACACTGTGAGCAGGACGCACTGCACTAAATGTAAATAGCAGGAACGGATCTAGCTGAACACTGTGAGCAGGACGCACTGCACTAAATGTAAATAGCAGGAACGGATCTAGCTGAACACTGTGAGCAGGACGCACTGCACTAAATGTAAATAGCAGGAACGGATCTAGCTGAACACTGTGAGCAGGACGCACTGCACTAAATGTAAATAGCAGGAACGAATCTAGCTGAACACTGTGAGCAGGACGCACTGCACTAAATGTAAATTGCAGGAACGGATCTAGCTGAACACTGTGAGCAGGACGCACTGCACTAAATGTAAATAGTCTAGAAGATAACAGGAACGGATCTAGCTGAACACTGTGAGCAGGACGCACTGCACTAAATGTAAATAGCAGGAACGGATCTAGCTGAACACTGTGAGCAGGACGCACTGCATTAAATGTAAATAGTCTAGATAGAAGATAACAGGAACGGATCTAGCTAAACTGAATACAGTGTATATATATATATGCAACACCTGGGATGCATATATATACACAATACACTGTAAGTGCAGCTAACTGACTGACTGTTCTGCCTAATCTATCTAACTCAAATCAAATGACACTGTCTCTCTCTCTCTCTATCTCTCAGCACACCGGAACACACACTACACAGGGCCGCCGTGCAGGCGGCCTTATATAGTGTGGGGTGTGTACTAAATCCCCTGAGCCATAATTGGCCAAAGCCACCCTGGCTTTGGCCAATTACAGCTCTCTCTACTGACGGCGCTGTGATTGGCCAAGCATGCGGGTCATAGTGCATGCTTGGCCAATCATCAGCCAGCAATGCACTGCGATGCCGCAGTGAATTATGGGCCGTGACGCGCCACACGAATTTAGCGCGAACGGCCCATAACGTTCGCAATTCGGCGAACGATCGAACAGCCGATGTTCGAGTCGAACATGGGTTCGACTCGAACACGAAGCTCATCCCTACTCCTGTACATGGACCATGTAAACACAAAGTACAGAGGACCTAAAAAGTGAATTATCTGAGTAACAATCTGCTTCTCTTTTCTTAGTGTTTGAAGAGCTTA
This sequence comes from Aquarana catesbeiana, assembly GCF_042186555.1. Lineage (NCBI taxonomy): Eukaryota > Metazoa > Chordata > Amphibia > Anura > Ranidae > Aquarana > Aquarana catesbeiana. The sequence continues at coordinate 269,584,409 of NC_133331.1, forward strand.
AAAAGCAAATCTCGAATTTGGAAAAGCGACTACAATCAGGCTTAGAACAGCAAAGAAAAGGTTAGCTGGATACTATAAATTAAGATTAACCATGATCACCCCTAGGAAACAGTAGACCTGGAAAGCCAGCACAGGGATGGTGAGCCTCATAATGGACACAACGACCCAGAATCTTAATGCAAAGATATCACCAGTAGAGAGATAGAAGGGACTGTCTGGGGGTTCTCCTCTCCAACATTTGCCAAAGACTGAAGTATTACTTTTGAGCAGACTGACCCTTTAGGCTACTAATGGGCCTCATTTTGTCTAGAGTACCTTCTCCACCAGTCGGAAATTTCCAGTTCAAGCCTGCAAGAGGTCAGATGCTGTCTGGAAGCACAGACAGTTCTTTTTTCTTAATAAATCTGTGGGAAGAGACTGGGGAAAACCAACACAGACGGGGGGGGGGGGGCATTCTAACAGCCTGGTAGACCACATTACATCAGGTAGACCTTCCCACCATTTCAGGAATTGACTGGGGCAACCTGTGCCAGTATCTACCGCAAAGAAACAGGCAATGACATTTACCTGCTAAGTAGGTAATCGTCCAGGAGAAAATATATTCCTTTTTTTTTATTAAGCAACAAAATTACAGTTCTACGATCAAAGAGGTTTCTTTCCTTATGTAATGTACCCTTCTTGTCCCCTTTAGCTTTTGGATATCTTAAGGGAGGAGCCAGATGCGGCGACAAAATCTACCTTTCAAACGGCGCTATAGCCACTTATGATGAAGCCGTAACCATTTGTGCTAAAAACGGAGGTCAGCTTGCCTCACCCTATAATTGGGCACAGAATAATGCCATTCTTACCGTTCGCAACCAATATGACAGAGATGCAATCCTTGGTATAAACGACAAAAAGACAGATGGAGTTTTCCAATATCTCAACAACGTGGTCATCACCTACAAAAACTGGGATTCCGGAGAACCCAATAATTATGAAGGAATAAATGAGGACTGTGTAGTGATGCGTAATAGCGGAAAATGGAATGACTACGTTTGTGAAAACGAACATCTTGTCATTTGTGAGTTTTAAATCCCCAGAAATTCCATGATCCTACCCTGTAATTATGGATCTAGTGAAGTTTTCAGCTTCTGTAGTGAACCTGTTTATCTGAATTCCCAACCCATCCTGACTCCCGTTATTGTTTAACCTACTCACCACAGGAAGCTTAATTTGATATCCTAGTTGGCCTGGATGAAACTTACACAATGCTTAGGACTCTCCTTCTCATGTGGGGCTTTGTGGCTGGTTACTTAGGCACCCAGTGAGTAGAAAGGAGGGGAGTCACAGGCTCCTCAATACCTAGACATAGGAAGTGTTATTCGGAATTTCTGACAACAAATGTTCGATGGGAGCTTGTTGTTGGTAATTCTGACCGTGTGTAGGCTTCATCGGACATTTTCCGTCGGAATTTCCGACAAACAAAATTTGAGATCTGGATCTCAAATTTTCCGACAACAAAATCCGTTGTCAGAAATTCCGATCGTGTGTACAATTCCGATGCACAAAATTCCACGCATGCTCGGAATCAAGCACAAGAGCCGCACTGGCTATTGAACTTCATTTTTCTCGACTCGTCGTACGTGTTGTACGTCACCGCGTTCTTGACGTTCCGAATTTCTGACAAGATTTGTGTGACCGTGTGTATGCAAGACAAGTTTGAGCCAACATCCGTCGGAAAAAAAACATGGATTTTGTTGTCAAAATGTGCGATCGTGTGTACGCGGCATTACTCTGTGGAATTGCAGGGGTGAACTGAAGATGACTATGTACAACACGGGAGCTTTGACCTGCATGGACAGACCACAAGTTCGCTTTAATGGAAATCTGCATTAAAATAACATTTAGCACGCATTCACATTGGGCCAATTTGACATGCCATTTGACAAATGGCATGCCAAATCGGAGCCTATTGCCGACAATGGCACCCTCCGAATCGGTGCGCCGCCGACTTTGCGGCGCCACACTGCTTCCCAAAAGTAGTTTCTGCACTACCTTTGGCGACTTCTGGGGCGATTTCAATAGACATCTGTGCATGAACCCACAGAGATGTCTGTCAAATCGCTCCAAAGTCGGACTTAAATGCCAGTTTGAAATCATGCGAGTTCAGCTGAGCTTGCACGATTTCAAACCCACCCTCAGTGTGAACGTGGGCTAAGGGTCAGTTGACACCATAGAAACGCAGTCTGGATGTGTTCCGGATGATTTTTTGCATGTGTTTTTGGTGCGTTCCAGTGCGTTTTTGATGCAGTCTAGTGCATTTTTTCCCTTCTTTTTTCTTAACCTTCAGTGCCAGTTCACACCACATGCAGTCCAGTGCGTTTTTTTTCTGCATCAAAAACACATGTGATGTAGGTTATATGGTTTTCAGAGGCTTAGTTCACACCAGTGCTGGCAGTTCCAGTGTGTACCAGTTCCAGAAAAAAAAGTAGAACATGCTGCATTTTCTTGCACTGGACTGTACTGGAACACACCTAAACACCTGCACCGCAATGCACAAAAACGCACTGGAACGCACATGTCCTTATTTAAGGTTAAAGTGATTGTAAAGTCTTATTTATTTTTTCTTTTATAAAAATAATAAACATGTTATACTCAGAGCCAGTTCACACGGGGCGGCACGACTTGCAGCGCGACCCACAGAGGCGACCTGCACACGACTTCAGCGGCGGCTAGCAAAATGACTTCTGTATAGAAGTCAATGCAAGTCGCCTGAAGTCGCCCCCAAAGTAGTACAGAAACCTTTTTCTAAGTCGGAGCGACTTGAGGCGTTCCTATTAGAATGATTCCATAGTACAGAACGGGATGCGACTTGTCAGGCGGCTAAGTCACCTGTCAAGTCGCCCCTGAAGGTTTTTTATCCTAATGCATAGAATGCATTAAGATAAAAAAAAACTTTTGCCTTTACAACTCCTTTAAGAAAAAAGAGGGGGAACAAATGCACTGGACTGCATCAAAAACACACTGAAATGCATCAAAAACACGTAAAAAATGTGCATGCATCTGAAACGCATCCAGACTGCATGTCTATGGTGTGAACTGGCCCTAAATAAGGACATGTGTGTTCCAGTGCGTTTTTGGTGCATTTAGTTGTGTTCCAGTGCATTATTTATGTGTTTTACCCCGTTCCATTGCAGTCCAGTGCAGACAAAATGCACCATGTTCTACTTTTTTTTCCAGAACAGTAACGCACTGCAACTGACTGCACTGGTGTGAACTATGCAATTAAAAACCATATAACCTACTATTCATGCGTTTTTATAGCAGAAAAAAAAACGCACTGGACTGCATGTGGTGTGAACTGGCCCTTACACAAAATTGGCCTTCTGAAAATGCTAGTTATCCGTCCACCATGCCAAATCATTTAGGGAAGCTATAAACGTTCACAAAAATTACCTAAAAAGAGATAAAAGCAATTTCAAAAACTTTTTTTTTTTTTTTTTTTTTAATGAACATTAAATAAATAAAAACCCAGATCGGGGGTCCTGGTCCTCAAATTTCCATGCTTGTTCTAGATCAGTAGTTCAGAAAGTACTGTGGTCAGAGTGAGCCAAGTTAGTTCTTTTTATAGTTCTATATTTCTAATAGTGCACGTTTCCTTTAACATTTTCTTACAAAACATATTTTAAATCATTAACAAACGGAACTAATTTTGGTGAACATGGGCAATAACTCTTCTGATTTTCAAAAAAATGTGATCATAGGAAAAAAAAAATCAGACAAAATGTTTCATACGCCTAGTTGACTTTTCATTTTTTGTTTTAAACATGTGTTAGCATACCACAATCACATTTGGTCAGTTCAAAGAGCAGTTATGATGAACTGGAGGCAGTATGCTCTAACAACCAATAAGAAATCATCCACTGTATGTCTGGTAACATGAAGGTGAAAGAGGTCTGATTGGTTGTTGAACTAGCCATATGAGAACTTCAGGTTGTCAAGCCAATGGGTTGTTTGGGCTTATGAAAAAGAGGGCTTCACCATCTTAATGTAGACTATTTATTAAAGAGTTATGACTAAGGCCTCATAGGGTGAAACGCGTCAACTAATCTTATCTGTGGTTGTCTACTGTGGTTCTTCAATAAAGGGGAAGATTTTTTAAGAGCAACTATTGGTGTGCGGATCATTTTTCTTTATATGCACTCAGTGAAGCGGCTGTGAATCGGGCACCCGGGAGCTCTTTCATCGGTATGTTATATGGGTAGCAGCACTGTTGCTTCTGTTTGAATTTTAGGCTGTTTATTAAAATCTAGTATTAAAAACAAGATTGCACTCACTGCATGGATGGAAAGATCAGCATGTCATTAAATCCAAGATGAAACCATTCCGCTTAGTGGCATCACTAGAGTTGATGTCACCCTCCTCAGGGCTCTGTGGGGGCCAAACCCTCACTTCCAGGACTTCTTGTTCTTCTTTACGCTGAAGATAGTTCTTTAGTTCTTAATGACATTGGCTGTATGTTTGGGGTCGTTGTCCTGCTGCAGAATACATTTGGGGCCAATCACACACCTCTCTGATTGTGTGGCATGATGGAAAAGTATCTGCCTGTATTTCTCATAAATGAGGACACCATTTATCCTGACCAAATTTTCAACTACACAAAGTGTCCTTTGTGTTTCCAATAAGCATAAAAAACCCAAAAGAACACTTCAATGTCTTCCTGACTTCTCCAACTTTATGTCATAGTCTTCTCCTCAGACTCCCAAAATGCTAGAGACAGTGTTTCTATTGTCTAATGAGGCCCGTTGGGGAATGCCAAGAATGTAGAGAAATAGATGCTAAAACAGGGTCTTTGAAGATCACAAAGAATGTGATTTATTTGATTTGCCATCTCTTAACACTCACAGGTGACAAAACCCTTCTCTCCCCAATTCTTATCATTCCAAATTCCATTGTCAAACGTGTCTACACAGTTTTTCACTCCATGATCATTGTTGAGCTCACTAGAAAACCAGTGTGAGTATGAGATGATAATGTCATTGGCTAAATATTGGAAAGTTTCCTCTGTCTGTCTTTCATTTACACCCAGAAATGCATGAATTCTAATTCTGGATGGAAAGTACGGCTTCTTCATGGTGAAACCTGCTGACCTCCAGCATTACTGCACTAGGTTGCAGTGTCAATATGATTGGCTTGAATCCCATTTGTTGAATAGCTCTTGTATTTATGTCTCACACCCCCTTTGAAAAATGCAAAGGCTGAAACGAAGAGGGTAAGACAAGAGAGGAAGAGAGGGATATTTATTTCATTCTAAAACTTCCATGACCATCTAGAACAGGGGTCTCCAACCTTTCTAAACAAAGGGCCAGTTTACTATCTTTCAGATTTTTGGGGTGCCTGACTGTGGCCAGTGGGAAAAAAAAAGGTCCCAGCATCAGTGGGAAAAAGCAATGCCCCATCTTTGGTGTCAGTGGGAGGAATTGTGCCCTATCGTTGGAGTCATTGGTGTCATTAGCGGGAATTGTGCTACTTCACTGGGGTCAGTGGGGAGGGAGGGGATTATGTCCCATTGTTGTTATCAGTGGATGAAATAGTGCCCCAAGTGCTGGATAAAAGCAAGTAAAGAGCCCATCTGGCCCCCGGGACGCAGTTTGAAGATTACTGACCTAATACAAGGTCTACAAGTTCAAGTACACTTTATGTTAATGGAAACGGCCAAAGCAATGAAGACAAATCTTGTTTCTGACTTTTGAAAAGTGAGACCAGCTGGTGGTGTTATGGAATGCAATCACTTGTATGGGTGCTCGCAGAAGATAGCTCTGTAGTTTAAAAAAGCAGCTACACTGCCAATGTGCAAGGGCCGATGTACCAAGGAATAAATAAGTTCAATATACTTTTGTTTTAGATGGCATGGGGCGGTTTTTATTGCAGTCTGGGGCACCAATCAAGGATAATTCCTATCACTTCCTGTACCAGTGACTGGGATCCAGAGACAGAAAAATATGGCAAATTTTTCCAATGGGGACAGAGACAGAAACAAAAACACTGCATTCCTCTAATCACCTGTATCGCTATCACAAAGGTGTCTGTTTATTTTTGAAAGTTTAGAAAGGGTGTTTGTAATGTTTAAAGTCCAAAATACTGGCACTGAAGGCATTTTAGATTGTTCAGCTGGGTACTTGCATGCCAGTTGGCCTAAACAACAGATAAAGTTATCAATATGAACCAGTTCAGTAAACACAAGAGTGATATTTGCCACTAAATTAAAATTATACATGTCGAGTATATTCACTGCAATCCAGATTGCTGGACCACTGTGAATTTCTGTGTTGTCTACAGATGTCATGTTTTTATTACAAACAAATGAGTATGGAGATACTCTTGTCATGTGTATGGGCACTTGTCAGCTTTGGGAACTACATCGGTATCATTCGGGCTTATGCACCCGCTAGGCTCTACTTCATGGGCGATTCTTTGATGGTATAAATGTAAAAAACAAAAATCTTTTTTGAAAGGTTCCATTCATAAGGATACAGCAGAGGTGTAGTCCTTAGAGCAGTAGATACTGTGGCTACAGTTCAGAGAAGTGCTCTCCTACAGGACAAAAAGAAAAGATGGGCGACTGTTGGGATTCTGTCTTTTTCTACTCCATTAAGTCTCAAATTTAGAAAAATTAGGAAAGTAATGGAATTATATATTTCTATCTTATACGATGACGAGACATATCCTAAAACTTTGTCTAAAGCATTTAAAGCTGTGTCCCGCCGGGCGCCCTCTTTTAGTAATGCCCTGTCACCGAGTGATTTTAGCTCATCTAACATCAAGAAAACATGGCTAGATTATGTGAGAAATTATAGGTGTGGGGCCAATAACTGTCCATGTTGTCCCTGAATTACTAGAGGAGACCACTTTCGGTCCAACATTAGTGGTAGAACTTATGGTATTAAAACTTTTGTAAACTGCAACACCAGACATATTATGTATTTGATCACATGTAAAGCATCCAGTATGTTGGGCGCGCTACAAGAAGATTAAAGGATAGGTTGCAGGATAATGTTTATGATACCGAAAAAGAACACACCACTAATGCTGCAAAACATTTTATTTGAGGCTCATGATGGAGATAGATCCTTAATACAGATACAGGGCATAGAGAAGATTTTGACACCTAGGAGAGGACGACAATGTTTTGGAATTCTGTGCAGACGTTAAGTATTTTGGATATTCGCACTTCAGACCAGAATTCTTAATGGCTTTAACTTTGAGTGGGATTTGACACATTTTTATAGCTAAGTGGTATACCTGATAAACTACAGGTGGAAGTGTCCAGCTAAATCCTTAATTTCTTTTTTGGTTGTACTAGCAAGCAGAGCCATGTTTATTACTATTTGAATATTTAAGTATGTATGTGGAGTAGAGAAGTTTGGAGGCTTTTGAGGATGTTTGCTTTAAGTCAATTTCATATATGCATATATACACATAAAAAAAAATGTGCATATATTTCCAATTTTGCATATTTGCATTTTTTTTTGTGTGTTCTGATTTGAGAATACTTCTATATCATGAGCCCCATTTTTGTGCAGTGGTTTATCTGAGAATCGTTAGGTGATTGGGATGATTGTACATCCTTACTGCGCGCTTTTGGGGGCTTAGGATAACAATTGCAGTTAATTGATTATACACACCTGTTTTTCTGTTTAATTATGTCATATATATATAGTGTATGTAGACTGCACTTCCTTGTGGTATTGATAAAGCAGGAACCTTCTTGCAAAACACGTCTACCTGTTTTTTTCCCTTCCCTGCCTATCAGCATCAGTTGTTTTTATAGAATTTGTGCAGCAATGAAGCTGATTTTGCATGGTATGAGTGTGCAGCCATCCAATTATTCATTTACTATCTGTCTGCAGCAGTGGCAGGGTTTGCACCTCATCCATTGTGCAGTCTGAGCACTGTAGCTGGATGATTCTTTCACATGACCAATTGCAAGCTTTGCAAAATGCAATTACAGTGGGGAAAAATATTATTTGATCCTCTGCAGATTGTGTAAGTTTGCCCACTTACAACAAAATGAAGGGTCTATAATTTTTATCATAGGTGTATTTTAAATGATAGCTACAGAATATCAACCAAAATCCAAAAAAAAACACAATACAAATGTTATAAATTGAGTTGCAGTTCAGTAAGTAAAATAAGTATTTGATCCCCAAGCAAAACATGACTTAGTACTTGGTGAAGAAACCCTTGTTGGCAAGCACAGAGGTAAGACGTTTCTTGTAGTTGGTTACCAGGTTTGCACACATCTCAGGAGGGATTTTGGTCCACTCTTCTTTACAGATCTTCTCTAAATCCTTAAGGTTTTGTGGCTGTCGCTTGGCAACTCAAAGTTTCAGTTCCCTCTATAGGATTAAGGTCTGGAGACTGGCCAGGCCACTCCATGACCATATTGTGCTTCTTCTTGAGCCTCTCATTTGTTGCCTTGGCGGTATGTTTTGGGTCTTTGCCATGCTGGAAGACCCATCCACGACCCATCTTCAGTGTTCTGGCTGATGGAAGAAAATACTCATCCAAGATTTCACAATACATGACCCCATCCATTGGCCCCTCAATGCGGCAAAGTCAGCCTGTACCTTTATCAGAGAAACAGCCCCATAGCATAATGTTTCCACCTCCGTGTTTGACTGTAAAGATGGTGTTCTTAGGGTCATAGTCAGCATTTTGCTTCCTCTAAACACGGCGAGTTGAGTTAATGCCAAAGAGCTCAATTTTGGTCTCATCTGACCACAGCACTTTCTTCCAATCCTCATCTGAAGTTTGCCAATGAACATCTAAATGGTTCAAACAGGCCTGTACATGTGCCTTCTTGAGGAGGGGGACCTTGCGGTCGCTGCAAGATTTCAATCCATGGCGGCGTATTGTGTTACCAATGGTTTGGTTGGTGACTGTGGTCCCAACTGCCTTGAGATCATTCACAAGCTCCTCCCGTGTAGTTCTGGGCTGATCCCTTCCTTTTTCTCATGATCATCCTTACCCCATGAAGTGAAATCTTGCATTGAGCTCCAGACCAAGGGCGATTGATGGTTATTTTGTATTTCTACCATCTGCAAAAAATCAATCCAACAGTTTTCTCCTTCTCACCAAGCTTCTTGCTGATGGTCTTGTAACCCATTCCAGTCTTGTGCAGGTCTACAATCTTGTCCCTGATGTCCTTTGACAGCTCTTTTGGTCTTGCTGATGATGGCGAGGTTTGTATAGAAGAAAGAAATTGTCGTTAGGAGCACCTTCTTCCATTGACAGGACAAAGCTGTGTACCACATGAGCACATACTGTAGCCAGTCTGTGGGAGCCAAAATTATTATTGGTTGGTGGGGGGTGAAATACTTATTTTACTCACTAAACTGCAACTCAATTTATAACATTTGTATTGTGTGTTTTTTTCCCAGGACTTTTGGAGTCTGTAGTAATTGAAGCCTTTCCGAGTCATCATTTGTATACATTTTGGTACATCCAGCCAATAGAACTCTGTCTTTTATGGAAATTAAATACACAATAAACACCCAAAAGTAGACAGATCACGATCTTTCCAACATTTCATTCAGTTACTTCATGTAAAGACGGACTTAATTTTGCTGCAATAACAGCCTGTGTCCTCCTGGAAAGGTTTTTCTCTAGGTGTTGGTCCATTATGAGATTTGTTTCAATAGTGAGGCTGGGTGCTGATGTTGGCCAGCATCCAAGCTAGAGTTACAGCTGATCTCATCAGATTTAAAGTTAACTCAAGGTAAAGCTTCCCACCTAACTAATCGCTGAGTTAGAATAAATAACTAATCTAAATGCCCCATATTTTTACATAAATCTATAGTCATGTGACACACAAGATCCATAGTCTTTTATAGTCTTCCCTGCAGAGGAGGAAGGTCTTTCTTCAGGTGTCCATGTCGCTACCTGGATGATTTGGACACTTTCTATTCACTCAGAAGACTGCAGTGGCATCATGATATCACAACGAGCTTAAGTATCGGCACCAGCTACAGCACTAAATTGACGAGGGACATGGACGGTGGAGTTAGATAAATATAAAAATGGATGAGAGAAGATGGGAGAGGAGAGCTTTGCCCAGAAATGAGCTCATATTTGGGTTCCTTTTAAGGCTTTATGAAGGCCAGTCAAGTTCTTCCACTCCTATTTCAGTGAACCATTTTTATATTGGCCTTGCTCTGTGTACAGGGCATTATTGTATCTTTGCAAAAAGCAAGTGAATCTGTACACACAAAGTAAAAACCACTAATGTTGGAAGGTAGCTGCATGCTTATGTGCTTAATTGTACACATTTGTCAACTTCAGCCCGCATTCAATAATTAGAAGGGACACCACAGGTGGACTGGACCATCAGGGAACCCCCCCTGTCCCCCCCCCCCCTTCCTCATCTCTTGCTCCCCATTCTTCTCTTCCCTCTCTGCTTTTCTCACACTCTCCTTTCCCTCTTTCACTCCTTCCTCTTCTCTTTTCTTGCTTTGACACCCCTGCATGGGCCATTGGATTTTTCTCCCTCCTTTTTTGCCTTCTTCTGCAACTGGAGTCCTGATACTTCCACAATTCTCAATTCTCACTGGGTAATGCAGTTTGGCTACCATTGGGTGGTATTGGCATATCTGCCTCTACTGGTGCACTAAGGCATGTGCTTGGGCTTTCCAACCCTGTATGTTTCAGCTCAATGTATTATTGCACTCTTTTATTGTGCCTCACTTTTTGTATACGGCTCTTCGAAAATGTTTCTAAAAATCCACTAAAACCTGTTGTAAAACAATAATTGTAAGGGTTGTCCAGATACTTTTGGTCACACAATGCAACTAGACGTGATATTCCACTATCTCATTGACACAGTAGGACTCGTGCATAATTTATTATTACAAAAAACAAAAACCAGGACTAATAGGGGTTATAGCAATACCATCACAAAATCGCACAGAACAGTAGGAAACAGGACCATGCACAAAAGAGCTGAAGATCTAAAAGCAAATGGTAGGTGTGGAGGATTTGGAGGCAGTGATTGGTTACAACAGCATAGTAATGGCAGGTCAAGTAAACAGACATCATTAGGCATAAAGGCAATTTACAATATTAGTACCACCAAGACACCTTGACAAAATTTCTCAGAACAAAATGTTGCCATTATCTAGCAGACTATCTTTGCCTTAAAAGAACCCTATGATGTTATACTGGTAGTTGCAGGTTGAAGTTTACCCATGGCAGTCAAAATGGAGTGTTGCTAAGGACTTTATCTAGACAGGGTTATAGACCTTTATGAAATGATCAGTTGATAAAGTGCATTTTAACAGAATGGAGGTTTGATGACTGTGAGATACTATGTGAAAGATATGACCAGGAAATGGGAGTATCATTAGACAGGCAAAAGTGAGAGGTGGCTACAGATGAAAAGAGAAAAGTTGCCTTTGGAGAGGAGCAAATGTACTATTTAAATTTACACATGTGAACTAAGCAAGAGATTCATTCATTTCCCAATATTTGATGAGGCTTCATTGGGTAAGAACTAGTAAACTAAAATTTCACCTGTCCAGAAAGTCATTGAATGAACTGGTCTTTCTTCTTAACGTAACCAATTCAAGAGTTTCTCCACACACACATAACTTTACAACAGAAAATGCTTGAGCAATGCTGGCTCAAATGTTGGCTTCTTTAAGCCATATTTGCAGTGAAAATTGTAATGCAGTTTTGAGGACCAATGAAGTCTTGTTGCGCAATACCTAAAGTGGACCTTCATCCCCTATATCAAGTTCCCCCATTTCTACCCATCCTCCCCATAAATCTCGGGCAGTGCTTGTTTTTTTTACCTTTTTTTTTTTTTTTTTTTGCAAATAGCGTGGCCCCGCCCCTTAATTCACATCATTAGCTTAGATGATTGACATGCATAGCACTTGCTGGGCCTCCTGGGATATGCACGTCACATATCTCAGAGGGCTTTTAGTCATTTATTCAATAAGTAAGGAGGGGTGGGCCTAGCGGCGCGTCATTGCAGGACCCCATCAGCTGAACCTGGAAGAGCCAGCAGGTCTCTTGATGACATCACATATAAGATGGTGGTTCGGGACCCAGCAAAGTCTGTTGACAGAAGGATGTCAGCAGAACAAAACTGAATCCAGTGGTTGGGCAAGCTGTGCCTACAACACCACCAGGTAAGCGGGGGCAGAGGAAAAAAATGGGGGGGTAAGTTGAAGGTGCTCTTTAAAGTGGTAGTAAACTTCTTTTTTGAACATTTTTGTGTGTACTTGCGCTATTGTCAATTCTGTCTAGTGCTTCGTTCCTCTGCTATAAGCATGAATCACTTTTGACATGTTTTCCTGACACCAAGAGATAAATGGTGACAGGAGAGGGACTTCTAGCAGATTGACAGCCTCAGCTCTGTTCCTGTGTGCTGTGTGAAGGAATGTGCCTCCCTTCCCTCCAATCAGCTCTTAGAGCTTTCCTCACTGAGCTCTGCAGAGTGTAACGTCAGCTCTCCACCCCCCTTTCTCTGAACTCTCAAACAAGCTTATAACTTCAGCACTTTGAACAGATGTAGAGAACAGAAGACTACAGATAAACAGGTACAACTTATGTAGGAGGATTTGTTTCATCTCTGTGTATAACCTGAGGACAATAAATTCACTGGGTATATGTAAGGGTTTATAACCACATTAAATAACTGGGTCCTTCTCTTGGTCATTGGAGGAACCAATGGCATTCCCCATGTGAGTTCTCTCATGAGTAGTGAGGTTGGATTTGTTGGCAAATCGTTTCTCGCATACCGAACATGAAAAGGGCTTCTCCCCTGTGTGCCCTCTCTCGTGCGTGGTCAGATTGGATTTCTGCGCAAAGCATTTCCCGCACACAGAACATGAATATGGTTTTTCACCCGTGTGAGTTCGTTCATGCGTGGCCAGGTTGGATTTCTGTGCAAAGTGTTTCCCGCAGACTGAACAGGAGAAAGGTTTCTCCCCCGTGTGAATCCTCTCGTGTGCGGCAAGAAAAGCCTTATGGGAGAAAAATTTCCCACAGTAAGAACAGGAACAAGTCTTCTCACCGTTGTGAATCGTTTCATGTCGGTCAAGGCGAGCTTTATCTGAAAAGCTTTCTCCACAGAGGGAGCAAGAATAGGGTTTCTGGCGTGTGTGGATTATCTCATGTCGTTGTAGGCGAGTCATATCGGGAAAACTCTTCCCACACCGAGAACATGAATATGGCTTTTCATGTATGTGGGTTCTCTCGTGCTTACTAACGTCGGCTTTTTGGGCAAAGCATCTTCCGCATACTGAACACGGGTAAGGCTTCTGGCCCGTGTGTATTCTTTCATGTCGGTCCAGATTAGCTTTATCGGGAAAACCTTTGCCGCAGTGAGGACATGAGTGTGGCATCAGTCCTGTATGAGTCCTGACATGTTTGTTAAGGTCTGCTTTCAGAGCGAAACATTTCCCACACTCTGTACAGGAAAAGGGTTTTTGGCCCGTATGGAGCATCTGATGTGCAACTAGAGAGGATTTTTCAGTAAAACATTTCCCACATTCGGGGCAGGAGTGTGGCTTCTCTCCTCTGTGGCTTCTTTCATGTCTGATGACCTGGTGTTGCTGAACGAAGCATTTTCCACACTCGGTACAGGAAAAGGGCTTCTCGCCCGTGTGGGTCCTCTGGTGTTTCACCAGACACGATTTCACCGCAAAATTCTTTCCACATTCCGAGCAGGAGTAGGACTTCTGTTGCGTGTGACATTTTTGGTGTCGAATAAGGGGGCGTTTCTCGGAAAAACATTTTCCACACTCAGGGCATGAATACGGCTTCACACCCGTGTGGGTTCCTTGATGGGCTACAAGGTTTCTTTTTTCTGTGAAGGATTTTCCGCATTCAGGACACGAATAGGGCTTTACACCGGTGTGGGATCTTTGGTGTACAGTCAGTTTGCCCCTATTTTTAAAAAGTTTCCCACATTCAGAGCATGGAAAAACTTCTGCCTCTTTTTGAGATATGTGGTGGGCGATAGGATTAGGTTGATTAGAAGAAATTCTACTGTGGAGGTTTGAGGAAATGGGGTTTTCTGAGGGAGAAGCAGCTGTGACGTCATCATCTTCAATTTCACTATCTAGGGAGGAGGCGGAAATCTCCTCTGAGTCATATTTTCTGTATCGTCCATCTAGAGGGAATAAGGTTGGTTAATTTTCTTTTTTTTTTTTTGGGTCATCAAACCTTATTACATTTTTTATCTGCCAATTATATTTAAAGCCTATCCATGAACTTACTTCACCTTACAACATACAAAGCCTTCTGTGAATGGACACCTAGACCCCCCAGGTGACCAAGATGTTGTAGTGACTCTTTTTTGTGCATAGCGTTAAGTTCTCACCTGTACTGATCTCCAATGGAATGTCCTCTTCTTTAATCCTCACACATCTTATTTCCACTTCCTCATCTTTAACCTCTGTCTGAATCTCTCCGGCATCTGTGAAATAAAGATGAGAATGAAGCCCCCTGTACTGAGACGTATGAGAGACCCCAGAGAGTGTGTGTCGGGGGGAGACTGGTCTCTTGGCTGGTAACACATGATGACATGATGTGAGGAGGAGAGGCGGAGGCTTATGCCGCGTACACACGACCGGACTTTCCGGCAGACTAGGTCCGACGGAATCAGTCCATCGGACATTCTGATCGTGTGTGGGCTAATCCGATCGTTTTTCTTTTAAAAATCCGACGGACCTAGAAATAGAACATGTTTCAAATATGTCCGACGCACTCAATTCCTATCGGGAAAACCGTTCGTCTGTATGCTGGTCCGATGGACCAAATACGACGCAAGGGCAGCTATTGGCTACTGGCTATTAAACTTCCTTTTTTAGTCCCGTCTTACGTCATCACGTTCAAAACGAATGGACTTTCGAACGGACTTAGCCCGTTGGTGTGTGGGCAAGTCCGTTCGCTTGGAAGTCCGTAGGAACTCCGCCGAAAGTCCGTCGGGAAGACCGTCGGACCTAGTCTGCCAGAAAGTCTGGTCGTGTGTACGCGGCATTAGGCTACTTTCACACTGAGGCGTTGGGGGATGTCGGAGGTAAACCACCGCTATTTTTAGCGGCACTTTACCGTCATTTTTGCGGCCCTTTTTCGGCCGCTAGTGGGGCACTATTAACCCTCGCTAGCGGCCAGAAAAGGGTTAAATACGCCCGCAAAGCAACGCTGCAGCTGCGCTTTCCCGGCACTTTGGCGGCGTAGCCCGTTGATTTCAATGGGCAGGGGCGCTGTAGGAGCGGTGTATACACCGCTCCTACAGCTCCTCAAAGATGCGGCTTGCAGGACTTTTTTTGTTGTCCTGCCAGTGCATCGGTCCTCAGGCTTTCACACTGGAGTGCAAGAAGAGGCTCTTTACAGGCGCTATGCAGGCGCTATTTTTAGCAATATAGCGCCTGTAAAGTGCCTCAGTGTGAAAGCAGCCTAATAGAGGCTGATGGCTCCTGACTCCCCCACTGGGCCCGTACTGTCTCCCCATTACTGTCTACTGACAGAGGAGGGGGGAGAAGAAGAGATTGTTGTAGTGACTGAACAAGGAGAATCTGGGACTCTTCTCTGGATTTAGTGTTTATTCCTCACCTGTGCTGATCTCTGGAGGGATTTCATCCTCCTTACACGACTCATCATCAGTATCCTCTGCTTCCTCTTTTACTTCCACTTTAATGGTAACAATATCTGTACCCTGAATAACAAAAGAAATACCAATACTAAGTTAAATGTAAAATACACTATATTGTCAAAAGTATTAGGACATCTGCTTTTACACGGACATGAACTTTAATGGCATTCCAGTCTTCGTCTGTAGGGTTCAATATTGAGTTGGCCCACCCTTTGCAGCTATAACAGCTTCAACTCTTCTGGAAAGGCTGTCCACAAGGTTTAGGAGTGTGTCTATGGGAATGTTTGACCATTATTCCAGAAGCGCCTTTGTGAGGTCAGGCACTGATGTTGGACGAGGAGTCAAGTTCCTCCACCCCAAACTCGCTCATCCATGTCTTTATGGACCTTGCTTTGTACACTGGTGCGCAGTCATGTTGGAACAGGAAGGGGCCATCCCCAAACTGTTCCCACAAAGTTGGGAGCATAAAATTGGCCAAAATGTCTTGGTATGCTGACGCCTTAAGAGTTTCCCTCACTGGAACTAAGGGGCAAGACCAACCCCTGAAAAACAACCCCACACCATAATCCCCCCTCCACCAAATGATTTGGATCAGTGCACAAAGCAAGGTCCATAAAGACATGGATGAGCGGTTTTTGGGTGGAGGAACTTGACTGGCCTGCAAAGAGTCCTGACCTCAACCCAATAGAACACCTTTGGGATGAATTAGAGTGGAGACTGCGAGCCAGGCCTTCTCGTCCACATCAGTGCCTGGCCTCACAAATGCACTTCTAGAAGAATGGTCAAAAATTCCCATGGACACACTCATAAACCTTGTGGACAGCCTTCCCAGAAGAGTTGAAGCTGTTATAGCTGCAAAGGATGGGTCAACTCAATATTGAACCCTACGGACTAATACTGGGATGCCATTAAAGTTCATGTGTGTGTAAAGGCAGGTGTCCCAGTATTTTTGACAATATCGTGTATGTATATTAATTCATTTATTTATTTAGTATACTCTTTAAGCTGCCATATAAAGCAGGCACTGTAGAGTTACAGTATTATTTAATAAGGTCCATTGTTCCATCTACCTGATCCTCCTGCGGCATCTCCTGATGTTCCTGTGTGGAGTCCCGGCAATACAGAGGACGGGGACATCTCTCTGGGGAATTTCTGTTCCTGGATCCATCTGTAGGGAACACACATCTAAATAAATAGATCTTGTCATTGAATTTGCTACGTCATTTTAGGATTCACGCAAGATACCTTTGCAAAATCTGTCTGCACCAATTTCTCTCTGTATGTCTAAAGTGAGTTCGTCCTAAAGTGGTTGTAAAGTTAGTGATCACAATTACTGCCAGACCCTCTGTTATAACGAGATATGCTGTTTTTAAATTCTGCAGCTAAATACCTTTTTTTAACATCACCGCTGTGCAGTCACGTGACCACCCGCCGCTCTCCTTCCCTGATCTAAGCACTACATCAGCCGGGCGATCACGTGACCGCACATCGACGATGTGAAATAAGGTGTTTAGCTGCAGAATAAAAAAAAAACGTGTAGTGTAGTATATGTGTAGTCTTTATAACAGAGGGGCTGGCAGTAATTGTGATCACTGACTTTACTGCCGCACGGAATAGCTGTAGGAGAGGAGGGGAAGGGCGGATTTGGAGATCAGCTTACACACTAGGAAGTGAAAGGCCGGAAGGGGGAGAGGGAGAGACTCTGAACACAGAGGGATGACAGAGGCATGTAAACTGACCACGGTATCAGGGATCAGCAGCCATGATTACCGTGGTCAGTACACATAGGGGGCACAGGAACAGGCAGGATTTACCAGGTACTTTAGAGCATAGAAAGGGACAAATGACACAGCACAAGCACTATGCTGTTTAACATGCTTTAACCACTTACCGACCGGCCAATGCCTGAATGATGGCTACAGAGCTGTTGGATAATTCTGTGAGGGTGCCCCTGGGAATGTCTGTGACTGTCTGGTCTTCTAGACCCGGCGCGTCACAGATCGGGGTAAAGGACCAATGACAGCGGCCCTTTACCACGTGATCGCTACGTCCAATGATGGAACGATCAGTTGTCAACAAACCAGAGCATGTCCGATTCAGCTCCTCCCCTCTCCTCGCATCGATTGGTACAGTGTGCGAGGAGAGGAGAAGAGGGATCTGTGCCCATCCATGGCTCATCCATCCATCCTCATTCATGCTCATCCATCCTCATTAATGGCTCATCCATCCCCATCCATGGTTCATCCATCCTCATCCATCCCCATCCATGGCTCATTCATGCCTCATTCATGCTCATCCATCCCCATCTATGCTCATCCTTGGTTCATTCATGCTCATCCATGGCTCATCCATCCCCATCCATGGCTCATCCATGGCTCATTCATGCTCATTCATTCCCATCCATGGCTCATCTATCCCCATCCATGGCTCATCCATGGCTCATTCATGCTCATCCAGTGCTCATTCATGCCACATCAATGCTCATCTGTGCCACATCCACGACACATCAGTACTCATCCATGCCACATCAGTGCTCATCTGTGCCACATCCATGCCACATCAGTACTCATCCATGCCACATCCATGTCACATCAGTACTCATCCGTGCCACATCCATGCCACATCAGAGCTCATCTGTGCCACATCCATGCCACATCAGTACTCATCTGTGCCACATCCATGCCACATCAGTACTCATCCATGCCACATCCATGCCACATCTGTGCTCATCTGTGCCACATCCAATGCCACATCAGTGCTCATCCGTGCCACATCAGTGCTCATCTGTGCCCCATCCATGCCACATCAGTGCTCATCCATGCCACATCCATGCCACATCAGTACTCATCCATGCCACATCAGTGCTCATCCGTGCCCCATCCCTGCCACATCAGTGCTCATCTGTGCCCCATCCATGCCACATCAGTGCTCCTCTGTGCCACATCCATGCCACATCAGTGCTCATCCGTGCCACATCCATGACACATCAGTACTCATCTATGCCACATCAGTGCTCATCCATGCCACATCAGTGCTCATCCGTGCCCCATCAGTACTCATCCGTTCCACATCCATGCCACATCAGTGCTCATCTATGCCACATTAGTGCTCATCCGTGCCCCATCCATGACACATCAGTACTCATCCATGCCACATCAGTGCTCATCCGTGCCACATCCATGCCACATCAGTGCTCATCTGTGCCACATCCATGCCACATCAGTGCTCATCCGTGCCACATCCATGACACATCAGTACTCATCCATGCCACATCAGTGCTCATCCGTGCCACATCCATGCCACATCAGTGCTCATCTGTGCCACATCCATGCCACATCAGTGCTCATCCGTGCAACATCCATGACACATCAGTACTCATCCATGCCCCATCAGTGCTCATCCGTGCCACATCCATACCACATCAGTGCTCATCTGTGCCACATCCATGCCACATCAGTGCTCATCCATGCCACATCCATGACACATCAGTACTCATCCATGCCACATCCATGACACATCAGTACTCATCCATGCCACATCAGTGCTCATCCAAGCCCCATCCATGCCACATCAGTGCTCATCTGTGCCACATCCATGCCACATCAGTGCTCATCCGTGCCACATCCATGACACATCAGTACTCATCCATGCCACATCAGTGCTCATCCGTGCCACATCAGTACTCATCCATGCCACATCAGTGCTCATCTGTGCCACATCCATACCACATCAGTGCTCATCCATGCCCCATCCATGCCACATCAGTGCTCATCTGTGCCACATCAATGCCACATCAGTGCTCATCTGTGCCACATCCATGCCACATTAATACTCATCCATGCCACATCCATGCCACATCAGTGCTCATCTGTGCCACTTCCATTCCACATCAGTGCACATCCGTGCCACATCCATGCTACATCAGTGCTCATCCATGCCACATCAGTGCTCATCTGTGCCTCATCCATGCCGCATCAGTGCTCATTCGTCCCATATCCATGCCTCATCAGTGCTCCTCCATGCCACATTAATGCCACATCAGTGCTCATCCATGCCACATCAGTTCTCATCTGTGCCACATCCATGCCACATAAGTGCTTATCGGTGCCACATCCATGCCACTACAGTGCCCATCAGTTCCACTACAGTGCCCATCAGTGCCACTACAGTGCCTCACAAAAGTGTAATAGGTAGTCAAGTTAGATTTGAAATTTACAGTATGTCCCTAGAACACCTGATGGTGCTCCCTGCATGTTGGGCCTCTCTATGTGGCTAGGCTGTGTAAAAGTCCCACACATGTGGTATCGTCATACTCAGGAGTAGCAGAATGTATTTTGGGGTGTAGTTGCATGTATGCATATGCTGGGTGCGAGAAATAACTTGTTATTATGACAATTTTGTGAAGAAAAAAAAACCTTCATTTTGCAAAGAATTGTGAAAAAAAGTTACAACTTCAAAAAACCCACCATGCCTATTACTAAATACCTTGAAATGTCTACTTTCCAAAAATGGGAGCTTTTGGGGGGTATTTGTACTTTCCTGACATTTCAGGGCCTCAATAAATGATATAGACTGCCAGTACATCAAGAGTGATCAATTTTCAATGATTGGCACCACGGCTTGTGGACTCTATAACTTTCACAAAGCCCAAATAATATACACTGATTTTGGTTATTTTTACCAAAGATATGTAGCAGTATAAATTTTGGCCAAAATTTATGAAGAAAAATTCCTAACTTGTAAAATGTTATAACAGAAACAAAGAAAAATGCATTTGTTCACAAAATTGTTGGTCTTTTATCATGTACAGTGCAAAAAATAAAAAAACTCAGTGGTGATTAAATACCACCAAAAGAAAGCTCTATTTGTGTGAAAAAAGGACAAAAATGTGTATGGGTACAGTGTTACATGACTTAGAGACTTAGACAATTATGAGTAATTGTCATTCAAAATGTGAGAGCACCTGAAAGCTGAAAATTGGTCTGGTGGCTCAACTGCTTTATGAATTTGGCACAATACATTACCACGAGCAATTAACGCCAGAAAAGAGCCGCAACAGCTTTACTGAATTCCCCATATTGTTTCTATGTCTTTATATCAGAGGATGTGTGTATCTAGGTGGTTCCTCAATACTCTTCTCTCCTTTACAAGAGATGAAAATTTCCTCTTACCGTTTGATGTAAAGGGTGGCTGGGTCTCCATCAGGATGTCCTTTCACACATCTTTGTGTCCTTTAAAAGTATACCACTTCTTCTCAGCATGTCTGAAAGATAGGCATGTGAATAATGATTTAGCTGCAACAATTGGGCCTCAAGCACACTGGATATTTTTAACGCTGCTGTTAGTGGAGTGTCAAAATGTACAATAACGCTAGGCACGTTTAGCGCTTGAGCATTCATTAATTTCAATGGCAAGCATAACTTAATGAGAAATTAATTAATGCCCAAGCACTTGATGCTCCTTCACACATCAGGTACTTTTTCTGCTATATGCTGCTGTCAGGAGGAAAGGCATCTAGTAGAGATGGCTAAGTGTCCAGTGTGTATGAGGCCTTACCTTGCATTAAAATAATGATTGCAAAACGTCAACATAATATGTTTTTATCATTAAAATAGACACAATTAAATGATGTCTGTTCAAGTTAGATTAACCAAGAACTGAACCTGAATGCCATTTTTCCTCCACAATTGTCCCTCTTCTGGACCCAAACTCCTCCATTCCTCTTTCCTCCACAACTGTCCTCTGGACCTGAATCCTCCATCCGTCCACAGATGCCTCTCCTATGGACCTGAATTCCTCTTTCTTCCACAATTTTCTCTTAACTGAACCTGAATCCCTCTGTCTATTTTCTCTACAGCGGTCCCTCTTCTGGATTCGAATTTCTTTGTCCGGCCACAGATGCTTCTCTTTTGGACCTGAATACCTCTGTCCATTTTCTTCACAACTGTTCCTCTTCTGGATCTGAATACCTCCGTTCCTCCAGAGTTGCTTCTCTTCTGGACCTGAATATCTGTGTCCCTTTTCTCCACAACTGCCCCTCTTCTGACCCTGAAACCCTCCATCACACTTTCTTCCACAATTTTCTCTTTTCTGAACCTGAATCCCTTTGTCCCTCCACAGTTGTCCCTCTTCTGGAAATGAATACCTCTGTCCTTCCATAACTGTCTTTCTTTGAGACCTGAATTTCTCTGTCTCTTCACAGATGTCCCTCTTCTGGGCCTGAATACTTCTGTCCCCCTAATCACAACTATCAATCTTCTGTACTCAAATCCCTCTATCCCTATTTCCTTCACAACTGTCTCTCTTCTGGACTTGAATCTCTCCCTCCCTCTATCCTCCAGAGGTGTCCCTCCAAACCCGTCCTTCTTTGGGATCCGAATCTCTCCATGTGTCTTTTCTTCTATAACTGAACCTCTTCTGGACCCAGATCCCTCCATTCTTCTTACCTCCACAACTGTGCCTCTTTTGGACCCAAATACTTCTATCCTTCTTTCCTCCACAACTGTCTCTCTCTTGGACTTGAGTCACTCCATCACTCTTCATTTTCATAACTGTCCCTCTTCTGCACCTGAATACCTGTGTCCCTCTACAACTGTCCCTCTTCTGGACCCAAATCTCTTTCCTCCACAATTTTCCCTCTTTGCGACCTGAATTCTTCCACCCGTCTTTTTAGACCCCCAGAAACCTGACGAAGATTGGTGGCTTTGGGCTTCCGCAAGAGAAGTTCTCTAACTAAATGAAAGGCAAAGGGTCGCCGAGGTCCGACAGTTTTCCAGCTCTGCAATCAATGGTAGCCTTGGCGGTGCTCGGCAGACACAAATGATAAGCTGGTGTTCCAAGCATACCTTTTTCCTCCACAACTGTCCCTCTTCTGAACCCAAATTCCTCCTTCCCAACACAGACGCCTCTCTTCTGGACCTGAATACCGGTCCCTCGTCTCCCAAACTGCCCCTCTTCTGGACCTGAATCCTTCTCTCTTCCTTTCCTCCCTCCCTCTCTCTACAGCTATCCCTGTACTGGAAATGAATACCTCTGTCCCTCTTCTTTTCCTAACCCCCAGAAAACTACCACAGATTGGTGCCTTTGGGCTTGCCCAAGAGAAATTCTACAACCAAATGAAAAGCAATGGGTCGCAGAGGTCCAACAGTGCGCCAGCTCTGCAATTAATGGTAGACTTGGAGGTGGTGTTCCAAGCATCCCTTTTTCCTCCACAACTATCCCTAAACTCCTCCATTCCTCTTTCCTCTACAACTGTTCCTCTTCTGGACCTTAATCCCTCCATCCCTCTTTCCTCCACAATTCTCTCTTTTCTGAACCTAAATCCCTCTGTCCGTCTTCTAGACCTGAATACTTCTGTCCCTTTTCTCCATTCCTGACCCTCTTCTAGACTTAAATTCTTCTATCCCTCTTTCCTCCACATTTGTCTCTCTTCCGGATCCAGGTCCCTCCATCCTCTTCTGAACCTGCATCCCTCCACCCTTCTACAACTGCCCTTCCTCTAGACCTGAATCTCTCCAGCCCTTTTTCCTCCACAATTTTCTCTCTTCTGGACCCAAGTCCCTCTATCCCTTCACAGTTGTGCCACTTCTGAAAATGAATACCTCTTTCCCTCCATAACTGTCCTTCTTTGGGACCCAAATCCCTGTGCCCCTCTTCTGGACCTAAATACCTTTGTCCCCCTATCCGCAACTGCCCCTCTTCTGGACCTGAATCCTTCTTTCCTCCCTCCACAGTTGTCCCTCCCTCTGGAAATGAATACCTCTGCCCCTCCAAAACAGTTCCTCTTCTGGACCCAAATACTACGTTGGGGTTCTAGAGGAAGCAGCCAATTGGCTGTTTTCCCTTCCTAACCCCCCGAAATCTGATGAAGATTGGTGGCTTTGGGTTTCCCCATGAGAAAATCTACAACCAAAGGTTCCCCGAGGTCTGACAGTGCACCAGCTCTACAATCCATTGATTGGTAGCCTTGGAGATGCTCGACAAACACCGATGATTCGCTGGTGTTCTAAGCATGAAGATCCCCACCAATCAGAGGTCGGGGCCAAAAAATGTAAAACCTCTTTCATCCTAAACTACATTATGCAGAATCTGTGCTAAAGCCGACCTCACCCTCTGCTTCCTCTTACAGAGAACCAATGGCGGACAAACTTATCCATAAATCTCACCCTTTGCTACTGAAGACATGTTCAGCAATTCCAAAAAAAAGTCTGAAAAGATGCAACGTGTACGTTTGGTATGTGACGTGTGAGGGCACCATTGTACACATATCTAAGGTCATGCAGGAAAATGGTCATTTGCTCAGGTGACATGACACCTCCCCCTCCCCCATTCAGTGCTGGGACCCCTTTCTCTCATAATAAGAAGACATTATTACCTCCTCCTCCTCATTGGGCACACACTCTCCATCCTCATACCACCACCAGCTGCTGGAAAGCACAGCAAATTCTCTAAAAACAGTGGTCCATATTTGGACTGCAAAAATATGGCCGCCTTGCCTCCCTCCAACCCCATAAAAACTTCATTCACTCTGCGCCTGCGCGTCACCATGGCAGCCAGACAGCTGTGCGATGCGCTTGTGCTCTGGCGCGTGCATGTCACCATAGCAACCGAGCAGCTGTGGAAGGCGCGTTCGCTCGGCGCCCGTCATTACAACCAGGAGAAGGCAAGTCGCTCAAACAGCTGATGTTCCCCAAGTCTCGCCCACATCCTATCAAACGCTAGAGGGCGAAACCTTCCCAGAAGCGGTCTCCGAGGAGGAGACTGGCGGACATTTTGTCATAGCCCATAGTCATTGAATCTATATAGACGCACTGAGAACGGCGGCCATTTTCTTGTAGCCCGAACCTTGTCTTACTGTTACAATTAAGTAAAAACTGACCAGTAAGGTGTAACTTTTACTTCTAGTTATTCATAACTGATAATAAGCAGGTAATGTTAGCATATTTTGCAGACAGAGAAACATGACAGTGAAGAAAGCAGCCATCTTGTTGTAGTCCATGGTTGAGGTCAAGAAGGAGCTCTGGCAGTGCTGAATTCCTCCTGGAGGGGGTGTAAAGCTGAATGTGTGTGCCCAGTGAGGAAAAGGTAATAATGTCTTTATATTATGAACCATAATAGGGGTTCCATGTGACTGAGTCAGGTCAGTGTCCTTTATAATAGAATGGGTACAACAGTGCTGTTCAGAAGACTGAGTCTGATTGCACCTTCATGTTTTATTATTTTTGCACCCCTGAGACTCAAATGAGCATAGCCTGCATATAATTTAGCGTGGCGTGCACGGTGCAGCATATTGCATGCTTTGCTAAGTGCTTGTTCTTGCTACGGCCCCCAGGCAAGCGGAGGAGGTCATTAGGAGCGCACAGCGACCGATAGTCATATGTACGGGACCATTGTGAGTTCATAATTGTAATAAAGTAGAATCTGCACTCAGAATTATCACTGCCCTTACGTTATGTCTTCTAATCTGTGCAACTAACGGCCTTAGAGGTTCATCCAGGTCATGGTATAGCTAACTGTGGAGTTTCACTTTTCACTGTTATTACTACATAGAACAGTTGCTCGTGTCACTATCAGGTACACAATGCACACTTTATTCCCTGTGCAGAAACACATTTTCTAGCAGTGGCGGCCGTCCATTAGGGGCACCTGGGCAACGCCCCCTCTATCCACACCACCCCCTATAGCAGTGAAGGCGAACCTTGGCACTCCAGATGTTTTGGAACTACATTTCCCATGATGCTCAACTACACTGCAGAGTGCATGAGCATCATGGGAATTGTAGTTCCAAAACATCTGGGGTGCCAAGGTTTGCCATCACTGCTCTATAGCATGAATCTATCCACGGCTGCCCCCCCATTCACGCGTCCGGCCCCTTTCAGAACGCCGGGCACCTGAATTACAGTGGCGGGGGTGTTTTTTTGAAGCACCTGATTAGAGCCGTAGGCTCTAATAGGGTTCAAAATAAGGATGAGCTCCGGCGTGTTCGCAGAGCCCGCCAGGAAGTCGGCACTGCACTGCGCTAATCACAGGCAGTGAGACATTGTCCCGATGTGCGGCTGCAGACATCGGGAAATGTTTCACTACCTGTGATTAGCGCAGTGCCGACTTCCTGGCGGGCTCTGCACATGGGCAGTGCGAACACGCCGGAGCTCATCCTTAGTTCAAAATAGGGTGGGCTTGTGGCGCAGAGCATTGCGCCATGAGCCCACCCAGGTGTTAGAACAGCGAATATTCACTGATCCTCAATCCAGCCATTCAGAAGCGGGTGTGAGACTAGTTTCCCGATTGGCCAAAAAGAGAAGACTCCCGATTGGCCGCTGAGGAGGAGGGGGGAAACAGAAGTCGCCGCCACCGGGATGACCTGTGAAGAGCAGGGATATGGGAGGCCGCCGCCGTGATGACCTGTAAAGAGCAGGGGAACGGGAGGCCGCTGCTGAGCAGGGGAAGCCCCCGTTGAACTGATGGGGAAAGTGCTACCGGCCAACCGTGGAAGGGGGGGGGGGCGGTTGCATACTGTTTGTGGCCCCCCCAAAAAATTTTTAAAAATTACTACCAGTCACCACTGTTTTCCAGTTGCCTCAAGTATGAACAGAGATGACTTCCTACTTTTCTTTTTTCAGAGTATAGAGTTGAATATCACAATGGCGTGCCAGCTGGCCCTCACATCACCGGGTAAGAGGAGACTTTCATTTCTTGTAAAGGAGAGAAGAGTATTGAGGATCCCCCTAGATACACACATCCTCTGATATAAAGACATAGAAACAATGTATCAGTCAGTGTGTGTGTTTCCTACAGATGGATCCAGTAACAGAAATCCCCCAGAGAGATGTCCCCGTCCTCTGTATTCCCGGGACTCCACACAGGAACATCAGGAGATCCCTCAGGAGGATCAGGTAGGAGAAGCTTGAGTTTTTAGGAGTAAAATAAAAAAGTGTTCAAATATTTTGATGCATTTTTTATTTTTTTTTTCTAGGTTGAGGGATTGATTCTCATTAAAGTTGAAGAAGAGCCATGTGTGAGGGGTGATGACTGGTGTAAAGAGGAAGAAGATCCTCCAGAGATCAACACAGGTGAGTGATAAACACTAAATCCAGAGAAGAGTCCCAGATTCTCCTTGTTCAATCACTACAACAATCTCTTATTTTTTCATGGCACCCCAAACAAAAAAAAACTGCAAAAACGGACTTGGCTCAGTGCCATAAAGGTAGATAAGCTACTTTGGTGCCAAACGCATTGGGTCCCTCAGGTGTGAATGCAGTCTCAATCCAGAGAAGAGTCCCAGATTCTCCTTGTTCAGTCACTACAACAATCTCTTCTTCTCCCCCCTCCTCTGTCAGTAGACAGTAATGGGGAGACAGTATGTGTCCAGTGGGGGAGTCAGGAGACATCAGACTCTATTAGACTCCGGCTCTCCTCCTCACATCATGTCATTGTGTGTTAAACCGAAATTTCGATCCATGTAGGCACCCAGGTTGTACAGAAGTCGATCTACCGATCGACTTCTGTACAACCAGCATTTCATGTTTTTCCTAATCAATCAGTGCCAGCAGCTGTAGCCGGTGGCACTGATCATTGTATACTGACAACAGTGAAGGCTCCTTGCTGTCAGAACACAATAGCACAGAAGGGGGAATCCCCCATCCACATCGAATGGTTGAATGAAAAAGAATAATGAATGTATGGGCTGCCTTACCAGCCAAGAAATGTGACCAGTCTCCCCCCACACACACTCTCTGGGGTCTCTCATACATCTCAGTACAGGGGGCTTCACTCTCATCTTTATTTACAGACACCAGAGCCACTCAGATAGAGGTCAAATCTGAGGAGGAGGAAGAAGGGCACGTGGAGATTAAAGAGGAGGAAATCCCCCCAGAGATCAGCACAGGTGAGTACTATCAGAGTTAACCAATTCAGACCCGCACTATAGCCAAAAGATTCTTCTTGTTCTAGAAAGGCATCCAGGGACGTCCTACCAGAACCAGCCCCCGTCCCCCCCATCTGGCATGCTCTGTATTCGCGGTAAAGGGACCAAACACAGAGGCCCTTTACTATGTGATCAGCTGTGTCCAATCACAGCTGATGACATGTAAACAAACTTGCCATTTTCCTGCATTTCTTTCCTCACATGCTGTCACAGCGTGAGCAGAGGATAGCCGGTAACCGGCAAGAGTAACAGTGGACATTTACCAAGATAATCAGGGCACTGATCATCGGTGCCCTGATTATCAGTGTTGCCTCAACAGTGCCTCCTCCTCAGTGCCTCTTCACCAGTGTCCATCAGTGCGGCCTCATCAGTGCCACCACCTCAGTGCCTCCTCACCAGTGCCCATCAATGCAGCCTCATCAGTGCTGCCCCATCAGTGCCACCTCCTCTGTGCCTCCTCACCAGTGCCCATCAATGCAGCCTCATCAGTGCTGCCCCATCAGTGCCACCTCCTCTGTGCCTCCTCACCAGTGCCCATCAATGCAGCCTCATCAGTGCTGCCCCATCAGTGCCACCTCCTCTGTGCCTCCTCACCAGTGCCCATCAATGCAGCCTCATCAGTGCTGCCCCATCATTGCCACCTCCTCAGTGCCTCCTCACCAGTGTCCATCAGTGCAGCCACATCAGTGCCGCCTCATCAGTGCCTCCTCATCAGTGCCCATCAGTGCAGCCTCATCAGTGCTGCCCCATCAGTGCCACCTCCTCACCAGTGCCCATCAATGCAGCCTCATCAGTGCTGCCCCATCAGTGCCACCTCCTCAGTGCCTCCTCCCCAGTGTCCATCAGTGCAGCCACATCAGTGCCGCCTCATCAGTGCCTCCTCATCAGTGCCCATCAGTGCAGCCTCATCAGTGCCGCCTCATCAGTGCCCATCAGTGCCGCCTCGTCAGTGCTCATCAGTGCTGCCTCATCAGTGCCGCCTCATCAGCGCACATCAGTGAAGGAGAAAAATTACGTATTTGCAACATTTTTTAACAGAAACTAAGAAAAACTTATTTTTTTGTTTGTTTAGCATAAAACAAAAACCCAGCAGTGATTAAATATCATCAACAGAAAGTTCTGTCTGTCTCCAAAAAATGATAAAAATGTAGTTTGGGTACAGTGTTGCATGACTGCACAATTGTCATTCAAAGTGTGACAGAGCTAAAAGCTGAAAATTGGCCTGGTTAGTAAGGGGGTGAAAGTGCCCGGTATTGAAGTGGTTAAAAGGTATATTAATAATAGTGTGTGATTGTGGGGGGGACATTAGAGTGTAAGCTCCTCCGGCCCAGAGACTGATGTGACTGGCTCAGTGTTCCCTGTACAGCACGATAGAATATACCAGAGCGATAGAATGATAAGTGACTTTAGTGGGACATTAGAGTACAAGATTCTCTGGTGACACTAGCATCATGTTGTTACATCACTGGTCACAATATAGATATTAAGAAATAGTTGCATGATGGGATTATTTTTGTGCTTCCTACAGATGGATCCAGTGACAGAAATCCCCCAGAGAGATGTCCCCGTCCTCTGTATTCCCGGAACTCCACACAGGAACATCAGGAGATCCCTCAGGAGGATCAGGTAGATGCAGGTCTTCTCACATAAAGCGGTGACTCTGCATTGCTGCTCCTTAGGTGATCCATCTACTGTATATGAAAATCTCCCTGAGTCACTGTTCTACAGAAACTATTTATATTAATCCCTGACTAGACCAAGGCCATTGATATATGATTTATGCAGCTTCAAGTCTTCTGACACAATGTTAGTAAATGATAATAGACACATAATTAAAGAGAATCTTCACCCTAGAATTAAAAAATGAAAAGTCAGCAGGTACAAATCCTGTAGCTGCTGACTTTTCATAATAGGACACTCACCTGTCCTGGGATCCAGCGCTGTCCTCACCCAAGCCGGCTGTTTAGCCAACTTTGGGTCCAGGAGCCAGCAGGTTTACACTGCCGCACTACACTTTGTGAATGGTCCTGCAGCTTTCTGGGAACTGTGACGTGTCCCAGACAGCTGCAGGTGATGCGGGAGGGGGGCGATCCAACTGGAAGTGGGTACCTGTCAAAGCTAGATCCCCCCCCCAAAAAAGTGCCAAAACCTAGAGAGGAGGAGGCAGACAAACGGAACCCCTTTTGGGTGAATTCCCACTTTAGGATACAATTAAAGTTTAACCATATTAACATCATTGGGTACAGCAAAAGAATGGCATTTGTTACAAAAAAGTAGCAATTCAGAACCTGACCAATGAGGGACTTCCATGGCCGCACCCACTGCTGCGCCCTGAACCGATGGTCAGATAGCATTTCTCACAGATTCATTAGCAAAGGCCAACTATTTATACAGCAATAGCCTCTTTTATAGTAAGTAATTGAAACATCCCAGATGCCGGTCATCACACGGTTGCTGAATAAATGGGGATTAGAGGTAGATTTCCATTTTTGGAAACATTCCAGTCATTAGTCATCAAACTGTTGCTTAATGGGTATTAGAGGTACATTAACAGATTTGGAATCTGGACAATTTGCTCTTGGTAATCCAATGGATATTAGAGTCATATTACCATTTTTGGGAAAAAATCCAGATGCTGGACATCACACTATTGCAGAATGAATGGGTTTCTTTGTCCATCTAAACTATCAGTTCATATAGCAGCAGGGCTGCCGATAGGGGGGGTACTACAGGGTCTCCTGTAGGGGGCACGGGGCACACAGGGGGGCCCCAGACAGCAGGGGGAACAGTGCGACGGGACAGGAGGGCAATTACAGAAGGATGCACTGTGTCTGTGTCTCTCCCTCCAGAAGCTAAAAGATGGTTTCTCACCCTCTCCCTCCCACCGGCTTTCAGCTGCTGAAGGGAGAGACACAGACACAGTCCATCCTTCTGTAAATGTCCTCCTGTCCTGCCACACAGATCCCCCTACCTGGGCTGCCCACATCTAAATCCCTCGTGTGCCCGGGCCTCCCTCGTCCCCCCACAGCGCCGCCGGCTTCCCTTTCCTGTCAGCTGCTGCGGGCACACAGGCGGATGGAGAGTGGGGGAAGGGGCCGGGAGAAATATCATTTACTGGCCCCTTCCATTTCTGAATTTGACACAGTGAGTGATCGGTACCAATAGCTCCTGTCTCCTGTTCATTCATCGTTAGTGCAACTGAGACTATATAGCAAAGAATTGAAGAATCTGTGTCCTCAATTTCTTTCTCTGTCTTTTTAGAAAATTGTAATTTTTGTAATTCGGGGTGGGGGGGCCTGTAAGGGAGGCTGTATGGGGCCCCATTATTTCTAACGGCAGCTCTGTAGCAGCTGATCTGTGATGTACTACTAATAAAGCTACCAGGCTTTAAATAAACCTACGCTTATTCTTTCTGGTTCTTGCAGAACAAAATATAGTCTGATATAGGTCACCATACCGATAAGCAATGTAGTCTGTACGGAGAATTAGTGGATGTAACAAGATAATATTTAGTGGTCTTATATTTAATAAGATATGTTTTATTGTTTTATGTTATTCAGGATACAGATTTAACCACTGTTAAAGTTGAAGTGAAGGAAGAGGCAGAGGAAGTGTATGCGAGAGGCAATGAGCTGTGTAAGGAGGATTCAATCCCTCCAGAGATCAGCACAGGTGAGAAATATGCGCTAAATCCAGATCTAAACTAAATACAGCGCCATGATCTCCTTGTTAAAGGATCACTAAAGGTATTTTTTTTTTAAATAACAAACATGTTATACTTACCTCCACTGTGCAGCTCGTTTTGCACAGAGTGGCCCCGAACCTGGTCTTCTGGGGTCCCTCGGCGGCTGTCTCGGCTCCCCCCCGCAAGGACTCAACACCTTCATGCGAGCTCCCTTGCATGGTGTTGAGTGCTTGCAGGCACGCTCCCGTGATACAGCCAACGGCCATAGCTGCTCACTGTATCACTTGGCCCCGCCCCCCAGCGTGCCGCGTCATTGGATGTGATTGACAGCAGCGCAAGCCAATGGCTGCGCTGCTTTCAATCCATCCACTGTAACCAATCAACGGCTAGGCTGAGCGGTGAAGAGGATGTCGGGAGCGAGCGCGGGACTTCCGAGGGGTCAGGTAAGTAAAACAGGGGGGCTGGGGGGGGGGGGGCGGTATTGTCGTTTTTTTTGTCACCTTAATTCATAGAGTGCATTAAAGTGAAAAAAACTTTTACCTTTACAACCCCTTTAAGTCACTTCAACAATATCTGATTGGGAATCAGGAAGGAATTTATTTTCCCCTGCTGCAGCAAGTTAGACTTTGCTTTATTGGGGTTTTTGCCTTCCCCTGGATCGACTGTGGTTATAG
This sequence comes from Aquarana catesbeiana, assembly GCF_042186555.1. NCBI lineage: Eukaryota > Metazoa > Chordata > Amphibia > Anura > Ranidae > Aquarana > Aquarana catesbeiana. The sequence goes on from NC_133331.1 coordinate 269,616,340, forward strand.
AATTGTGTATATTGAGGTTTTCTGTTATTTTTTTTCTATTGGTTGAACTACTAGATTGATATGTGTCTTTTTTCAATTTAAAGTGGAGGGCCACCCTGAAAAAAAAATTGAACCAAAAATCCTAAAAAAATTTAAAAAAAAACATTTGAAAAAAAAAAATTTTAAACTTACCTGAACCCTTGTTGCTAGGCAGTCTTCCTAATCTTCCTCTTCCTATTCTGCGGTGTGTTCTGCTCCTAGCTGAGCGGCCCCGTTGCCTTCTGGGAACTGTGTGTGTTCTCAGAAAACCACGGGGCCATTCACAGATCGCCGCGCCGTGCCACTCGCGCGTAGTAGGAAACTGGCAGTGAAGCCGCAAGGCTCCACTGCCTGTTTCCCTTACTTAGAATGGCGGTGCCGCGACCCGAGAGCCGAGGGACGGGTCGGCCTCTGGACACCCAGGACAGGTAAGTACTTATTTAAAGTCAGCAGCTACAGTGTTTGTAAAAAATTATAGTGGCCGGAATTCCGCTTTAACTATACAACAATCTCTTCTTCTCCCCCCTCCTCTGTCAGTAGACAGTAATGGGGAGACAGTATGTGCCCAGTGGGGGAGTCAGGAGACATCAGCCTCTATTAGACTCCGGCTCTCCTCCTCACATCATGTCATTGTGTGTTACCAGCCAAGAGACGTGACCAGTCTCCCCCCACACACACTCTCTGGGGTCTCTCATACATCTCAGTACAGGGGGCTTCACTCTCATCTTTATTCACAGACCCCGGAGACACCAGAAAGACTGAGAGAGACATCAAAGCTGAGGATGAAGGACATGTTAGGATTAAACTGGAAGTTCCACAAAAGATCAGCACAGGTGAGGAATAAACACTAAATCCAGAGAAGAGTCCCAGATTCTCCTTGTTCAGTCACTACAACAATCTCTTCTTCTCCCCCCTCCTCTGTCAGTAGACAGTAATGAGGAGACCTGCGTTGTTGGACCTTTTCTATTTAGCTGGGCAGGGTCTGTTATTGTATTAGGTCAAACGTATGTGGACACTCATTTCTTTGAAACAGACAGAGCTTTCTTTTCGTGGTTTATAATCACCACTGGGGTTTTTATTTAAAAAAAAAAAGTTTTTCTCAGTTTCTGTTATAAAATTTAGCAAATAAGTAATCTCTCTTCTTCACTGATAAAGCTGCACTGATGTGCATTGATGAGGCTGAACTGATGAGGCTGCACTAATGAGGCTGCACTGATGGACACTGATAAAGCTGCACTAATGAGGTGGCACTGATGAGGCTGCACTAATGAGGTGGCACTGATGAGGATGCACTGATGGAGTTGCACTGATGGGCACTAAGAAGTTGCACTGAGAGGGCTGCACTGATTATCAATGTAAACAATGTACTCACTGTGGCCTCAAACATCGCCTCTCCTTTCCTCACATGCTGTCTCTGTGTGAGGAAAGGGGAGCTGATAACCGGCAAGTCTGTTTACATTGTGACAGCTGTGTTTGGACACAGCTGATCACATAGTAAAGGGCCCCTGTGATTGGCCCTTTACCATGAACTGTGATCCGCTGTGTCCAAGGCACACATCGGTCACAGAGTGGGCCCAATGTGTGCCCTATGGGGCACGCAGGAGGCACGCAGCTGGAAGGACGTCCAGGGACATCCTCCGAGAACTGGAGAGTCCTTCTGTAGCCATATATCAGCTATAATGCAGTAGAGAAGTGATTAAAACCTGGCAGTAAAAGTTTGGGGAAGGTCCTTTACTGTTCAAGCACCATCCATTCTCTCCAGCAACAGCACCTGACCTCAAGAATTCACTTTTATCTGAATGGGATAAAATCCCCTTGGACTCCAAAATCTTCCCATGCCAGTGAAGGCTGTTTTTGCAGAGGGAGGGGAAAGGGGCAGCTCCATATTAATGCACAAAGATTTGGAATGTTCAACAAGCTGATGTAAGTGTGATGGTCAGGTGTCCACAAAATTTTGACCATTTTGTTTGTTTACACCAAGAGATAAGTTAGTATTTTTGAGATAATACCTGGAACTGATTCATTGTCCCGATTACCCTGTGTTTTTTTTTGCTAGATGCACAATCTATTAGGAGAAAATCTTTTGATGTTGGAATAAAAAACAATGACATCACTTCAGATTCTTCAGAAGATGACTCCATCACATTAAACATTTCTTCACAAATCCCTATTGCAGACCTTTCAAATGTTTCCCCTACACACGGAGGTTGTTTTCTTGATCCTGCAAACCCTGTCATCACCCAACATCTACCAAGCAATCGTCCCAGGAAATTCCCATGTTCCGAATGTGGGAAATGTTTTACAGAGAGAGGAAAACTAATTGTGCACCAGAGATCGCACACAGGAGAGAAGCCATTTTCATGCTCAGAATGTGGAAAGTGTTTTGCTGAGAAAGGAATGCTTGTTAGACATGGAAGGATCCACACAGGGGAGAAGCCATATTCATGTTCGGAGTGCAGGAAGTGTTTTGCAGAGAAGGGCCCTTTAATCCGGCATCAAAAATATCACACGGGGGAAAAGCTGCATTCTTGCTCTGAGTGCGGGAAATGTTTTGCGTTGAAATCGACCCTGGTTTATCACCAGCGGACCCACACAGGAGAAAAGCCTTTTTCCTGTACCGTGTGCGGAAGGTGCTTCGTCCGTAAGCATGATGTCATTAGCCATCAGAGGACTCACACAGGGCAGAAACCCCACTCTTGTTCGGTGTGTGGAAGATGTTTTGCGTTAAAATCGACCCTCCTGTATCATGAGCGAACGCATTCAGGGGAGAAGCCATTTTCCTGCTCAATATGTGGTAGATGCTTTATACGGAGGCAGGAAGTCATCATCCATGAAAGAACTCACAAAGGACAGAAACCATTTTCCTGTCCTGACTGTGGAAAATGCTTTACGACCAAAAAATATCTTGTTAAACATCAGCGCACCCACACAGACCAAAAACCATATTCTTGTGACGAGTGCGGCAAGCGATTCGCAGAGGCGTCAAAGTTCCTGAAGCATGAGAAAACTCACAGGATAAAAAGGGCATTTCTGTGTTCCCACTGTGGTAGAAGCTTTCCAGATAAAGCCCGTTTGGATCAGCACGAAATAACGCACACGGGCGAGAAGCCATATTCCTGTTTGGAATGCGGCAAATCTTTTTCCTACAGGGCCTTTCTTGTCCGGCATCAGAGAAGGCACTCGGGAGAAAAGCCGTATTCGTGTCTCAAATGTGGCAAACGTGTCACGACAAAGTATTCTCTTATTAAACATCAGCGCACGCACACGAACCAGAAGCCTTACTCTTGTTCTGAGTGCGGGAAGTTTTTTTCTCAGGTGTCAAAAGTCATTAAACATGAGAAAACTCACAGGGGGGGCGAGTGTGATAGGAGCTCTCCCGATAAAGCCAGTCTAGACGAGCCGGAACTAACAGACACGGCCGAAAAGCCACATTCATGTTTGGAGTGTGGTAAATCCTTCACCTATAAGGCATTTCTTGTCCGGCATCAGAGAACGCACACGGGGGAAAAGCCCTATTCATGCTCTGTATGCGGGAAATGCTTTGCCCAAAAATCAAACCTCGCTGTGCATGAAAGGACTCACACAGGGGTGAAGCCATTCTTATGTCCACAGTGTGGAGAATGTTTTCTGAGAAAGTCAAGACTTATCGCTCATCAGCATTTGCATATAGACAAGCCTGCTGGCCTTCCAGTCATCAATCCATGATACTCAGAGATTCAAATGTATGCATGGCGAAGGACATGCTGGGCAATGTTGTACAAATGGAATCCTCTTCGGCACTAAAGAAGCTGCTGTAGAGGGTTAGCTTTAGAGCCCAGGACAAGAACTTCTGAAAGGGAAGCTGACATGGCTTGAGCTACACTCCTTTTTACCCACACAAATGCCAATGCCTTGGCAATGCACATCACACACGTGTACAAAAATCAGCTCTTTCATTGTCGGATTTACAATGCTAATGCAGGCTAATAAAGATATTTTTCTTTTACAATGTTTTTATTAACCACTTGAGCTTTGAAAGATTTAACCCCCTTCATGACCAGGCCATTGTTAGCGATACGTTACAGTGCGGGAAAAAAGTATTTGATTCCCTGCTGATTTTGTACATTTGGTCACTGACAAAGAAATGATCAGTCAATAATTTTTAATGGTAGGTTTATTTTAGCAGTGAGAGACAGAATAACAACAAAAATATCCATAAATACGCATTTCAAAAAAATTATAAATTGATTTGCATTTTAATGAGTGAAATAAGTATTTGACCCCTTCACAAAACATGACTTAGTACTTGGTGACAATATCACAGAGGTCAGACGTTTCTTGTAGTTGGTCACCAGGTTTGCACACATCTCAGGAGGGATTTTGTCCCAATGCTCTTTGCAGATCCTCTCCAAGTCATTAAGGTTTCGAGGCTGACATTTAGTAACTCGAACCTTCAGCTCCCTCCACATAGTTTCTATAGGATTAAGGTCTGGAGCCTGGCTAGGCCATTCCAGGACATTAATGTGCTTCTTCTTAAGCCATTCCTTTGGCCGTGTGTTTTGGATCATTGTCATGCTGGAATACCCATCCACGACCCATTTTCAAGGCCCTGGCTGAGGGAAGAAGGTTCTCACCCAAGATTTGACAGTACATGGCCCCGTTCATTGTCCCTTTATTGAGGTGAAGTTGTCCTGTCCCCTTAGCAGAAAAACACCCCCAAAGCATAATGTTTCCACCTCCATGTTTGACGGTGGGGATGGTGTTCTTGGGGTCATAGGCAGCATTCCTCCTCCTTCAAACACGGTGAGTTGAGGCCAAAGAGCTTTATTTTGGTCTCATCTGACCACAACACTTTCACCCAGTTCTCCTCTGAATCATTAAGATGTTTATTAGCAAACTTCAGACAGGCCTGTACATGTGCTTTTTTGAGGTGGGGGATTTCAGTCCTTTGCGGCGTAGTGTGTTACCAATTGTTTTCTTGGTGACTATGGTCCCAGCTGCCTTGAGATCATTGGCAAGATTCTCTCGTGTAGTTCTGGGCTGACTCCTCACCGTTCTCATGATCACTGAAACTCCACAAGGTGAGATCTTGCATAGAGCCCCAGACCGAGAGAGATTGACAGTTACTGTATTTTGTTTCTTCCATTTGTGAATAATCGCACCAACTGTTGTCACCCTCTCACCAAGCTGCTTAGTGATGCTCTTGTAGCCCATTCCAGCCTTGTGTAGGTCTACAATCTTGTCCCTGACATCCTTGGACAGCTCTTTGGTCTTGGCCATGGTGGAGAGATTGGAATCTGATTCATTTATGGCTTCTGTGGACAGGTGTCTTTTATACAGGTAACAAGCTGAGATTAGGAGCACTCCCTTTAAAGAATGCTCCTAATCTCAGCTCGTTTCCTGTATAGAAGACACCTGGGAGCCAGAAAGTCTTGCTGATTGATAGGGGATCAAATATTTCACTCATTAAAATGCAAATTAATTTATAACATTTTTGAAATGTGTTTTTCTGGATTTTTTTGTTGTTATTCTGTCTCTCACTTAAAATAAACCGACCATTAAAAGTATAGACTGATCATTTCTTTGTTAGTGGGCTTTTTTTCACTCACTGTACTTTAATTGACAACTGCATGGTCAAAAATAAAATTAATGTCTTTTTTCCCACAAATAGAGCTTTCTTTTGGTGGTATTTGATCACCTCTGCATTTTTTTTTTTTTTTTTTTTTTTGCGCTATAAACAAAAAAAAGGCAGACAATTTTGAAAAAAAAACAATATGTTTTACTTTCTGCTATAAATCATATCTAATAAAAAAAATGGAAAAGAAAATTGAATGTATTCATCAATTTAGCGCAATATGTGTTCTGCCACATATTTTTGGGAAGAAAAAAATCCCAATAGGCATATATTGATTGGTTTGCGCAAAAGTTAAAAAAAGCGTCTAAAAAACTATGGGATGTTTTTATTTATTTTTTTTTACTAGTAATGGCGGTGATCAGCAACTTATAGTGGGACTGTGATATTGCAGTGAACATTCTGACACTGACGCCTTTGACACATTTTGGGGACCAGTGACACTAATACAGTGATCAATGGAAAAAAGATTAGTATCCCCCAAGTACTTATTGGGACTTTAAAGGCAACTCACAAAAAATAGCTTGTAAATTTGTATAATACATACAATTTTATTGCATCCATGGATGGATACTTTAAAATGATATGTTTTATACATATTTATAAGCTATTTTGTGTGAGTTATCTTTGACCACCTTAAGACCAGGCCTTTTTTGGAACTTTATCCTTACAAGTTTAAGCCCGGGTTCACACCTATGCGAATTAGAGGTGCGTTTCCGCACCTCTAATTCGCATAGCAGGAGAATGTGACTGGCTCCCTATGGAGCCAGTTCACATATCTCCGGGGCGGCTGCGGTGCGCACTGCACAAAAACGCTGTGCGTCTTTGGCTGCGTTTCAGGGCCGAATTCAGGCATAGAATCGGCCCTGATTCGTCCCTGAAATGGTGAACAGGGACGCACAGCGCTCCTGTGCGATCCGCAGCCCGTTGTGGTGTGAACCCGGGCTAAATCAGTTTTTTTTGCTAGAAAATTACTTAGAACCCCCAAACACTATATATATATAATATATTTTTAGCAGAGACCCTTGGCAATAAAATGGTGATCGTTGCAATATTTTATATGTCACACTGTATTCATGCAGCGGTCTTACAAACGCAATTTTTGGGGAAAAAAATACACTTTTTTAAATTAAAAAACAAAACAAAAAAAACAGCATAGTTAGCCCGATTTTTTTGTATAATGTGAAAGAAGATATTACGCTGAGTACATAGATACCTAACATGCCAAGCTTTAAAATTGTGTAAGCTCATGGAATGGCAACAAACTACGGTACTTAAAAATCTCTATAGGCGACACATTCAATTTTTTTTACAGGTTACCTGTTATAGAGTTACAGAGGAGGTCTAGTGCTAAAAGTATTGCTCTTGCTCTAATGATCATAGCGATACCTCACATGTGTGGTTTGAACACCGTTTACATATGTGGGCGCAACTAACGTATGCGTTCGCTTCTGCGCGCGAGCTCGGAGGAATGGGGCGCTTTCAATTTTTTTTTAATTATTATTTATTTAACTATTTATTTTTACACTGTCCCTTTAATTTATTTTTTTGATCACTTTTATTCCTATTACAATCTCTTTATTGAGAGATCTGGGATCAAAAAGACCTCAGATCTCTCATTTACCTTCAAAAGCGAAAAATAAAATTTTCTATATAACAGAAAAAAAAACAGAAACAGAAAAAAAAATGTGGCCCTTTAGGGCAGTTAGGCAGAAGTAACGTCAGACGTCACTCCAGTCCTCCAAGGGCATAGAGTCGAGTGGGGGCCATCTTGCCCTTACTCGACTTCCTGCCCATCGTTCCAGCAGATCGGATAGTTTCCACCTTTATCATTCTCTCCGGTAAGCGGGGAAAAGAACGGGAAACGGCAGGAGGGGGGAACTCTCCCGCTGCCTCTAAAAGTGATCTTGTGGCAAATGCGCCGCTGAGACCACTTTTATTTTGTAGAAAATCGCCCACAGAAGAAGAGGATACTGGAGTTATGGCAGCTAGCTGCTGACACAACAACAGTATTTAGCATCAAATTTAATTTTAACTTAAATGCACTGTGGGTGGTCGGCAAGTGGTTAAAGTCCCATTAACCGGTTCCCGACCATGTCACGCAGATATAAATTGCCCCTATTATGTATGAATGTGAGTTAGGGACCTTAGATTGTAAGCTCCTTGAGGGTAGGGACTGATGTGAAATGTACAATGTATATGTAAAGCGCTGCGTAAATTGACGGCGCTATATAAGCACCTGAAATAAATAAATAAATAAATAATACTGTGGCACAATGTCTCTCCTAGGCGAAATCCTGTACGAGTACGTCCTACCCTTTTTCGGCCACAAGAGGGCGCACTGCATGGCGGGGGACCAGATACGTGTGGCCGGCTGGCTTGAACGCCGCCGGCCACTCGTGATCGCGTGCACGAGCGCCAGCACAGGGATTTGTGCATGTAGACACACAAATCCCTGTGCTGTCAGAGGAGAGGAGCCATATCGTTTGTTCCTACTAAGTAGGAAAAACGATATGGCTCCTCTCCTAGTCAATCCTATCCCCACACAGTTAGGGAACACACAATTAACCCCTTGATTGCCCCCCTAGTGTTAACACCTTCCTTGTCAGTGACATTTACACAGTAATCAGTGCATTTTTATAGCACCGATTCTGTATAAATGCCAATGGTCCCAAAAAAGTGTCAAAAGTCTCTGATCTGTCCGTCGCAATACCGCTAAAAATCACAGATCACCGCCATTACTAGTAAAAAAAAAAAAAAAATGCCATAAATCTTTCCCATAGTTTGCAGACGCTATAACTTTTGCGAAATAAGAGTTGAATCCGCGCAATGAAAATAGGTACAGGTGGAGTGTGGAACTGCTGCCTCTACAGGTGCGATTTCCACCAAAGTGGAAAATGCTGAAATAGAGAGAAAATTGGGTGTAGGTGCGACGCTGTTCTGGTGACTAATTGGTGATGAACTACTATTGACTAGCAGTGTATTATAATAATGTCTGGGTGGTGTTACAACCTCTTGTGGTTAAAAATAGTAACAATATATAGAGGGACTAATTGTTTGCTAATATTCCGTATGTGATTTGTCTCATATAAATAGCAACTAAACATTTGAATAATACTGATATTTGCAAAAATATATAAAAATTATGTAAAATTTGGACAATATAACATACAATACATAAGTGGACCTGATAATAAAGTGCATAAACAGGAAAGTGCTTAGTGAAAGATGAGGGGGGGTTGCTATTTCACAATTTAATAAAGTGACTTGTGCTCAAAACAATGGACCAGTGTTTGCTGGAAAGACAATATTGCTTTAAAAGTCTTATTGCATGCACAAATGGTTTTGTACTTAAAAAGAATTAAATCCTCTGGTAAAACAATATTGTTAAAGTGGATCTTCTTGTTCCAGTGCTGGCTTGGTGATGGTGCTGCTTATTCGTGCTCCTAATATGCATACACTCACCGAATAGCCTCACCCCTACAGGGGTATTGCGCGATTACAGTATTTGCCACTGTGTAGCAACTCCTGGCAATTCCAGTTCGTGCTTTTAATGTCGTTCTGGACTTCCCTGGATGGATCACACACACAGGGGGGATGTCCCGCTGTGTGTCACGGAGCTAGCTGGGTCTGTGTTCGGCGCGTGGTCTAACAAGGTCCCGCCCCCCCGGTCTAAAGTACCAAGTATATTTAGACATGCAAAATACATAAATTAACTGTAATAAATATTATAGTTCATACAGTATATTAATAAGTGTCCATAGAACATGATTACTGGTGATTTCCACACTGTGTCAGATGATAGTGACACATATAAGATGTTCACTCCACCTTGATGTGCCTTTTCTTTAATTAAAATGCTCCCACTGTGCTCCATACACCATGTGCAATGGCTGCTCACCTTACTTCTAGGTCTAGGTCTATAAAGCCTTTGGTATAGTAACTCCTTAGGAGGTCTTTTCCACCTAAAAACTCCTCTGTTCCATTCTCCCACTTCTCATGGAATTTCTCATATGGTGTAGTCGTGCAAATGGAAAATTATCTCCCATGGTGTAATTTTGCTAAAAAAAAACCTCTCATGTATTAAATAAAAAATGCACTCTTATCTTAAAAGAAACATCCACGCAATAGGCTAAACCGATTGGGGTATCGTATAGACAATCTCGATACACTCACCAACTTCCAATTCTGGCCAAGACCTGGAAGTGACTCCACCGGCATCCTCTGTGTATTGAACATCGACTTGGTAAAAAGTATGAGCTGAAGACCGAGTAGCAACCTGACAAACTTGAGCTATGGAAGTCTAATGACAAAAAGACCCGGTAGTACCAACACCCTTGAGATCATAAACTTGAGAAATAAGATGACAGATTCACATTTCCCAAAGCACAAAGAGGGAATTTGGCTGAGCTTGGTAGTCGCTGACTTCAGGTAACACCTGATAGCATGAACCACATCCAAGGTATAAAGAACCTTGTCCCCTGATGTCTGAGGTTTACTGTAGATCAGAAGGATGGCAACACAACATCCTGGTTGAGATGGAATGAGGAAACCACCATAGATAAAAAAGATGGCTGAGGCCATAGAATCACAATGTCATGGGTGGAGCACCTGGAACAGTTTCTTACAGGAAAGAGAAGCCAATCTTGAAACTCTCTGATCCGAAATAATGGCAGGCAAAAAGATAACCTTTGTAGTCAGAAGAACTAAAGGAAAATACTGGATGGGTTCAAACTGGGATTTCTACAGTACAGAAAGAACCAAGTTGAAGTCAAATGGAGTCTTAACTGATGCAACAATACACTTGACCCATTGTACTTATGGCATCCCCATCAGAGTCCTCCTTTACATCAGGCATCCCCCATCAGAGTCCTCCTTAAGTTCAGCATCCCTATAATCAGAGTCCTCCTTTACATCAGGTGTCACCCCCCCCCCCCCCATACTCACAGTTTCCACCTTCGGACCGGCCAGAAACCGGCAGCGACGGTGCGGGATCCGCCAATCACACACCACAGCAGGGAACAATGCTATATAGGGAGTGTTCAGGGTGCCGTGCCCTGCACTCCCAGGACACTCTAAGAAAGTGCCAATAGAACTTCTTGTTTGCAATCACGTGATTGCAAACACATCATGCTTCCCATAGACCCTGTGTGTCCTGTGCCCCACACACACATTTAAAGGGCCATTTTTATTATTTTTTTCAGTGATTGTTGCACGTCATGCTTCCCATACACCTGTGTTCCCAGCGTCCCGCACACACTTAAGGGCCAGTATTTTTTTTTTTATAAGTAGTTTTTGGGGGCCGCGCCCCCGCGGCCCCTATGGGCGGCCCGCCACTGCTGGGGGTTATGCCTGCAAAGGGATTCCCTGTCTTTTTTTTTCCAGTGTCCAATCACCTGAAGGCAGCAGCATAACCCTGTCATAATAAATATGAAGATACCCTGTGTCCTGGAATGTACAATAAAGTTTATTTTTTTATATATATATATATATATATACACAGTATATATATATTTGCATGGAGTTGAGCTTTAGCGCAGATAATCATTGATTGTCTAGACTCCAAAAGGCAACATTGTTTGGCCCTTGAAAACTACTGAGCAGTCAGAGAATTGAATAGGGCCGTACCAGAAGAAGATCCATCATCCAGCCCCATACAAGTCTATGAGGACTTGCGCAGGTGACACCAATGCCTAAGAGGGATTGAAGGAGGAGAAAATGTTGCAAAGGAGGTAAGAAGCCAGAGTATGGGCTGTCAGTGCAGGTTTGTTCAGGAGGGGAGATTTTTAGGACTTTTTTTTTTTATAAAAAGGTACAGTTGCCTTTGATCTTTTTCCTGATGCTGTTGCAGGAACAGAAGGATGTATGATGTTAGTATAAAAAAGTCAATCTTACTGACAAAAGGCGAGAAAGCCAATTCAAAATCTTTGTTGCAGCCCAAGAAGTCTTAAGAAATTTGGCACCATGAATGGCCAATAGGAAATCACCTTTCACCTACTTTGAAGTACCTTCTCATTTCCTGCCCCTGAATTACCACTCGCTGTTGTTGACACCTCATCGTGTTGGTGCAGAGACTGCAATACTTTTTTCTGCTGTAGTGTAGACAGGCAACCTTTTGGTGAAGCAAAAAAGGGGAGTAATGGCTTCTTTTGTGTGTTTTAAGTTGCCATGCATCTCAGAACTGCCTACTGAATGGTCAGATTCATATGGTTGGTGGCAGGAATCTGCTCCCACTGGTTTCTGTGATGTTTGCTAGACCAACATGGATTGGCATTGTCATCTCAGCATGATCAGTTATGCAGTTGATCACATCAACAAATGTTTGTCTGTGTATATCTGCAGAAGCTGGTTTAAGTGCACTAGGAAGCACCTAGTGACATCATATTATTGTTATTATACAGGATTTATATCTCAAACATCACCCAAAATTTCTTGTAGGCATACCCATTCCCTCCTTACCCAAGAGAGAGTTGCACAGAACCATTCTGTAGTCTTAGCATCTCATGGCACCCGGTAACATCTGGACTCCAACATAATAACACGCTTGTGTGTTATACAATCACCATCACACTGTTGGCTGTATGGAACATAACAGTAGATTGCCACACAGAGCAAGTCATATTCAAAGAATATCCACAATCTGGTGGTCTGGTTTGACACTGCGTTTAGGTGAGGTCACTGTAGTTTATATTATATCTGTAAGTCCAGCCTGACTCAAGGAGAAAATGACTAATCAGATCTAAGGGTCCAGTGTGACACAGAAGCAGGGTGTTTGTTGCAGTAAATATCTAAATCAGGGGGTTCAGTGTCACACTAAGCAAGAACAATGGTTACTGGTGTAAATCTCCAGGATCTGGGAGAATAATCTTTATCTTCAAAGTCTTCATCCAACAGGGCTGTAAATGTCCTACCTCATCAGGACACTAATCTAAACAGGGCTTGTTCAGTATACAGTATGTAGGGGTTTAAACACTAGATAGTGCTGTGCCTTTGGATATGTCTAGTGGCCATCCCCCTTGAGGCAGGAGCTATAGCTAGGTGTCGAAGACTGATTCTCAATGAATGATGAGAACAGACACTACTTGGTTTTATTAATGCTAGTAACTACTGTCTCATCACGATAGAAGACTCCCCTTTTTTGGTAAAACCTTTGTGATGAACTCAAATCAGTATTCGTAGGTGTGTGATGCCACCCAAGAAACATACGACAGTTGTGGAACATACTATCTCCATAACAGGCTAAAGGTCCTAGTTATCCTGGTAGTAGTCCATGTACCATGTAGGCAATGAGCTGTTATTTGCATTACAGGATAAGAACGTTCTTCTTAAAACAGAAAATAATTACACCTTCACTTTCAACACCATTACAAAAACTTGATTCCTTATTTCAAGATAGAGGATGAAATAAATCTTTTACCAAGATGTCAACTTTCAGTTTTAAAGCCCAGGCCTTGTATTTTATGGAACAAGCTCTGGCCTTGGAGGGTAATGGGCTAATACTAACCCTCCCTGTATACCCAACACTAATCCTCTCTGAATCCTCAGCACTTTCTCTTCCTGTAACGCCAACCCTGTTGAGTACCAGGATCCTCTCCTTCAAATGATGACACTGTGGGCTCCAAAAATATCTGCTCTTTCATTTACTGAATGCCCCTGACATCAACTGCACAGTGGCCTTAAAGTTGCGAATAGATTCACTTGGTCCCACCTACTATCCTAAACTGGGGAATCTGTTTTTTTTTAATGTGGTGATGGGTAAATACCGCCTGTTTTTCTATCTTCAATAGAACTCGTTACATAATATAGAGAGGAAAAACAATTGATAAATTCTCATTCCTTTAAAAATAAATATTAAAAACCTAAGCAGACTATTGGCAACCAGAGGTATAAAGGTTTGCAAAATGATGCACCTACACTCAAACTCTATTAAAGCCCAACTCAGAGCCTGGTGTCCTTCCCCTTGACCCACCCGCAGATACTTTCTGCTATAAAACATATCCAATAAAAAAAATAAAAAAATTTAATTTCTTCATAAATTTAAACCAATATATATTTTGCTACATATTTTTGGTAAAAAAAAAAACATCCCAGTAAGCGTGTATTGATTGGTTTACACAAACGTTATAATGTCTCCAAACTATGGTATATATACTGGAATTTTTATTTATTTTATGCTAGTAATGCGACTAATCGCGGACTGTGACAGTATGGTGAGCAGGTCGACACTTTGTGGGAACCAGTGACGCAAATACAGTGATCAGTGCTAAATATATGCACTGTCACTGTACTGACACTGGCTGGGAAGAGGTTAAACATCTAGGGTGATCAAAAGGTTACATGTGCGCGTAACCAGTGTTTGTTTGTACTGGGAGCTGCATTTACTAAGGCAGGGGTCTCAAACTGGCGGCCCTCCAGCTGTTGCGAAACAACAAGTCCCATGAGGCATTGCAAGGCTGACAGTTACAAGCATGACTCCCCACAGCCAGAGGCATGAGGGGGCTTGTAGTTTTGCAAAAGCTGGAGGGCTGCCAGTTTGAGAGCCCTGTACTAAGAAATGTAACGGTTTTTATTCCCTGCTTTGCAGGGAACCAAAATCCGACACATCCTCACTGACATGTCAAAGCTCTGTTCTGTCTTCCTCCTTGCCGATCTGTGGGTGCCGGTGGTCATCCATTGGCCAGCGCCTGCAGATCGGCTTGTGTTGTGACTAATCACAGCACAGCCGGCGCGCCCCCTAGCAGAATCACGTATATAATACCCAATTCTGCGCAGCCGGCCTGCACTGTAGCAGTGAAAGCAAGTGGTTACTAGGAGTAGGTTTGAAATAACAGAAATTCAATGTGGAATGAATATTTCAATTTTAATTTTGACCAATTTTGATGTACATTAAGAGAAGTATGTGTTTGTTTTTTTGCAGATTCATACTTACCTAAATGGATGAAGTATCAGTCCGATGCTGCATCTGTCCCCCGCCGGCTCTAACACTGAGAACCGAGCGATCAAACACCACAGATGGCTCGGTTCTCAGGGCTCCCTGAGCAGAGAGCTGGTGACTGGTGACAGTCAGTCACAGTTCTCTCCTCCTCCACGTGTTCACTGGAGCGCTGGGCTGTGGAGGGGGTGGGAGCGGCTGGCTCAGGCTCTCAGTAATTGGCCGAGAGCCTGAGCCGAGTGTCAGTCCAGGCATGTGAGCGGATCCTGACTTCACTGTGAAGCACGCTGTCTCCTGAAAACAGGTCACAGGAGTGCAGAATGAACTGCACTCCTGTGATCCACAGAAGTACAGCCAAACAAGCTTTAGCTGTACTTCTCCTTTAATGTAAATAGAAAAAAGAAAAAAAAAATCAATATACTACTATTTTTCCAGAGAACGTTGATTAGGTGACGTCACAGATTTACTTATCCTCTTCTACCCTTTTCCTAAATATTGCAGAAAGCACTAGGTTCTCTGCAGCATTCTCCTGTGAGCCCAGGGTGGGGGCGGGGCCTTAACACCCTTAGCTTGCAGGTAGAAGATTGAATGACACTGGGCATCATTCAGCCCAAATGATGAACAGTGCTGGATCCTTCCACTGGCAAATTTGTGGGAGGGACAGCACCGGAGAAGAGTTTTGTATAACACTGGAGCAGATTTTCTTTTTTTATTTCCAACACTTACCAAGGATTAAAATTATTAATATTTTGTCCACACTGGATTTGCGTTTTAATACAAATTTACAGTACACTTAGAAATTGTAGACACATAATTTATTCAGTTTACTAAATAGTTTATTATCCTTTAAATTTTTTAAAGCCCAATGCATCACAGAGCTTTGTACATCAACATGATGGGCATCGTGTTGCAACTTCGTAAATCCTGCTTTACCAAGTAGAGGAAGAATGATTATGTTAGGGGAAGAACTGCTGGGGGTGATGTTGGGCATACCAGGCAACAGGTTAAACTCCACATTAATAAACATGGGTTCTGGAGCGGGATGTCCAACAAGCTCATAATTTGGCAAGGGTGTACATAAAACTCTTTATTACCCAAAGGAACAAAGAATGACATCCGTCAGTAAAGAGCAAATCCATTTCCAAACGGTCACGTAGGGCAAAGGAACACGTTCACCGTTATGTTCTGCTTACGCTCTCTTTCCTTCTGATGCTGCTCAATTTGACTTCTGCTATAGGGCTCTGAGCAGTCAATCACCAGACCCCGCGGTGTCACGTGAGGCAGGGAGAGACTTGAAGAGGAGGCTCATGGGACTGGAACTAGAGCTGTGCAGAGGTCAATAGGAAGGGCATGCATAGGGCACAGATAAGTGATTCTCGGGGGAAACGGTGGAAGTTTCAAAAGTGGAAGACATCAGTGGAAGGGCAGGGAGGTCAGTATCATCAACATTCTCCTCCATAATTTACTGCGGTGAAGGAAAACATTGCCCTCTGGCTGATTGCGTATCTACAAGTGTTCAACTACAACTTAAATGACCTATCAATAGATTTACAATATTTTATTAATGCAAAGGTACCAGTAACCCTAAAAATCTATTTTGCTAATTTTTTGAGCCTTGCTGTGTCAGTCATGTAGTTTTCACTACGTAGGTACGTCTTGCGGCTCTCAAAAACACTTATTGTGGCCATTCACTCAATTTTCCAACAGTCTACGCATGTGAAAAGACCAGAGTGTAAGAAAAGAACAAATGCGCTATCAGAATGGTTGAAAGTTTATACATTTCCATACACTGATGGTGTACTAAGGAGGAGTCCAACTGTTTACTGAACTGTGCATAGAGATAGAGGGAAGACACCAGCAGACGTTGTTAAAAGTGAAACTCAGGACAAATCAAATACAGTTGAAATATATACAGCACTATGCAAAAGTTTTAGGCAGGTGTGAAAAAATGCTGTAAATGAAGTTTCAGAAATAGAAGTGGTAATAGTTTATTTTTATCAATTAACCAAAATGGAAAGTAAATGAAATGAAGAGAAATCCAAATCCAATCAATAGGTACACTTGCACACAGTTTTTGAAGGAACTCGGCAGGTAGGTTGTTCCAAACATCTTGGAGAACCAATCACAGATCTTCTATGGATGTCAGCTGCTTCAAATCCTTCTGTCTCTTCATGTAATCCCAGACAGACTCCATGAGGTTGAGATTAGGGCTCTATGGGGGTCAAACCATCACTTACAAGACTCATTCTTTTTTACACTGAAGATAGTTCTTAAAGAAGAGTTCCACCCAGGGGTCCATTAAAAAAAATAAATAAATAAAAGTCAGCAGCTACAAATACTGCAGCTGCTGACTTTTAATTGGACACTTACCTGTCCCTGGGTCCAGCCATGCGGGGGATCGAAGCCCCCCTCGTCCCCCCCCCTCCGCTCGTCGGCGCCGGCATTTCAACTGTGGGCGCCGGGCTGTGGCTTCACAGCCTGGCACCCACTGCGCATGCGCGAGCGGCGCTGCGCGCCATGATTGGCCGCTCAATCACCTGGGACCTGTAATGGGTCCCAGATGATTGACAGGAGGGAGGGAGCAGAGCCGAGCCCTTCCTGTGCCGAGGGGGAAGTGATGTCACCAGCCCAGGCAAAGGAAGAGGCAGACTACCAGGGACCACCTAGCAACAGGCATTTAGAGGTAAGTAAAAAAAAAAAATATCCAAATGTTTTTTTTTTTTTTTTTTTTTTTTTAGAATTTTTCAGGTATTTTTGTTTTTTTGGGTGGAACCCCACTTTAAATACATTGGCTGTATGTTTGGGTTGGTTGTCCTGCTGCAGAATACATTTGGGGCCAATTACACTCCACCCTGCTGGTATGGCATGATGTATAAGCATCTGCCTGTATTTCTCAGCATTGAGGACACCATTGATCCTGACCAAATCTCCAACTCCATTTGCAGAAAAACTGCCCCAAACTTGCAAGGAACCTCCACCATGCTTGCAGACACTCATTATTGTACCGCTCAACAGCCCTTCGCCAACAATCTTCCTCCTCTTACAGCCAAATATTTCACATTTTGACTCATCAATCCAGAGCACCTGCTGCCATTTTCTGCAAATCATTTATGCATGAAAACATGGAAACTGTCCTATGTTTTTGTGCATACTTGAGTCACTTAGCCTTGTTTCCACGTCGGAGGTATGGCCATTTGGCTGCAGTTCTTCCATGAAGACCACTTCTGGCCAGATTTATCCGGATAGTAGATGAGTGTACCTGAGTCCCACTGGTTTACACCAGTTCTGTGCTGATGGCACTGCTGGACATCTTCCGAAGTCGAATGGAAGAAGGCATTATGTGTCCTTCATCTGCTGCATTAAAAGGAGTTGTAAACCTTCAAGGTTTTTCACCTTAATGCATTGTATGCATTAAGGTGAAAAAAACCTTTTGTGCTGCAGCACCCCCCTTTTTCTTACCTGAGCCCCATCGTTCCAGCGAGGGGGACGAGCACAGCAGCTTCAGCCGCTGTTTCAGGTCCTCATTGGATAGATTGAAAGCAGCAGGAGCCATTGGCTCCCGCTGCTGTCAATCAAATACAGTGACATGGGAGCCAGGAGGCGGGGCCGAGTCCTGTGCTGTCTGTGTCAATAGATGCAGCAGCAGGACTCGGGAGCGTGCCTGCACGAGTGCCCCCATGGAAAGCGGCTCTACGTGGGAGCACTTGAGAAGAGGAGGAGCCAGGAGCGCCGCGGGGGGACCCCAGAAAAGGAGGATCTGGGCCACTCTGTGCAAAACCCTTGCACAGAGGAGGCAAGTATGACAAGTTTGCTATTTAAAAAAACAAGGCTTTACAATCACTTTAAGTTTCCTTGACCGACCACTGTGTCTATGGTCCTCAACATTGCCCATTTCTTTGTGCTTCTTTAAAAGAGCTTGAACAGCACATCTTGAAACTTCAGTTTGCTTTGAAATCTCTGCTTGGGAGAGACCTTGCCGTTGCAGTGTTACTACCTTGTGTCTTGTTGCTGTGCCAAGTCTTGCCATGGTATATGACCTGTGACATGAAACGGTCTTCCACAACCTCACCTTAGTAGCAGAGTTTGGCTGTTCCTTACCCAATTTTAAGCCTCCTACACAGCTGTTTTTGTTTTAGGTAATGACCGTGTTTCAAACTACATAAGAAATTGATGATCATTAGCACCTGCTTGGTATAATTGATTAATCATACACCTGACTCCTACAAAATCTTCGACTTTGTGCAAGTGTAAGAATTGTTGGTTTGAAGCCAAAGGGTAGTCACACCAAATATTGATTTGATTTAGATTTTTCTTCCGTTTGCTCACTTAGCATTTTGTAAATGGATTAAACTCAACAATTAGCATATATATTTTAGACATTACTCTTACTTTACAGCATTTCTTTACACCTGCCAAAAACCTTTGCACAGTACCATATATGTTCACTGTTTCACCTGCAAAAGGATTTGCAATTGCACACATTCCCCACTGCACACACCAAGCTTGATGCACTAAAAATCAGACCTGCGCCTTTTTTTTTTTTTTTTTCAACGCACTGCACTAATGCTTGTCATGCTCCTGGCTACAAGAATATAGCTCAGACTATCTGACTGACATTTTAAGAATAACTTCTCTTTATACACTAAAACCCCATACACACTATAAGATTTTCTGCAGATTTGCCAAAACCATATAATATGAGGTCAAACCTTAAAGCGGAAGTAAACCCATCCATAAAACAGTTACATTTCCGGAACGTGCCGGAAATGTAACACTCCCATTGGTTGTGCTCTGAACCAAACTGTCAAACCATCCAATGGCTGGTGTCATAACTGATCACGTGCAGCATCATGGCAGTTGTGGATTAAACAGAGGCAAAGATGGCAGCTTCCTTGGCGGGTTTACTTACACTTTTTCAATTTGTATGCAATCAGGTAAGCCCTTGCACATGGTTTTGGTAAATCTGAAGACAAAAATCTGCAGAAAATCTAATAGTGCGTATGGGGCTTTAGATACGTTCAGAGTCGCATTTTATGGCAATGGAGTGCTACTATCGCTAGAGGTAGGTATTGACAAAAAAAACCCCCAAAAAATAAAAGGCTGTATTTGTCTGAGCTAATCGCGTGCCACATCTACCGGGAAACCTCTTCCCATTGGACATTTTCCAGGTCTATTGGAGCAAGCCCATCTGTTATCTTTCTGTCCCAAAGCTATTATAAATTAAATATTGCTTCTCTGCTGCGTGCATTTTCTGGTGCTGGGCGAGATGCGATTTCTGCGCAAAGCATTTTCCACACTCGGGACACGAGACCGGCATCACGCCCCGATGTTTCCTAATGTGATAAAAGTGGGATGACCGCCACTGGAAACACTTCCCGCATTCGGAGCACCGATACTTTTTCTCGCCAGTGTGCATGCGCTGGTGCTCGACAAGGACTGATTTCCGCAGAAAACACTTTCCGCATTCGGAGCAGGAGAAGAGTTTTTCCTTGGAGTGCAACCTCT
Organism: Aquarana catesbeiana; assembly: GCF_042186555.1. Taxonomy (NCBI): domain Eukaryota; kingdom Metazoa; phylum Chordata; class Amphibia; order Anura; family Ranidae; genus Aquarana; species Aquarana catesbeiana. The sequence goes on from NC_133331.1 coordinate 269,636,406, forward strand.
GGTGTCTAAGCAGGTTTGACTTCTTTGAAAATGCCTTCCTACACATGGGGCATGCGTGCGGCTTCGACTGCGAGTGGTTCTTCTGGTGCTTCAGGAGGCTGGACTCCTCGAAAAAAGATTTCCCACACTGCAAACATGAAAACTCCTTCTTGACGGTGAGCAGTTTGTCCTGGCTCAAGGCAGCAGGTTTTGGGTTATTGTCATCATAGCATGGAGAAACTGGACACCGATCCTCTACTTTGTATGTCCTCTGAGGTGGCATTGGGTTTGCTCCTTCACTTGGGTATGTCCTCTGAGCTGGCAATGGGTTTGCACCCTCTCTAAGGGGTTCGTGTTCCTCTACTTGGTACATCCTCTGGTGTGACACCGGGTTTGTTCCCTCACTTGGAAAAGTTCTCTGAGCTGGCAATTGGTTTGCATCCTTACTGAGGGGTTGTTGTCCCTCTACTTTGTATGTCCTCTGGTGTGGCACTGGGTTTGCTCCCTCACTGAAGTACATCCTATGAGGTGGCACCGGGTTAGCTCGCTCACTGAAGTACGTCCTCTGAGGTAGCAATGGATTTGTTTCTTCACTGAGGGGTCGGTGTCCCTCTACTTTGTATGTCCTCTGGGCTGGCAACAGTTTTGCTCCTTCACTGAGGTCCATCCCCTGAGGTGGCAACATCTTTGCTTCCTCACTGAGGGGTCGGTGTCCTTCTACTTTGTACATCCTCTGGCGTGGCACTAGATTTGACAACTTACTGGGGTACATCCTGCGGGGTGACACACAGTTTGATCTTTCACTGAGCAGTTCGCCATGCTTGAGTGTTTCATCTTCTATATGGGCTGTAAAATTATTGTACGTCCTCTGTGGTGCCACCGGGTTTGCGTCCTCAGTGAGGTATGTCTTCTTTGGTGGCATTGGGTTTGGTCCCTCATTGAGCGGTTCGGCACGTGCAGGGCTAAGGAGTTGCTCGTTCCCTATATGGACTGAGGTAGTCGGATCTGGCATAGCTGTGAAGGAGCCAACATGGGCAACGGGAACAGATGACAGATATAAACATGGAAGGACGGGATTAGGCTTAGGTAAAATGGGGACAACTCTCTGAGGATCTGCTGTGAGGTTACCACCTCGCCGTCTCCCTCTGTTACTTCTGTTGTATCGTCCATCTGAAACAAACACAAGAGAAGGATGGATTAAATATTAAACTTTTTTTATGCATAGCTTCAAAAAATAAACCCCAGATGAAGCCAAGAATGATTTTGTCAGTTTTTATTTGTCATAAACAGAAAGCATGAAACAGGTTCCTTGGCTACCTGCCTTGGCATGTTTGCACATGTGGATGAGCCAGCTACATATAGTTACATAGTAGGTGAGGTTGAAAAAAAAGACACAAGTCCATCAAGTCCAACCTATGTGTGTGATTATGTGTCAGTATTACATTACATATCCCTGTATGTTGCGGTCATTCAGGTGATTATCTAATAGTTTCTTGAAGCTATCAATGCTCCCCGCTGAGACCACCGCCTGTGGAAGGGAATTCCACATCCTTGCCGCTCTTACAGTAAAGAACCCTCTACGTAGTTTAAGGTTAAACCTCTTTTCTTCTAATTGTAATGAGTGGCCACGAGTCTTATTAAACTCTCTTCTGCGAAAAAGTTTTATCCCTATTGTGGGGTCACCAGTACAGTATTTGTAAATTGAAATCATATCCCCTCTCAAGCGTCTCTTCTCCAGAGAGAATAAGTTTAGTGCTCGCAACCTTTCCTCATAACTAAGATCCTCCAGACCCTTTATTAGCTTTGTTGCCCTTCTTTGTACTCGCTCCATTTCCAGTACATCCCTCCTGAGGACTGGTGCCCAGAACTGGACAGCATACTCCAGGTGCGGCCAGACCAGAGTCTTGTAGAGCGGGAGAATTATCGTTTTATCTCTGGAGTTGATCCCCCTTTTAATGCATGCCAATATTCTGTTTGCTTTATTAGCAGCAGCTTGGCATTGCATGCCATTGCTGAGCCTATCATCTACTAGGACCCCCAGGTCCTTTTCCATCCTAGATTCCCCCAGAGGTTCTCCCCCCAGTGTATAGATTGCATTCATATTTTTGCCACCCAAATGCATTATTTTACATTTTTCTACACTGAACCTCATTTGCCATGTAGTCGCCCACCCCATTAATTTGTTCAGGTCTTTTTGCAAGATTTCCACATCCTGCGGAGAAGTTATTGCCCTGCTTAGCTTAGTATCGTCTGCAAATACAGAGATAAAAAACTATAATCCTCCCCTTCATTGTAAATCACATTGCCAAAGCTAAGCATAGGTCCAGCTGTGAATACACCCACCTTTGTGTCTTCTCTGATGGTAAAACAATGTTGATCTCCACTGGAAACACTTGCCACACTCAGAACACGAATAGGTTTTTTCCCCTTTGTGCATGCGCTCGTGTTCCACAAAGCTGGACTTTCGCAAAAAACACTTCCCGCACTCCAAGCACGAGTATGACTTCCCGTCCGTGTGCATCCTCTGGTGTCTGGCCAGGTTTGCTTTCTTACCAAAGGTTTTCCCACACTCAGAGCAGGAGTATGGCTTCTCCTGGGAGTGGGCCCCGTGGTGTGACATTAGTTTAGCAGTGTCCAGAAAATGCTCGCCAGACTCTGAACACGAGAGCATTTCACGTGTGTGATCTGTAGGATAGGTGACCAACTGGGAGTGATCAGGGAAGCTCCCCCCATTGATGGAGGGATCAGACAGCAGGTGTGTACCATGAAGAAGTGGATGGAGATTTGGAGCAATGGGGTTTTCTCCCATAGGGCTAGCTGTGGTATTATCATCATCTCCTAGGATAACGGGTAGGCTCTCTGTATGGTAACTTTTGTATCTTCCATCTAGAAGTAAGAGATGGAGGGGAATAAAGGTAAAAGCAGAAGCAAAGGATCCAGAATAAAGACCATATTTAGTCAAGAACACAAAAGTGTGTAATTATCCTGTATAATATTATATCTAAGCGTCGTCATAATTTGGGAGATTCAGCCTCCAGCTCAGCAAGATAAAACTCCCACTACACCCAATGGTCTCTTTCCTACCCATAGTACACCCAACTCATTTCTCAGAATTCACAGCAGCAGTGAGATGACCCCCTCCAGCACACAGGACTATCCTTCCTTATTCCTGTATAAAAAAAGAGAAGAGCACTGGAGGCTTCCGGCACCCATGTGGCTTTACACCTTAACTAAGAATACCTTCATCTGCCTGCTCTTCCCCTCAATGTTCAATTCCGCACCTTCCCAACTGTCCTGTATTATCCCACAGTTTAAACTTCTTTGGTCATAGGTTTTACACGGCAGGGGGGGTCATAGCATTCTTTCCCCACCATCTTCCCCAAATATCAGGTCCACAGTCATACCCTCCACATACTGCCCACCATCATACCCTCCACTGTCCCCTCCTGAATATACGGTGCGCTGTCATAACCTCTGCACTTCTCTTGAAGATACTGCCCATCGTCATACCTTTCACTCTCCTCTCCTGAAGATACTGCCCACCGTCATACCTTCCACTCTCCTCTCCTGAACATACTGCCCACCGTCATACCTTCCACTCTCCTCTCCTGAACATACTGCCCATCATTATACCTTCCACTCTCCTCTCCTGAAAATACTGACCGTCATACCTTTCACACTCCTCTCCTGAAGATACTGCCCACCGTCATACCTTTTACTCTCCTCTCCTGAAGATACTGCCCACCATCATACCTTCCACTCTCCTCTCCTGAAAATACTGACCACCGTCATACCTTTCACACTCCTCACCTGAAGATACTGCCCACCGTCATACCTTTCACTCTTCTCTCCTGAAGATACTGCCCACCGTCATACCTTTCACTCTCCTCTCCTGAAGATACTGCCCACCATCATACCTTCCACTCTCCTCTCCTGAACATACTGTCCACCGTCATACCTTCCACTATCCGCTCCTGAATATACTGACCGCTGTCATAACCTCTGAACTTCTCATCTGAACATACTGCCCACCCTCATACCTTTCACTCACCTCTCCTAAACATACTGTCCACCATCATACTTTTCACTCTCCTCTCCTGAACATACTGCCCACCGCCATACCCTCCACTTCTGCACATACTGCCCATCGTCATACTCTCCACTCTCCTCTCCAGAACATAATGACCACTGTGATAAATTCTGCACATACTGCCCACTGTCATACCCTCTACTCTGCCCATCTGCATAAACAGCTTGCCCCCAAAACCACTAGGACACTTACTCATGATTCTTTGCACTATCCCTCACTTCACCAATTCTGTAAAGGGAAACACTTTTGCTAGCTAAACTATATTGAGCAAGCACTTTAAACTATTCTACAAAAATAAGGTCACTTGATTCAGTAAATCTGTAGCCTATTCCAAAAGATGCAACTTATGGGATCACTGGAGAGTCTATGGCTGGGATGTAGTCACATGACACACAGAGGTACTATGATGCCAATCAACCTTTGTGAACTGAGAAGGAGTCAGAGAGGTGCTGATGTCACCAGCAGGTTTCTTTTTTCAATGCACAGTCTGAGCCTTGGTGGCACAGAAGATAGCAGAGTCTTTGACATTTTATTACAGCAGCACCCTGCTACATCTCATAGCAACTGTTATCACATGCTAAGTTTCAGTTATGATCCCAAAAATCACAAGAACACCAATAACAGAGGAATAATGGAAAAGATGAGCCATGTTGACTGAGGTGAGGAGTTGCTATAGAGAAATGTATTGACTTATTTTCAGGATATAATGTTTATTACTCACCTATAGTGATCTCTGGAGGAAGTTCCTCCCCCTCCTCACACGGCTCACCACCCATCACATACGGCTCTTCTGTTTCCAAACCTTCAACTTTAACAAGTAGCAGGTTTTCACCCTGGTTGAGGCATAAACAACTCTTAAACCTATAAGATTTAGGAAAATGATAACTATGAAATGCAAATTTACTCTATCCAATGAAATTGAACTTACTTGATAATCATAATCGATATCCTGGCAAAGGTCCACAGAATCCTCCGTGATCTTCTCCTGGTCCTCTACGGAGACCCGGGAATACAGAGGATGGGGGCATCTCTCTGAGGTATTTCTCTTACTGCATCCATCTACAGGAAACACACACACTGAATACGTTGTTTCTATGTTTTTATATCAGAGGATGTGTGTATCTAGGTGGATCCTCAATACTCTTCTCTCCTTTACAAGAGATGAAAGTCTCCTCTTACCCGGTGATGTGAGGGGCGGCCGGTTCTCCATCATGATGTCCTTGTAGAGATCCTTATGTCCCTCTATATACTCCCACTCCTCCATGGAGAAATAGACAGTGACATCCTGACACCTTATAGGAACCTGACACACACAATGATACAGTCACCATCCAGACACATCCCTTGTCTGTTACTGGATAATGTCCCGGAATTCCCGGCACCGCTCACCTCTCCTGTCATCAGCTCAATGATCTTCTGGATAACTTCTAAAATCTTCTTGTCGTTCTCTTTCTCAGGTGTTGAGGAGGGAGGTGATAGCTTCCTGATACACCTCTGGTTCTTGCTCCATCTTACTAATGTTTGGGGACAGTTGCTTGGTGTTGTATGTTGTTTTATCCCTTTCTTTACTGGTTCATAGTCCTGCAACGAAAGAAATGCAACAAATTTTTATGTTGGGGATACGTTCTAATTTATTTGCAGAGCCAACAGTGATTGTTAACAGAGATTTATACTACTAAATAACTTTTAGAGATCTAACGAATGTGATTCATTGAAATTAAAGGGGTTATAAAGGTACATTTAAAAAAACAAAAAAAACCAACAAACATGTCTATACTTACCTACACTTACAATGGAATCACACAGAGCGGGCAGGAACCTTCTCTTTTTGGGTCCCCCATCGGCGCTCCTGGCCTCTCCTATATGGCCAGTGCCCCCATGGGAAGCTGCTTCCCATGGGGGGAACTTGTGCGTATTTGCACCCAAGTCCCTCTGCTGTGTCCATTGACAAAGACAGCAGGACTCGGCCCCACCCGCCGCTTCCTCATCATTGGCTTTGATTGACGGCACTGGAAGCCAATGGCTCCCGGTGCCCCAGCAAAGTCAGCGAGACCTGGAAGTGGGGGGAGAAGAGATCTGCAGATATGCACTGCGTGGATCGAATGAGGTCTCAGGTAAGTAAAGGGGGATGAGGTGGCGATGCTGACACCTCAACATTTTATACCTTAATGCAAGGAATGCATTAAGGTAAAAAACTTTTAGACTTTACAAGACCTTTAAATACTAGCCAAGTCCACCAACAGTCCTAAACTCCCTCACCTCTCTGGTCAGTTCTGCGCTTTCTTAATAGAAATAAGGCTAAAGTCATGTAACCTCCCAGAATCTTCCTCACCTCTCCGGTCAGGTCTGTGTTTTATTAATAGAGATAAGAGTGATGTCATGTGACCTCCCAGAATCCTCCTCACCTCTCTGGTCAGGTCTGTGTTTTATTAATAGAGATAAGAGTGATGTCATGTGACCTCCCAGAATCCTCCTCACCTCTCCGGTCAGTAGGTAGATGATCTCCAGGGTGAGATGTAATATCCTTTCAGTCATGTAACTCCGCTCCATCTCCATCTTGCAACAATTGGATTAATATAGGACCCTTTTTTCATATAAATGGCTTCAGTTGGACCTGAAAAAAATAAATGCAATTTGAAATACCTGATAAGAAGAGAAATTCAAACATCTTTGTACCAGGGTGACCTTTGGCAAAAGAAGAGGAGGGATACAACTAAAGTGATATTACTATTTCAAGAGAAATCATAAGAGGTTGAGCCAGTTTTCTAAAAGTAGGACCTGTACCTCCATCATACTGTCATCTGTCTGCACAAGAGCCCCTAAGCTCCATCCCCAACTTCCTTATACTATCTCTATATCCATAGTCCAAGACTGTATTTTTTTTAGATTCAGGAAAGATGAGGGAAGGGTCAGAATCCTGGCCAGGTTTTCTTTTGAGGTCTGTGTCCCCACTAAGGAGATTTCTCTTTACTTCCTGGCATGGAGACACAACAGACGTAAAAGAAAATCTCTCCAAACTGAGCGTAGACTACTCAGACAGTTCTCACCGCAACAGGTGTCTCTGTTGAGGGGACATTCTTTAGATCAATCAGTGTTAGGCTGTAATTCTACTTTAAAGCTGAATTTTTGGAATTCCATGAATCAGGTTTACACCCACTTTACGTGGTTAAACTTCAGCTTTATAGTGACCTGTCAGCACGGGGGGGTCACTTTTATGTAAATGCATTTGAGATAACTATAATCCATCACCCGGCTTCCCAACCATTTACCGTTCATAGGATATACAGCTCAACAAAAATCTAAAGACGTACCAGCTAAAAGAAGAGGCTGTGTACTCACCTTTTCATCGCCATTCTCATTTATGGAATTGGACGCTGAGCTGATGCTTCGACTACTTGTTCCATGTTGATAACCGGTGAGATGGTTTGAATGCCTGCTCCTCCCCGCAGCATGCAGTGGTTCCTCCCATCAACTCATAAGTCCTTTGGTTATGTATGAATTAGTGGGAGGAACCATTGCACACAGCAGGTATTTAAGCCATCTGATCGTTAGAATACTTCCATGATCGGGGAAGCGGAAACGCTTCAATAACTTAGCTGCTGGGAAGGCGAATACAGAGCCTCTTCTTTTAGCGGTGACTCACAGGCCGTAGCTGTAGGATGAAGAGTCGGGGGCCAGCTCCGGGCCCCGGGGCCTATCCAGATAAATTAGCCGACCTCCAAAATCCTAAAAAAAATAAAGCTAATGCACCTCCGCAACCTGGCACTATGACAGACCGGCCTTGGCTTTGAAGGGTTCCCTTTAACCACTTGCCAACCACCCACCGCAGATGTATTGCGGCAAGGTGGCTCAGCTGCGTGAATCGCCGTACCGGTACGATGATCCGTGCCAGCGGGGGAGTCAATCAGCGGGTCCGGCATTTCCTGCAGAGACAGAATGGGGATTTGCCAAAGTAAACAAGGCAGATCCCCGTTCTGTCAGGGGATGTCACTGAGATCTGTCTTCCTGCTAAGCAAACTGCGTTTCCCCAGACACACAGTCCCCCGTGCAGTTAGAAAACACAAACAGGGAACACATTTAACCCCTTGATCGCCCCTGATGTTAACTGGTTTCCAAAAAAAAAGTGTCAAAAATGTCAGTTAGGTGTCCGATCTGTCCGCCGCAATGTCGCAGTCCCATTAAAAATCACGGATTGCCGCCATTACTAGTAAAAAAAAAATAATAAAAAGTCCATAAAGCTATCCCCTATTCTGTAGAAGCTATAACTTTTGCGCAAACCAATCAATATACGCTTATTGTGTTTTTTTTTAATCAAAAATATGTAGAAGAATACATATTGGCCTAAACTGATGAATACATTTTTATAATAAATATATATATATATATATATATATATATATATATATATATACATACCCCAAAGGTTAACGCTGTGCTAGAAATAAATATGTAATACTAAAAATGAATGAAACGAATAAAAAGCTGCCAGCACCAAAAAAACTTCAATACAAAACTCAAATAAGTGGAAAAAATGTGGGTGCAGCGCTTTGTGCAAATTATATTCCCAATACCTTGAAAAAGAAAAAAAGGTAAAATTCAGATAATGGTGAAAAAAGTCTGAAAAAAAAAAAAAAACTAAAGTAGAATTTCAAAACGTGAAAGTGAAAAACTACAACCAAATAAGATGGGAAACACATCAAATGCGTTAACCAATGAAGTGCTCTAATGAAATAACAAGTAATAGATTAATAACGTGCTCAAAATGGTGAGAAATTATAATACACAATCAACAGTATTGAATACTGAGGAATGAATAAAAAATATTCACAAGTGCATAAAAAAATATCTTAACACCATAAAAATTTCTCAAATGCAATGGTGAAAAAAGTCTGAGAAAATAGACTAAGGCAGAGTTCAAAAGAATGGAAATTGAGAAACTGAAGCACAGTCCCAAATAGATATTCATGTGATGAAGGGTTAACCGGTAGATTTTCAAGATGTCAAGGAAAAAAAACGTGAAGAGAGATCCCTTCTTTGGAGTGAGTATGTAATCTCCTTACCAACTTAATTGACCACCAAGACGGTCTCACCAAACACAGGAAATTTGGTCTCCCAAAAACCTATATAGAGGTCTGGAGCTGCTGGATCCGTGTCACTCAAAAACAGAACAGGCTCCCATAGTGTAGTATTTAAGTAGATAATTTAATATACTCAAACAGATTGCACTTACAGGTAAAAAAAAATCTTTATGCGCAGTGTACCACAGTAGATAAATAGCGGCGTCTCCTCAAACTTCATCTGCTCGCTGCTTGCTGTAACCATCAACCGCCGAAGAGGAAAACGTGATAACATCAGTATCACAGGCCCCACCCTACGCGTTTCGGCACGATAGGACGTCGTCTGGGGATTGGCTGCTGTGTGTTAGAGCACTTCATTGGTTAACACGTTTGATGTATTTCCCATCTTATTTGGTTGTAGTTTTTCACTTCCGCGTTTTGAAATTCTGGTTTAGCTTTTATTTTTTCAGACTTTTTTCACCATTATCTGAATTTTACCTTTTTCTTTTTTCAAGGTATTGGGAATATAATTTGCACAAAGTGCTGCACCCACATATATATATATATTCAGATATTATAGCAGAAAGTAAAAAATTGTTTGTTTTTTTTTCAAAATTGTTGCTCTTTTTTCGTTTATAGCACAAAAAATTTTAAAACGCAGAGGTGATCAAATACCACCAAAAGAAAGCTCTATTTGTAGGAAAAAAAGGACTTCAGTTTTGTTTGGGTACGACAACGACAATTGTCAGTTACAGAGACGCAGCGCCGTATCGGAAAGGGGGTAAATCCTTCCGGGGATGAAATGGTTATGTATAGAGCGGTGGGTAATGATGCAAAGTGGGGCTGTTTAATGCCTTCCTGTTTACCCACAATGCTCCACTCCAAACTTTAGTAAATGGGCCCTTTGGCTGCTCATAGCAACTAATGGACAAAGGAGACACTATGAATGGTTGCCATGGGTAACTGCTCCAGTTAGGTGGGGGTAACCCACTGCTATTCATCTCTGCCTACCCTTCTCTCCCTCCTCCTTCTTCTTCTCCTTTGTAACATTTAATAACTGTCCCCCATTCTCCTCATCACTCCACCAACACTCACCTACAACAGTAACTCAGCCCGAACGGAAGTCCGAAGCCTCCTCACTATCACTTCCGGTCTGATCAGACCTTTCACTTCCGGTGTTTCGTCAGATTAAGCGACCCGTCAGGATGTGTAACGGAAGTGACGTTCTGTCGACGCCATCTTGCTACTCCCCGCACTCCTCCATAGTAAGGACACAGTGAAAAGGGGGAAAGCGGACATCTTGTTACACCCACTGGAGTTTTGCATTTTACACTTATTTTTAAAAGTAAAGTGAGTTTATATAGTGAAATACCGTACTTAGAACTGACTGGTTAGATGTTGAATTTTAATAGCAGCGAACTTCTGTCAGATTAGCAAACCTATGAGATGAGCAGGCTTGCCGCTGCTTTTAAAAATCAACATCTAACCAGACAGACGGAATTCTAAGTACTGTATTTCACTATATAAACTCAATTTACTGTTAAAAATAAGTGTAAAATGCAAAACTCCGGTGGGTGTAACAACATGTCCGCTTTCTCCTTCTCAGTGTATCCCTACTGTGGAGGAGTGCGGGGTGTAGCAAGATGGCGGCGACGAACCGGCACTTCCGTTACACATTCTGACGGGTCGCTTAATCTGACGAAACAAAGGTCACTGGAGGGGACCGAACGCCGACCTGCGCCCTCTCCTGGCAGGTCCGTAGCTTTGCGCAGTTTGGCTCACCCGGACTTCTGTAGTTAGAGTAGGGGAGCGGCGGCCATTTTGTTGTAGTACACATTACGCGGACATAACAGAACAAGACCCTTTTCTTATTGACATTCTCTTTTATTTTTTACACCTGGGGCAACCTCAGCATCTCTGGCTCAATCAGTATATGGATAACTGCTTCTTAGTGTCTGATACAAAGGGAAAAGAAACTGCGCTAAATACGTACAGGTTTCCAAAAGCAGCAACTCAACTGTGAGATCGGCACAGCAAATAAACAAAATAAAAAAAAGAGCTGTGCTAAATGTACACTGAGTAGATGAAATAAAATTAAAAAAAGAAAAATAAAGAGAGAATGTCCTACTGCAAAAAGAAAATGTTCATCCAAAGTGATAAATCAACACTAATAGTAATACATTTGAGTCTCAGTGAACAATAAAATAAAAACAATATTGAATAAAGTCCAAATGTGATGAAAGAAATGAATTCCCGCAAAGCTGACTCTATCCAACACCAAGAGTGCAATGTGACCTCCGCCGTAAAAAATGCCTGCTTACCAGCTTGCATGGGCCGCTTATGTAGAGAGGTCAGTAGCGCTTGTGGATTATACCCAGACAGGGTCTTTATCCATCCAGAGAAAATATAATATTGATAACGCCCCACACACACGAGAAATGTAGAGCATAGGATCAACAAGCGAACATAACTCAATCATGGCTGCAGCCCTTCTCAGAACCCATACAGCACGAAGTCCAACTAGGGTTGCCACATTTTTGTCAAGCCAAACCTGAACACTTTAGCGGCACACGGCAATTTGTTTTTGTAGCACACAATATAGGATTGTAAGAGACTTGGGACACCTTTGAGTTACCCTAGGAGAGTAGTAAGTTGGCGCGCATAGCGAGCTGCAGTGAACAGTGGCTGTGGTCAAATTGTGTCAACAGTGGAGAGGGGGGTGGACTTAAAGGGGCATGGTTAAATAAAACAAAAGCATTTGTGTGCCCATAAAATATGATTCGATTAATAAAGAAATGTCACAGTTAAAATATGAACCTAGCCTACCTTAAAAGTGGACACTGTCAGTCAGTAGGGCAGAGGACGGTGTCAGTAGGGCAGAGTACGGTGTCAGTAGGGCAGAGGACGGTGTCAGTAGGGCAGAGGACGGTGTTAGTGGGGCAGAGGACGGTGTCAGTAGGGCAGAGGACGGTGTTAGTGGGGCAGAGGACGGTGTCAGTAGGGCAGAGGACGGTGTTAGTGGGGCAGAGGACGGTGTCAGTGGGGCAGGGGACGGTGTCAGTGGGGCAGGGGACGGTGTCAGTGGGGCAGAGGATGGTGTCAGTAGGGCAGTGGACGGTGTCAGTGGGGCAGAGGACGGTGTCAGTAGGGCAGTGGACGGTGTCAGTGGGGCAGAGGACGGTGTCAGTAGGGCAGAGGTTGGTGTCAGTAGGGCAGAAGACGGTGTCAGTGGGGCAGAGGACGGTGTCAGTGGGGCAGAGGACAGTGTCAGTAGGGCAGAGTGCGGTGTCAGTGGACAGTGTCAGTGGGGCAGAGGACAGTGTCAGTAGGGCAGAGTGCGGTGTCAGTGGACAGTGTCAGTGGGGCAGAGGATGGTGTCAGTGGAGCAGAGTGCGGTGTCAGTGGGGCAGAAGATGGTGTCAGTGGGGCAGTGGAAGGTGTCAGTAGGGCAGAGTGCGGTGTCAGTAGGGCAGTGGACGGTGTCAGTGGGGCAGAGGATGGTGTCAGTAGGCAGTGGAAGGTGTCAGTGGACAGTGGACAGTGTCAGTGGGGCAGTGGACAGTGTCAGTGGACAGTGTCAGTGGGGCAGAGGACGGTGTCAGTAGGGCAGTGGAAGGTGTCAGTTTGGCAGAGGGCGGTGTCAGTAGTCCTTTTTTTTTTAAAAGTGACAAAAAAATATATATATAGAATAAATAAGTTATTATAAAATTATAATTATTAAGTAAAATAAATAAGAAAAAAATTGAAAGGGTAATTATTAATAATTAATTAATAATAATTAATCCCTCCGTGCTCACGTGCAGAAGCGGACGCATACAGAAGTCACGCCCGCATATGTAAACTTTGTTCAAACCACACATGTGAGGTATCGCCGCAATCACTAGAGAGAGAGCAATAATTCTAGCACTAGACCTCCTCTGTAACTCTAAACAGGTAACCTGTAAAAAAATTGAAAGCATTGCCTATGTACGTACCGTAGTTTGTCACCGTTCCACGAGTGAGCACAATTTTAAACCATGACATGTTAAGTATCTATTTACGTACCATAACATCATCATTCATATTATACAAAAAGATTTGGATAATTATTGTGTTTTTTTTTTTTAGTTCATTAAAGTGTATTTAAAAAAAAAAAATTGCGCTTGAAACACTGCTGTGTGACATAACATATTGCAACGGCTGCCATTTTATTCTCTAGGATCTCTGCTAAAAAAAAAAAACAAATATGCATATATAATGTTTGGGAGTTATAAGTAATTTTCTAGCAAAAATTTCTAAATTTTACTTATAAACAACAAATAACAGAAAAATGCTTGGTCTTAAAGTGGTGAGCAGCGTGTTATTTCTCAGGACACAGACATTTCACTTAAAGGGTAAGTTCACCTTTATAGAAAAATCTGTAAGGTAAACTTACACAGGACACCCATCCTTGCCCCCCCCCCCGGCCCGCTGACCTGAATGGCGGTGATCGCCCCTCCTGAGCCCCGGCTTCTGGGCTTAGAAACACCCAGAGCTTAATCTCCTAAACGTATCCAATCAGGAGGTACATTTAGGAGCATACTAATTGGTCTGCACCATCACATGGGTGGATTTCTAAGCCCTGGAGCCATGAGGCCGCTATACCGGGGCTCAGGATGGGGGATTACCGCCATTCAGGTCAGGGGGCTGGGGGCGAGGTGGGGGTCCGGTGTAAGTTCCCCTTTACAGATTTTTCTGTAAAGGGGAACTTACACTTTAAATATATTTCCCAATAGCCACAATGGATATAAATCTAGTTTGTGCGCACCAAATGCATTTTGCAAACCCAGATATTACTTTGAAAAAGTAGCAGTGACATCATCACTGTGCTGTACATAGCCTGTGCAGAGTGTAGAGCTGTGGGAGGGACCCAACAGGCCCCACCCACTACAGGCTGCCTGCTAGACATGTGCAATTCATTTTGAACTTGCCGGAACAGAGGACTCCCGCATGCAACCCCCGAACCCAGAAGAAACGCTGAGGGGATAATGTCAGCTCCCTCTACATTGACCGGGATGCAATGCAGGGGCTTCGATCTAAGGCAAGTATTTGATAACGAGCTAGTATGCGGTGCATACTAGCTCATTATGCCTTTGCCTTACAGGTTTTTTTTTTTTCGTTTGCGGGTATACAATCGCTTTAAGTGTGTTCCCTAGGTGTGTTCTAACTGTAGGGGGATGGACTCACTGGGACATGATAGAGATCACTGTTCTTCTGGGAACAGAAGATCTCTGACATGTCCCCTGTCAGAACGGGGATCCGCCTTGTTTACACTGGCAGATCTCCGTTCTGCCTCTGAACTTGGCGATCGCGAGTCACCGGCGGACATCGAGTCCGCCTGATCGGCGGGCACGCACCTGCAGCGTGCAGTGGGAGCGAGAGCGCGCCTGCCCGCCACTGCACCTGCTCGATACGCCATAAAGATACAGCGATTTGCGCAGCCCTGCCAACCTCCCGCAGTATATCTGCGTGAGCTGGTCGGCAAGTGGTTATGTCCTGAGACATCAGGACCCGTAGGGATTGTAAACCACTTGAAGTCCAGGCATTTTCTGGCACTTTTTGTTTACATGTGAAAATCTGTTTGTTTGTTTTTTTGTTGCTAGAAAATTTGTTAGAACCCCCAAACCTTGCATTTTTTTAAAAGCAGAGGCCCTAGAGAATAAATTGATGGGTTTCACAATTTTTTATGTCACATAGAGTTTGCACAGCGGTTTTTCAAACGCAATTTTTGGGAAAAAAATATACTTTTTTCAATTTTAATGCAAAAAAAAGACAATACATAACCCAATTTTTTTGTAAAGTATAAAACATGATGTCACGCTGAGTAAATGGATACCAAACATGTCACATTTTAAAATTGCATACGGCAACAAACGACGTAAATTGTACTATCCATAGGCGATGCTTTAAAAGCCTTTACAGGTTACCACTTTAGTTGTACAGAGGAGGTCTAGTGCTAGAATTACTGACCATGGTCCGACGATACCTCACATGTGTGGGACGATCGCGGTTTGCATGTGTTCAGGACCGACACACATGTTCGACTTTGCTCACTAGCACGAGGTGACGGGGGGGCACTTTAAACTTTTTTTTTTTTTAATTATTTATTTATTTTTACACTGTTGCTTTTTTTTATCACTGTTATTGCTGTCACAAGGAATGTAAACATCCCTTGTGGCAGTAATAGGCATGTGACAGGTACTCTTTATGGAGGGATCGGGGGTCTATAAAACCCCAAATCCCTCCTTTGCACTTGAAAGCATTCAAAACGGCAACTTCTGCATTTTTGAATACTTTAAATTTTCAAAAAATGGTGCCATTAGGACGTCAGAGAACAGAAGTGATGTGATCGCTTCCGGGTTCCATAGCGGAGACCCGATCAAAGCCGATTCCGGCTTTCTTCAGGTCTCCGGCTAGCCGGCGGGTCTCCTGGTGAGAAGGGAGAGCCCAAGCCAGCTACGAAAGGTGGCGGGAGGGGGGGGACGTCCCCTCCCCCTGCTTGTAATAACAACCGAGTCGCTGGTTAGCCGCATCAGTTGTTATTACAAAAGAGCGACCGCCGACTCTAAAAAACGGTACCCGGGTGATGCCTACAGCTACAAACATCACCCCGATACAACCACTTGAAGTCAAATGACGTACAAGGAATATGATTTAGCGGCAAGTGGTTAAAGTGTTGCCAATGGAAAATTTAGGGTACTGAAGTTTGTTTTATGGGCACACCCAATTTTCATGTTGGGTATTTATTTACTCTTATATATTATTATACCAATATATGCGAAATCCAAATATCCAAAAATCTAAAATATCGAAAATTCTGAACCATTATTTTATTCTCCAGGGTCTCTGTTTTCATAAAAAATATATAATGTTTGGGGGTTTTAACTAATCTTCAGGGCTAAAATGATTTGTTAAGCAAAAATGGGCCTGGCATTGAAACGGTTAAAGTTAAACTCTGAACTATTGTTATAACTGTCCACCAAGTATTAAAAAATAAGCCCTGGATCTGATCCTTCTGTGACCAACATGTCTGTTTTCATCTTGCTGCTGCCTTTGGATCCTCTATTTTGTTACTTTGTTATTTTTGAGAATTCGCTATTTTGTTACCTTTGAAAATCTTTAAATAAAAAAATTACAAAAAATGTGCAGTATTCACATTTATTTCAAAGCTGCCCATGCATTACCTCCTTCTGGCCACAAGATGTCCTCTGCCTTCTGGGTTGAATGACAATTCAGCATCACTCAACCTGGAAGACTGAGGAAGGACTGTGAGTCCAGGGTGTCATAGCCCCACCTCTGAGCACGGCACCCCACACAATAGCATGTTGATGCAGACAGCGGCATCAGAACATTATGCACAATCACTCCCTGCCAGAAAACAAAGGAGGAAGAGGACCTAACTTGTGACATGACCAGCCTGTAGACATCAGAAAAGGGTATGGGGGCATTGGGAGGAGAAGAGTTGTAATTCAAAGAAAATGAAATGCACGTGCATACATTCATGTCTAAATATCTGTATTACTTTCTGCAATGAACTGTATTAAAATGTGAAGACAATTCTGTCTTTATTTCCTTCTTTCCAGCTTCCCTGCTCCTCCCCTGACAGAAGCCCAATTGGGCATTAATAACACTAAGCCAAGTTGCTATCACCCCATGTTCAGTGAGCGCCCCTGGGAGGAAAGATTATGTCAGCTAGAAGGCTCCTACTTAGCTTCCCACCCCCTTCTGTCTTTTTGAGCAGTGACAGGCTCAGATGGATCGCCGGGTAGGCAATGGGGAACTAAGTAGGAGCCTTCTAGCTGACACATCTGCAAAGATACATAACATTTTGGTGAATGCAGCGGGGCCACGCAGGACACAGGCAGCTCCAACTGGATAGTGTCATTGGTTGTTATCATGCCGATGGCCTCCTATGTCCAAAGACACTGTGAGGCAGGGGCTTCCTACATCTTAGTGACCAATAAGACAGAGGAGGTAGAACAAGGAAATTGATGCAGACTGTCCCCCTGCATACCAAGTGACAGCACTTGTCTCAGGGAAACACTTGGTTCCCGAGACAAGTGCTGTCAATCACAGCTAATTACATATTTGCCTCCTTGCTGGATGTGTTGTCAGACAGCAGTGGGGAAGGGGGGAGCCATTGTTGGCCTCAATAGCTCAGCAATGAGAAAAGCCTAAAAGATAGGACATAGTGCTAAATACCTGAGGCACACCAACGTAAAAAAAAACTGTAATGAGGAGTCCCCTTTATTCCAGGTAGAGGATTTCCAAGACAGGGATTGTGTCTTTGGAAACCAGCTACTTGGATTAAAGTACCATGGTGTGATTTTACAGAGTGCAACTCTGTTTCTACTTTTTTAGACATTGAAGCTGAACTTTACTTTACTTAACAGTTTGATCAAAATGAATTTTCTTTAACAAAAGGACATACATTCCACATTAATAGCTATGTTACCAAAATAAGTGTGTGCTGTAAATTGCCTCCAGGGTTGCACCTGTTTCTTCTTGTTGGAGGCCACAATTTTATGGAAGCCCAGAGCAGACACTTTCTTATTGGAAACTCTCCCCCACTCCTTGATCTCAAAGACTATAAGTCACTTCTGTAGTTAAAATATCTACATTTCCAGCCTTGATTGTATGTATTGGCTCAGTTAGAGAGGAAGGCTGACAGAAGCTTCACAGGCTTCCCATGTATGTCTTGGCTCAGTTAGAGAGGAAGGCTGACAGAAGCTTCACAGGCTTCCCATGTATGTCTTGGCTCAGTTAGAGAGGAAGGCTGACAGAAGCTTCACAGGCTGCCCATGTATGTCTTGGTTCAATTAGAGAGGAAGTTCACAAGCTGCTCATGAGGGAGAAAGGAGAGAAAATCAGGGAGGTAACTGCCTCACACCGCGCTGTCACTTCCGTAACAATGACACTCTCAGCTGCACCTGGCACAAAGATTCCCCAGCTTGCGGGGCCCAATCTAGGTGCCAGCAGCCTGAGAATGATTGTCACTGGGTTAGGTAATGCCACGTACACACGATCGGAAATGCCGCCAGCAAAAGACCGATGTGAGCCTTTGGTCGGAAAATGCGACCGTGTGTATGCTCCATCGGACTTTTGCTGGCAGAATTCCAGCCAGCAAAAGATTGAGAGCAGGTTCTCTATTTTTCGGTCGTAAAAAGTTCCTATCTGAAAATGCGATCGTCTGTATGCAATTCGGACGTGCAAAAAATCATGCATGCTCGGAAACAATTAGACGCATGCTCGGAAGCATTGAACTTCATTTTCTCGGCTCGTCATAGTGTTGTACGTCACCGCGTTCTTGACAGTCGAAAGTTCAGAGAACTTTCGTGTGACCGTGTGTATGCAAGGCAAGTTTGAGTGGAATTCCGTCGGAAAAACCATCCAAGTTTTTTCTGACGGAAATTCCGCTCGTGTGTACGGGCATTAGTTAAGCAATTAACTCCAAACTGCCACCAGATAGCTTTTTATGTCTATTAACCCTTCACAATAGTATCAAGAACAATTATGAAAAAATAAACATCTGTACACACACTGTCACCACAGACAGGTAAATTCTGAGATTTATTGCATTCAGTAACGCTCTTCAAGAGACAGGGATTGGTTTTGTCTGACATAAAGGCCTTAAAGACAGTTTTAACACTTTTCAAAATAAGGTTTAATAATGGAAAGGTCAAATTGGTGCAAATAAAATATTTTTAGCAAAAAGGGTGTTACAAAGAAATAATACAGCAACAGAAAATGTGTTAGACTATTATTCCAAATTCATAATTCGGCACTTATACGTGTTATATTATATTCATGGCAAGCTTGCAAAAGATATTTGGTTTTATGATTAGTCATAATAAATACAGTATGTGTGAATGACCTTGATCAAATGTTCAGTAAAATAGATCTTCATCTGAAGCTGAGTCAGTAATATGCTAGAAGTTTCTGGTGTAGCAAGCTTGAGAATGACATATAAGGTATCTGGTATAGAATGTAAGGGAGGTCCAGAATAGACCAGTATTTATGTAATTAGAGGAATAATACATATTTGTTTAAATACTGTTAAATTGGGACTAGCATAGTCTCAGTCATAATTAATAATATTAGTATGTATTTACTTAATGTGGCAGTAGCTGATTGGCTGGGATATGGCCGGCCTCTGAGATCGTGCCCAGCCCGCCATCTGAAGGGAAGCAGATCGAGGGAGTTTTCCTGCAGCACCACCCCCCTTTCTGCTTGGCCTATCTCTGTCTTAATTAAAAGGGGGGGGGGGTGTGGTGGTGATAAGAGAGAGAGACACCAGAGGCAGGTACCAATGCCTGCCACCAGAAAAGCTACATCGGTGAGTCCTATAGAAAGCTGTCTGCTGACTGTTCTGTGCAGCAACTTTTGTGTAACTCTCCCCCCACCGTCCTGTCCCTTCCAGCAGCCCGCCTCTGCTCATAACCCCCCCTTCACCCACCCTATTTACCCCCCCTTCTCCATCCCTCCTAATTCTGCTCACCCCCCCTCTTCTCCATCTCCACCCCAACTCTGCTCACCCCCCCCTTCTCCGTCCCCACCCCTCTTCTCCATCCTAACCCCAACTCTGCTTACCCCCCTCTTCTCCATTTCCACTCCAATTCTGCTCACCCCACACCCTCCGTCTCCATCTCCACCCCAACTCTGCTCACCCCCCACCTCCTCTTCTCCATCCCCACCTCAACTCTGCTCACCCCCGCTCTTCTCCATCCTAACCCCAACTCTGCTCACCCCCCTCTTCTCCGTCCTAACCCCAACTCTGCTCACCCCCCCTCTTCTCCGTCCTAACACCAACTCTGCTCACCCCCCCTCTTCTCTGTCCTAACCCCAACTCTGCTCACCCCCCCTCTTCTCCATCCTAACCCCAACTCTGCTCACCCCCCCTCTTCTCCGTCCTAACCCCAACTCTGCTCACCCCCCCTCTTCTCCGTCCTAACCCCAACTCTGCTCACCCCCCCCTCTTCTCCATCCTAACCCCAACTCTGCTCACCCCCCCTCTTCTCCGTCCTAACCCCAACTCTGCTCACCCCCCCTCTTCTCTGTCCTAACCCCAACTCTGCTCACCCCCCCTCTTCTCCATCCTAACCCCAACTCTGCTCACGCCCCTCTTCTCCATCCCCCAACCCTCTGCCCTACCTACATTCCCTATATATTACCACATTTTCCTTTTTGCAAGTCATCTCTCTGCACGTCACATTTTTTAAAATCCTGCTATGCCACCTCTACAAATGAATGCCCCGCCCCTGATTAAAATAATACTCCACTTACAGAGAAAAAGAGTGTCCTTAAACATTTTTTCAGAATGTTTCCAACTATGTAATAGGTGTTCCCTCAATACAATCTGTGTCATTCCTGTTGCTTTCTTCCCCCCTTCAGCAACAGTAAAACTTAAAGCTGTCAGCAGATAGGCCTCTAGTGACTCTGATTTTATGCACAATGCCAAGATTAGAGAGAAACTGAGCATGTGCAGAGCAGTGTGAAACAGTGCATTACTGGAACAATATAGGCCCTTATTTGTATGTCTTACTTAGCTATCAGGGTGGTTAAAAATCAATGATTTTTACAAAAAAATAAAAAAAAAATGATTTTTTTATTTAAATCAGATTTTTTTTATTTAAATGGGATTTTTTAAATTTTTACCAAATTTAATAACATTTAATAAAATGCTTTTGGAGTAAAAAATCTAAAGATAGTTTTCTATTTAAGATTTATTCATAATTTTGTTTATTTAGCATGAAATGCAGCATAGCTATGTAGCATGAGGCTGTATATTCTGCAATATTTACATTTTTGGTAAACTCATTCAATGAATCCAAGCTCTGCAAACTGAGATACCATGCACTGCATTGATGCATTCACACAATTTCGCAGTAACCATGAGATAAAACAAAGTTCAGGAAGATTCCTTTATCCCATCGTTTTGAAAATCTATGTACACTACAAACTGTATGATTGAATCGGTTCTGATATCGCTGTTTTACTAACCTGACAGCTTATTATACCAAATAGGAAACCTTCATTTTGTTTACAAATATTAAGGATTCCAACTACCAGTAAGAATAAGTCCTTACATTTAAAAAGCACCTGTCGTTTCAGATCCATCATGGCGGCTCCTGTTAACGGGCATCCACTTATCTGTTGCCGCCGCATCCCTCACCTTGTTGTGCCACTGCCACATCACCAAGCGTCCCATTAAAGTGAATGGGACTGTCGGTGGGTCAACAGCGATGACAGCTGCTCTTTACAAATTATGATTTAAATCGACTTGATTTAAATCAAATCCACCCCGATAGCTATACCTGCAAAAAGGGGCCAGTCTAAAGTAATCTAGCAGGACTTAATTTTCTGACTAAAGTTCCACTTTAACACATGCCATAATGCACGTTATTGCGTGTGTCTTAATGCACCACAAAGGATCACTTTAGTGTGAATGGGGCGTAAAGGCGGCTAATCTGAAAGTGTGAATGATACCATTAAAAACTATTACATACGTAGAAATGTCCCTAAAACATACGTGAATGAGGACAAGGGGTAAAGTCATGTGACCCCCCCCTATCTAATCCCTGTTCATATTGTTGCCAGTCAAGCCCTGATAAAAGGGGCTCTTGGACCCCCGAAACATGTGGGCTACCTTTATGGACTGCAGCCCTGACTTTTGATGGAATAAAGTTGTATCTGGACCTCTTAGCAGCACTGTTGCGTTTCAATTTTGATTTTCGTTACATTATACTACAAGCCAAGGAAAACTTGGCTTGTAGTATAACAACACCAGTTAGATAACCCTATGGGTCCAGTGTTATCTTGCAATTTTCCTCCCCTATCTAATCCTTGCATAATTGGAACAGTAATTCACATTTATACAATACAACAGAAAGGTGATCAACAAAGAACCATGAATTTTTATTTCTAACAAAAATTTTCTTCAAAGTGAGGAAATGTTACAATATATTACCACTCAGCGTTTACATGCCCGCTGTGCTGTATTTTTACAGTGCTGTTCAAGTTTCTGGTCATGCTTTGGTCAACAAAGATTGAGTATGTTTTTTTCAGCGTGCAGATATACTGTACCTGGTTCTCCATGTTTTTTTTTTTGTGGAGGTTAAGCATACACCTGCCTAATGTACATCCCACATAATAAGAAGAGGAGAGGCATTTCCCATTAGTGCCCCAGGACGACATCATTATATGACGAAACGCGACGGACGTGTTGACGTCACCACGCTGTTTGGATCTCGGAAGGACGGGTGTTCGATGTTAGCCGGCCGGCTTTTACAATGTATGCGAGAATTTAACAACTTTGTAGTAAGTACATTACTTTTTTTATACCAAATAAAGTTAAGACAATTTTCCATTATGGTGAGATTCTTTTTTTGGGATATATCTGCTGAATGGGATATCATTTGACTCCAGCGATTGGATACCTGGGTGCAGGTCCCTTGTCATTGATCCTTTCCCTGTTTGGTTCCATTCTTACGGAGACATCTGATCTTACAAGGACTTGGCTGGGCTATAGCCACAAGCCTGTATAGCTTGCCATTTGGTAAGCAAGTTTTTCATAAGGTGGCGGTGTACACAAGGGTGGTGTGAATCACTGTGGTGCTGCTGTTTAATATCAAAGGGACTTTCACTTAC
The DNA here is from genome assembly GCF_042186555.1 of Aquarana catesbeiana. Classification (NCBI taxonomy): domain Eukaryota; kingdom Metazoa; phylum Chordata; class Amphibia; order Anura; family Ranidae; genus Aquarana; species Aquarana catesbeiana. The sequence continues at coordinate 269,659,197 of NC_133331.1, forward strand.
CAACACTAGATGATCTGATGGTATTTGTACCCTATTCCCATGGACTTTGTATAAGCTTACTGGACAATTTAAGTAGCGCAGCTCTTTTTTACTTTTTGTTTTTATTTCCCATTAGGCCCGCTTGTGCCAGTACCTAGGGCAATAGGGTTCGTCTACACAAGATTCACAAACAGAATAATTTTTTTCCTTCTTCGGGCCACTTCTTAACATCTGTAGCTACATTTAGCAAATTAAGTAAAAGAGGAAAAGGGTGCAGGGAATGTTGAGGGGAGTCACAAGACTCTACAGTTCAGGAGACACTGAACCATAGCTCCTTTCTCTTGCATAGTCTTGAGCACAATTGAATAGTTGTCTCACATATTAATCAGACTGAATGCCCACTTCGGTAGCCAAGGTTTTTTTTTTTTATATCAGGTAAGCCATTATTCCAGCATATCTGAAAGGAGAGGAAATGCTAATTACAGCTTTGACAACCGGGGCTTAATTGAATCGTTAATTTACTCATTTTTGCAGTACAGACTTTCTCCACTGCACTTCTGCTGAGTTTTTCACATTAGTCCACGCCCCTGAGGAGCTTATATTGTAATGACCCTGCCACACAAATACTGTCTGGATGAAAGTCAATTTAACTGTGGATTAAAACTAGGGAACCGGATAATAATAAAACAACAAAAAACCTTCATGCAGTGACCCTGGTGTGAATTGAAACTAGGGCCCCGGAGCTGCTGGTATCAAGGGACTATCTGAATATTGTGATAAAAAGCACAGACCCAAGCTTCAAGCACAGCCCTCTGGATGCAATTGAGGACCTCCTATCCTCCCAGATGATTAGGTTCCTGCGCGCATTCTCCAAGCAGGTTACCATATGATAAGGATTCCCTTTATCAGAACATAACTATGTCTTCATCTTTTGTGTTTTCTAAGGTGAAGCAGTAGGGACGGTTTCCACGTATAACACGCCCCACACTCTGTACATGAATAAGGCTTCTCCCCTGTGTGCAGCCTGTGGTGCCGAACAAGGTTGGACCTCTTGGAAAAACATTTACCGCACTCAGAGCATGAATACGGCTTCTCCCCCGTGTGAATCCTCTGATGAGTCACCAGATGGGACTTCACGTTGAAACATTTTCCACAGTATGAACAAGAAAAGGGTTTTTCTCCCGTGTGAATCCTCTGGTGTATGATCAGATGGGAGTTCTGCATGAAACATTTCCCACACTGGGAACAAGAATAGAGCTTCCTGGCCGGATATCTGTTTCGGCGTTCCACCAGTCTTCTATGTTGGATAAAATCATCGCCAACCCCGGAATAGAGAAACATTTCTTCCCCGTTGTGGGCTGTATGATGAGTGACGGGGTGGGATGATGTGGGAAGGTACCCCATATGTGACGATAGATTTGATAAAAAATATATACTGGGAGGTATGGGATGGGGATTTGGAATGACAGGGTTTTCTCCTGAGGAACTGGATGTGATGTCATTGTCTTCTATTTCAGCATATTGAGCAAATGGAGGATAGTTCTGTGTGTTACTTGTCTTGTATCGTCCATCTGGAAGAAAAGAAGGATGGGAGGGAAACAGGAATGACTAAATGATTGTCTGACTCAAGAGAAGTCACGTGAGAGACTCTGAATTGCATGTTTTGTCATCTAGGTCTAGTACTGGAAGAGCGCTCTTCTCTGGAATTAGTGTTTTTTACTCACCTGTGCTGATCTCTGGAGGAATTTCCTCTTCCTTACAGGGCTCATCACCCATTTCATATGGCTCTTCCTCATCGGAATCATCAACTTTAATCACAATCAGGTTTTTACCCTAGATGAGGTATGCAAAACTAAGATAAAACATTTTTTTTTCAAATTGCCCAATATCTGGACTGAGATAAAGGAAAACTATTGAATTACAAGATCACAGCACCTTCACAATGCATAGGTTTTACCCAACCAGTTAAAAGAGCAGAGATATACCTACTGACAGCAGCCAACATACCTGATAATGGCAACTAATACTGTGGCAAACATCTACAGAATCCTGTAAATCCATGTTGAAATCTTCCTCCAATGAATCCTGGAGACACAGAGGACGGGGACATCTCTCTAAGGTATTTCTGTTACTGGATCCATCTGTAGGAAACACACACACTGACTGAATACATTGTTTCTATGTCTTTATATCAGAGGATGTGTGTATCTAGGTGGATCCTCAATACTCTTCTCTCCTTTACAAGAAATAAAAGTCTCCTCTTACCCGGTGATGTGAGGGGTGGCTGGTTCTCCATCATGACGTCCTTGTAGAGATCCTTGTGTCCTTCTATATACTCCCACTCCTCCACAGAGAAATAGACAGTGACATCCTGACACCTTATAGGAACCTGACACACAAAATGATAGTCACCATCCAGACACATCCCTTGTCTGTTACTGGATAATTTCCCAGAATTCCCGCCACCGCTCACCTCTCCCGTCAGCAGCTCAGTGATCTTCTGGGTGACTTCTAGAATCTTCTTGTCATTGTTTCCTTCAGGTTTCAGGAAGTGGAGTGGAGGCTTCGTGATTGGATTTTGCCTCCTGCTCCATCCCCCTGACAATGGGGAATGTGTATTCTTGCTAGAATCCTTCAGAGGACCATAATTCTAAATAATAAGATATGCCAATAAATACCTGTTAGAGATCTAATGAATGTGATTCATAGAAATTAAGTACTAGCAATGTCACACCAACAGTTCTAAAATCCTTCATCTTCTGGACAGTTCTGTACTTTATTAATATAAATAAGGCTATTGGCATGCGACCTCCCGGAATCCTCCTCGCCCCTCCGGTCAGCTCTGTGTTTTATTAATAGAGATAAGAGTGATGTCAGATGACCTCCCAGAATCCTCCTCACCTCTCCAGTCAGCAAGTAGATAATCTCCAGGGTGAGGTTTAATATCCTGTCAGTCATAAGACCACGTTCCTTCTCCATCCTCATTGATGAGGCAGGGAATGGACTCTGCTCCTTCTTGAAGGAAGTGACCATGAGGATTTCTTCTTTGACACCTTTGTCCTGAAATATTTTGTAGTGCAATAACTTCTTATGAACCTGAAATCTTTTTAATATAAAAGAGATTTTTACCTTGGCACACTAAAAGAAAATGAAAATTTACTTTCGAATGCATTCAATAAATATAATTTCTAGGATGGAAGATGCATAAAGGCAGAAGAAGATAAAAGACAAATGAAGAAAGCAAAAGCTGAAAATAGAAAATGGTGGAAGAGAAGAGAAGCAAGACAAAATAAGAAGATTGATGAAGGAAAAGAAGGAGGATGGAAGAAGATTAAGAAAGAAAGAAAAATGATGGAAGGGAGAAAAAGAAAAAAAAAGGAAAGAAGAAGATGAAGGAAGACAGAAGAAAACATAAGAAAGAAAAAATGAGTATGGAAAGTAAAGGAAGACAAAAAATGAAAGAAAAAAGGAAGATGGCAAAATATGTTAGATGAAGGAAAACACAGATGATAGTAGATGAAAGTTTACAAAAAAAGACAAAGGAAAACAGAAGAAGGAGGAAGACAGAAGATGAAGAAAAACAGAACATAAAAGAAGAAAAGGGAAGTAAGATGGAAGTAGAAGTAAAATTAACAAAGACAGAAGATGACAGATGATTGAAGATGATGGAAGACAGAAGAAGAAAAAAAGAAAAAAATTGCTAAAAAAAGATGGATGATGAAGGAAGACAAAATAATATAGATGAGGGAATGGGGAAGAAAAAAAATAAAGATGAAGAAAGACAGAAGATGAAGAAAAAACGATGAAGGAAGATGGTAGAGGAAGACAGAATTAGGTGAAAGATGAAAAAAGACATAATAAGAACCAAGATTAAGGAAGACAGAAGAAAACAAAAGCTTAAAGAAAGAAAGAAGAATAAAGACTGAAGATAAAGGAAGACAGAAGAAGAAAGATTACGGAAGACAGAAGATTAAGAAAGACAAAATAAAAAAAGATGAAGGAGGAGGAAGAAGACAGTAGAAGAAGAAAGGTGAAGGCAGACATAAGAAGGAAGATTGAAGAAGAAAAATAAAGGAAGACAGAAGATGATAGAAGATCGAAGATGAAGGAAGACTGAAAAAAAGATGAAGGAAAACAAAAGAAGAAAAAAGGTGAAAAGACAGAGGATAAAGAAAGACAAGAGAAAAAAAAAAAGATGAAGGAAGACAGAAGTTAATAGAAGACAGATGATGAAGGAAGACAGAAAAAGAAGGAGAATCAGGATAATAAAGGAAGAAAGAAGAAAGATGAAAAAGACAAAAGATGATAGAAGACAGAAGATGAAGAAGATGGAAGAAGAAGAAAGATGATGGAAGATAAAGAAAACAGAAGAAGCATGAAAGTCATAAAAGACAGAAGATGAAAGATAAAGTAAGACAGAAGAAGAAAGATGAAAAAAGACAGAAGGAGATGGAAGATGAAGATGACAGAAGAAGTTGGATGAAGGTAGGCAGAAGATGATAGAAGATGAAAGATGACAGAAGAAGGAAGAAGATGGAAGATGAAGATGATAGAAGAAGTTGGATGAAGTCAGACGGAAGATAATAGAAGACAAAAGATGAAGGAGGACGGAAGAAGAAAGATAATAATGGGAAAAAAAAAGAAGAAAGATGGAAAAGACAGAAGATGATAGAAGACAGAGGATGAAGATGAAGGAAGAAGAAAGATGAACGAAGAACTAAGATGATAGAAGACAGAAGATGAATAAGACGGAAGAAGAAGAAAGATGATGGAAGACGAAGAAAACAGAAGAAGAATGAAAATCAGAAAGGGCAGCAGGTGATAGAAGATGAAAGATAAAGGAAGACAGAAGAAGAAGAAAGATGAAAAAAGACAGAAGAGGATGGAAGATGAAGATGACAGAAGAAGGTGGATGAAGGAAGACGGATGATGATAGAACATGAAAGATGAAGTAACATGGAAGAAGATGGAAGATGAAGATGACAGAAGAAGGTGGATGAAGGAAGACGGAATATGATAGAAGACGAAAGATGAAGGAGGATGGAAGATGACAGAAGAAGTTGGATGAAGGAAGATGAAAGATAATAGAACATGAAAAATGAAGGAAGACAAAGGAAGAAGAAAGATGAAGAAAGACAAAAAATGAAAGAAGATTAGGGAAGACAAATGACAAAAAAAGACAGAAGAACAAGAAAGATGAATGAAGACAGAAGAAGGGAGATGGAATATGATAAGATACAAAAGGCAGAGGACAACTTAAAAAAAAAAAAGATGAAGGAAGACAAAAGAAGAAAGATGAAGGATGATGGAAGATGAAAGAAGACAGCAGAAGAAGGAAGATGAAGGAAGACAGAAGAAGGAGATAGAGGAAGGAAGACAGCAGAAGTGTCTTGTGTCTTTTTTATATAATCACACACATAGGTTGGACTTGATGGACTTGTGTCTTTTTTCGACCTTATCTACTATGTAACTATGTAAGATAGAGGAAGTAAGACAGCAGATAAAAGAAGATGAAGGAAGACACAAGAAAAAGAAAGATGATGAAAGATGACGAAAAACATGGAAGTATTAAGACTGAGGAAGGGGAAAGATGAAGGAAGACAGCAGATATAAGAAAAAAAAGGAGGAATGAGAAGGATGATGGAAGAAACGAGAACATAGATGAAGACAGAAAAAGGAATACTAATAAGAATAATAAGAAATATACTAACACTCCCTCCTGTCTGCAATCACTAACACCGGGCAGAATGGAAGGCGACTCCACCCCAAACCGCACACATGGAAAGCGTCCCGCAGCACTAATGTGGGGTACTCAGCCGTGATGTCAGCCTTGATCTGGTCGCATGGAAGGACATATAACTGTCACCTGGAAAGAAAACAGTATAAATACCATACAGAGGGAGAAGGATGACACATCCCTGACTTGTTGGGTTGTAATAAAACATAATAGTAATAATACAAAATACTTTTATTACCATTATATTGTATTCATGAAATAGCATGAAGATATTAAGAATAATAACAATAGAGGTCTACTACATTGTTCAGCCCTTAGTAGCTGTCTGTCTCCTCTTTATCATCACAATTCCCCCCCACAACCGGAAACATTCCCCTCACTTCCGCCCTATGGCTCGGCTGAGTGCGTTCCACGGTTGCCCAGCCGCTTCCTGTTTGCTCTAGTGACGCCCCGCCCTCCTTTCTTCAACATCGAGACGTGCTCTGCTTGGTTCAACAGGGCAGACTCTAGAGCGCGAAACTCCCCACATGAGCAGCTCGCATCGGGCGGCCATGTTCCTGTAGAACAAATAAATTTATGTTGTAATCTAGTTTTTATTGTAGGCTAAGAGATTTTGTGTTTAACATTGGGGGGTGAATGTTATTTCCAACACTCGACAGGAGTTTGGGAAGCTGAATACGTGTTGTTGCTCTGTGTAGCTTATGCATGTCTTCAGTGCAGGATTGCTGCCGCCATTTTTTTGTAGCCCAGAGAATTACTGACCCTTCAAAATCCCAGAAGTCACATCTGTTTCCGCAGTCTTTTGTAGCCTAGAAGCAGGCTGTTCAGTGAAGTTAATGATTACTCTTTGCTGATATGATTGCTAATTTGAATTGGTGCTTCAAGACTTGAAAATGTGCAAGACTTGACATTTATGGAAGCACCCAAATTCCTTGAAATGGAACAGAGGAAAGCTATGCAAAAAAATACAGTAGGCAAGACTTGTAATAAAAAAAGAAAAGAAAAAAAAAATACTACAATACAAAGCGGAAGGGGGGATGGGCTTCACTGAAAATAATTTCATACACTTTGCCTGTGACACAGGATGGGAACTGGTCTTATGAGCGCTAATGATGATCAGCATGTCGCCTGTATGTTCAGATCATCTGAGGGTGACACTGAGAAGTTGCTTACGCCTCCTGGACATGTTTAGAAGGACACAAGGCTCTGTTCAAGAACATCATTATGGCGAGCCAGCTGACCCCCACATCACCGGGTAAGAGGAGACTTTAATTTCTTGTAAAAAGAGAGAAGAGTATTGAGGCCCCAGCTAGATACACACATCCTCTGATAAAGTGGTCTAGGACCATCGGGCCATGACCTCCCTTCTCCTGAGCCTCCCATATTGCCCCTCAACCGCCTGAGATCCCTCAAGCTCAACAGTTCCCCCAAATTTCCACAATGCCCCCCACCTTCTGCAGAACCTCAGCCCTCCATAGTTCCCTTGACCTCCAACAGTGTTCCAGACTGCTTACCAATCTCCTACAGTCCACCCAGGCCATCTGAGATCCCTCAGCCTCAACGGTTCCCCCCCCAAATTTCCATAATCTCCCCATCCTGCTGCAAAACCTCAGGCCTCTATAGTTCCTTTGACCTTCAACAGTGTCCCACAGTGCTTTCCAACCTCGCACAGTGCACTCAGGCCACATTAGATCTCTCAGCCTCAATAGCTCCCTCCCAAATTTCCATAATGCACCCTGCTGCAGAACCTCAGCCCTCCATAGTTCTCTTCTCTTCTCAGGCCATGTCTTTATGGAGCTGGCTTTGTGCACAGGATCACAGTCTTGCTAGAAAAGGACCTTCCCCAAACTATTACCTCAAGGTTGGAAGAGCACAATTGTCTACAGTGTCTTTGTATGCTGTACCATTACCAGTACCCTTCAGTGGAAACAGCTAAAAACAGTAGAGGAAGCCAGGTGGTTTTGGCCATATAAAGACATAGAAACAATGTATTCAGTCAGTGTGTGTGTTTCCTACAGATGATTCCAGTAACAGAAATCCCCCAGAGAGATGTCCCCGTCCTCTGTATTCCCAGGACCCCACACAGGAACATCAGGAGATCCCCCAAAACGATAAGGTAGGTGTTTGATGAATTACAAAACACCAAGCTGTGTCAATTACTTTTTTTTTAATGGTTCCTAAATCATACAGAATTAAAAATTAATTTAGTAAAATTGTTTTGTGTGTTATCCAGGATAGTGGCCTGATTGTTGTTAAAGTTGAAGTCAAGGAGGAAGGAGAAGAGCCGTATGTGAGAGGCGAGTTGGGCAAGGAGGAGGAAATTCCTCCAGATATTGGCCAAGGTGAGAAGGAATCAATAAATCTAGGAAAAAGGTACAGATTCTCCTTGTTCAGTCACTACAACAATCTCTTCTTCTCCCCCCTCCTCTGTCAGTAGACTGTAATGGGGTGACAGTATGTGCCCAGTGGGGGGGGGGGGTTCAGGAGCCATCAGCCTCTGGTTATCCCATCTCAGATCATTTCCAACATTGGGACTGGGGTGGTTGCACCAAATTATTAAAAGTATAACTAAAAACTTATTTGTTTTAGTTTTGAATACAGTGGAGAGGGATTAGAACACCTGTCAGTTTTTATTGCTGTCTGTGCCCCCATTAGGGAGATTCATCATTATCATAGAAAGTGAAAGTAAAAGAAAATCCCAAATTTTGGGTTGTCCCCAGAAAAGTAATAGAGGGGAAATCTCCCAATGGGGACACTAGTTCTGATGACCTGGGGGTCCCCAAGAAATCCCCTTAATTTGCAGGGATTTCCTCTCACTTCCTGTTTGGCTATGGAACAGGCAGTGAAGGGAAATCTTTACAATGGGACACAGCTTGCGAAAAATATCTGACAAGAGTTATAACCCTCCCTTGCGCTATCAAAAATGAAAAAAAAAAAGTTTTGCCTATAGGTCTACTTTAACCACTTCAATACAGGGCACTGATACACTGATATGGGAGGGAAAGTGTGTGTGTGTGTGTGGGGGGGGGGGGGGGCAGGGGACACTGCTATGGGAGGGAAAAGGGGGGGGGCAGAGGACACTGCTATGGGAGGGAAGGGGGGGACAGGGGACACTGCTATGGGAGGGAAAGGGGGGGCAGGGGACACTGCTATGGGAGGGAAGGGGGGGGGCAGGGGACACTGCTATGGAAGGGAAAGGGGGGGCAGGGGACACTGCTATGGGAGGGAAAAGGGGGGCAGAGGACACTGCTATGGGGGGGGGGAGCAAAGGACACTACTGTGGGGATAGGTGTTGTGAGGGAGACAGAGGACACTGCTATGGGCAGGGCCACCCCCATAGCAGTGTCCTCTACCACCCTTCACATGACCCCCCCCCCTCCCCCGTTTTTCTTATAGCAGTGACCTCTGGTCCTCCTTTCTCCCCAGCAGTGTCCCCTGCCCCCCCACCTCCCTCTGCTATGGGAGGGAAAGGGGGGGCAGAGGACACTGCTATGGGAGGGAAAGGGGGGGCAGAGGACACTGCTATGGGAGGGAAGGGGGGGACAGGGGACACTGCTATGGGAGGGAAGGGGGGGACAGGGGACACTGCTATGGGAGGGAAAGGGGGGGCAGGGGACACTGCTATGGAAGGGAAAGGGGGGCAGGGGACACTGCTATAGGAGGTAAAGGGGGGGCAGAGGACACTGCTATGGGGGGGGGCAGCAAAGGACACTACTGTGGGGATAGGTGTTGTGAGGGAGACAGAGGACACTGCTATGGGCAGGGCCACCCCCATAGCAGTGTCCTCTACCACCCTTCACATAACCCCCCCCCCCCCTTTTTCTTATAGCAGTGACCTCTGGTCCTCCTTTCTCCCCAGCAGTGTCCCCTGCCTCCCACCTCACTCCCATAGACAGGTATTTGAAAAAATCTAAATTTGTAGCAAGTGGCTGGGGATTCAGATTTTACCGCCCTTGCTAACCTGACACCCTAAGGCCCCTTTCACACGGGGCGGTTCCATTGATCCCCGCTGATCAGGCGGATGACAGGTTCTCTGTGTAGGGACGGACCTGTCAGAGCTCTGCTGTCCTCTATGGCGAGATTGGATGAATATGGACAGCCTGTTTTTTTCATCTGATCCCATTCGCTGGACAGATGGCGAACGTATTTTTAGCGGATCTCGTCGGATCGGATGGCAGGTGGGTGTCAGCGGACACATCTCCGCTGACATCTGCCTACCCATACAACTCAATGGGTGGCCCACTCAGATCCACTTGAAAAACAGACAGGTGGATCTTTGTGGGCCGATCATGTGAAAGGGGCCTAAGGTGGCTTCCTAAGCAGCCTTTATGCTGGTGCCTAGCATTAGGCTGCTTAGGCAGCCACCCTAGGGTGCTAGGGTAGGGCGTGGCGGTAAAATCCAAATCTCCAGCCACTTGCTGGGCGTTCAGATTTTATAATACCTGTCTTATGACAATCCCCTTTAAATTCCTCCTGCAGCAGCTGAAATCCAGCGTCTCCTCCTCACCCTCCTACCAGCATACAGCTGCTGCAGGAGGAAAATCCAGGGTATCGGTTCCAGTAAATGCCCGCCCCCTGCTGTTTAGTCCTTGAATAATAATTTCTCAAAAATAGTGCTGAATCTCAGTGACCTTTGATCTCTTTTATGTTGTTCAGGTAGATCTCCACCTCTCAAAGGTTGCCTACCACTGGGTTAAAACATCTGTCAGGCTTTTATTGCTGTCTGTGCCCCTGTTATGGAGTTTAATCCTCTCTACTTGTCCTGTTTATCATTACACTGGAGCGTTAAAATAAAAATAAATATGAGATTATGGTCACAAGAACAGGAATAGAGGGCAAATCTTCCAATGGGGGTGCTAGTTCAGGTGACAACTAGGCATTCCCTCACGTCCTGTTTTGGATATGGGACAGGAAGTGAAGGGAAATTCACCCAATGGGAAACAGATGGAAAAAAAATGGCAGGGAATATAAATCTCCCTTACCCTATCCAAACTGGAAAAAAGTTTTGCCTTTAATTCTACTTCAAAGAACTTCTGGTAGTTGTTATGTTTTAAGAATTTTCTTACAAACAAGTCTAAACATTCTTTTTAAAGAAATCTTTTTTTTCTCCAGATGGGCGATACATTAGGAATAGCCCTGAGAAATGTACTGCTGACCCTTCAGACGCTAAAGCAGAAGATGATGACATCACAAAGGATTCCCGAAAAGAAAACCCCATCACCTCAGATGTCCGTCTGCTTCCCAGTGCAGGTCTATCATCTGATCCCTCTACACATGGAGGCAGTCTTCCGCAAACCCATCCTCTCAATCATCCCACTTCTGCCAAAAAAAGCGAAACGCTCCCGTGTTCTGAAAATAAACATTTTCTAGAGAAAGCCGACCTTATCAAAAGTACTTGTGTAGGGTTAAAGCCATATTCATGTTCTGAATGTGGAAAGTCTTTTGCGTACATGTCCCGTCTGAACGCGCATAGTCAGGCTCACATAGACCCAAAGCCATATGTGTGCTCCACTGACACAGATAGGAATGATGAAAAGATTTATCCATGTCCCGAGTGCGGGAAATGTTTCAAATGGAAATCATGTCTCTCTAGGCACAAATGGTTCCATCGAGACGAAGCCCCGTTCTCGTGTTCCCAATGCGGGAAGCCTTTTAAGCTGAAGTCCAACCTAGTTCGGCATCAACGGACTCACACATTGGAGAAGGCGTTCTCCTGTTCCGAATGTGGAAAGTGTTTTGCAAAGAAGTCCTACCTTGATGAGCATCAGAAAAGGCACACCAGCGAGGAGCCGTTTACATGTTCTGAATGCGGCAGATCCTTTACGTTGAAATCATACTTGGTCAAGCATCAAAAGACACATCTTGGCCAGAAGCCATACTCATGTTCGGAATGCGGACGGTGTTTTACCGTAAAGGCATGTCTGGTGGATCACTTTAGGAGCCACACGGGTGAAGGTCCCTTTTCTTGCCCAGAGTGCGGGAAGTGTTTTACATACAAAACAACTCTAGCTGACCATCAAAGACTCCACACCGGAGAGAACCTCTATTCTTGTTCTGAGTGCGACAAACGTTTTACCCAAAGGAGACTTTTGGAAAAGCACCAAAGAGTTCACACAGGAGAGAAGCCTTTTACATGTTCCCAGTGTGGGAAATGTTTTGCTCAGAAATCAGACCTTGGCAGACACGAAAAACGTCACAGAAGCAAGGCTGAAGGCAGGCCCACCTGAAAGAAAGAGCAGCCACAAGCATTTGTTTGGAGTTCAATGGCCTATCATCCTACTGGAGAGAACCCCGCTCCCTTAACCCTGGCATGGCTGTGAAAGGCCAAGCTTTGCCACTAGAGGGCACAAACATGAAGAATGTAGATAGACCAATGACTATGATAGCTCAGCCTGGCTTGACCATTCTCAAGATGAGGGAGAGATATTTTCATTGATTCACATACAGTAGTAAAACTGTAATAGGAAATGAAATTGGCCCACCTAGGGTAGAGTTTGGGTAGAGTTGACCATTCTTTGACACATGGAAAATGCATCAGATACAGTTTATTGGCCCCATTGGAGAAATGTAGGCTGCCTCCAACCTCAATATTTATTGATCCTAGCCTTTAGGTCACACCTATCCCAATGCCTATCCCACACCATCACCGCATGTGGCTCACAGCAGGGGTCCGGTGCACCCTAGTTCACCGATTCCGGTCCAATTTCTGGCTGAATTCAGACCTGAAACGGACCAAAAGATGCACAGGGTTCCTGTGCAAATTCCCCCCGGAACCGCAGCGGAGATGTGTGAACCGGCTATCTATTGCATCCAATTCACAATAGTGTAAACCCAGCCTCAAAGATGACCCACATATTTTGCTGCTAAGCCATATCTTCGGACCATGGTGAAGCGTCTATTCATCAGATAGGCCAATGACAATGATAGTTCAGCTTGGCTTGACCATTCTTGAGATGACAGAGAAAAATTTTCATTGGGGTCGCAGACAGCACTAAAGTCCCTGTGGTAAAATAAATCAGCCCATCTTCTTGTTTGGGTGAAGTTGCCTCTTCTTTGTGCCTGACACATGGAAAAATGTGTCAGATCCAATTTTGTGGCCCACTGGTGGAAATTTAGGTTGCCTGCAATTGATCCTAGCCTTAAGGGCACACCTATCACGATGCTATGTCCCACCTTTAAAGATGACCCACGTTCTAGGCTGCTAAGCCATGTCTTCGGACCATTGTGAAGAGTCAGTTCCTCAATAGGAAAGATGGAGGTGGAGGGCTTATGGTTAGAAGATGGGGACTATGGTGACAAACAATAGTGAGCTTGAGAAGTTCCACAGACGTCTTAAAAAGACTAGGCAAAAACTTAGACAAAGAATCCTATAGAGAACTCTAACCTTTTCACTGTTTTTTTTTTTTTTTCTTTTTTTTTTAGCTATACGTGAGAATATACATCCTAAGCATATTAATGATGAGTGCCAATGTTTAAAAAAAAAAAAAACTGTATATAGTTTGTTTGTATATATGTACAGTATCAGCATGTGTCAGTTAAAGTAAACATGAAATAAATAAAAATGGTGCTAGAGAAATCAGGGAAACTCTAGAAGCTTCTAATAAACAACTTCCACTATAAAAAAGTCCATAATGAAAATGTCCATAAATCCATACAAAAGGCAACTTAGCGGCATCAGTGGCAGCCCCCCATAGAGCGAAGCAAAGACACTGTAGAGATTCAAAAGCAAAACACAAGGGGGCGCCAAACTAAGTGCAGCAGTGTCACCAAAACTCATATTATTAAAAAAAACGATCAATAAATGGTGTATTACATGTTGTTCATACTCACTCAGTCACTATGGGATTCGTTTTCTGTATTCTGCAAAAAACCTGGTTGATCCTGCTGCTCTCTGTCTCCCCTTTCTGTCCATGTCCCCACGGCAGTTGGGGATTTTGCAGAGCAGTGTTGGCAGCTCTGCACATGCTCAGTTTTCAGTGAATTTCTATGCTGAGCATTTCCTCCCTATTATATCTGAGCTGCCCATGTGACTATAGAGTCACACACAGTGGCATTGTTAGGGGAGGGCTAGGGGGTGCGAGCCGCACCTGGGTGACACCTGTGGGAAGCGGCACCACTAATTCCGCACCCCTACACTGATCTTAATGTCTCTCGTGTCCCCCCGGCTGTCTCTCCGTCTCACAGAGCAGACCTAAGCCGCCTCCCCCTCCTCTCTGTTTACATCTACACAGGAGGAGGGAATCCGAGGGACACACACTGCTCTGTTCTGAGCTCTGTACAGTTTACTGTAATGTAGATGGATCATGGATAGAAGAGGGAGACAGTGACCAAGAAGGGGGGCATGTTAAAAAACAATGATGGAGTGATGGGGGGAACAGGGGGGGGGGGTTAAATTAAGAGGACATGTAGTGATGTAGTGGGGGGATCTGCACTGAGGGGGGTCTATACTGAGGGGGGAGGTCTGTACTAAGAGGGAGGTCTATACTGAGGGAGGGGTCTGTACTGATGGAGGGGGATCTGTACTAAGAGGGAGGTCTATACTGAGGGAGGGGTCTGTACTGATGGAGGGGGATCTGTACTAAGAGGGAGGTCTATACTGAGGGAGGGGTCTGTACTGATGGAGGGGGGTCTATACTGAGGGGGGGGGGTCTGTACTGATGGAGGGGGGTCTGCACTGAGGGGGATCTATACTGATAGAGGGGGAGGTTTGCACTGATGGGGGTCTATACTGATGGAGGGGGGTCTGTACTGATGGAGGGGGTCTGTACTGATGGGGGGTCTATACTGATATAGGGGGGTCTGCACTGATGGAGGGGGGTCTATACTGATGGAGGGGGTCTGTACTGAGGGAGGGGTCTATAATGAGGGGGGTCTATACTGATGGAGGGGGGTCTATACTGATGAAGGGGGTCTGCACCGAGGGGGGTCAATACTGAGGGAGGGAGGTTTGCACTGAGAGAGGGGAGTCTGCACTGAGGGGGGAGGTCTATACTGATGGAGGAGGGGCTGTACTTAGTGGGGGGTCTAAACTGAGGAAGGGGGATCTATACTATGGGAGGGGGGTCTGTACTTAGTGGGGGGGTCTGTACTTAATTAAGGGGGGTCTGTACTTAGTGGGGGGGTCTGTACTTAATTAAGGGGGTTCTGTACTTAGTGGAGGGGGGTCTGTACTTAATGGAGGGGGGTCTATACTGAGGGAGGACTATAGTTGGTGGAGAGGGGTTAACACCATGTTTTTCCGCACCGGGTGACACCAACCCTAGTGACGCCACTGGTCACACATGTGGGTGTATACACAGTGGTAAATGACAGCCCATTCCCTCCCTCCTCCTCCATGCCCACTAACCAGCTTAACACAATGACGGTGGGATGTTACATGTATATTGATGAAGGCTTCACCTCCCTCTTATTCTAACACACAAGCTGGAGGGGTGTGGCACAGCCTGTGATTGGCAGAAATCCGTCCACGCCATGTCATTGCCAAAAAAGTAAAAATAAACTGATTTCAAATACATATTTGAATGACAATTTAAAACAGTTTATTGATATTGATTATTTATTTTTATTCTGTATTCCAAAGGCTGTTTGTTTTTTTTTTAACATGTGACCAATAGCAGAGGACTAGAAGCTCCTCCTGACACTGTTTCCCTTCAGACAGGCTGGGAGAGAGCTGGGTCATGTGACAACTGGATATGGATTAGGAAAAAGGTTCTTAGATTTTTTTTAATTAAAATTATTACAGTGCCATCATCCACATACAGAAAGAGAAGGGATAATATAGATTAAACATTGTGTGCTTAGCATCACTTTAAGACCACCTTCATTTATTAAAAAGACAATGAGAAACTCACATGTCTGTGACATGCCTGTCTTTTTTTATATACATGTGAGTTGCTCATTGTCTTTTTAATAAATTAAATTGGTCTTAAAGTGACACTAAAGTTTTGTTTTTTTTTCCTATAAAAATAACAAACATGTTATACTTACCTGCTCTATTGCTGTGGATTTGCACAGAGCAGCCCTGATCCTCCTCTTCTCGGGTCCCTCTTCTGTGATCCTGGCCCCTCCCTCCTGTCGAGTGCCCCCACAGCAAGCAGCTTGCTATGGGGGCCCCCGAGCCGAGTCACAGCTCCCTGTGTCCATTCAGATTGCAATGCTGGCACCACGGAGAGGAGAGGAAGAGGAGCGAGGCTTCGGGCGGCCACATTGCTGCACCGTGGGACAGGTGAGTACAGTTTTTGTAGCTACTGACTTTTAATAAATTTAAAAACGAGTGGAACTCCGCTTTAGCGTTAAAAAAACCTTCTGCCTTTACAACCCTTTTAATAGTGCACTTATTTTGGCGCCCCCTTGTGTTTTTTTTTCTATCAGGTAAAGTATAACCAAACCCAAAACCATTTTTCTAGTTTTCGAGCAGAGAAATAATTCTATATATATATATATATATATATATATATATATATATATATATATATATATATATATTTGTTTTTGTTTTACTGCATGCTAGATTTTCCTTCACTTCCTGTCTTGAAGACACAACAGGAAGTGAGAAAAAGTCTCTAAAAATGACATGGGTTCTAACACTTTCACACACAAAAGTGTATAACCCTGCATTTCTCTATTTGACTGGGGGATGGGATCTGAAAACTCAGAATGTGAACAGGTACGCATTTTTAGTTTTCTGCGGCAAAACTTTAATGGCATGGGACTTTGTGTATGAGCACTCGATAAGACGTATTGCAGTGATGGAGAATAAATGTTCATTTGCGACTGAGGGATTTATACGCTTAATACACACATAAATAACACTTATGCACTGTTTAACCACTTCAATACCGGGCACTTTCACCCCCTTCCTCTGCCCAGGGCAATTTTAATTTTTCAGCGCTGTCGTATTTTAAATGACAATTGCGCGGTCATGCAACACTGTACCCAAATGACATTGGTATCATTTTTTTAATGATGGTATTTGATCACCTCTCCATTTTTTTTTTTGCGCTATAAACAAAAGAAGATTGACAAGTTTGAAAAGAACACAATATTTTTTTACTTTTTGCTATAATAAATATCCCGATTTAAAACAAAAAACAAATTTTTCCTCAGTTTAGGCCGATATATTTTCTTCTACAAATTTTTGGTAAAAAAAATTGCTATATGCATATATTGATTTGCGCAAAGGTTATAGCATCTAAAAAATAGAGGACAGATTTATGTAATTTTTATTATTAGTTTTTTTTTTTTTTTACTAGTAATGGCGGCAATCTGCGATTTTTATCATGACTGTGACATTGCTATAAAAATGCACTGATTACTGTATAAATGTCACTGGCAGGGAAGGGGTTAACACTAGGGCGCGATCAAGGGGTTAAATGTGTTACCTAGCCACTTCAGCCCTGGAAGAATTTACCCCCTTCCTGGCCAGAGCACTTTTTGCGATTCGGCACTGCGTCGCTTTAACTGACAATTGCGCGGTGGTGCGACGTGGCTCCCAAACAAAATTGACGTCCTTTTTTCCCCACAAATAGAGCTTTCTTTTGGTGGTATTTGATCACCTCTGCGGTTTTTATTTTTTGCACTATAAACAAAAAAATAGCGACAAATTTGAAAAAAAAACGCTTTATTTTTTACTTTTTGCTATAATAAATATCCCCAAAAAATATTATATATATATATTTTTTTTCCTCAGTTTAGGCCGATACGTATTCTACATATTTTTGGTAAAAAAAATCGCAATAAGTGTTTATTGAGTGGTTTGCGCAAAAGTTATAGCGTTTACAAAATAGGGAATAGTTTTATGGCATTTTTATTATTAATTTTTTTTTTTACTAGTAATGGCGGCGATCAGCGATCTTTATCGTGACTGCAACCTTATGGCGGACACATCGGACATTTTTGACACATTTTTGGGACCATTGTCATTTATACAGCAATCAGTGCTATACAAATGCATTGATTCCTGTGTAAATGACACTGGCAGTGAAGGGGTTAACCACTAGGGGGCTAGGGAGGGGTTAAGTATGTCCTGGGGAGTGTTACTAACTGGGGGGGCGTGGCTACGTGTGACACATCACTGATCTCTGCTCCTGATCACAGGGAGCAGAGATCAGTGACACTGTCCCTAGGCAGAACGGGGAGATGCTTGTTTACATTAGCATCTCCCTATTCGTCCTCTCCGTGAGGCGATCGCGGGTATCCCCGCGGCGATCGAGTCCGCGGGACCCGCGACCCGACTCACGGAGCTCCCGGCCGGCGCGCGAGTGATGCGGGAGTGATTCTAACGGTGGGGGGAGGGGACTCACAAGGGGAGGAGACCCATCGGTGTTCCTTTGTACTAGGAACACACGAACAGTCTCCTCTCCGCTGACAGGACTTGGATCTGTGTGTTCACACACACAGATCCACGCCCCGGGCTCTGGTACCGGCAATCGCGGGTGCCAGCGGACATCGCTGCCGCCGGGCACGTGCACTGGGTCCCAAGTGACGCAGCACGCGCCCCCTAGACGGCCGGGGGGCCCAGGACGTTATATGACGTCCGCCCAGGATGGGACATCCCTCCTGCGGACGTCATTTGACCATTGGCAGGGTATGAAGTGGTTAAACATAAAACCACGACTTTTTCTCCATGTGTAGCCAATATTTCCTAAAACAAAGTTATCGTTAGAGACACCATGGGGTGTATTTATAAAATATTCATATAGCGGTTTTACCATCAAAACTGCATATATATCAGTCCTGTGTAAATGGGGCAAAAGTGAAGGTTCTCAGGCTTCTGTATATTCTCTGCAGATCAAATGTGTGGATAAAAAGTACTGCTTTATGGTCACTAGATGGCACTGATGAACATACTTATTTTCTATGATACTCAGCACCATCTAGTGGACATAATGTGGTATTTTCCCCATTCACACATTCGATCTGCAGAGAATACAGGCTGAGAACATTTCATTTTGCTCTATTCACACTTTTATACTGGATGAACAGCTATGGAAATTTTTTTTTTAGAACCACACCCCTATGTGTATGCTAGACATTTGTGTTTCGTTTTGTTTTGTTCTTCGTATGAAAATTTCATTTTCGGAGATTTGGAAGTTTCCGAATTTCCGAACGGATATAGAAATGAACGGCAACGAATCAGAAAAAAAGTTATGAGGAAAATAACAAATACATTCATTTCATTCAGATGACGTCACATGATGGGGAAATGAATTCAATTTTCAAATTTGTTTGATAATTCGAATTCAGATAACAAATAGGTCCGAATTTCGTTCCCTTCGTTGATTCGGATGCACATAATGCCAGGCGATGTTGTCCAGTCAGCTCATGCCATTTCTTTTGGTGGGTTGACTAGCATCCCAAAATATTAAATCCTTCTGATTTAAATCCATCCGATTTGATAATATATCGAATATATAGCAATTGTCCGGAAAAACTGAAAAGTTTTTCAAATTCATTTGGACCAATGGATATACAAAACGAATGCTGAAAATATGAAACAAAGTCCAAAAACGAATGGGTTCAACATAACGAATATGGCGAAACGAAATTCTTCAATGAATGAATGCATCACAACGTAACTTTCCAGGGTGCACATGTCTAGTGTGTGCTTTATCAATAGGTCACACCCTGCACCAAGCTTTTATTCCATAAGGATGACCTCACCCTAGGAAGACAACTGGACTGCAAGAGTAGCTGAGCATCATGGGTATATTTACTATTTTAACCAATACCACGCTAATAACACCTAATACCACGCTATAACCGAGCGACGACTACAGCGCGGTTCTCTCATTCTGGGATCCTTCCTGAACGCATCACCCACGCTTCCTCTCTGTCATCTCTGTGTCCTACAGACACACCTGAACACAGATCGAGGTGGAGGGTCAATCACAGCGGCCCTTTACCATGTAATCAGCTGTGTCCAATCACAGTTCATCACATGTAAACAGACTTGCCGGTTATCAGAAAGGATTGCTGATAAACGGAAAGCCTGTCAGTAGATTGTTTACACTGATAATCAGGGCACTGACCATCAGTGCCCTGATTATCAATACAGCCCCATCAGTGCCAGTCGTTGCCCATCAGTGCCTCATCAGTGCCCATCAACGCAGCCTCATCAGTACCCATCGGTGCAGCCTCATCAGTACCCATCGGTGCAGCCTCATTAGTACCGCCTCATCAATGCCCATCAGTGCAGCCAGTGCAACCTGATGCAGATGTGCTGCTTATCCCCCTCCCATCACCATTACATCATCATAACCAACACAAAACACATCATGGAAATCTCGGTTGGTTTATGAGGATGGGGCTTTTCTCTTTTTTAGTGCACATGTGGGTGACTATATTGGCTCATTGCTTGTACTGTACATTCTGTGTCCTGCTTTGCGGTCTAGAAGAACAATAACATTTACTTCTACTTTTATCTCCACAGAATCTGGCCATAGAAATTATTTTTTTAAGGAAAACGTATGCTTTGTCCTTGACGTTCACTTCTTTTTATTGCCAACAAAAGCATTAAAATAAAATAAACAGCACACCTCCATAAAATGAGATTGTAAAAACATTAAATACTTCTAGAATCAATTCCCTGTGCCTTAATAACCCTTCGGCAGTAACATGTCATGCATTGGGGTGGCAGTGCTCCAGATTTGACACCTTTGGCTCCAGAGTAGCTCCAGCAGTTGATGTCCAGCCCATTTCTTTGAAGACTCCACCTCTAAGGAACACAACCTACTTGTTTAGTGTATTCCATCCTGGTGTTGACCTCTTGTGATTGGTTTGCTTTGTTATTGTTGCCATTATTCTTATGCTTTAAATGGCTTAGAAGTCTACAGATCACTGTATTCCCCTTCACAACCCCTAATGTAGCCTTGGTTATGTGTAGTGAAACTTAGTTGGTGGGGGGTTTGACAGAATTTTGAGACAGAATGCTGCAGTCCTGCCCAGGTGCACCAAAGCCTGCCGAATGTGAAAGTAAAACTAAACAGACTTTATGACTTGACCATCTCAGCATACACTTTATAACAACCTTTCTCAACCTTTTAACATGGAGGAACCCTTGAAATTACTTTATGGTCTCAGGGAACCGCTGCTAAAAGTTACTATATCTACAACTCATGATACTGTACATTACTGTGATGGTCAGTGGGAAGAATGCTCCTTACATTTGTGATCATTTGGAAGAATTACCGCCTTCCAGATAGATAATTTTCCAATGACATCATTGATCTTTTTAGCTAAGAGGCAGAAAGTGCTCATTGCTCAAGGAACCCCCTAGCAATCTCTGGAGAAACACTGGTTGAGAAACCATGCTCTATGGCAAAGAGTTTATGAACATCCAACCTACCTATATGGCCAAAAGTATAGGGACATCTGTCTAAAAGACTGAGTTCAGGTGTTTCCAGTGAACGGTACTGTTAATACTACAGCATACAAAGACATTTTAGGCAATTGTGAAATCCCAACCTTGTGGTAACAGTTGGAAGAACGCCCTTCAATGTTCCAGCCTTAGCTTGCCAGTGTGCACAAAGCCAGCTCCATAAAGACATGGTCTGATGAGTTTGGTGCAGAGAAAATCGAGGGGAGCTATTGTAGAAAGCCTTTCAGCAGAGTGGAGGCTATTATAAATGCAAAGGGGGTTGGTGGACAATTCTATGTTAATAGCCATGGGCCATATGTGGACACTGATTGAAAAAGGTAGTCAATAGCACAAAAGTAAAAGTGACCAGTGTATATAAGCAACCATATAGAATTTTATGACCTTTGTATTGCCTAAATACAACATACCATACATGGAAAAACCCTGTTTTAAGTATATAGGAATCTCATCCATTAAAGGACACAGGAAGTCTTCCACTTTTTGGGTTATATTTCTGCCTACAGGAAGATTGAACACTGGCAAACAAATAACTGTAGACTAGCTCATGATAACTTCTGCTACAAGCATACATCCGTTTTATTGCTAGTGTCGTAGTAGCATAGGTGTCTTTTTTCAGCTCTGCTGTGTAAGAGACTAAAACTTGGCCAATGAACACTGCTTGTACCTCCATGACTGTTTATTTTTTAATAAAGATGTTACTTGTTAATAAAAAAAAGTTGGCCAACATGGCTTTGTCTTTCAAACACTACAGTGGTTTGAATGGATCCTGAACCTTCAGAACGTGCCACTGTAACAGACTGATTGTTTGGAGTCTAGTCTTGGACACAGCACAGGCCGGAGTGTGTCTTCCATGGAAGAAAAATCAGACTCTCTGACCTCAGGATCAAGCTCTCCAGTCCAACTTTTGGCTTTTGGGTATGAGAGTCTTGGGTCTGATTGTAGCCTCCTTCAAGGCACTCTTGTTTGCCCAGTTTCACTTATGGCACAAATCGGTCGAGTTTGTTTTGACATAGGAGGAACAGTTTTTCACTGAATTGGTGGTTCGAGATTTGGTGGAAGTCTTTCCTTTCCATCTTTTGGAAGACCCTTGTAGGTGCAGGGAGACTTGGTTGTCAGAGTTTTGTCTGCTGGTCAACATCCTGGAGCTTTGAATGATTTGGTTGTTTTTGGTTTGACTGAATCCAGATCAAATGACCTTCCAGCTAGAAAGTCCAACACCACAGTGGTGACGTACACCAACAACAGTGAGGAACCAGATGTTTTGCCACAGCAAGTGATGTAGATTGCAACTTCACTTTCCAGCAGTGGTGGCCCATTCATTAGGGGCGCGGCCCCCTCTCTCCTCGCCACCCCCTATATGTGTCTGGCCCCTTTCAGGGCACCGGGCGCATGAATTACAGTGGCCAGGGTTTTTTTGTTGAAGCACCTGATTAGAGCCAGAGGCTCTGATAGGCTTTAAAATAGGGTGGGCACAGCTCGCAGAGGATGTGACCGGAGCCCACCCAGATGTGTTGCAACAGCGAATAAATGATCGCTGTTGCAACACTGATCCTCCTCCTGGCCAAACGGGAAGCAGGTATGAAACCTGTTTCCCAATTGGCCAAAACATCAGGCGATCCTATTTGACGCCTAGTGCCGGGAGGAGAAGCAGAGAGGAGATGCACCGTGGAAGCTGCTCCAGGAGAGGACACCGAAGCAGCTTTCTCCGAGCCCGCCACGCATAAGGACAGGGCTGGAAGATGGCTGCATCAGCTCCGACGGCTGCTCTCACTGCCCGCATCCAGGTTAAGGACAGCAGGTGGTGGCTTGCTGGGGGTGTTAGTGCCACGCCACAGGGGGGGTAGGTTTAGTTGTGTTAGTGCCACTCCACTGGCGGCCCGGGGGGGTTGTTTGCTGCCCCCCCCCAAAAAAAACACCAGCCGCCACTGCTTTCCAGCCTTGTCTGTTGTGCACACCCCAGGCATGAACATAGGACAACTAGCAGACTTCTTCAGCTAGTAATGTCTGGACCTTGGAGAGTGGTCCCTACAACCAGAGGTGTTCCAGGTTCTCTGACACAGGTGGTGAATGCGGTATCTGGACCTCCTGGTCTCCAGATTCAACAACAAACGCAACAGTTTTGTCTCTAAGTACAGAGATCCTTTAGCACAGTGGTTCTCAACTCCTGTCCTTGGGAGCCACTAACAGGCCAGATTTTAAATATTGCATTGGGGAAATGCAGACTAAAACAGTGGTTCTCAACCTTAGTCCTCAAGTACCCCCAACGGGCCATGTTTTCATTTACTTTGCACAGCTGATTTAAATCAATATCATGGTATTATATATTTTATCTAAGAGAAGTTCCCAAAACATGGCCCTTTGGGGGTACTTTAGGACTGAGGTTATCTTGCAAATCTGGCCTGTTGGTGGGTCCTGAGGAAATGAGTTGAGAACCACTGCTCTAGCAGAAAGCTGGGACTCTGTGGCACCAGTACAACCTGACTCTATGCTGTCCCTCCCTGAAAAATTATTCCTAGTCTTCTTTGCAGGATCGAGATGGAGGGAATTCCAGTGAGTCTCAAGAACTGGCCCAAGAGGATGTAGTACACTAATCTGGTAAGAGTAAGCGGATACTCCTTGGGCTCTACCGCATTGTCCAAATCTTCTGTTTCAAGGACTGATACATCCCATCCAGCTTCAGGTTCTGATAAACAGGGGCATCAGTGGTTCATATGGTGTTAGCTAGGAAGTCTACTCCTTCCTACAGCTGGCTCTGGACTAGTGTTTGGCTTTCAGAACCATCAAAAGTCAGATTTCTGCCCTTTCTATTTTGTTTCAGAAACCGCTGACCTCTGACTCCTCAATTAAGACCTTAGTATAGGGAGTTTCCCATGTAGCGCCACATATTGGTTCCCCAAGAACTCAGTGGGATCTGAAGCTGGTTCTCTCTGCTCTTACAAACTACGGTTTGAATGCATTAAAACTTTTTGTCTTCAGCGCACCAAAAAGATCTAAAACTTTTCACAGCACACCTGAAAACGTATTTATTTTTACATATATATTTTATTTAATTTTAAATTGAATGTGGAGGATGTGCCTGCTTTCGAGAGCGAACCAGGTTAAAGCAATTGTAATCTCCTTTGTACTTTCGCTTGCTTCCTTGCTTTTCATTTAACAGTTTCTTTTTCAGAGTTCCAGACACGATTAGGTATTTCGTCATCGCTCAACAATGAACAAACTTTATTTATAAGCATCAAAGTTGGAATGGAACGCTCTCTATTAATTTAATAGAACTTTTTCAACATTGATTTACCATTTAATTTTTCGATATGTTCAAGGTTTCAAAACGCTAGCCATTTTAAATATTTTTCAAAACTCCCACGACACACCTGCAAATCTCCCATGGCCCACAGTTTGAACTGGCAGCCTGAAAGGTACCTTGTCTGGCTTTACAAGGAGGTGTTGAAGCCCAGGATCTTTTCTACCGAAGGTAGTTTCTATCCCTTTACTTCAACCAGGACATCGTTTTTCTGACTCTGCCTGGCTCCAGTTCATCAAAAAGGAAATTTTCCTCCATTGTCTCTGTGTGGTTTGGGCTGTGAGAGTCTCTGGGCTGCTGCTTCTTTCAGAAAGACAACGTGGATTGGAGAAGGGTTGGAACCCCTGTCAGATTTCTTTATTACTGTCTGACCCCAACTGGGAAAATCTACCTTCCCTACTGTATTTGATCTTGTGATCATTGTCTCCAGTACAGAAAGTAATGGGAGATCCAAAATTTTATAGCTGTCACCAGAACAGGAAACAATGGGAAATCTTCCAAATTGGCTGCGTTCACACATATGCGATGCGGGACCCTGCACGATTCCTGTATGTCTCCCGCAGGCAGTTCACACTGCCCTATGTGACCAGCTGCGGGTGTCAATACAAAGTTAATGACACCCCCAGATCAGTTTGCAGATCACAGTGCAAATTGTGAAATGGTGCAGGAATCGAATCGCTTAGGTGTGAACACCAGATTAAAAAAAAAAGGGTCATACACCATTTTGGTCCGAATGCAATGCAAATTCAGACATACAATGTGTATGGCTGAATTTGTATCGCACAGACATTGTATGTGATCTGCACCGCAAAGCGGTGCAAATCACATGCGATGTCTGACATCGCAATAGTGTGAACCCAGCTTAAGAGGGCATTTCCCTTTACTTTGGACAGATTTGGCTTGCCATCATGTCCCCAAAGGGAACAAAGACAACAAAAACTCTATCCAAAAAAATCCAAATCTAAAACTTAAAAAAACACATTTTGCAGCTCTCCTGTCCCACCCGGGATTGCAGCCAGTAGTTCCGTCGGCAGACCATAGAGCTGGTTGGTGACCAGAACGGCTCCGATCATCTCTATGGTCTAAGAAACCGGAAGCAGTGACTATTTTGTCACTTCTGGTTTCGCCAGCTGTAAACAAAAGACTACTGGTTTGAAAAAAAGCATTGGATTATTCTGATCTTGGTATGATCCGATGCTTTTAGGGCAGAGGAGACATCTGGGGTCCAATTTACCCCAGATGTCTCCTTAAAGAGGACATTTCAATGCCTATTGTTATCACAAGGGATGTTTACATTCCTTGTGATAACAATAAAAGTAATCAAACATTTTTTTAAAAAAAAAGGCACAGTGTAAAAAAATGTATAAATAAATAAAACATTTTTTTTTAAAGCGCCCTTGTCCCCCCCCCCCCCTCCCCCATGCTCTTGTGCAAAGGTGAGCACACGTATTGGTCTTGCATCGTATGTATACAGCGATCGCACCACACAGGTGAGGTATCACCATGAACGTTAGATCAAGTGCAGTAATTCTAGCATCAGACCTCTTGTGTTAATCTAAAGTGGCAACCTGTAAGGCCCCTTTCACACTACTGCGACTTCAAAGTAGCACTATTTTGCAGCGGTTTCACAGGCGCGCTTTTGACGCGATTTCAGGGAATGCCCATGTAACTCGCATCAAAGTCGGACCAAAGTAGTGCAGGGACTACTTTGAAGTCGGCACAACTTGAAGTCATACTAATATGTATGGTTGTCATTTGAAATCATGGGGAACGACTTGTCATGCGACTTTGTGGTCACAGGACAAGTCGTACAAGTGTGAAAGGGGCCTTAAAATGTAAAATATCGCCTACGGATAATATAATTTATGAAGTTTGTCGTTGTTCTATGGGCGTGCACAATTTTAAAGCATGACATGTTTGGTATCTATTTACTTGGCGTAGCATTACCTTTTAAATTTTACAAAACAATTGGGTATTATATTGTGTTTTTATGCATTAAAATTAAAAAAAAACAATTGCGTATGGACCACTGCGCAAATACTGTGTGGCATAATAAAATTGCAACACACATCATTTTATTCTCTAGGGCCTCTGCTTTAAGAAAAATATATAGTGTTTGGGGGTTCCAAGTAATTTTCTAGCAATAAAATACAAATTTTTACTTGTATGTGAGAAGTATCAGAAAGAGGCCTGGTCTGCAAGTGGTTAGAAATCGCACCTCCAATATACACCAAAACATCTGTCACTGAAGGGGCAGGTTAAGCTTTTTCTATTTTCTTCCATCACAATACGGTATCATTTTAAGCACAACATACAAAATGCACGTCCACAACAGATTTTCCCTTTTGACATTTTATTTAGCTTACTCTTGTGTATCGAAATGCTTCTTGTACTTCCAGATTGAATAAATAAAAGTTCCTCCTTAAATTTTTCAGTTGTGTATGGATGCTGGTTTATTCACCCCTCCCCCAGCTTCTTATGTCTCACTGAGACTCGGGAGGGCAAGATCTCTGCAAGTTCCCATCTCTGCCCCTTCCAACATTATACGTTTCATTGACCCTGTTGGACATATTAAGGAAAAAAAATTGTGGCTAGAAGAGAGGGGGAACAGGACACAGAATTGGGAGTCAGTGACACAAGCCAATCGGCCGGCAGCCATAACTAAAATATCCAGCTTGGATGGATTGACTCTTTAAGAAAAAAGTCAGTTTAAAACAGAGATGAGCAAAGCAATTTGCACTGGATCGGGCAGATCGAATGCTAAAGACGTAAATTGAAATTCCAGTTTCACAATCTAAGTAGGCAATTGTTTTATTTTTTTTTCTTCTGTTCTTTAGGCATTGTGGGAAATACCATAAAATCTAGAACCTCATTCTAAAGTTAATTTCCAATAATTTTAAACCTATATTTTTCGTTAAAATAATTCCTGTTGGTCCCACTGTGAAGGTCTATGTTCAGGGACTTCCTGTCAAAGGGTGACAACGCTCTATCCCTGTTTCCCAAGTATGTTCCTGCATTGTCATCCTGTCACAAGGACTTGCAATGGATACTAGAAGTGGCCGTTTCACTATTGGGAAACCCACCCTGAGAGTGAATGTAGATGGCAAGTGGGGAGATGTAAGGATGGAAGGTGAAAACAAGGAAATGACAACTTTGATGATACACTGTGCACAGAGCAAAAATAAATGTTTTTCAGCTGAGGTCTACATCTGCAAAAACACACAGGAGGGAGCAAAAGCCTAGTGCATTACCCAAAAAGTATTGATACTCAGAGCTCTGAGGAAGGGGGTGCATCCCTCGAAACACGTCAGCTCGCCGACACTGCAGCATACCATTCAAGACACTTGATGCCACACTGTTTGACGATTGGATGTGTTATAATGCTTATAACTTCTGTCCTTTTTGGAGTATTCATTTGGCTTTTTGAATCAATAAATTTTGGGTAATGCACTTGGATTCCTGTATCCGAAGAGGGCTGCATCGTTGAAGCATTCCTCTAGAAAAGGGATAGTATCCACATACAGTGGGAAAAATAGTTATTTAATCCCCTGCAGATTTTGTAAGTTTGCCCACTTACAAAAAATTAAGGGTCTATAATTTTTTTTATAGGTGTATTTTAAATGATAGAGACAGAATATCAACCAAAAATCTGGAAAAAAAAAAACACATAAAACAAATGCTATAAATTAAGTTGCAGTTCAGTGAGTAAAATAAGTATTTGATCCCCAAGCAAAAGATGACTTAATACTTGGTGGAGAAACCCTTGTTGGCAAGCACAGAGGTAAGATGTTTCTTGTAGTGGTGACCAGGTTTTCACATATCTCAGGAGGATTTTGGTCCACTCTTCTTTGCAGATCTTCTCTAAATCCTTAAGGTTTCTTGGCTTTTGCTTGGCTCCTTCGATACATTTTCTATAGGATCAAGGTCTGGAGACCGGCTAGGCCACACCGTGACTTTAATGTGCTTCTTCTTGAGCCACTCCTTTTTTGCCTTGGTGGTAATGTTTTGGGTCATTGCTATGCTGGAAGACCCATCCACGACCCATTTTCAATGCCCTGGCTGAGAGAAGAAGGTTCTCATCCAAGATTTTACAATGCATGGCCCTGTCCATTGGCCCCTCATTGCAGCAAAGTCGGCCTGTACAGCTCCAAAGCATCATCTTTCCACCTCCGTGCTTGACTGTAGGGATGGTGTTCTTAAGGTCATAGTCAGCATTTTTCTGCCTCCAAACACGGCAAGTCGAGTTAATGCCAAAGAGCTCAATTTTGGTCTCATCTAACCACAGCACTTTCTCGAAATCCTCTGAATCATTTAGATGTTCAGTAGTATGACTGTACAAGTGCCGTCTTAAGGAGGGGGACTTGCCGTGTTTGGAGGAAGAAAAATGCTGACTAGGATTTAGAGAAGATCTGTAAAGAAGAGTGGACCAAAATCCCTCCTGAAATGTGTGTAAACCTGGTCACCATC
Organism: Aquarana catesbeiana; assembly: GCF_042186555.1. Lineage (NCBI taxonomy): Eukaryota > Metazoa > Chordata > Amphibia > Anura > Ranidae > Aquarana > Aquarana catesbeiana. The sequence continues at coordinate 269,688,057 of NC_133331.1, forward strand.
TACAAGAAATGTCTGACCTCTGTGCTTGCCAACAAGGGTTTCTCCACCAAGTACTAAGTTATGATTTGCTTTTAAGATTAAAAAGACAATTATTAAAAGGAACAGGCATATCAGACCACAACTCCAGCTGTAAGGCGATGTCATCTAACCATGTACACTACAGTTACAAGACTGACACGTTTCGGGGGACGTGCCCCCTTCTTCAAAGCTAAACCAACCTGGTGTAACACCACATTTTAAAATCCAAGATCTTAAAGATGTGGTGTTGCACCAGGTTGGTATAGCTCTGAAGAAGGAGGCACGTCCCCTGAAATTTGTCATCTCAAGTGTTTCAGGGGAAGTGCCTCCTTCTTCAAACCTAAACAAGCCTGGTGCGACACCACATCCTAAAATCTTAAATATGCGGTGATGCACCAAGTTAGTACAGCTCTGAAAAATTAGGTACTTCCCCTGAAACATGTCAGCTTAGGCATTTCAGGGAACGTGCCCCCTTCTTCAGCTCTAAACCAACTTGGTGCAACACCACATATTTAAGATTTTAGAATGTGGTGTTGCACCAGGTTGGTTAAGCTCTGAACAAGAGGGCACATCCCCAGAAACTTGTCAGCCTTCCAAAAGTGGTATACATGGATAGATGACATCATCGCCTTACGGCTGGAGTTGTGACCTGATACGCCGTCTCCTTTTAATGGTTGAGTATGCAACTGTCTTTTGGATCCAAAAAATATTAATGGTGGTAAAGCACTAGGCATTTGCACCCTGCTGTATGTTTTTGCAGTTTCTTGAAAATTTCCCAGTCTGAGGAGGGCTGCATAGGGCAAACCACTGGATGCATAACAGTGCTGGAATGTTTGAACTTTTCTGTGGGGTCTACATCTACTTTAAAGCAGAACTAAACTCAAAATTACAAAACTTACATAAAGGTAGACTATTTATTGCAGAGGAGACATACATAGTCTCTTCTTCAATAAAATAAACCTATTTGCCTCCTTGCAGTCTTGTGTTGCACACGCGTGCGCAGCTCAGTTTCCTTCACGAGTATTGTCCCTGTGTGCAGGGATAACTGACTGCGGCACGTGTGCCAAGCAAGGCGGCCGAAGACCGGCACCCAAAGAGGCCAGCGCCAATGACGAACCCCTCATGGACATCGAAGAGGGTGACTTTAGTTTCAATATAATTAATTTAGCTCCCTCCTTTATCCTTGCAGAGGTAGGTGTCTGTTGGGGAGATCTTCATATAAGGAAGTGTTGGATACGGATTAAATTTAATATTTAGAATAGATTAGATATTGGTTCTAAGGCAGCTGTGTTAATTTTCTGTAGTTCAGAAGATTTGTTGTTTACTATAAAGCTTAGTGTCAGTCGCTGGGAGTTTACCATAGCTTGATAGTCTATTGGAAGTGTACATTATCTCTAATCTAGTTTTTGTAGTGTCCATTCTTAGTAGTTAGGTATTAATATTTCAGGGTAATCCCTGGGGTTTAGTGAAGTCAGTCCAACAAAATTAGTATTTTAGCTACATTTTTAAGTCTTGGATACTCTAAAATCAAGATCTCCTATCAGGAAACAAAAAATGGAAATGCCGCACACCAGGACCCAGCCTGAATACAACCAAATGTAAGTTACAGCTTCAGCTTAACTCCTCCTGGCCATGCCCCCACCAGACGTGTTTCGTCCTGCCCATGGGGCTTAATCATGGACCTCTTTGATAAAGCCCTGTGGGTGGGGTAAAACTTTAGAGGAACGTAGCCAGGAGGAGTTAAAGCGGAAGTAAACCCATCCATAAAACAGTTTCATTTACGGCACGTGCTGGAAATGTAACACGCCCATTGATTGTGCTCTCAACCAAACTGTCAAACCATCCAATGGCTGGTGTCATAACTGATCACATGTGCAGCATCATGGCAGTTGTAGATTAAACAGAGGCAAAGATGGCAGCTTCCTTGGCTGAAAATGATAGGAGGGGTTTACTTACACTTTAAACTAAATCTGAAACGTACATTTGGTTGTATACAGGCTGGGTCCTGGTGTGTGGTATTTCCACCTTTTATTTCCCAATGTGTTTTCAGTAGCTTAGAGGAGCTTTTTTCAAAGCATGGTGTCCAACAGCACTAGGGATCACAGGGGAAAGATTGCAGCACTTTGAGTGGCGCTCTAAGGTTTTCTATTCAGGCCACCTCAAGGTCTCCCTGCCTTTGCTCCCAACTCTGCTCTTGTCCCCCCTTGAAGTTTTGAGTATTTCCACCAACCTTTGTGTGTCACAACTCCTCCCGGTAAAATTTCCATTACATGAAATATATTAAAATTGTGCAGGGATGGTGAGAGCATGTTAGAAACTGCATAGCCGGGAACTCAGTAGAGATCTCGCCATAGAGTGCCCCCTACCCCCTCACCCCCTGTCAGGGGGTTTAACGCTCCTGAATCTACCAACAATGAAAAATTAAGAAATTATTTACGTCATAACACCAATTCCTGGTGTTTAGTCCAATGCCCACTACTAGAGCCCTGGTGCCCACCCTGCCTCCTGAGGACCACATCCAGCCCTTTGTAGAGCTCAGCATTCAATAGTGGGCGCATTAAAGGAGAAGTTCAACTTTATTTTTTTTTTATAAATAAATGCACATTTTTTTTTTTTTTTTTTGCAGGTAAAACAAATGTGCATTAATTGTTTTCTAAAAAGCCTGCAGAGCATTGCATCCACAATCAAATTATCACGGGTGCAATTGCTCCTGCAGACTATTAGTATAACGGTCTGCTCATACCTCGTACGGGCCCGGCAGTTACCCAAGAGCAGGAAGAATCAATAAATTACAAGGATGCTCACCAACACCCTTGCAGCTCATTGAAGACTACAAGCTGTCAGCTGCAATGGATCAGGGTACTTTTAGGCACTGAATCACAGGAAACTGTGAATGAATGATGTGGCTGTGTTTACAGAGCCCCTCGCGGCCGTGCGGTTTTCAAACTGTGACAGCCGGTGTGGGGAGAAGTTCCCCCGGCCCGCTGTCACAGGGAAGGGGGGGAAGTGAGGGGGAGAGGCTGCAGATGCTGGAACATGTTACATGGTGCACCCTAAAAATAGGAGGAACATGTAACATGTGAACTTATCCTTTAAAGCCCAACTCTGGCCAAATTTTTTTTTTTTTCCCATGCACTGGGGCTGTGGGTTAACTGCTCGTTTTGTCTAGGGGTGAGCACAGCGCCTATACTCACTCGAATTTTTCGATCATTGGGAAAGCGGTGCTCCCCCGTGTTCAACAGTGGTCTGTTCCTGATGTCTTCATGTCCAGAGCCGGTCTTTGGGAGTGATGACATCAGCAAGAGTCAACAGACAAGAAAGCTGGAGTGTGGGGGGAGGTTAGGAGCTGAAGGGACCGGTCTTGCACTGGGAGGATTAGGTGAGAATATCTCGTCTCTCTGAACCCCTAGACCATAACAAGCAGTTAACTCATGCAGTGCGGGCACAGCTTCACTGCATGGTACAAAAAAAAAAAAAAAAAAAGAATTGCCTGGAGTTCTGCTTTAATTTGTAAATAGGCTTTAATGGTAGTAACACTTTCCCATAACGGTCTTCTGCAGCCCATCTCCAGTTTCTAACCATACCTGTATTATATCTGCAACCTGTCTCTAGGATGTCAGCAGTCTCTGACAGTCTGCTTTAGTATGTCCAGCTTCTGACAGTCTAATCATTATAGCTGGGCCTTTGCTGCTTTCAGGGCCACAGTTGAGGCCCTCTAATCCTCCTATGTCAAAACACAAGGCCTTCAAACCAAATCCAGCCCACTAGGCCATTTCATGTGGCTCTTGCACTTCTACTACAGCTGCGGACCCCCCTTGTCTCTGCCCCCACCTTGTTTCAGCAGTCGGCAGCAGAGACAAGGACAGAACTCCTCCTCCCGATCTTGCTCTTCTCCAGGATACCGCTGAGAGGCTCATCTCTGTCCCCTCCAATCCGTCTCAGCAGTGGGCAGTAGAGAGGACAGTACTCCTCCTACAGACCCCGCACCTCTCTGTGCAGCCACAACACTTCCTTGTCTTAGAATTTAGCAGAATCCAGCAGCCCTCCTCCAGACCCTGCACTTTCTGCTTCCCTGCAGCACAAGGTAAGGGGGGTGCACCTCCATGTAAAGGGGCACCTGACTTTTGATGGTGGGGAGGGGGGCTCTTGATATTTGATGTGGGGGGGGGGGTGCTCAGGACATCTAGTCCTACAGATAAAAATTTAAAACTGGCCCATTGAGGGCAACTATAATGCTGATGAGGCCTGCGATGAAAGGAAGTTGGCCCCCCTTGCCCTAAGTGGACAACCAGTGAATTAGAGCTTTAGTGTAATGAACAATTTAGTGTTAGGAACTGGGTCAATGAAATGTTACATATTAATTGGGCTGGGGGGGGGTCTTAGGGTTAGGTTGCTGAAGTTTAGCATCTTTGGACACCAATTCACCACTGGTTACAGGCCAGTAAATTTATCGGTGATCCAAGTGCATCCATTTAACTTCTTACATCCAGATGGTTGCAAATTTATTCCATAAATCCATGCAATCTTGGCTCAATTTTGAATCTTCAGTTCCCGGTTAATTCACAAATCTCTTCATTCTTGGTAATCAGGTATCACAGAGCCGAATTCAACATGTAAACCAGTGCCAGAACGTTCCATTCTGGAATCTGAACATGAGATGGGAAATGTACAAGACCTTCGGCCAAGTGTCAACCAATTTGCTACTCTCTAGCTAAAAAGGTATCACTATTTAAAATACCAGATCCTCTCACATTTGTTCTCCCTCTGGTGATCGAGAAGATACGCCCTCCGGCCGAAGCTCTTCCCACATTCAGGACAAGAATAAGGCTTAAGACCCGTGTGAGTCCTCTGGTGGGCCACAAGATTGGACTTGTCTGTGAAGCTTTTTCCACACGTCGAACAAGAATAAGGCTTTTCCCCCGTGTGTATCCGTTTATGGGTGACCAGGTGGGATTTCTGTGTGAACCGTTTCCCGCATATGGAACACGGGTAGGGCCTGTCGCTGTTGTGGATCCTCTCGTGTGTGATCAGGTTCGACTTGTGCGCAAAGGATTTTCCACATTCCGAACAGGACACAGACTCCGGGCCTTTCAAGGCTTTTTGACGCGCGTGGAGCTTGGCCCTCTGGGAAAAACACTCGTTCAGATCGAAACACGGAGTCACGACCTCGCTCCAGGAAACAGAAGGGTCGATGGCTGGACGGGAGAAGTCGGCAAAGCCACCCCCGTGTGTAGAGGGGTCAGAGGACAGCTCTGCACTGTTAAGTATAGGATGGAAGCTTGGGGTGATGGCGCTGTCTTCGGTGGAATCAGATGCAAGTTCATCGTCTTCTATTTCAACATCTGGATAACTTATAGCACATTTTTCCAAATTATTCCTGATGTATCGCCCATCTGAAGCAAATAAGAGAGGAATGGTAATGTAGACATCAGACCTGATCAAATATAATGGCATGAATGGCAGTGTTACTAAACCCAGGAGCCTGCATTCACTATATCTGCTCTCCCACAGCACACAGAACATGGAAATGCGATTATTTTAGTAAATATAAACTGCTAAATACCTTTTCTCATCAGCAGTATATAGCAGTCTTGAGACTTCTATCAGTGTCTGGTTAAAGCTTGTAGGAGGAGTTTTTATTCTCCTCTGATTGTCCTATGAGGCTTTACTACCTCTGACCCTCTGTCTGGACAGTGCTGATCACATGCATCCTCCCAAAAAAAAAATAAGCAAACTCTCTAGCAATACACACCAAACTGAGCATGTGCAGAGTGCCCCCAAGGCTCCGTACTATCAACAGATAGATTGGGGACAGTGGAAGAAGGCGAGGATCAGAAGACAGGATCAAACAGCCTTTTTACACAATGCAGAGTATTAACCCCTTAGGTTCCACAGTGAGTATAACAAGCATGCTTTACTCCATATACAGACTGATTTTACTGTTGTGGGTTACGAACACTTTAAGCTCCGGAAGATTTTACGCCCTTCATGACCAGGGCATTTTTTTTTTCTTCTATTGCAGCACTGTGCAACTTTTACTGCCAATTGTGCAGTTATGCAACACTGTATGCAAATTATATCATGTTTTCACACAAATAGAGACACACACATCCAGGTGCTGCTCTGCATTATTTAAATATATATAAAATGTATGTATATAAGTATAATATAATAACTCTACATACAGTCATTAATGTCTAAACCGCTGACAACAAAACTGAGCACACCCCTAAGTGAAAATGTCCAAAATGGGCCCAAAGTGTCAATATTTTGTGTGGCCACCATTTATTTTCCAGCACTGCCTTAACCCTCTTGGGCATGGAGTTCACCAGAGCTTCAAAGGTTGCCACTGGAGTCCTCTTCCACTTCTCCATGACGACATCACAGAGCTGGTGGATGTTAGAGACCTTGTGCTTCTCCACCTTCCGTTTGAGGATGCCCCACAGATGCTCAGTAGGGTTTAGGTCTGGAGACATGCTTGGCCAGTCCATCACCTTAACCCTCAGCTTCTTTAGCAAGGCAGTGGTCATCTTGGAGGTGTGTGTTGTGGTCGTTATGTTGGAATACTGCCCTGTGGCCCAGTCTCCGAAGAGAGGGGATCATGCTCTGCTTTAGTATGTCACAGTACATGTTGGCATTCATGGTTTCCTCAATGAACTGTAGCTCCCCAGTGTCGGCAGGACTCATGCAGCCCCAGACCATGACACTCCCACCACCATGCTTGACTAAAGGCAAGATACTTGTCTTTGTACTCCCCACCTGGTTGCCACCACACAAGCTTGACACCATCTGAATAAGTTTATCTTGGTCTCATCAGACCACAGGACATGGTTCCTGCAATCCATGTGCTTAGTCTACTTGTCTTCAGCAAACTGTTTGCGGGCTTTCTTGTGCATCATCTTTAGAAGAGGCTTCCTTCTGTGATGACAGCCATGTAGACCAATTTGATGCAGTGTGCGGCGTATGGTCTGAGCCTGTGTATGGTCTGACAGGCTGACCCCCACCCCTTCAACCTCTGCAGCAATGCTGGCAGCACTCATACATCCATTTCCCAAAGACAACCTCTGGATAGGACGCCGAGCATGTACACTCAACTTCTTTGGTCGACCATGGTGAGGCCTGTTCTGAGTAGAACCTGTCCTGTTAAACCCCTGTATGGTCTTGGCCACCATGCTGCAGCTCAGTTTCAGGGTCTTGGCAATCTTCTTATAGCCTAGGCCTATGTAGAGCAACAATTCTTTTTTTTCAGATTTTCAGAGTGTTCTTTGCCATGAGGTGCCATGTTGAACTTCCAGTGAGCAGTATGAGAGAGTGAGAGCGATAACACCAAATTTAATGCCTATCAATGCTGCATATTAGTGCCTCCTCATCAGTTGGGCCCATAAGTGCATCATATTAGTGCCTCCTCATCAGTGAAAGATAAAAATGACTTATTTACAAAATTTTATAACAGAAACTAGGAAAAACTGTTTTTTTTTTTTTTTTTTTAAATTTGGGTACAGTGTTGCAAGACTGCGCAATTGTCATTTAAAGAAGTGTGAGTACTGAAAGCTGCAAATTGGCCTGGTCAGGAAGGGGGTGAAATGCCCTGTAGGTAAGTGGTTAAAGACATTCGCTGTGGAAAATGTGACTCAAAAAAAAAAGGACAGAAGACAAAACAACTAGTCATCTGTTACTCACCTGTGCAGATCCCTGGATGGAATTCATCTTCTTTACCCGTCATTTGTGTTGTTTCTTCCTGTTTGAACTCCGTCCGAAGGTCTGTAAATAAAGATGGGATGTATGAGAGACCCCAGAGTGTGTGTGAGGAGACTGGTCATGTGAGGAGGAGAGTTGGAGTCTAAGGGCTCATTATCACTTGCTTCGACTTTAACACACATTAACTACTGCTTTAACATGCTTTAGGTTTTTTTTATGCTTTTTTGAAGCTTTAATAAAGCTTGCCAAAATGCCCTGTGTGTTGATTTTCTATTTGTTTTAAAGGGGCCCATTAGAACTCCAGCTCAGCAGTACCCCTAGCTCTACTGATCCTCTGCTTAGTAGTAACCCCAGCTCTGCTGATCCTCCTCTCTCTGGTCCTTTCTTACTTCCCGCTATGATGCTCCCATGCTGCTCACCATGTGTGACATCTGCTATTTTCTCCTGCTCCTGTACCCCAGCTCTGCTGATTTTCTGCCGCTCAGTGCCATCTCTCTGGTCCCCGTTCACCTTCCACTATAGCGTTCCCATGTTGCACACAACGTGTGCCGTCTGCTAGTTGCTCTGCCCCAGTCCAGATCCCACTCACCTTCCTGCTGCTCCACACTGCACACCAGATGTGACGTCTGCACCAGACACTGCCAGAATACAGCGGGTAAAATAAGTATTGAACACATCACCATTTTTCTAGGTAAATATTTTTCTAAAAGGTGCCATTGACATGAAATTGTCACCACCTATCGGTAACAACCCATGCTATCCATACATACAAAGACACCAAAACAAACAAGTTCAGAAATTAAGGTACGTGTAATAAAATGCGATGACAAAAAAAGTATTGAACACGCTAGCTGAAATTTTTTTAATACTTGGTACAAAAATCTTGAAGTTTCTGTGGGCCTCTTCTATGAACTCTGAGCTTTAGTTCTTTCCATAGATTTTCTCTTGGATTCAAGACAGGCGATTGGCTGGGCCATTCTAGCAGCTTTATTTTCTCTTTCTTGGAAACCAGTTGAGAGTTTCCTTGGCTTTGTGTTTGGGATCATTGTCTTGCTGAAATGTCCACCCTTATTTCATCTTCATCATCCTGGTAGATGGCAGCAGATTTGTATCAAGAATGTCTTGGTACATTTTTCCATTCATCCTTCCTTCAAATGATATGAAGTTTGCAGGTACCGTATGCTGAAAAACAGCCCCACACCACGATGTTCCCACCTTCAATGCTGGTATTGAGGTGATGTAGAGTGCCATTTGACCTCCAAACATGGTGTGTATTATGGCATCTAAAGAGTTCCATTTTGGTCTCATCTGAGCACATTATATTCTCCCAGTATTTCACAGGCTTGCCTAAATGTTGTGCAGGAAACTTTAAACGAGCTTCAACATGCTTTTTCTTCAGCAATGGAGTCCTGCATGGTAAGTGTGCATACAGGCCATGGCAGTTGAGTTCATTACTTATTGTTTTATTTGAAACAATTGTACCTGATAATTCCAGGTCTTTCTGAAGCTCTCCACAAGTGGTCCTTGGCTCTTGGACCTTCTGCTAATTCTTTTACGTCTCTGTCAGAAATCCCGCAAGGAGCACCTGGTTGTAGCTGGTTTATGGTGAAATGATGTTCTTTCTACTTCTGGATTATGGCCCCAACAGTGCTCACTGGAACATTCAGAAGTATACAAATCCTTCTGTAACCAATTCTATCAGTATGTTTTGCAACAATAAGGTTGCAAAGGTCTTGAGAGCCCTTTGCTTTTATCCATCATAAGATGTTTCTTGTGTGACACCTTGGTAATGAGACACCTTTTTTATAAGACATCATTTGAGACTGAACCAGCTGATATTAATTTGCACTGACAAGGGGCAGGATTGCTTTCTAATTACTGATAGATTTCAGCTGAGGTCTTGGCTTTCCATGCCTTTTTGCACCTTCTTTTCTTTAGGTGTTCAATACTTTTTCCCTGTGTCATTCCATTTTATTACACAGAACTTTATGTCTAAACTTATTTGTTTTGGTTTCTTTGTATATATGAATTGTATGGGTTGGTACTGACATGTGGTGAAAATTTCATGTCAATAGCACCTTTAGAAATAGATTTACCTAGAACAATGGTGACTTATTCAATACTTATTCTACCTGCCGTATACAGTATACACATGAACCGGAAGTGACTGCTGATGTCTTTTGAGTTCGCTTGTTGGTTTCTCCAGTGCATCCTGGGATATCTCATGGCTGCAATACCTCCAAAACAGAGCAAAACTAATGCTGGATAAAAGCTTCAGGTGCTGGAAGCGAGCGTTGTCATAGACTTCTATGGAGGCTTTGGAGATGATTTGAAGCACCAAAAAGCGACATGGGGGATAGTTTTTGAAGCAAAGCAAACACAACGTGTGAACAGGACTGTAAGGTAACCATTATAATAAGTGACATGGGCTTTGATTGGCATTTAGAGTGCTTTAAAAAGTGTGTCCAATGCTACATTTTGAAGTGTAAACGAGCCCTAATAGAGGCTGATGGCTCCTGACTCCCCCACTGGGCACATACTGTCTCCCCATTACTGTCTCCTGACAGAGGAGGGGGGAGAAGAAGAGATTGTTGTAGTGACTGAACAAGGAGAATCTGGGACCCTTCTCTGGATTTAGTCTTAAAGTGGTTCTAAAGGCACAAGGTTTTTTACCTTCATGCATTCTATGCATGAAGGTAAAAAACCTTCTGTGTGCAGCTGCCCCCCTAATACTTACCTGAGCCCCTCTCGATCCAGTGATGTCCACCAGAGCCTTGGCTCTCCAGGGACTCACACTCCTGATTGGCTTTTGGCAATCACAGCTAGTGCGCCAATCAGGAGACGGGGTGGGTGGGGCCGAGCCACGGCTCCATGTGTGAATGGACACACAGAGCCACAGCTCAGGAGCACTTTGCTGTGGGGGCACCCGGCAGGAGGGAGGGGCCAGGAGCGCCGGTGAGGGACCCGAGAAGAGGAGGATTCGAGCTGCTCTGTGCAAAACCAACTGCATAGAGCAGGTAAGTATAGCAAAAAACAAGGCATTAATATCACTTGAATTGCTCACCTGTACTGATCTCTGGAGGAACTTCCTTCTCCTTACATGGCTCATCAGTCATCACATATGGCTCTTCATCATCTGAATCTTCAACTTTAATAACAACCACATCTTCTTTCTAGATAGGACACAATTTAATTCAGCAAAGTGCCCTTTTCAGTGTTGATTTTTTTTACTTAAAAGTACAACTATAGGCAAAACTTTTCTTTTTTTTCCCATTTTGTATAGAGTAAGGGAGGGTTATAACCCCTGTAAGGTTTTTTTAGGCCATCTTGATCCCATTGAGATCTCCCTTCACTTCCTGTCCCATAGCCAAACAGGAAGTGAGAGGAAATCCTTGAAAATTAAGGGAATCCCTTGGGGACCTAGTGTCCCCATTGGAAGACTTCCCCTCGATTACTTTTCTGGGGACAGCCCAAAATATTTTCTTTTACTTTCACTTTCAATGATAATGGTAAACAGGACAAATAAATCTCCATAACAGGAGCACAGACAGCAATACAAACTGTCAGGTGTTCAAATCCATTTCATCTCTATCCAAAACTAAACGAAAAAACATTTTTTTTGCCTTTAGTTAAACTTTATGGCTGAACTCCAGACAGATATAAAGGATACAAATGAATGCACATCTGTATTTATAAATAGGTTCCTGTACAGCAGATCTCAGACTGGAGGAGGGAGAAGACGCACAAGAAGCCAATCAGTCTTGCGGCTGTGCTTGTGTGCTAACAAGGGACATTCTAATAGGAGAAGAAAGCAGAGAGAAACAGAGGGATGAGTTTATCAGTCTGCTGCTTCTCCTCTCACTGTCCAATCACAGGGTGAGGGTGCAACGAGACCGGTGTTACCCCATTTCATCAGAGAAAAATCTGATCAGGATTAGATGGAAAGAACTACAAAATCCTTTGGTGGGTAAAACAGCTCCCATATATGCTGTATTTAGCTTTACAATAATAAATAGGGTTGCACCGATACACACTGTTAAAACCTTTTCTTCAAATCCAGTGAGGGACACAGGAAGTCATTCACCTTGGGGATGTCCAAAAGCAGAACAACTGAGGGCTGGGCAACGAAGCAAACACCGACAGCAACTGGGGATTGACCTTAATTCTGAGGTTGGCATCAGATGAGGACTAAACTAGTAGAACTAAAAGAAATTGTGTGAACAGAAGACCATCTAGCAGCCTGACATGACTGAGAAACAATTATCTGATAGCCCAAAGCACTCACAAATCTGGTAGTGTGTGCCTGGATAGAATAGGGTGGAACCCAATCCTGGAGACCATAAGCATGGAAGGTCGTCTGCTAAGCCAACTAGAAATAGGGAAGGGGATCACCGCTCCAGGTGGATATATGGATACAAGACTCTCCACAGAGCTGGAACACCAGGTACAGGCTAAAAAGGAAGTTCTGGACAGCCGCACTCCAGAATATAGCCTTTATTGTAAAAAGTCCAACAGGTACAAACCACAGCAAAAAAATGGGACAAATGAACTGAAACGTTTCACACTTAACAGTGCTTAATCATAGCTACCAAGCCAACTAGAGATGGTGGAATAAGAAGCCAGTGCAACCTATCGGATTACCAAAAGGGAATCAGTCTTCCTAAAAGAAGTAGTAGCTCAGCAGCAGCTCCAATGAATGCTGGCGAGGCTGCGGAAAAGTAGGTACTCTTCTCCACATGATATGGGATTGCCCTAACCTATGGAGCTTCTGGAGAGCAATATTCAAACTAATTTCAAAAATTACAGGTTTCATTAGAAAAGGTGAAGCAGAACTAGCCATTTTAAGCATAAACATAGACCAATACCCTCACGCTCTAAGACCAATAGTGATACAAATTCTAATGGCAGCCAGATTGACAATCACTGGAAAGTGGAAATCTAGCAGCTCACCAAATATTAGTGAAGTCATCAGAAAAGTTGATGAGGCTTTTAAATACGAACAGATGATGGCAAATATACATGGTAACACACATCGTTTATGTAAACAATGGGATCCTTGGATTAGTTTCAGAAAAATTGCATAAAAATACACTTGTATACTTTTTTCTGCTTTTTTCCTTTCTTGGAGATGCTATAGGGAGCCAGAGTCCATAATTCTTTTATTAATAAAGTTTTCTTTCTTTTTTTTTTATTCTTTAAGTTTAGGATATATACTCTCCATTTCAATATTCTGATTGACAACATAGATGTTTAATTATAATCAATCCAAGATGGTTTACAAAGGAGATGCGATTTGAATGTAAAAATGATTGGAGATGTATCAATGATTTTGTAAAATTGTTATGCCATTTCTGGAAATACTTTGTATGGTATAACTTTGTGAAATATTTTTCTTTTTTTTGGAAAATCTTTAATAAAAAACTATTTGATAAAAAAAAAAAAAAAAAAGAAGTAGTAGCTGAAAAACTCTTACAACCCCACATCCAGACAATGGAGGAAGATTTCCCATCGGTCGACTGGATCCAGACATAGGGATGGAAGAACGGTGTCCTGGTTGAGGTGAAAGCTAGCAAATACCTCAAGCAGGAAGGAAGTGTAAACCCTCTTTATACAAAACCAGAAAGAGTTCTTTGCAGGATAAGTCCACCAGTTCAGATACTTTCCCTGTAGAGGTGATAGCGACAAGGAATATCTCTAATGGAGTCAAATGATTGCTTCTGAAATGCAGACAGAACTATATTCAGATTCTATAGCAGGGGTGTCAAACTATTTCATTGAGGGCTGCATAAGCTTTATGGTTGTCTTCAAAGGGCCGGTTGTATCTGTAAGACCACACCTTCCATGAGAGATGTCAAGAGTACACCCCACCATCCCTTACATCACATTGCACCCCCTTACTGTGTGCTGCTGCCAGGGGTGGAGCTGGGAAGTAGAAAGTGCAGGGTCTGAAGGAGGACTGGAGTCTGCTGAATGCTGTAAAACAAGGGAGGCAAAGACAAGTGGGTGCCGCAGCTGCACAAAGAGGCGCAGAATCTGTAGGAAGAGGTCTGTCCTCCTCACTGCTGCCAACTACTGAGATAGGGGGTGGCAGTGATGAGGGAGTGTGGGAGTGTCACAGCTGCGGGAGAGGTGTGTGGCTGGCCTGATTCAGCCCGCGGATATTGTGTTTGACACATGTAGGAATTACGTGGGAGCCTCTCAGCACAAGGGTCCCAATCAAGAAATGAGAGACCACCATTTCTCTCAAAACGTGAGCTTCAACAGTGATGCTATTAAGGCAAGCGATTGTGAAGCAGCATGGTCAATCGATCCTTGAGACAGAAGAGCCAGGCTATCTGGAAGATCTCACAGAGCATCTACCAGAAGACTTGATGAGTACCATGTCTGCCTGGGCAAATCTGGAACAACTAGGATCACTGGACGCTGGTGGACGGAGAGGGCGGGCGGAGTCAGCTGGTGGATGGAGAGGGTGGACGGAGTCAGCTGGTGGAAGGAGAGGGCGGACGGAGTCAGCTGGTGGATGGAGAGGGTGGACGGAGTCAGCTGGTGGAAGGAGAGGGCGGACGGAGTCAGCTGGTGGACGGAGAGGGCGGGCGGAGTCAGCTGGTGGACGGAGAGGGCGGGCGGAGTCAGCTGGTGGACGGAGAGGGCGGGCGGAGTCAGCTGGTGGACGGAGAGGGCGGGCGGAGTCAGCTGGTGGACGGAGAGGGCGGGCGGAGTCAGCCTGTGTAATAAGACACATTACAAGGGGGCGTGTGTTAAGGGGGCGTGTCTTCTGCTGCCCTGTACCTCGCTGTGACAGCTTGAAGCTGAGTTTACTTTTTAAATTGTAGTGTAATAATATCAGCACTCAACTACGAACTTAATGAAAAATATATAGTGACAGATGAGAGAAATAAAATAAGATAATGACTGAAAAAACAAGGAAATTAGAACAGAATAACATTATCCTCTAGTATAAATAATAATCACCCATTAGTCCACCAGTCATCTAAATTAGCATATTGAGGGTTAAACTGAGTAGAATTTATTTCCAGCCTGAACGTCAGCCTGCAATAATTAAAGCCAGCCACTTGTCGGTGCCACCTATCAGTGCCCATAAGTGCTGTCTATCAGTGCCACCTATCAGTGCCCATCAGTCAAACTGTCACATGAAATAAAAAAAAAAAGAAATCGGTAATCGGTATCGGCGAGTACTTGAAAAAAAAGTATCGGTACTTGTACTCGGTCTTAAAAAAGTGGTATCGGGACAACCCTAGTTTAGGCAAAACACGAAAGCGTGTCCATTCAAACACACAAATACCTGCCCATGGAGACATGCATTTACAGATTAAGCAAGCATGCATTTATGAAACGTGTTTATGCTACATATATTACGCAACACGCATCTATGCAAACCTGCATCCACGCAAACACGTATACTATGCTTATGCCCACACATCTATACAACCATATGCTTAAAAATAAAAAACTGCGTTTATGCAACATGCGTCCACGCAGATGCAGCATCGCGGCCAGCCTTGGGGGGGTGCATGCTGGGCGCCGCCCGCTTGTCAGACGCAGGGCCCTCTGCGAACATGTGCCTATGCAGGCTTGTATACTATGCTGCACCTGGGCCCATACTAGTTATAGTCAAAATTAGACAAGTACATAGGCATCCAATGCAGCCTCTATGCTGCTTTAACAGCCTAAGGCCTCTTCCACACCTGTGCATCCCATCCTTCAAGGCTCCTGACCAGTCACAGCCCATGATTTCCAATGAGTACCCTTCATATCCGTGCGGCTTCAAGTCGCAGTGACCTCAAAGCAGCCCCTACGCCTAACCGGTACGACCTTGGAGTGACTTGAGATCCATAGACCTCAAGATTACACAGGCACTGCTTCACATCGCTGCAAAATCGCATTAAAGTTGCGCCAAAATGAACGACTTTCAAATCGCACAAGTGTGAAAAGGGAGCCCCAAAACATGCTATTCTGGAGACAACTCCTTTAAGTGCACCGATGCCCATGGTCTTCCAAACATATGCTTATGCCACATGTATGTATGCTTGCATGAATCTAACATCTATGCAAAACGTGTTTATTCAAGCATGTGTTTAGGCGACAAGCTTGCAAGCATGTATACTATGCTGCACTTGGCCCCAAACAAATTTTTACTAGTTTAGCACATGTGCATGCCACACAGCCTTTTCCCGCTTCAGCCTAAAAGTAAGCAACTGCAGACCAAATGCACATTAATCACCTGTTAAACTGCACCAGGCCCCATACCATTTTTGTGCTAAATGCACAGTATTCTGGAGACCCAACACTTTAAAAGGCACTGCTAGGGGTGTATCGACTTACAGTTGTACAGGCCCCCCGAATTAAGCAGTAAGTATGCAGTATATAATCATGACTTGTCCGGCCACACATAATTCTACCATAGTATGTACTAACACTTCACTAGTATCCATGGGCTGATGTTATGTCTCAAGAGGCCCTGCGGAAGCTGTCGACCACATGGCTTTCTTAATTTGGACGCCCTTCCACTTCCTGCCTATATAAAAATAGGCCATACTGAGAGAGCCTGCGTCCTCTAGTGGCTGGAGAAGAAACAGCAGCCCACACAACGAAGAAGTAAACAGCATGATTAAACAGCACACTGCCCCCAGTGGCCACTGTGAGAACAGACAGTCAGGTCTCTTAAAAAAAAAAAGAAAAAAAAGAAAAGGAGAAACTGCAAAAATGCAGGACTTACCATTCCCGCTGCAGGATTCTGAACATAACAGGAGTCCAATTGTCACCCATCACGGTGAGCTTTGTCATAAAGGACCTTCAGGGACTGGGTCCCCCTTAATGTGGGGATCACTCCCCTGGACCTGTATAGCACCCTGCAGGAAAGCACCTTGGTCAGAACAAACACAGCACAAGGTTCCATTACGCAGGGTCCAGCGCCGTAAGGCTGCATTACAGGCAAACCTTGAGGAATCTTCTCTCCTTCCAATGAGGCTTGGGTACCATCCATTTTGGCTGATAGCTTTTTCAAATCAGATCCGAATGAAGTCCATGATTCTAAATAGAACCGTCCAGACCTCTAGGTATGCTCCAAGAGCACATGTATCACATCAGTGACCATTCCACCTTACAGACACTGGCGAAAAAACTGAGGTTCTTCCTGTGTAGCAGGGGTTATATAGGGGTGGACTGCCTGTTTGACCATCTGCCAGTGTCCATCCACCAGTAGGTGGCATATAACCCATATAATCATTATTATGGTTGCTCTGTGTCCCGTGATGTACGATAAAGAAAAATGTCTATCTTCTTAGTGCTGGCCATAGATGGTATGAATCGATTCGAACCATGTATGGGCAGGCTGATTGTTCCCAAGTTAATCGACCGATCAACTTGCGTACAACCAGCACGTCAGATTTTACATGTGATTATTACTAGCAGCCAATATAGTCTCTAGCAATAATCCCTGTGTTCTTCTGGCCGGGACAGTGCCCTGGTGCCTTACACTGGTAGAAGACAACAACTCCATGGTAGTGATTCCCTCATCAACACTTAGGCTGGGTTCACACTAATGCGATGGCAGACATTGCATGCGATTGGCACCGCATTGCTGTGCACATCACATGCGATGTCTGTGCGGATGCAAATTCAGCCATACAGTTTGAATGGCTGAAATCGCATTCGCACCAAAAAGGTGCAGGACCCTTTTTTTTTGGTCCGCACTGGAATCGGATCACATGGGTGTTCAGACCCATGCAATCCCAATCCACAGTTTGCACTGCGTTCCGCAAACCGATTTGGGGGTGTCATTAACTTTATATTGACACCTGCAGCGGTTTGTAGAGAGCAGTAGGAACTGCCTGCAAGTCAGATGCGATGCGGGAGCTCACACAGGAATCGTGGTGGTTCACGCTCTGCCCCAGTGTGAACCCATTCTGACTGTGTTGATGGGGGTACTGAGCGATTTTCCCCATGGTTTTAGGAAAGAAAGTCACTCCATCTGTGGCCGGCTTAGATCACAGGCAAAAAATGTAGGTAAGCTGAGAGTAGGAGTAGTTATCCTGAGCTGCCATACAGTTTATCTGTCAATGTCCAATCCTCCTGTAAGCAGCAATGTAACCCAAAGGTGAATGCCTTCTTGTGGCCCTCAATGGGACAAGAAAGAAATCTCTTAGTAAAAGGATTTGATTTAACATACTGAATAATGGCATCCAATGGTGCGATGTGTGTGCGCGGGCTCCTGTGAATAAAGGGGACTGGGACATCTCTCTATTGGATTTCTGTTACTTGGTCCATCTGCAAGAAACACACACATTGACTAGATTTGGCTGAACAAGGAGAATCTGGGACTCTTATCTGGATTTGGTGTTTATTACTCACCTGTGCTGATCTCTGGAGGGATTTCATCCTCCTTCTTACACGGCTCATCATCCATCACATATGGCTCATTTTCGCTCACGTTTTTAACTTTAATACCAAGCAAGTCTTCAGCCTAGATAAGATACCAAGTACATTTTAACCCTCCTTGATACATGAATTAAAGTGATTGTAAAACTTTTTTTTAATTAAACTAACATACATGCCATACTTACCTGGTCTGTGCAGGGGTTTTTCACCGAGCAGCCCTGATCCTCCTCTTCTGGGGTCCCATGCCGGCGTTCTTGGCTCAACCACAAACCCACCCTTCCCCCACCGGCCTAGTGCCCTCCTAGCCAGACGCTTGCTAGGGGGGCACTCGTGTGTGCTCGCCCCCGAGCCCTGCTCAGTGTGTCCATAGGCCTGCTCCCCATCACTGGTTCCGATTGGTAGCAGCAGGAGCCAATAGCTCCTGTTGCTGTATCTGAGCCAATGAGGGCGAGAGAGCCTCAGCTCTCGTGCACATCACTGGATCGAGATCGGGCTCAAGTATGTATTTGGGGGGGCTGCAGGGAGAGATGCATGCAGGTTTTTTACTTAGTAAAGTAAAAAAAAACCTTCTTCCTTTGCAACCACTTGCCTGCTGGGCACTTAAACCCCCATTCCTGCCCAGGCCAATTTTCAGCTTTCAGCGCTGTCGCCCTTTGAATGACAATTGCGCGATCATGCTACACTGTACCCAAATGAAATTTTTATCATTTTTTTTCACACAAACAGAGCTTTATTTTGGTGGTATTTAATCACTACTGAGGTTTTTATTTTTTGCTCAACAAAAAAAGGCTGAAAATGTTGGAAAAAAAAAAAACAGTTTTCATAGTTTTTTAGAAAATTTTGCAAACTGGTAATTTTTCTCCTTCATTGATGTGCGCTGATGAGGCTGCACTCATGGGCACTGATAAGGCGGCACTGGTGGGCACTAATAAGTGGCACTGATCGGCAGCATTTTGTGCACTGGCAGGTGGCACTGGTGGGCACAGATGAGTCGGCGGTGGCCCTCTGTGTGAGAACTGATGTCCCTCTGACAGTAGCCGGTGATCATGTTTTTTTTTTTTTTTTGCCTCATGCGGTCAGCGTGAGGAGAAAAAATAGCCAATTACCGGCTGTTTACATCACGTCATTGGCTGACAGCTGATCACCGTACGGGTCGGGATCGGCCCCTTACTCTGATCAACCAAGTCTCTCCTTGACTCCTGGCCTAATCCCAGGGCATGCAGGCCGCTTGAGTACTGGAGGACGTACATGGACACCCTCCCGGCAATTTAGGCCTGTGCTGTAGCCGTCTTTTGGCTATAGCGCAGGCGGGAAAGGGGTTAAAGTAGAAGTTCACCCACAACCTAACTAACTCTAAACCTACTTGCAGACACATTCTAAAGCTAGTAATAGTAACTCTATGGTTGACATCACTTCCCAGCCATTGTCGGTTCTCTACTGCACACAGCATCTGCTGCTGGAGACCGGACCAAGCTGCTTGCTATGGGGGCATTCGGGTGGCGCTCAGAGCACTGGCGGGGAACCCCACGGAAGAGGAGGATCAAGGTTGCTCTGTGCAAAACCATTACACAGAGCAGGTTTGTTATTTTAATAAAAAAAGCGAAGCTTTCCAATCACTTTAAGTTTACATTTTATATACCTGATAGTTCTGAGGGATCTCCTGGTGTTCCTGTGTGGAATCCTGGGCATGCATAGGACTGGGGCATCTCTCTGGGGTTTTTCTACTATTGGATCCATCTGTAGAAAACACACACATACCGACTGATAAACACACAGAAACAATGTATGCAGAGGATGTGTATAGGTAGGTCAGCCTTTCTTAACCAGAGTTCCCACAGATGTCAATAGAGCTGTGACCAGTTGTGGCTGGGTAAATGGATCTCCTGCCTGATAATGTCTTCAAGGTCCCAGTCCCACCAGTGGCACTGGACCAGTAAAACCTTTGCTTTCACGTCTCAGGTAAGCAAGCAGTGACACCCAATGAGCCATGACACTACCATTAGCTGTAAATGTAATACTTTTTAGCAAGGGTTCCCTGGGATCAGAAAGTTATCCTTGACACTCTTTTCTCCTTTACAATAAATTAAAGTCTCCTCTTACCCGGTGATGTGAGGGGCGGCCGGTTCTCCATTGCGATGTCCTTGTAGAGATCCTTCTGTCCTTCTAAACACCCCCTTTCCTCTTCTGATAAAGAGACAGTGACATCCTGACACCTTATAGGAACCTGACACACACAATGATACAGTCATCATCCAGACACATCCCTTGTCTGTTACTGGAGAATATCCCAGAATTCTCAGCACTGCTCACCTCTCCTGTCAGCAGCTCAATCATCTTGTTGGTGACCTCTTGAATTTTCTTGTCGTTGTCACTATCAGGTTGCAGGGTTTGGGGTGGAGGCTCTACAACAGGCTGTATTGCCTCTCTTAGCTTAGGTGTAACAAAGCCATCAGTCAGCTTGAACGCAATATAGTTCTATAATTAAGCAAAAAGAATAAGTTACTCCACCACCAAACACAAACTTAATGCTTTTATTACCATCAACTCTCTGGTCAGCTCTGTTTTTTATTAATAGAGATAAGAAAGATGTCATGCGACCTCCCAGAATCCTCCTCACCTCTCTGGTCAGGTCTGTGTTTTATTAATAGAGATAAGAAAGATGTCATGCGACCTCCCAGAATCCTCCTCACCCCTCCGGTCAGGGATGTGCTCCATGCACACTAGTGTTTTTTAAGCTTCTTGAAGCTATTACGAGAATTTTCGTTTCTGCTCCTAAAAACCAATAGTGTTATCCAATGTGTCCATGCACACTATTTTATGCTAGAAGCAATGTTTACGCTTCAGCATTTAGGAGTCTTTGTGAGTACATTTTTAAGTATGAGCTCAGGCGTGTTCTCAACCGCACATGCAGAGCCCGTCTGGAAGTCGGCACTGCACATCGCTAATCACAGGCAGTGAGACATTTCCCGATCTCTGCAGCTGCGGATCGGGAAATGTCTCACTGCTTGTAATAAGCTCTCTGCAGTGCCAACTTCCTGGCTGGGTCTGCACATGCAGTTGAGAACAATGCCTGAGCTCATCCTTACATTTTCCCTGCAGAAAAAAAAAAACAGGACCTCCCAGAATCCTCCGCACCTCTCCAGTCAGGTCTGTGTTTTATTAATAAAAGATAAGAGTGATGTCATGTGACCTCCCAGAATCCTCCTCACCTCTCCGGTCAGGTCTGTGTTTTATTAATAGAGATAAGAGTGATGTCATGTGACCTCCCAGAATCCTCCTCACCTCTCCAGTCAGGTCTGTGTTTTATTAATAAAAGATAAGAGTGATGTCATGTGACCTCCCAGAATCCTCCTCACCTCTCCGGTCAGGTCTGTGTTTTATTAATAAAGATAAGAGTGATGTCATGTGACCTCCCAGAATCCCCCTAACCTCTCCGGTCAGGTCTGTGTTTTATTAATAAAGATAAGATTGATGTCATGTGACCTCCCAGAATCCTCCTCACCTCTCCGGTCAGGTCTGTGTTTTATTATTAATAGAGATAAGAGTGATGTCATGTGACCTCCCAGAATCCCCCTCACCTCTCTGGTCAGGTCTGTGTTTTATTAAAGCGGAGTTCCATACAACAGTGGAACTTCCGCACATTTGGCACCTTTCGGGGGGTGGAGGGAGGGGAGAGCAGATACCTGTCTTTGACCAGCGAATTAAGCCAGCGGCTCGGTTTTCTCCTCCTCCCCCCCCCACCACCGGGCCAGTAGGAGAAAGGAGCGTAGCCTTACCAGCAATGGCGTTGGCAGCACCCGACAGTTGATGGAATCATCAGCTGCGGTGCCGACATCGCTGGACTCCAGGACAGGTAAGTGTCCGATTATTAAAAGTCAGCAGCTGCAGT
This sequence comes from Aquarana catesbeiana, assembly GCF_042186555.1. Classification (NCBI taxonomy): domain Eukaryota; kingdom Metazoa; phylum Chordata; class Amphibia; order Anura; family Ranidae; genus Aquarana; species Aquarana catesbeiana. The sequence continues at coordinate 269,710,060 of NC_133331.1, forward strand.
ATGTGTAGCTGCTGGCTTTTAATTTTTGCAGGGATGGGCGGACCTCCGCTTTAATAGAGATAAGAGTGATGTCATGTGACCTCCCAGAATCCCCCTCACCTCTCCGGTCAGCAGGTAGATGATCTCCATGGTGAGGTTTAATATCCTCTCAGTCATGTGACCGCGCTCCTTCTCCATTCTTCCTGAAGGGACTCTGCTCCTTATTGATGGGACGGACTCTCCAACGCCTCGCCTGCAATAACAAAACAGCGGCATGATGAATGTACGAAAGCCATGAGTGTAAATACAATATACATTTATGAAAGGGGGGGAGGGGTTCTCCCAGAGCTCCTTAGCATCCTCCAGCTGTGAAGGTCGGAGAAGATGGGGGGGGGGGACACCCATTTCGTGCCTTACTGCTAAAATCTGACCTAGCGCTCCTGATAACCAATCATCAATCCCCTTTGATAACTGCAATCCAGTGCAAATACTATAATGGGAATATATACCATGTAATAACAATAACATGTAGTACTAAATATAAGTCAAAGTAATTATAGTGTTCATAGCAGCATTATAACGCCTAATCTGGTCATTATTCACGTTGGGAATCTTGGTCAGGCGAAATAAATATTCCTCAACTCTCTACAAACACACCAGCACTGAGCAGCTTATTGTCTCCTCTCTTCCATTATTATTGTCCGCAGAGCGGAAATAGTAAACTCGCTTCCGGCCGTGGCTGCTTTACTTCCGGATTTGTGCGTTTCACGGCGGCCCTGAGACACTTCCTAATAGCTATAGCTATTATCAGCTGGGATAACGCGAGATGCTAGGGCGAGTGAGAACAGTCCGACACATGTCCCCTATGATTAGGGCGGCGGCCATCTTCTTGTCGTTTGCTTATTGAGCTTTTTATGACAGTTTACTTTATTTATAGCAAACAGAATGACGTCTGTGTCTGTGTCTTCTTTTTTTAACTGGTTATTTTGAATTGTCAGGCAGGAAAGTACTGTCCATGTACTGCTGTGGCTGTGTTGGTATGGGGCGGCCATTTTGTTGTAGCCAAAGTAGCTTCTAAACTGTTTTAGAGAGAACAAAAATGTTCCCACATAAGATTATACAGTATGTGAATTTAATGTCATTTATTCATTTTATTTACCTGGGTTGACATCCAAAGGCATCACAACTGCTGCACGGAGTCGGGGCACCCGGAGTCCCTATTTTGGATGTGATGTTAGCAGCACTGAGGACTCAGAGTAAGAAAACGAGGAAAGGGTGGAGGAGCTGGGACAGCACAGAATAGTTCGACACTTCCAGAAGAAGAGTGTTGTTGCAGTACCTCCAAGAGCCGTGATTGTACATACTGGGGAAAGCCCTGTCCTGTCCACCTGCAGAGGGTCTTGCTGCACGTTCAGATCATGGCCTTTTAGCTAGTGGCGTGCAATTACTGTTGTCGCTGCTTTGCCTGTTGCCGACCTGGATTGCTTAACACTGCTAATGTCTCCTGCCCTGTTGCCATCTCTATTTTCTTGCCTACAGCCTGCCTGAAGCTCTTTTTGGATACCAACTACTCTTTTGCTTGACTCAACCTTTGCTTGGAATGGATACTGACTTCCTTCTTGTCTGCTTCAAGTTATGTTTGGATACAGACTACTCTCGCCTACTGCCTGTCTCAAACTCTGATTGGATACAATTTTCTTGCCTGCTGCCTACCACAACCTCTGTTTGGATACTGACTAATCTCTTGCCTGCCTCGACCTCTGCTTGAATACCAACTAATTTCTTGCCTGCCGCCTGCCTCAACCACAGATTAGCTAATGACTATCTTAGCTCCCACCAGCCTTGACCTCTGCTTGGATACCGACTACTCTCTTGCTTGCATCAACCTCTATTTGGATACAGGCTGCTCTTTTGTTTGCCTAGACCCCTTCTTTCTTGTCTGCCGCCCGCCTCTGTTAGGATGCCGACTACATTCTTGCCTGCCCTCTGCCTCGACTTATATTTGGATACAGACAACTCTCTTGCCCACACTGACCACTGATTGAATATCGACTGCTCTCACCTGCTGCCTGCCTCAACCTCTGATTGGATACTGACTATTTTCTTGCCTGCTGCCTACCTCAAACTCAGATTAGATACTGACTAATCTCTTGCCTGCCTTGAGCTCTGCTTAGATACCAACTACTTTCTTGCCTGCTGCATGCCTTAACCTCTGATTGGACAATGGCTACTATCTTGGCTTCCACCTGCCTCGACCACTGCTTGGATACCGAATATTCTCTTGCTTGCCTCAATCTCTATTTGGATACAGGCTGCTCTTTTACTTGCCTTGACCCCTTCTTTCTTGTCTGCCACCTACCTCAATCTTGCCTGCCACCTGCCTCAACTTATATTTAGATATTGACAACTCTCTTGCCCACCCTGACCTCTGATTGGATACCGACTATTTTTTTGCCTGCTGCCTCCCTCAACCTCTGTTTAGATACTGACTAATCTCTTGCCTGCCTTGAGCCCTGCTTAGATGTCAACTACTTTCTTGCCAGCTGTCTGCCTCAACCTCTGATTGAATAATGACTACTATGTTGGCTTACACCTGCCTCAAGCTCTATTTGGATACAGACTACTCTCTTGCTTGCCTCAGCCTCTATTTGGATACAGGCTGCTCTTTTGCTTGCCTCAGCCTCTTCTTTTTGCCTGCTGTCTGCCTCAACCATTGTTTGGACACCAACTACATTCTTGCCTGCCACCTGCCTCGACTTATATTTGGATACCGACTACTCTCTTGCTTGCCTCAACCTCTATTTGGATAGAGGCTGCTCTTTTGCTTGCCTTGACCCCTTCTTTCTTGTTTGACACCCGGCTCAATCTTTGTTTTGATACTGATTACATTCTTGCCTGCCACCTGCCTCAACTTATATTTGGATACTGACAATGGATGCCGACTATTTTGTTGCCTGCTGCCACCTTGACTTCTGTTTAGAGACCGACTAATCTCTTGTCCCCCTTGAGCTCTGCTTAGATACCAACTACTTTCTTGCCAGCTGTCTGCTTCAACCTCTGATTGAATAATGACTATTATCTTGGCTTCCACCTGCCTCGACCTTTTCTTAGATACTGACTATTCTCTTGCCTGCCGCTTGTCCCGACCTTCGCCTATATTCTGACATCCTGGTACTTCCACCCTGTCTCCACATCATGGCCATCCTGTAACCCCTTTGTTGGGTGAATCTGAGGGTCGTGACCTGGTATCAGCTTTCATCAAAGTAGCCTGGAGGCCACTAGGTTCACTGGCCCATCACTCCTTGCTGGGTGCTCTGGTGAAGACCAAGTTGTCACTTGGACTCTGGGCCTTGGGTGAGCCTGTGTCACCTGTAGTAAGAAAGCTAATATATGCAAGGAGGGAGGGGACTGTGCTAGGGAATTTACTCTTCCTGGAGTAGTCAAATTTTCTAGCAAGTTCAGAGACACATTGGAAGTAAATAAAAATTTAATTATGGTAAACACTGCAAGTGGGCAGATTAAATAGTTGATTTTTGTGCTTTTACCTAATTTTTTATGTTAAATCGCTTTAAATTCAGGAGCTCAGTCCACCTCTACTTTTAATCCTGGCCCTATGAAAGCCATTAGTCTCCATCCCCTCTCTGGCCTTACATGTCCTCTCTGTTTTTCAAATTGATTCAAACCAGTCAAAAAATGATCGACCGATCAAAATTCTGTGTGAAGAATAGCTGGTTATTAAGGAGCGGGCGCCGCATCCTTAACAACCAATGACTCATCAGTTGTCAGCGGCCAGGGTTGTGGGGAAGAGGGCCTTGGTGACAAATTGCCCCCCTGCCGCAAAGCACCAGGGCATGTGGCCTGGTATGGTGGCTCGTCCCACCCCTTTGCCCAGTCTGCCAGGCTGCATGCTCCGATAAAGGTCTAGTATGGATTTGGGGGCGGGAAGGCCCACACCATTTTTTTGTTTAATTTTGGCGTGGGGTTCCCTTCACACAGAATTCAGATCGTTTGATCATTTTTCAAATTGTTCCAAATTTAGAAAACAAATAAACTAAACAACACAATTCATTATTACTGTCATTCGGAGATTCAACTGCGTAGATTGAGGGGGCTATTTAAGTACTTGTAATAAATAAAGCTTTTTTTATTTGAACCAAAAATGGTTGAGAATGGTTAGGGGTAAGGCTTAGCATCAGGAGAATGGTTTCCAAGATGCTTATAAGCTACAGGACATTCTCGCTTGTTATGTGACCCTAACCCGTGACAACACTGGACATGGTAGGTGGAGGATCACAAAATGGAAAAACTTTGCTGAAATACAGTGAATGTGAAAACATGCAAGTTTTTATTTATTAACAGTAAAATTAAGAAAAAAATATTTTTACAAATACATTTCCAGATGAAGAGTCTGTTTTAGTTCCAATAAACATTAAGTTAAAGGAGAGTAAGAAAATGTAATTCCAGTCTTGAAGCACCAGACCAACTCAAATGGCTTTTTCAACTACCAGGCCAACCCCCACAGTAGGATCTCCAGTCCTCCTACAAGGCCATGATGAAGGTGTTCCTGTCTATTGGCTGTTATCATTTATTTACTATAATATATAGAGAATCCATCACTGGGAGAATGGCACCATCACTCGTCTTTGTGATGGGTCTGGCATTCGGGCAACAATGGCAAAGGTATGTGCTGTTGTGATTCTTCTGGCCAGCAAAGACAAATCCAATATGTCTATTGGGGGTGGGGTTGGCCTTTAAACTGTTAGGGTGCTCTGGTTATGATGGCTTATAGATGAAACCTTACAAGCTCAATGTCAGGCAGTTAATCAGTTCATAAATTCATGTATGTATACAAAACATTTTTTAAACACATCCATCATGATCTTGTCCTTATATTAGCTTCTTAAAATCCCCTGCACTATGACTCAAAAGATGGATATGAGCCACTCAGGGCTTTACAATTTTGTCAATCTATGACCAGACACTTAGTAACAACAGGTTAGAGCAGATAGATGACCTCATCAAGAAGGCTGCTGCTACTGCATTACCCTATCAGGAGGCTGGGGGCAGTTCAGAGAAAAAGCCACGATGCTTAAAGCAGTGAAAAAAATTGGTGTCAAGGGCGTGGCTGTGCTCTCTGGCAGGCATGCCTTTATTACAAGACTGACTAAACCAGTATATATTGATAAAAAAAAAAAAATGGAATTTTCAATGCTGCTAGTGAAAGTGCCTTAACCTGGATTGTTATCCCCTTGTAGAAGGAGAGCCAGCCACTAGCAGTCAATCGGTCTCAGCTGCAGTTCATATGTGCTGACAAGGGGAAAGAGCAGAGTGAGCAGAGGAATGGCTCCTGAGCTGCTCCTTCACTGTCAAATCAACAGGTTAGGGGGTGTGTTCTTCACATCTGGGGTCCTACAGGTCATCTCAATCTGGGTGGGAATTGAGCTTGAGGCTGTGTTCACACTGTTGTGCGGAGCGGCTCACAGCAGGGGTCTGGTGCATCCCCGTTCACCACTTCAGGTCCAATTTCAGACCGAATTTTTGCCTGAATTCGGACTTGAGTTGGTCCAGAAGACACACAGGACCCCTGTACAATTTGCTGTCCTGGAGATGTGTGAACCGGCTCCATTGAGAGCCGGTCACAGTTTCCTGACATGCGAATTGGATGTGGGGAAAACTGCATTCAATTTGCAATAGTGTGAACTAGGGTTGCACCGATACCACTATCTAAGACGAGTACAAGTAACAATACTTTTTTCAAGTACTCGCCGATACCGATTCCCGATACTTTTTTTAATGTCATGTGAAAGTAACACTAAAATGCAGCACAATTTTTTTTTTTTTTACAATTTTATTTTTTACAATTTTTCTTCTTTTATTACTTTTTTTTTTTTTTTACAATTTATATTGTTTTTGTTATTTTTACCAGCTCCTTCCTTTGCTCTCCATCCTGACAGATCTGGGGCAGGGGGGACTGGAGGAGGACATGGAGGGTGAACGGGGAAGGTGCGGAGGAGGACACGGAGGGGGAGCAGAGAAAGAGCAGAAGAGGACACGGAGGGGGAGCAGATAAGGAGCAGAATAGGACACGGAGGGGGAGCAGAGAAGGAGCAGAAGAGGACACGGAGGGGGAGTGGGGAAGGAGCGGAGGAGGACACGGAGGGGGAGTGGGGAAGGACCAGAGGAGGACACAGAGGGGGAGCGAGGAAGGAGCAGGGGGGAGCGGAGGAGGAGCAGAGAAGGAGCAGAAGAGGACATGGAGGGGGAGCAGAGAAGGAGCAGAAGAGGACACGGAGGGGGAGTGGGGAAGGAGCGGAGGAGGACACGGAGGGGGAGTGGGGAAGGACCAGAGGAGGACACGGAGGGGGAGCGAGGAAGGAGCAGGGGGGAGCGGAGGAGGACACGGAGGGGGAGCGGGGAAGGAATGGAGGAGGACACAGAGGGGGAGCAGAGAAGGAGCAGAAGAGGACACGGAGGGGGAGCGGGTAAGGAGCAGAGAAGGACACGGAGGGGGAGCGGGGAAGGAGCGGAGGAGGACACAGAGGGGGAGCGGGGAAGGAATGGAGGAGGACACAGAGGGGGAGCAGAGAAGGAGCGGAGGAGGACATAGAGGGGGAGCGGGGAAGGAGCGGAGGAGGACATAGAGGGGGAGCGGGGAAGGAGCGGAGGAGGACACAGAGGGGGAGCTGAGAAGGGAGGAACAGAGGAGGACATAGAGGGGGAGCGGGGAAGGAGCGGAGGAGGACACAGAGGGGGAGCTGAGAAGGGAGGAACGGAGGAGGACACGGAGGGGGAGCTGAGACGGAAGGAACGGAGAAGGACATGGAGGGGGAGCGGAGGACACAGAGGGGGAGCAGAGGAGGACACGAAGGGGGAGAGGAGGAGGACAGAGGGGGACCTTAGGTGCACTGAGGAGGACACAGGGGACAGTCGGGATGATCGGTGCGGCGATGAGGGCTGTTACAAACACTGATCTCCCTGTGTAGATTTCAATAAAGCAGCTGAAAGCCGTTGGAGGGAGAGGAGGAGAAGCAGCTGTCAGCTGCTTTATTGAAATCTATACAGGGAGATCGGTGTTTGTAACGGCCCTCACTGCCGCGCCGATCATCCCCTGACTGCCCAGGTATCAGATTAGGCATCGGAGCATTTGCACGAGTACAAGTACTTGTGCAAATGCTCGGTATCGGCACAGATACCGATACTAGTATCGGTATCGGTGCAACCCTAGTGTGAACCCAGCCTGAGAAAATTTTTCACATACAGTATCTCACAAAAGAGAGTACACCCCTTACATTTTAGCAAATGTTTTATTATATCTTTTCATGTGACAACACTGAAGCAATGACACTTTGCTACAATGTAAAGTAGTGAGTGTACAGCTTGTATAACAGTGTGAATTTGCTGTCCCCTTAAAATAACTCAACTCACAGCCAGCCATTAATGTCTAAACTGCTGGCAACAAAAGTGAGTACACCCCAAAGTGAAAATGTCCAAATTAGGCCCAATTAGCCATTTTCTCTTCACTGTGTCATGTGACTCGTTAGTGTTACAAGGTCTCAGGTGTGAATGGGGAGCAGGTGTGTTAAATTTGGTGTTATCGCTCTCGCTCTCTCACACTGGTCACTGGAAGTTCAACATGACATCTCATGGCAAAGAACTCTCTGAGGATCTGAAAAAATAATTGTTGCTCTACATAAAGATGGCCTAAGCTATAAGAAGATTGCCAAGACCCTGAAGCTGAGCTGCAGCACGGTGGCCAGGACCATACAGCGGTTTAACAGGATGGGTTCCACTCAGAACAGGCCTCGCCATGGTCGACCAAAGAAGTTGAGTGCACGTGCTCAGCGTCATATCCAGAGGTTGTCTTTGGGAAATAGACGTATGAGTGCTGCCAGCATTGCTGCAGAGGTTGAAGGGGTGGGGGGTCAGCCTGTCACTGCTCAGACCATACGCCGCACACTGCATCAAATTGGTCTGCATGTCTGTCATCCTAGAAGGAAGCATCTTCTAAAGATGATGAACAAGAAAGCCCGCAAACAGTTTGCTGAAGATAAGCAGAATAAGGACATGGATTACTGGAACCGTGTCCTGTGGTCTGATGAGACCAAGATAAACTTATTTGGTTCAGATGGTGTCAAGTGTCTGTGGCGGCAACCAGGTGAGGAGTAGAAAGACAAGTGTGTCTTGCCTACAGTCAAGCATGGTGGTGGGAGTGTCATGGTTTGGGGATGCATGAGTGCTGCCGGCACTGGGAAGCTACAGTTCATTGAGGGAACCATGAATGCCAACATGTACTGTGACATACTGAAGCAGAGCATGATCCCCTCCATTCAGAGACTGGGCCGCAGGGCAGTATTCCAACATGATAACGACCCCAAACACACCTAAAAGACAACCACTGCCTTGCTTAAGAAGCTGAGGGTAAATGTGATGGACTGGCCAAGCATGTCTCCAGACCTGTGAAGCTCTGGTGAATTCCATGCCCAAGAGGGTTAAGGCAGTGCAGGAAAATAATGGTGACCACACAAAATATTGACACTTTGGGCCCAATTTGGACATTTTCACGTATGAAAGAGTGAGATCGATAACACCAAATTTAACACACCTGCTCCCCATTCACACCTGAGATCTTATAACACTAATGAGTCACATGACACCGGGGAGGGAAAATGGCTAATTGGGCCCGATTTGGACATTTTCACTTAGGGTTGGACTCACTTTTGTTGCCAGCTGTTTAGACATTAATGGCTGTGTGTTGTGTTATTTTGAGAGGACAGAAAATTTACACTGTTATACAAGCTGTACACTCACTACTTTACATTGTAGCAAAGTGTCATTTCTTCAGTTCTGTCACATGAAAAGAAAGAATAAAATATTTACAAAACTGTGAGGGGTGTACTCACTTTTGTGAGATACTGTAAATACAACTTTTGTCCTATGTTACTTCTTCAATGGGAACATAATTTCCATCCTTCTTACAGTAATCTCCTCTAAAAATGTTTCTACTTTCAGACAACGGTAGTTCTTAACAATTAAAATGATGGTCCACGTGAAGAAGCAAAAAGACTACTTTAAAAAATGAGCACCTTTACATTGGTAAACCAATTTGTTTGCAGTCCATTACCAGATAAAATAACCAGTGTCTGGATGCACCATCAGATATCACAGCTCACGGAGGAGCAGAAAAAGCTCATACAAAGAAATTAAGGGTGCCGCTTCAGGCTCCAGTGGATCCTCATCTGCTATCAACCATTGGGAGTGCATGCAGGGAGAAGGCTTGTCGCAGTTCCATAGAAATCAATAAGAAAAGAAAGGAAATCCTGAGTCGCACATCACATGAAACCCTTGTACAAAGAGAAAAAGCAGCCTCAGCCTAGTCAAGCCATGTCTCTGACATGTTTTGCCCTGCCCACGGAGCTTATCATGGGGAAAAACATCAGGGGCATAGCCTGGACAGAGTCTAGGCTGAGGCTGCTTCTACTCTTCATAAATGCCAACGTGGCTCCCATCTTGGGTGTGGTCTTTATTGCCCTGCTAGAAAGGATTTTGGTGAAAAACACCCCCACCACTTGGACAAGAAATGGGCTTTTCGCCAGCGTGCTTTATCTGGTGGTAGAGAAGGGAGGGTTTCCACGTGAAGCACTTTCCACACTCAGCGCAGGAATAAGGCTTTTCCCCCGTGTGAATCCTTTGATGCCTCACCAGGTTGGACCTCTTTGCAAAGGATTTCCCACAGTCCAAACAAGAATAAGGCTTTTCTCCTGTGTGTATTTTCTGATGGGTGACCAGATAGGACTTGTCATTGAAACGCTTCCCACATACGGGACACGAATGCGGCTTTTCCCCCGTGTGTATCCTCCGGTGAGTTACAAGGTGGGACGTCTGTGTGAAACATTTGCCGCATTCGGTACACTCAAACTTCTTTGAACCAGCCTGGGTTCTTCGATGTAAATTAACCTTTTCCCTCTGAGGTAAGTATCTGTTGTATTCGGAAATTGGGAACATTTCGCTCCCACTTCGAGCTGTATGGTGGGTGATGGGGTGTGGCTGATCGAAAAAGTACATCCCATGTGTAGAAGGACTGGATGATAGAGGACTGTGATATGCTGGATGAAGAATTGGGTTAAAGGGATTATCCACTGGAAAGTCCTCTGAGAAGTCATCATTGTCTATTTCACTATCCAGACATATGACGGAGTGGTTCTCCACTTTATTCTCATTACACTGTCCACCTTGAAGGGAAAGAATAGCTTATTTTCAGTGAGCACATATTATCAGTTTGTCATTTATTTTAACATCAAATATTTTTACCTAAATTGTTTTTTTTTTTGTTTTTTTTTTTACTTTTTCACGCTTTCTCCTTTAAATTTCTCTCCTCCCCTTAAAGCACATATGTCAAACACAAGGCCCATGGGCCAAATCAGGGCTGCCAGGCCTTGTTATGTGGCCCTTGCACCCAGTTTTGTAGCTCGAACGTGGCGGAACTCCATTCTGATACCTCCAGCTTTAACCCTCGGCTCCCTGCTGTCATTTGTAAACATAGAAGCATTCTGTGTTTACAAGGGAGAGCTTTGCTCTCAGCGGCTCCTGGATCTAACAGATCCCCACCTGCCCAGCACTCAGAGCAGGGACAGAACTCCAGAATCTGAGGGAGAGGACAATCTCCCTACAAGGCAAGGCAGAGCCACCTACACAAGGAGGTACTAGAGCTAAATTCACAAGTAGTAGAGCCACCTACACAGGGGGGGTACTAGAGCCGAGCCATGTAGGAGAGAGTAGAGATGCAAGGAAACTTTAAGGGGGGCTAGGGTTGCACACTGTACATGGCGTGCCCCTGAACTCTGCATTCTGTACGTAATGCACTCCTGAACTCTGCACATAACGCACTCCTAAACCCTGCACTCTGTACATAGCGCACTCCTAAACTCTACAATCTATACACCGCAAACTCTTGAACTCTGCACTCTGTATATAGCGCATTTGTGAACTCTGCACTCAGTATGTAGTGCACCCCTAAACCCTGCACTCTGTACATAGCACACCCCTAAACATTACACTCTGTAAACCGCTTAGTCCTGAACTCTGCACTCTGTATGTAGCATACTCCTGAACTTTGCACTCAGTACATAGCATACGCCTCAACCCTGCACTCTGTATGTAGTGCACCCCTAAACCCTGCACTCTGTACATAGGGACCCCTGAACTCTACACGCTGTGCACAGGGCATCCCTGGAACTGCACCCTGTACCTAGCGCACCCCTGAACCCTGCACTTTGTACATAATCCACCCCTGAACACTGCATTCTGTACATAACCCACTCCTGAACGCTGCACTCTGAACGTAACGCACTCCTGAACCCTGCACCTTGCACACCTACAACACTTACAATCGGCCTTTTGAGGGCAACCATACTGCTGATGCGGCCCGCGTTGAAATTGAGATTAACACCCCTGCCTTAAACCCTCCCCCTCTCCGAAACAAGATCCTCCCCTTTTTCTTTATTTACCTTTTTTTTTTTTGCACATTTCGGAGTGCCCCCACTCTACATAGGGAAATGATGTGCTGTGCTCCTGGCGCCTCTTGAGCTATGCATGTCTCATATCCCAGGAGGCATCGGCTTCTATTCATGGAAGCAGGAGGAGGGTGGGCCTGGCAGGGTGTCATCATGGGGCAGTTGCCTGAACCCAGAAAAGACAGCCTCTTCCTGATGACATAATGGAAGAAGATGGCGGCACAGGACCTGGGTGGTGGGTGCGGAGGAGCAGAGCGCAGCAGGACAGTGCTGCATTTGCTTAGCGGGTGAGTATGTAATTTGAAGACAACATAACATTGGGTAACAGATGATTAAAAAAACAGAAAACAGAGAATGAGTAAGCAATAAGCAAACGCTTGACCATCACATCCATGTTGTTGTACATTCCAAAACCATGGGTGTTAATATACACTATATTACCAAAAGTATTGGGACGCCTGCCTTTACACGCACATGACCTTTAAAAGCATCCCAGTCTCAGTCCGTAGGGTTCAATATGGAGTTGGCCCACCCTTGGCAGCTATAACAGCTTCAACTCTTCTGGGAAGGCTGTCCACAAAGTTTAGGAGTGTGTCTATGGGAATGTTTGATCATTCTTCCAGAAGCGCATTTGTGAAGCCAGGCACTGATATGGATGAAAACGCCTGGTTCGCAGTCTTCGCACTAATTCATCCCAAAGGTGTTCTATCGGGTTTAGGTCAAAACTATGTGCAAGTCAGTCAAGTTCTTCCACCCCAAACTCGCTCATCCATGTCTTTATGGACCTTGCTTAGTGCATTGGTGAGCAGTCATGTTGGAACTGGAAGGGTCCATCCCCAAACTGTTCCCACAAAGTTGAGAGCATGAGATTGTCCAAAATGTCTTGGTATGCTGACGCCTTAAGCGTTCCCTTCACTGAAACTAAGGGGCCAAGCACAGCCCCTGAAAAACAACCCCACACCATAATCCCTCATGCACCAAAATGATTTGGACCAGTGCACAAAGCAAGGTCCATAGGACCTGGATGAGTGTGTTTGGGGTCATATTCCCCCTAATCTTCTCTTCTTGAGAATAAATTCAGTTCCTCTGATCTTTCCTCATAGCTGAGCTCCTCCATGCCTCTTATCAGTTTGGTTGCCCTTCTCTGCACTTTCTCCAGTTCCCCGATATCCATTTTGTGAACTGGTGCCCAAAACTGAACTCCATATTACAGATGAGGTCTTATAGGAGCAAGGCAAGTTCCTCCACACCAAACTCATTAAACCATGTCTTCATGAAGCTATCTTTCTGCACATTATATAGTCATGCTGGAACAGAAAAGGGTCTTCCCCAAACTGTTACCACAAGGTTGGGAGCACACAATTGCCTAAACTGTCTCTGTATGCTTTAGCATTAACAGTAACCTTCACTGGAAACTCCTGAACTAAATTAATTTGGCGGAGGTCCACATACCTTTGTCTATATAGTTTATATCTAAAGATATAATTTTCACTTTAATGGGGCCTCACCATCAGCATATACTCATCTTTACTTTATTCCGCCATCCACTCTGTCTGAGTCATTTAGAAAGAGGCATGGCAAGTTTTTTGAAGTTGTAATTTTTTGCCACAATTTTTTGGAAAATGAAGAAATTGAATACATTTTTTTTTTACAATTGTTTTTTTTTCCTACATACTGTTACCAGTGCAGTACAGTGTCCCTCACTGGTGACAGTATGTAAGAAAAATGTATTACATTTTTTTTACATTTCTTTAAAACATTTTTTTACTGGACCATGTGAAAGCTGTGGGCCAATCCTAGCATATGAAACACAGCTGTTATAACTGAATTCTTTCATAGCAGCTTTGTTGATATTGTGATCTTGTGTTCGCATATCAATCACATGATCACCGGACCCTGAGTACCAGGATCCGCAATCCGCAGAGTTCCGGTGGACACATAGACGGCGCACTGCACACTCCTAAACTCTTTCAGGCACATGACGTACGTGTTCTGCCTGCACGTGTCGCCCCACCACAGTATATGCACTGTAGTGGTTCGGCAAGTGGATATAGCGGAACTAAACCCATCAATTTAACAGTCTCAAAAGAGTTATTTTTCCGGCACGTGTCAGGAATATATAGTATCTCACAAAAGTGAGTACACCCCTTCACCCCACTTTTCTCGGTGTCATGTGACTCGTTAGTGTTACAAGGTCTCGGCTGTGAATGGGGAGCAGGTGTGTTAAATTTGGTGTTATCGCCCTCACTCTCCCATACTGGTCACTAGAAGTTCAACATGGCACCTCATGGCAAAGAACTCTCTGAGGATCTAAAAAATAATTGTTGCTCTACATAAAGATGGCCTAGGCTATAAGAAGTTTGCCAAGACCCTGAAACTGAGCTGCAGTATGGTGGCCAAGACCATACAGCGATTTAACAAGACAGGTTCCACTCAGAACAGACCTCGCCATGGTCGACCAAAGAAGTTGAGTGCACATGCTCAGCGTCATATCCAGAGGTTGTCTTTGGGAAATAGACGTATGAATGCTGCCAGCATTGCAGCAGAGGTTGAAGGGGTGGGGGGGGGTCAGCCTGTCAGTGCTTACACCATACGCCGCACACTGCATCAAATTGGTCTGCATGGGGGGGCGTGGCCAAGACCGGCATGTGAGAGGACGTGTGTCTCACAACTCCGCTCCAGCACAGACAAACGATCCTTTCCCAGCAGCGATCCAACTGTGAAACACGGCTTTCCAGCTGGCTACCGACCCGCTCACCCTCCCGATCCACCCACTGGCCCTCTGTACCCGTGGGATAGCTAAGAAAAAGGAGGAAAATATGACCTCCGAAATCCAAGATGGCGCCATCGCGGCCATGGCACAGCCCACACCGAGGGGCAATGAAAAGGCCAAAGAAGGGACCAGCAGAAGGACACAGAAGCACCAGGGTAAGGACTACCCAAGGGACATGCTATAACTGAGGGGACACCAGGATCAGGGCGCAGGGGGGGTCTGCTGAACCGCCCCACGTGGCAGCCCAAGAGACATTAGAGAAGATTACACTGAACACTGGCTGGCAGGGAGAGCTTGAAAACCCAGCAGAGCAGCCCCCCTCCCTCAATACAGACACTGACACAGAGGATCCTGAACAGCCAACTCTGGCTGAAATACTTAGGGCTGTACATGTTTGCACAGCCTCAGTGAACTCCCTTAAAGAGCAATTTGGTGGGCTGAGAGAGGATGTTTCCCTGCTGAGGCAGGACCTACAAAAGATTAGAGAACGAACGACTGCAGTGGAAAGCAGGGTGAGGGATATAAAAAACTCCTGCCAGTTGCCCGGGAGGCCCATGCCGCCTACCAATTAGCCAAGGACACTAATAATAGAGCCGATGACATGGAGAATCGCCTGCGACGCAACAATATCCACATAGTAGGATTGCTGGAGAAAACAGAGGGGTGAGATACCACTATGTTTGTGGAGACCTGACTGACCGAGATTTTTGGGAAGGAGGCCTCATCCCCATTTTTTACAGTTGAGCGGGCGCACCACACACCAGGTCGCCCACCACAACCAGGAGCTTCCCCCAGATCCATTTTGGCCTGCCTCTTGCATTACAGAGACAGAGAAGCGGTACTGAGACACGCACGAGAGAAGGCCAATGTTCAGGTAAATGGGGTTAGAGTGTCATTCTATCCAGACTTCTCTGCAGAAGTACAGAAACGCAGGGCCAAATTATCAGAAGTGAAGAGGTGTCTGAGGGCTCTGCAGCTACCCTATGCCATGCTGTACCCCGCCAAGCTAAGAGTTACGGCCAACAATTAGGCCCACTTCTTTGAATCGGCCCAGGATGTGGCCATGTGGCTGGACCGCAACGAACAGGCCCTACGTCACTGCGGCAGAGATGAAGAAGGAGATTGACCAGTTTGGTGCACCTGATACTGAGGACCCTCGGAGACCCAAGAAAGTTTGTTTGAAGCTCACTTATTGCCCCTTTGATGGAGCTGTTGTTCCCCCCCTTGACCCTACACATACCTGTTTTTTTCCCTTTCACATATCCATTTATTTTTCAATTTCCCCTGGATTTCATTCCTATGACAGGAAGGTTATGCATATGGGGCTGGGAGACTTAATATTACCACGCAAACCGTGATCATGTGAAGTTGGCAAGAAAAAATGCATTCTCTCTATGCGAGAGGTAAATCAAGAACACCATGTTGGTTTCTGTTTCAAGTTCAACCACAATGGCTTGTCCTGTTGACAGCCTGGTTTTCTGTTTTTTCATATTTACTTTACTTATACCAAAAGCTCACATGATGCTGGATTCTGGAACTGCTGTTCTGCAAACACAGACATACCCGAAATGAAGGCCCCCTGGCTCACGATTAAATCCCCTAACCGGGGACATTACTGGCTTGCACTAGTCCCACCCAGCCCCCTAGAGAGGGGGACCCCCGAAACCTATGCAGCCCTATGGGCCCAGATATGTAGCTGAACTTTCTGGGGGCTGCACCGGAATCATGCTCCTCACTAAGGTCATGTATAATTGTTCCCAATGGCTAAATTACCAATAATTTCCTGGAATGTTAGGGGCTTAGTGTGTCGGATCACTCACATTTGGTGATTAGCTTAATTATATCCCCACTATCCAAGCTTCCAAGAGCTCCATGGAAATTCAATGCCTTTTGGCTGAAATTATTTTTGACTCATGATGGGATGGAGCGGAGCATGAGGGAATTTCTGGATGGCCGGGAATTTGCAGAATCCCCAGTGACACAATGGGATGCCTTTAAGGTCTATATGAGGGGACTGGAGGAGAAATATGTACATACCCAGACAGACTCGGCCAGGGAGGCATGGCAGTCGGCCCAATCTGCTTATGAGCGACTGCTATCCTCCACGGAGGAGAAGAAACAATTTTTCTCCAAGTTAGCGTTCTTTGAAGAAGGAGAAAGCACAGGGCGCCTTTTGGCAAGGATAGCTAATTCACAACAACGCTCCACCTGCTATTGGAGCTATTAAAACACCGGAAGGCAAGATAGTGAGCTCCCCTGATCTAATTCTATCGGAGTTAGCCAGATTTTATGAGAACCTGTACCTTCCAATGGAGCAATACACCCCGGAAGAACTTACAGAATACATACAAGGCATTGACTTCCCACAAGTCACGAACGACCAAAGGAGGGCCCTAGACGCTCCGCTCACTATAGAGCTACAGACGGTGCTGGCGGCGTTCCCTAACTGCAAAGTTCCCAGGCCTTGGACGGGTTACCCATGGACGGATGAGTTACCCATGGAAGTTTACAAGCATTATGCGGAAATACTTTTATCAAAACTTCTAACAGTGTTTATTGCAGCCAGGGTACAACGGGCCTTGCCTCCCACTATGTCTATGGCCAACATTGTCCTCATATTGAAACCCGGAAAAGACCCTGTAGACCGAGGCTCATACAGGCCCATATCTCTGCTACAGAGCGATATTAAGCTCTTGGCCAAAATCCTGGCGATTAGGTTAAATGGTGCCATTACGGACATTGTACATCCAGATCAGGCTAGATTCATGCTCAACAAATCGACGGCAGTAAATCAAAGGAGGCTTTACCTGAATATGCAGTCCCCGGAGGATAATGTGGGACAGAGAGCCTTGCTCTCACTGGACGCTATGAAGGCCTTCGATAGCATCGGGTAGGAGTACCTGTGGTAGATCCTTAAAAGATTTGGATTTGGAGATGCATACATTTCATGGGTGCGTCTGCTATATCACAACCCGCAGGCAGCTATTCGGGCATCTGGGGCCATGTCACACGCCTTTACTCTAGGTAGGGGCACGAGACAGGGGTGCCCATTGTCACCCCTGCTCTTTGCATTAGCCATAGAACCCCTAGCGATTAAAGTAAGAGCCCACCCGGGTATTGCCGGCTTTAGATATGGGGATGAACAGGAGAAACTGATGTTATACGCAGATGACACTATGATCCTACCTGGAGATGTGGATGGCTCCCTCACAGAAGCCATGTCTACCATAATGGAGTTCAGCAGGTACTCCGGGCTTCAGATTAACTGGACTAAAACCTCCCTGATGCTCATTGACGAAGGGGGGTTGCCCCCCACCACTATTACTGTACCTCTAACTACCTCGTTCAGATACTTGGGGATCCAGGTGACACCTAAGATCTGCGACTATGGGAGATTAAATATATCCCCGCTGCTACAAAAGTTCAGGGATCGGATTAAGACATGGAATTCACTCTATCGGTGGCAGGTAGAGTGAACCTGATTAAAATGATCCTCATGCCTCAGCTACTATATATGCTACACCATGCACCAATAGTAGTGACTCTAAAGATATTTAGAATAGTCAATTCCCTATTTTGAATGCTCATATGGAAGAACCGCTCCCCCAGAATTAAACTCGATCTACAACGCCTCAAATATGATGGAGGGCTGGCCCTCCCAAATCCCTGGCTTTATTACATAGCAGCACAGTTGCAGCAATTGATAGGCACCATGAATACAGGTACAGAGAAGGAAGGAAATGCTTGTGGCTCTTCAGAACTCCTGATGGTACACACAGTAAAGAAAGATTCTGTACCGACGGCCCTAGAGGCGTTAGCCTTCGGCAAACCAAATGAACTATACCCGACCTACAATCTTGTCCAAAAAATCTGGAACAAGTCTAAATTCCTGCAGGGGGTGACAGGGTACATGGAATTTAGCCCGATCTGGTCCAATGACACATACCCCCAATTAGCCAAACTGCAGCATGGAGCACTATGGAAGAGATATGGGGTGGTATATCTTAGACAGATTTTTCATAATGGGATACTGCATACATTTGAAACCCTACAGGGACTATTTGGATTACCACAATCCATGCGATTTTACTATATGCAATTAAAGCACGCTGTACCGGCCCAGAGTAGATCCTCGGAGTGGTCCCCTTCACCAACCCCATTGTTTAATCTGATCGCAAGAGGGAGATGTAGGCCCGATTAATGGAGACCAGTGGGAGGAGGTTCTGCAGGCAGTACCCACCTGTTCTTTGAATGTATCGCAAAGATTAACGCAATTATATATCCTGTTGGGAGTATACTATACCCCCCCACAGAATGTATATTATGGGTCTTCGAACCACCCCAATATGTACCAGATGCAAACGAGATCATGGAGACCTGATCCACTTACTGTGGAGGTGCCCGAAGCTCCACCCCTACTGGAAAGGGGTGGTGGATACCATAAACAGGGTATTTCAGGTTTCTATGCCTACAAATCCAAAACACTGTCTACTTAAAGTGGATGTAAACCCAATGTCATCCTTTCTAAACTACTGCCATAGGGGTTATCTATAAGGATATACATACCTCCTGCATGTATCTTCACCTGTCAAATGTCTCCCCTCTGTCTGTTATTAGACCCGAAAAACTGCAGATTCTGTGAGTGGGTCTGTTGTCTGGAGCTCGGTGGGTGGAGTCGTGACGTCAGTAGACTCCCCGCCCACCTCTACACTCCCCTTGTCAATTTGCATTTTCTCCTGTGTATTTCTTACACTGAACTTCTGCTATGATCTCTAACATCCAGTGAAAAGACAGGAAATAACCACATGACTTCAGCATGCCAAATCATGCTGAGGTGTGGAACAGCCAATCCTTGCAGAGCTGCTGAAGAAAGGAGTGGGGGAGGGAATGAAAAAATAATGCATATCTTAGGCTAGTGCACAAGATATGTAAATCGCCTGTCACTCATAGCAAGGGAGAGGATTTGACGAAGTTTTTCTCTATTTTTCAAGATTTTTCTCACTGAACAATAAAAGAGGATTGCTCAGAGCTGGATTAACTCTTTGTGGCAAGACTGGGCTCAAATGATAGGAAATCTTATACTCTACATTATGACATCAAAAAAAAAAAAAAAAAAAAAATTTACATCCACTTTAATGTACTAGATGAGCTGGAATGGGGGGAATGTACCAGGGTGGCAGTTACTAGATCCCTATTCCTGGCGTGTAAGCTAATGACGGACTGGATATCGGAAGACACTCCTACTCTTAAAGAGTGGATTAATGCTGTGGGAGAAATGCTCCGAAAAGAAAAAGTCATTTATCAACATAGAGGATGCTCCCAGAAGTTTGAAAAACTTTGGGGCCCGTGGCTGAATGTACCGGGGCTCGCCCCGCTGGACCTGGTCATGGGTAGATCGTTGGGCATAGGCATCTGATGAGTCTAATTGACAGACCAATGGATCAGATCTTCCAGGTAAAAGCAACATAAGCCAGACTGGGAAATAGGTAATGACCAAACAGTCAGAAATGTATTGATAACTGTACAATGCACATGATACTACGGGACATGCAGATGGCAGATAAAGCGAACATACTGTGACCTGTACTTGATTCTGTACTTGATTTTGTGTAAAGCTTCGATATATATTTATATGTTTACTTCAATAAAATTTTCTTTGGATAAAAAAAAAAAAAATTGGTCTGCATGGCTGTCATCCCAGAAGAGAAAGCCCGCAAACAGTTTGCTGAAGACAAGCAGACTAAGGACATGGATTACTGGAACCATGTCCTGTGGTCTGATGAGACCAAGATAAACATATTTGGTTCAGATGGTGTGAAACGTGTGTGGTGGCAACCAGGTGAGGAGTACAAAGACAAGTGTGTCTTGTCTACTGTCAAGCATGTTGGTGAGAGTGTCATGGTCTGGGGCTGCATAAGTGCTGCCAGCAATGGGGAGCTACAGTTCATTGAGGGAACCATGAATGCCAACATGTACTGTGACATACTGAAGCAGAGCATGATCCCCTCTCTTCGGAGACTGGGCCGTAGGGCAGTATTCCAACATGATAACAACCCCAAACACACCTCCAAGATGACCACTGCCTTGCTAAAGAAGTTGAGGGTAAAGGTGATGGACTGGACAAGCATGTCTCCAGAGCTAAACCCTACTGAGCATACAAGCTGTACACTCACTAATTTACATTGTAGGAAAGTGTCATTTCTTCAGTGAAAATATATAATAAAATATTTACAAAAATGTGAGGAGTGTACTCACTTTTGTGAGATACTGTAACTGTCATATTGGTTGTACTCTCAACCAAACTGTCAAACCATCAAATGGCTGGAGTCATAACTAAACACGTGCAGCATCATGGCAGTTGAAGATCAAACAGAGGCCAAGTTGGCAGCTTCCTTGGCTATAAAGGAAAGGAAGGTTTAGTTCTGCTTTAATGCAGATGGGACTAAGGTGTTAGTCCCCTTGCAACTTGAGACATCACTGGTTACCTGAGCAAATGCTACATGCCAACCACCAGTGCTGTCCTGTAAGTAAATCCAAAAGAGCAGAGGCTTTCCTCCTAGTAGCTTCATTCACTTTCTTACCTTTGGTTAGCTCTGCAGGAAGTTCTTTTTCTTTAGAAGACTCATAATCCCTCCCGTACATTCGCTCATCGTATATATCTTCAACTTTGATGACAATAACATCATCATCATCATCGTCATCGTCGTCATCCTAGATGGAATAATAGTTTGCAAAATTACCACAGTGGCTGTGCAAGTCACACAGTATACATTGACTTTAGAATCCCAGAAGGACTTACATAATAATCAGGGGGATTGTTGTAATCCTCCTGTATGGTATTCTGGGAATACAGAGGGCTGGGAGATCTCTCTGGGGAATTTCTGCTACTGGATCCATCTGTAGGAAACACACACACTGACTGAATACATTGTTTCTATGTCCTTATATCAGAGGATGTGTGTATCTAGGTGGATCCTCAATACTCTTCTCTCCTTTAGAAGAAATGCAATTCTCCTCTTACCCGGTGATGTGAGGGGCGGCCGGTTCTCCATCATGACGTCCTTGTAGAGATCCTTGTGTCCTTCTATATACTCCCACTCCTCCATGGAGAAATAGACAGTGACATCCTCACACCTTATAGGAACCTGACACACACAATGATACAGTCACCATCCAGACACCTCCCTTGTCTGTTACTGGATAACCCCTTGGGATGAAGCACCCCATCATTCCCCACCAGTACTTCTAATCAGTATCCACCTGATTTATAGGAGTCCTTTTAGTTCTCCCATAAAGAGGAGTGTATTTCTCCCATGGTTTAGAAGTGGGATCTTTCCTTCTATGATTAGTGTAGGACCCACTGAAATTGGGGTACTTTGACGCTGTAGCGGACTTAAGCACTGTATGGCCATATGGTGTGACCAAATCCCCATATTTGCTTATCTGCTTATCATGGTCAGGTGCTTTAAATAGCCTTGTAGGATTTAAATTACATTTTTGTATGTGTGCGCTATAATCTTTTGTTCTGTTACTGAATAATGTCCCAGAATTCCCGGCACCGCTCACCTCTTCCGTCAACAGCTCAATCATCTTCTGGGTGATTTCTAGAATCTTTTTGTTGTCTTTCTCTGGGGTCAATGAGGGAGGTGGAGGCTCCATGATGAGATGTGGGTTTTTGTGCCATCCCTCTAAATGTTGGGGATTACTGCTATTGAGAAGAGATACCTGTTCACCAGGTTTCTTCAAAGGTCCAAAATTCTAAAAAAAAAAAAAAAAAAAAAAAAATAGGTAATAAATAAATAAAAAGACTGCAACATTCCCATTCCCTCCTCACCTCTGCAACCAGGCCTATGTTTTATTACCAGAGATAAGTCCTAGAATTCTCCTCACCTCTCTGGTCAGATCTACGTTTCTTTCAAGTCTATTGAGGGACACAAGGATTTTTATAACGTGTGGTTATACGGCCACCTACAGCAGGAAGATTGGACACTAACAAACAAACTTCTGCCACCAAAGACCAGGTTGTCTCTGGCTTTGTGACTCAAAAGTCCTGCTCTGTATTCAAGGAAGTCCTTTCTTTTGGATGATTCTCATGACAAATGCCAGCAATCTGAGCTGGAAAGGAGTCCTGAGTACCTTATTGGCACATCATCCCCTTTCCATTCTCACTCACAAGGTTGAGTTTTTTGTTGCCTTCTACTAGGTGCTACTCACCCAAAACTTCCTGAGCTGGAAGCTTTATCCTGTAAGGAACTTATTCTGGTCTGGTGTTAAATTTGTCTTGAGGCCCAGAACTTCCTTCCTACTAAGGTAGTTTCAAGCTTTGACCTCAACCAGGACATCTATCTTTTGTCCCTTTGTCCAGCTCACCAGATGGAGATTTCCCTCATTGCCTGAATGTAGCTTGGGATGGAAAAGTTTACCTATTTTCAGAAGGACTGACTCTCTCAATGTCCTGCAAAGGTCAACCAACTTCTTTTTCCACTATTTCTAGGTGGCTCAGACAAACCATAATCCAAGCTTGTTTGAAGAGAAGAAGTGGATGGCTCTTGTAGGACGCTTCCAAAAATCTTTATTGTAACAAATTACCAATAAATTATATCACAGCACTGGAATACACGGGAGATCTGGTGACACATTTCATGCTAAAAACCACTTAAAAACCACTTACTCATAACACACGTGTGGTATGAATAAGTACTTTTCAGAGTGAATAGTGTCAACGGATCTCCTGTGTATCCAGTGCTGTGATGTCATTTACTGGCAATTTGTTACAATAAAGAATTTTGGAAACTTTTTACCAGAGTGTCCATCCAATTAGAGCCCTTTCACACTGCCAGCGCCAGAGCGTCGGCGGTAAAGCGCCGCTAGTTTTAGCGGCACTTTACTATTGTTTTTGCAGCGGTATTCGAGCGATAGGGGGGCCCTTTTAACCCCCGCTAGCGGCTGAATAAAGGGTTTAAAGCGCCCGCAAGGCGTCGCCGCCAAGGCTTCAGCAGGGCTGCCAATTGATCGCCGCGAGATAACTTTTATCGGCGGTGGGAGAGGGGCACTCCCCCTCCCGCTGTGGTGCCCTCCGCCGCTTACCGGAGCCATCGGTAGCGGTGGAGGCGATCGGGTGCTTCTCCCATTTAGGTATGGAGACGAGTGAGGGGAAGATGGCCCCCGTCAGTCTCCATACCATTGCAGGGTGGAAGCGACGTCAAAACGTCACTTCCGCCCATAGCTTTTAAAGAGACATTTTATTTATTTTTTCAAATGACATTTAATTTTTTTTTTTTATAATTGCATTTTAGTTTAAATATGAGATCTGAGGTCTTTTTGACCCCAGATCTCATATTTAAGAGTTCCTGTCATGCTTTTTATCTATTACAGGGGATGTTTACATTCCTACTGTAAAAATAAAAAATAAAAGGTAAAATAAATAAGGAAAAAAAAAATTTAAACGCGACCCGTCCCACGGGGCTCGCATGCAGAAGCGAACGCGTAAGTGAGTAGCGCTGGCATATGAAAACAGTGTTCAAACCACACATGTGAGGTATTGCCGCGATCAGTAGAGCGAGAGCAATAATTCTAGCTCTAGACCTCCTCTGTAACTCAAAACGCAACCTGTAGAATTTTTTAAATGTCGCCAATGGAGATTTTTAATGGTAAAAGTTTGTCACCATTCTACGAGCGGGCACAATTTTGAAGCGTGACATGTTCGGTATCAATTTACTCAGCGTAACATTATCTTTCACAATATAAAAAAAATTACTTAGGGGTTATAAGTAATTTTATAGAAAAAGAAACTGTTTTAAACTTGTAAATAAGGATGAGCTCAGGCGTGTTCGCAGAGCCCGCCAGGAAGTCGGCACTGCGCTGCGCTAATCACAGGCAGTGAGAAATTGTCCCAATGCGCGGCTGTAGAGATTGGGAAATGTCTCACCACCTGTGATTAGCTCAGCGCAGTGCCGACTTCCTGGCGGGCTCTGCACGTGGGCTGTGCGAACACGCTGGAGCTCATCCTTACTTGTAAACAACAAATCTCAGAAAGAGGCTCGGTCCTTAAGTATTTAATAGAGATAAGAGTGATGTCATGTGACCTCCCAGAATCCTCCTCACCTCTCCGGTCAGGTCTGTGTTTTATTAAGAGAGATAAGAGTGATGTCATGTGACCTCCCAGAATCCTCCTCGCCTCTCCGGTCAGCTCTGTGTTTTATTAAAGCGGTTGTATAGGGATTAGGAGATATTCAATTTGCATGCAACTTGCCGGAATGGAGGACTCCCGCGCGCATGAGCGGGAGTGACGACATCGCTGTGAGCGGCCGGAGCTGCGAACCCGGATGTGATGCCGAAGCTTCGTTCTAAGATAAGTATTTCATAAAGAGCTAGTATGTGGTACATACGAGCTCATTATGCCTTACATTATGCCTCACAGGTTTTTTTTTTCCTGGGTATACAATTGCTTTAATAGAGATAAGAACGATGTCATGTGACCTCCAAGAATCCTCCTTACCTCTCCAGTCAGCAGGTAGATGATCTCCAGGGTCAGGTTTAATATCTTCTCTGTCATGTGAATCCGCTCCTTCTCCATCCTCAGTGATGAAACTTTAAAAGGACTCCGTTCCTCAGGGGTGGGGCCAACCATGGTGAAACCTACCTCTGCAATTGTAAGAGCACATTTCAGAAAAACACAGGAAAAGGCCAATGATATGTCACTTCTGTGTCATGTGACCTTTCAAAATGAATAAATAGGATGCCACCAGGCTGCCCCACATTAATTCTATGCCCCAGCTCTGCTACTGGGTTTATAACAAATGAACTTTATGTACTGAGAATAATAAATGCAGTTCTCAGGAGTGTCCACTTTCTACATTGTGGTATAATAATCCCTGTAACAGTGATAATATACAGCCCAAGCCCCACTAATAATAATGTATAGAATATGGTCACTGTCATACATTGTTAGCTGTAACCAGCTGCCTGTCTCCCCTCTATCTTCATTATTCTCCTCCAGCACCGGAAGCTTCCCTCTCACTTCCGCCCTGTGGCTCCAGCACTTCCGCAATGTGCGTTCCACGGCCGCCCAACGACTTCCTGGTTGCCATAGAGACCCTTCACGTCTTCTACCAGGAAATAATATACCTTATACAGCTGGTGTTTCTCGTCAGATTGTCTTTCTGGGTTTATGTGACCTAGGTTACATGCTTTCTGACGAATGTGTCCTCACTTTATAGTAGAAGCTGCCATTTTATTGTAGTTCATAAAATTCGTCCTCTGGTTTGTATTTTTTTTTCTGCTTAAAACTTTGCTGCGGTGTGGTAATAAGATGTAGAGCGATTCTAACTGATTATCGCTAGGTTAAAACAAAAGGATTTGAGAAAGCTATTTAAATGTGGAGCACGGCGGCCATTTTGTTGTAGCCCCATGGAGAGGACAGAAATGAGCAGAAACAGTTGTCTAGGGGAATATGGCTGATTGGGGAGTTTGTGTCCAGTGAGCAGTAGAGATTATGTGTTCTAAGTGTGGTAGAGGGAAGGGATCCCAGCACTTTCAGTGGGTTGGGGGAAGGGGGGTCATGTGATCAGAGAGGGGAAGCTGTGCACACAATTTGTTGTGTGGCTTCATTATTAATTATAGTGGATAAGTTCTTGTGCTGAAGGTAAGAGATCAGTTCCCACCAGCTGAGCACATCTTTTTAGTAAGAACACTGCAGGTATAGGAGTAGCAGTCATTGGTAGGTTCTCTCATTATGTGAGATGACTGCTCAGATGGGAGGGCAGTCTTTTTCAGGAACTATAGCAAAATGGCGCTTTCAAAAAATAAAACCCAATGACAACAAAATTGTTTAGAATGCATAATATTTTCAGAGTGTACTTAGAAGTGGCAAAATAGACTTGTCAGAATTCCTACAAGAAAGTCAGACATGTTTTGTACTAGTGCTGGTTAGAAACCAACTTTTATCACGCAAGATATTTATTTAACCACATGTACACGTTGAGGGGAAACCATATGTGTTCCTTGGTTATGGCCGCTGTTTCACCCAGAAGGTCCATGTTGAGGGAAAAGCCATATTTGGGCTTGTAGTGTGGGAAATGTTTCTCTTAGGGCAGAGGTTCTCCAAGCTACGGCCTGAGGGCCAAATCTGGAGACCCTTATAAGGATTCTGATATAAGGATAAACGCTGATGGGGACTTTCATGTAAGGGGGAATTCGATAGAAAATTTCATGAAAGATGAGAGTCTCCATAAAAAGGTTCCCTTTACACGAGAGTCCTTTCTTGCATCAGAGTCCCCCTATAAATGAAAGCTCCTGTACCTACTAGTCCTCTGATCTCAGATATTCAAGCTCACACGGAGTGGAGAAGCAATACCCACAAGTCCTCATTTCCCAGACATTGAAGCTTGCACCAAGGGGAGAAGCCATATCCACCAGTCCACCTATCTCAGACATCCAAGCTTGTACTGAGTGGAGAAGGCATACCCACAAGTCCTCTCTTCTATGACAAGCAAGTTCATACTGAGGGGAGAAGGCATACCCACAAGTCCACTGTTCTCAGGCATCCAAGCTTTCATCAGGGGAAGAAGCCATACCTACAAGTCCTCTCCCCTCAGACATCCAAGCTCACATCGAATGGAGAGGCCATACCACAAAGGCCTCTTTTCTCAGATATCTAGGCTCACACCAAGGGAAGAAGCCATACCCACAAGTCCTCTCTTCTCTGATATCGAAGCTCGCACAAAGGGGAGAAGCCATATCCAAAAGTCCACCAATCTCAGACATCCAAGCTGGCACCAAGGAAAGAAGGCATATCCACAAGTCCTCTCTTTTCAGACATCCAAGTTCATACTGAGTGGAGAAGGCATACCCACAAGTCCTCTCTTCTCAGACATCCAAGCTCATACTGAGGGGAGAAGGCATACTCACAAGTCCTCTCTTCTCAAACATCCAAACTCACACTGAAGGGAGAGGCCATACCCACAAGTCCTCTTTTCGCAGACATCCAAGCTCGCACAAAGGGGAGAAGCTATACCCACAAGTCCTCTCTCTCTTAGACATCCAAGCTCGCACAAAGGGCAGAAGCCATATCCACAAATCTACCTATCTCAGACATCTAAGCTCATACACAGGGGAGAAGGCATGCCCACAAGTTCACCTTTCTCAGACATCCAAGCTGGCACCAAGGGAAGAAGGCATACCCACAAGTCCTCTCATTTTAGAGATCCAAGTTTATACTGA
Source organism: Aquarana catesbeiana (assembly GCF_042186555.1). Taxonomy (NCBI): domain Eukaryota; kingdom Metazoa; phylum Chordata; class Amphibia; order Anura; family Ranidae; genus Aquarana; species Aquarana catesbeiana. Next base: position 269,737,543 of record NC_133331.1, read on the forward strand.
GGGGAAAGGGCATACACAAAAGTCCACTGTTCTCAGGCATCCAAGCTTTTATCAGGGGAAGAAGCCATGCCTATAAGTCCTCTCCCCTCAGACATCCAAGCTCACACCAAAGGGAGAGGCCATACCAACAAGTCCTCTTCTCTCAGACATCCAAGCTCACACCAAGGGGACAAGCCATACCTACAAGTCCTCTTTTATCAGACATCCAAGCTCACACCAAGGGGAGAAGCCATATTCACAAGTCCATTTATCTCAGACATCCAAGCTCACACAGGGAGAAACCATACCCACAAGTCCCCTCCACTCAGACATTCAAGCTCACATCAAGTGGAAAAGTCATATTTCTGTTCAGGTTGCCGCAAGTATTTCTGGCAGAAGTTATCACTCCTGTGGTTGTAAAACCCAATCCTGGAATTTGAGCAAAGCACATATATCTGTAGTGTTTACTTATCTCTCTCCAAAGCTCTAAGTGTCATTTCTCTTTGGTGCTTCAGTCCTCTGTTATCAGCATGATTGACTTCTGAGAAGTACCTCACCTCATCCCCTCACCTTGACCAATAGTGAGATGGTCTCCGTGGCGGTGCTTCTCAAACGGTCATATGTGGAATTTTAAGCATAGATAGTGATTCTTGAATTAAGCCTGAACTCCAGGCACAATAAAAAGCTCTATAAAACAGTTATGTGTAACAGAATCACAGAATCATTGAATATTTCTTTAAATACTAGAGATGGGCCGAACACCCCCCCCCAGTTCAGCTTGCGCCAGAACTTTCGAACATTGCAAAAGTTCAGACCCGAACCCCATTGAAGTCTATGGTACCTGAATACCATAAATCAGAAGTCCCCATTTATAAGACTTTTATGCAAGGTTTTGGGCATAAAAAGGGTATGGGTCCCAAGACCCTGGGGGACATGTATCAATGCAAAAGAAAATTCTAAAAAATATTGTTTTTAAAGGAGCAGTGATTTTAATGATGCTTAAAGTGAAAAAAATACAAATGAAAAATTCCTTTAAATATAGTGCCTGGGGGGTCCCCTTAGTCTGCCTGTAAAGTGGCCCATCTGTTCCATGTATAGTACCTGCTGCAGCAAAACTGACATTTCTAAAGAAAAAGAAATTACATTTAAATGTTTTTTCCCTGCAAGCTTTCTTTATTTAGTAAACATCGGCTTGGGGGGCCAGTCTGTATGATGAGGCCATATTTTAGTGCACTTGGAACAAGATTAGCGATTTTTGGCATAAATTATGGTGTCTCTTTGGCAGACTTTGGAAAGAAATAACAAAGTTGTGCACCACAGTGAGCAAGCCTTATGTGAAGAAGCCAAATTATAGTACACTCAGGCCAAGGTACTCTTGATGAAAGCAAGAATTGGCCTTGCTTTTAAAAAATTAATTTGATGCCCCGGTCAAACTGCTAAGTAAAAATTGGTCTTTAGGTGTTGGTGGTGCCTTCACATCGTAACTCTATAGAGCAGGGGTCTCAAACTGGTGGCCCTCCAGCTGTTGGGAAACTACAAGTCCCATGAGGCATTGCAAGGCTGACAGTTACAAGCATGACTCCCTCAGGCAGAGGCATGCTAGGATCCTGCAGACCGCCTCATTGCAAAAAATACTGCGACAGGGCGGCCATTCTGCAATAGGATCATGTGCATGATTCGGCATTTCCGGGTAGGGGGCACGCGCACACCGCCCCCCTCTGTGCTGTGATTCAGTGCAGCACAAGTCAGTCAGCAGGTCCCAGCCAAAGATTTATGGCTGGGACTTGCTGATAGGCATAGTGAATCACAGTACATAGCTCACCGGACATAAGTGATGACAGATCACTGTACCAGCTTGATGCTGGTACCACAGCAGATCACATGACATTTGTACACAATGGCTTTGATTCATTCCATTCATTGTGTACTATTGTGTTGATCACAGCTACTCACAACAATACACACTAGATTAATTAATTTCATTCAGTAAAAATGGTTGTTTATACCAGTGATATTCACTGTTATAAGCAATCAGTGTTTAAAAAAAAATTAAAAATCCTGATCACCTCCCCCCAGAGTAGTATAATGTTACTATGGTAACACGGTATTACTCTGGTTACTGTATGTATAAAAAAAAATGAATAAAAAATATTTTCAAAATTCTTTTCTTTTCTTTTTTAAATTGTCACCACTCAGTTTCCCTGATCACCGCCACACCAGTTATATGATGACGCTGTACTACACTGGTAACAGTATGCAAAAAATAAAACTTGTGAAAAAAAAAATAGTTTTTAATTTCTTAACTTTCCAAAAAATTGTGACAAAAAATTACAACTTCATAAAACTCGCCATGCCTCTTACTAAATACCTTGAACTGTCTATTTTCCAAAAAGGGGTCATTTGGGGGATATTTGTACTGTCCTAGCATTTTCAGGCTTCAAGAAATGTGATTGATCAATTTTCAGATAGATCTCATAGTTTGTGGACTCCATAACTTTCATACAGACTACATAATACACACTGTTTTGGGTTATTTTCACCAAAGAAATGTAGTCTTATATAGTTTGGCTTAAATTTATGAAGAAAAATTATTTGTTTGGAAAATATTATAACAGAAACTAAGAAAAATGTGTGTGTGTTTTTTTTTTTATTTTCTGTATTTTTTGTTTATTTAGGAAAAAACAGCAGTGATTTAATACCACAAAAAAGAAAGCTTTTTTTGTGTGAAAAATCATAAAAATGAATTTAGGTACAGTGTTGGAGAGACCGTGTAATTGTCATTCAAAGTGCGACAGGCTGAAAGCTGAAAATTGGCCTGGGCAGGAAGGGGGTGAAAGTGTCCGGCGTTGAGGTGGTTAAAGGATAGCTGTACTATCATAAATGGTGCCATCTGAGAGATAATTAAGACATTTCAACCCCAACTATAGAACAGCCTAACTTGTAATCTCCCAATGTTTTATTTACACAAACTAAGGCAACTTTGTCTGTAACTGAGATAGTGGTGGAGGTGACATGTCCGTTTCATGATGCTCCTAGGAAATAATGTTCTGAGATGGAGACCATATCCCAGTGGCACAGTGGTGTTGGGTGCGACTCCTATGGAGTAACCCTTTAAATTAGGCAACTAATTTAAAGCAGTCAAATTTGCTTTATTAAGGGTCTGAATTTAGACATCACTTTGCATAGCCTTACAGAGGTTTTCTCTTTCTTCAAGCCATTTTTGTAGCAGGTTGATAAGTGCTGTTGACGACAGAATTTCGCCTGTGAGGTTGGCTCACACACTGTTCAATGCTACATCTCATACCTTCAGAGATGGTCAAAGTGAACAAAAGAAAAAGTAACCGACTCTCAAGTATTTAGACTTAATCTTGTCTTTAAGCCTGACCATCACTGGTTCTGGTGGACCCATAGCCTTCTAGGTTCCCTGGGCCCGGTGAAGCCTGAGCTGCTAGCAGCAAAGTTGGATGCACCACATGATATGTTCACAATACTGTGAAGCCAGCTGTGACTGAACTACTGGGGAAACCAAACTTATGCATAGAACACAACATAACTCCTTCATGAGCCAACATCTACAGCATCTGCTTGGCTTCCAACCCTGTGTGAGTTTTTCCATGTTTCTTAAGCTGAGACTTCTTTATGAACCTTCTGCCACATTCATTGCAAGAATATGGGTAGGCCCCAGTGTGGATAATCTCGTGCCTCAAAAAATTGGACTTGTCAGTGAAAAACTTCCCACAGATTTCGCATGAGTATGGCTTCTCCCCAGTATGAGTTCGAAGATGGTTAGCCAGGGTTGAGGTCTGGATGAACCCCTTTCCGCACACCAAACAGGAAAAGGGCTTTTCCCCGGTGTGAATTTTTTGATGTCTAACGAGGTGGGACTTCCATATAAAACCTTTGCCGCACTCAGAGCAGGAAAACGGCTTCTCACCAGTGTGGCTCGTTTGGTGCTTCAGAAGGTAAGATTTTTGGGTGAAATGTTTGCCGCATTCAGCGCACTGAAAGAGCTTTTGGCCCAAGTGAGTCCTCTGGTGGTCAAGAAGACATGTTCTTCTCGTAAAACACTCGCCACATTTGGAACACAAGTACTGCTTGTCCACTGCGTGATATCTCTGGTGTGAGATGAATTCTGCTCTCTTGGTAAACAGTTCACCGCACTCAGAGCACAGGAAGCTCTGTGGGACTCCGCCTCCCGTATCTTGGAAGTTGGGGAAGGCGTTAGGAAAACTTCCCCCACATGCAGAGGGATCAGATGACAGATCTGCACTGCAAATCACAGGATGGAGAGTAGGGGTTAGGGTGCTTTCTTCTGTAAAATCTGCTGCCACGTCATCATCTTCTATTTCACCATCCCAAAAGGTATCCAGGTGCTGCTCTGCGTTATTTAAATACATAAAAATGTATATATTAAAAAAAAATAAAAATAATAATAATAATAATAATTAAAAAAAAAAATAAATAAAAATATACATATATATATATATACATACATATATATATATATATATATATATATACACACACACACACACACACACACACACACACACACAGTATCTCACAAAAGTGAGTACACCCCTCACATTTTGTTTTTTGTGTCACTTCTTCAGTGACAACACTTCGGTTTTTTATTGCCGTCAGGGTTCCCCCAGGATACATCCTCATTTCCTGTATGGTCACCAGTACAGGAAATGAAGTAGAATCTCCCTAATTGGGACGCATCTGGCAATTAAAAAAAAAAATATGACAGGGGTTCTAACCCTTCCTCACTCTAACCATAATCAAAATTATGTTTTGGTTGGGATTAGGCTTTATGACTGAACTCCAGGACTAGCAAATATTGTCTAAATACAAGAGACGTGTATTCTTACTTGAATTGCTTGTGTGTGCAGTAATCCAGGTTGAAACTTTATCCCTGTGCAGGAGCTTCCTGTAATAAAGACCGCTCACTGCTGCTCTTTTCCCCTTGTGCAGGGTGACTGGTCTTGTCTCCACCCCCTTCCTGTAGTGGGTGGGCCTACTGGGCCCCTCCCACAGCTCTGCTCTCTGTACAGGCGAGGTACAGAACAGTGACAATGCCAGGTTATATTTGGGTTTGCAAAGACAATTGCTGCACACAAAGTGGCTTTATATCCGGTTTTGGTATTTTTCATGAAAGTTTTTTGTGCCTGGATTTCAGCTTTAATCTTTCATCCCAGTTTGGAACTCATGACAGGTACACTTTAAATGCCGTCATTATTGTCATTATAGATTCCCTTGAAATTGTGCGACTCACTCACCTGTGTTGATCTCTGGAGGGATTCCCTTCTCCTTCCACAGCTCACCACTCCTCACATCTGTCTCTTCACCGTCCAAAGCTTCCACTTTACAAATAATTAGGTCTTCATCCTGCACTCAAAGAAATAAAAATAAAAATGGTTTTAATCACTTGCTTACCGGGCACTTTTACCCCCTTCCTGCCCAGGCCAATCTGAAGCTTTTAGCGCTGTCACATTTTGAATGGTAACTTCTTGGTCATGCAACACTGTACCAATATGACATTTTTATCATCTTTTTTACACAAATAGAGCTTTCTTTTGGTGGTATTTAATCACCACTGGGTTTTTTATTTTTTGCTAAATTAACAAAAAAAAAAAAAAAAAACAAACAAAAAAAACAAAATAAAATGTTTTTTCATAGTTTGTTACAACATTTTGCAAACAGGCAATTTTCCTCCATCACTGATGAGGCTGCACTGGTGGGCGCTGATGAGGAGGCACTGGTGGGCGCTGATGAGGCTGCACTAATGGGCACTGATGAGGCTGCACTAATGGGCACTGATGAGCACTGATGCGGCTGTGCTGATGGGCACTGATGAGGCTGCATTAATGAGGTGGCACTGATGAGGCAGCACTGATAGGCTGCATCAAAAAGGCACCGATAAGCGACATTGATTGGCAGCACTGGTGGGCACTGTTGGGACTGCACTGATAATAAGTCCTTTTTACACAAGCCGGTGATTGGCTCTCCTTTTCCTCACACTGTCAGTGTGAGTGGTGTATCTGGACTTTGCAAAAGCATTTGACACAGTTCCCCATAAACGTTTACTGTACAAAATAAGGTCCGTTGGCATGGACCATAGGGTGAGTACATGGATTGAAAACTGGCTACAAGGGCGAGTACAGAGGGTGGTGATAAATGGGGAGTACTCAGAATGGTCAGGGGTGGGTAGTGGGGTCCCCCAGGGTTCTGTGCTGGGACCAATCCTATTTAATTTGTTTATAAACGACCTGGAGGATGGGGTAAACAGTTCAATCTCTGTATTTGCGGATGATACTAAGCTAAGCAGGGCAATAACTTCTCCGCAGGATGTGGAAACCTTGCAGTGGGGTGGGCAACTAAATGGCAAATGAGGTTCAATGTAGAAAAATGTAAAATAATGCATTTGGGTGGCAAAAATATGAATGCAATCTATACACGGGGGGGGGGCCCTCTGGGGGAATCTAGGATGGAAAAGGACCTGGGGGTCCTAGTAGATGATAGGCTCACCAATGGCATGCAATGCCAAGCTGCTGCTAATAAAGCAAACAGAATATTGGCATGCATTAAAAAGGGGATCAACTCCAGAGATAAAACGATAATTCTCCCGCTCTACAAGACTCTGGTCCGGCCGCACCTGGAGTATGCTGTCCAGTTCTGGGCACCAGTCCTCAGGAAGGATGTACTGGAAATGGAGCGAGTACAAAGAAGGGCAACAAAGCTAATAAAGGGTCTGGAGGATCTTAGTTATGAGGAAAGGTTGCGAGCACTGAACTTATTCTCTCTGGAGAAGAGACACTTGAGAGGGGATATGATTTCATTATACAAATACTGTACTGGTGACCCCACAATAGGAATAAAACTTTTTCACAGCAGGGAGTTTAACAAGACTCATGGCCACTCATTACAATTAGAAGAAAAGAGGTTTAACCTTAAACTACGTAGAGGGTTCTTTACTGTAGAGTGGCAAGGATGTGGAATTCCCTTCTACAGGTGGTGGTCTCAGTGGGGAGCATTCATAGTTTCAAATAACTATTATATAAGCACCTGAATGACCACAACATACATGAATATACAATATAATACTGACATATAATCACACACATAGGTTGGACTTGATGGATTTGTGTCTTTTTTCAACCTCACCTACTATGTATGCGACTCATGCTGATAGCAGAGGAAGGAGGCAGAAGACAGAAATGACACTTAGCACTCTGGATTGAGACAAGTACACACTATAGAGGGACATGCTTTGTTCACAATTCATATCTGAGGCTTACAGCCACTTTAAGTTTTTTAGACATTCATGGGTGTTCAATTGCCCCACCCAACGTCGTCAATCTACATGAATAGGTCACTATTGGAGTCATAAATGGGACAGAGGGCAGAATATATTGTGTACCAATCCCCCCCCCCCCCCCAACACCTGGTAGCCTGATTTTTTTTATTGCAAAAGGATGGTGGCAAAATAAAGAGAGATGATTAAAGGGGAGCTGTCAGAGTAGCTGTCACCTGATCCTCCTGAGGGATCTCCTGATCTTCCAGTGTGGAGTTCCGGGAATACAGAGGACGGGGACATCTTTCTGGGGGATTTCTGTTACTGGATCCATCTGTAGGAAAATCCTCCTCCTTACACTGCACATCAGTCTGTGAATACTTGTCTTCCATTTCTGTGATCTCAACTTTAACATGAATTGGATGTTCATCCTATGCAATACAACAGCTTTACTAATCAGGGTTCACCAGGCCTCTAGATGGGTCATAAAGAATTTCTGAACAGCTCTTACCTGATGGTCCTCTGGAATCTCCTGATCTTCCTGTGTGGGGTCCCGGGAGTACAGAGGACGGGGACATCTCTCTGGGGAATTTCTGTTACTGGATCCATCTGTAGGAAACACACACACCGACTAAATACATTTTTTCTGTGTCTTTATATCAGAGGATGTTTGTATATAGAGGGATCCTCAATACTCTTCTCTCCTTTACAAGTGTAGCACCCTCACTGTTGCTAGATTAGGTACATTTAGTTTTGCTCCCCTGTAGGCAGAGGAGAATGGGTTCATTTGTTTAGGAGGTCGTGCAGTGCTTCAAAGGGCTGTGGCTCTGTTACCTCCCCCTGTCTTCTGGAACTTTCTGGGTAGTTCCAGAATCTATGTGGTTAGAGCGACAGAGGCTGCAGCCTGAATATTTATGGAGTTTCCACCAATCCCTGGGGTGGTGAGATCCAGAAGGTGAGGAGACAAGCCATAAATACTCAGAAGCCTGGTAGTCTGGGAGCAGAGCCTGGAGTCCAGTGCTGGGGGGCTTTGAAGGAGACCCCTGTGCTCGGGGGCTCTGCCCCTGGGGCAGAAGAAAAGACCAAGAGAGAAAGCAAGTAGTGGGAAGCCTTAAAGCACACAGAACATGGATATGCAATTATCTCAGTAAATATAAACTGCTAAATACCTTTTCTCATTAGTAAGGATGAGCTCCAGCGTGTTCGCACACTCCGCGTGCAGAGCCCGCCAGGAAGTCGGCACTGCACTCTGCTAACCACAGGTAGTGAGACATTTCCTGATCTCCGCAGCCACACATCGGGCAAATGTTTCACTGCCTGTGATAAGCGCAGCGCCGTGTCGACTAGCTGGCGGGCTCTGCACGTGGAGTGTGGGAACACGCTGGAGCTCATCCTTACTCATCAGTAGTATATAGCTTGTCTTGTGACCTCTATCAATGTCCGGTTAAAGCCTGTAGGGTGAGTTTTCATTCTCCTTTTACTGTCCTTTCAGGCTGCATGACCCCTGACTCTCTGTCTAGACAGTACTGATAGGCCCTGTGTTGATCACATGCACACTCCCCAATAAAAAAAAACAAAAAAAAAAGCTTCTAGCAATGCACATCAAACTGAGCATGTGCAGAATGCCTCCTCCAGGGCTCTGTAATATAAGCAGATGGATTGGGGACAGTAAAAGAATGGGAGGGTCAGAGGAGACAGAATCAAGCAGCCTTTTTACACAATGTGAAGGATTAACCCCTTAGGTTCCACAGAAGGTAAAACAAGCATGCTTTACTTCATATACAGACTGATTTTAATGTTATGTGTTTAGTAACACTTTACTACTTCATTCGGCCCAGTCTCAGCCAGGTTTAGCTGCAGACATCAAGCAAAACCAGAATCTGTGCAGCAGAGACGTCTGTACAGCAGCTTTCTGGATTCTAGGAGCTACTTGAAAGGACTGAGTGAGTACATAGCAGCCACCACACCCAAAGCTACAGAGTACAAGACAGCCAGGCCAGGAGTACCCCAATATCTCTAGCTTGAGTCAAGAGCAGCCAGGTGCTGCATCTGCAACTGTTATGTGTTTTTCTAGCTGCACCATCACTCCCACTCGTGTGCAGCTCAGTTTGGAGTTAGTTCATTGCAGCCAGAGACTTTAGAAGGTACTCAACTGTTTGTTTAAAGTTCTGGGCATCTCATGTATGCCTGATCCCCACCCAAGTTCAACGTTCTACAATATACCTTAAATCCCAAATCCACTAGACCAGTGATGGCGAACCTTGGCACCCCAGATGTTTTGGAACTACATTTCCCACGATTCTCATGCACTCTGCAGTGTATTTGAGCATCGTGGGAAATGTAGTTCCAAAACGTCTGGAGTGCCAAGGTTCGCCATCACTGCCCTAGACTGATTACTGAGCTATTGGAGAGAGTGTGAATACCCCTTTTGCCTGGCTTAGGGTGCTGTGTGAGAGGAAAAGGCTTGAAATCCAACGGCCCTTTCGGGGGTTAGTGCTGTACAAGAGATGAAAGTCTCCTCTCACCCGGTGATGTGAGGGGTGGCCGGTTCTCCCTCATGACGTCCTCAAAGAGATCCTTGTGTCCTTCTATATACTCCCACTCCTCCATGGAGAAATAGACAGTGACATCCTGACACCTTATAGGAACCTGACACAAACAATGATACCATCACCATCCAGACACATCCCTTGTCTGTTACTGGATAATGTCCCAGAATTCCCGGAACCGCTCACCTCTCCCGTCAACAGCTCAATGATCTTCTGGGTGACTTTCAGAATCTTCTTGTCGTTGTTGGACTCAGGTGTCAGGGAAGAAGTTGGAGAATCACTGTAATTTTTTATTGGTCCATACTCCTAATGTAATGGGATAAGTATCATACATTGACATGGCTACCTGTCTGTTGAATGACCCTCCCAGAATCCTCCTCACCTCTCCGGTCAGCAGGTAGATGATCTCCAGGGTGAGGTTTAGGAGCCTCTCGGACATGTGACTCCACTCCTTCTCCATCCTCAGCAATGAGACTCTACAGTAAAAGAAAAATACATACGACAAGTAATATATGAAACCTTGCAAGTGTCCCTGGACCAGAAAAAAAAGAAACAGTTTGGTACTGGGCTTCACAGTAATGAAAACCAAACAGAGTCTGGTTCTTCTACAAGGGTAGGCTCTACAGATTTCTGGAAAAGGTCTACACAGCCAGGGCCCATTCCTTCCCTATCTGTAGAAACAAGGGAAGAAGAAGTTTGCCAAATGTGTGTGCTAAAACACCTCAGCCAGGTCATAAGAAGGTCAAATCAGCAGCCATTGCCATTCAAAACAATGGAGGGCACAAGGGATATTATCCCTCATTCTTAGAGGGCCACTTCAATCAGGGGGCGGCTCCCACCATCCCTGCACGGAGTTTCTGGGTCTGTACACCTGCTGTTTCCATTATGAGGGGTTCCCATCATCCCTGTGCTGAGCTCCTAGACCTGCTGTGTCCATTAGGAGAGGTTCCCACTATCCCTGTGTTGGGTTCCTTAGTTTGCACACTTGCTGTACCGATTATGAGGAATTCCCACCATCCCTGTGCTGAGTTCCTGGATCTGTTCACCTGCTGTGTCCATTATGAGCGGTTTCCACCATCCCTGTGCTGAGTTCCTGGGTCTGTACACCTGCTGTGACCATTATGAGGGGTTCCCACCATCCCTGTGCTGAGTTCCTGGGTCTGTACACCTGCTGTGCCCATTATGAGGGGTTCCCACCATCCCTGTGCTGAATTCCTGGGTCTGTACACCTGCTGTGACCATTATGAGGGGTTCTCACCATCCCTGTGCTGAGTTCCTGGGTCTGTACACCTGCTGGGACCATTATGAGAGGTTCCCACCATCCCTGTGCTGAGTTCATAGGTCTGTACACCCGCTGTGCCTATTATGAGGGGTTCCCACCATCCCCGTGCTGAGAACCCGGGTCTGTACATCCGCTGTGCCCATTATGAGAGGTTCCCACCACCCCTGTGCTGAGTTCCCGGGTCTGTACACCTGCTGTGACCATTATGAGAGGTTCCCACCATCCCTGTGCTGAATTCCTGGGTCTGTACACCCGCTGTGCCCGTTATGAAAGTTCCCGCCATCCCTGTGCTGAATTCCTGGGTCTGTACACCCGCTGTGCCCATTATGAAAGTTCCCGCCATCCCTGTGCAGAATTCCTGGGTCTGTACACAACCTGCTGTGACCATTATGAAAGTTCCCACCATCCCTGCGTTAAGTTCCAGGTCTACAGACTAGCTAGGCCCATTTGAGAGCCCCCACCATCCTGCGGACATCCATAATTTCCAAGATGGTGGCTGGTAAGTAATATAACTCCCCAGCAATCCATAACCTAAGCAGTTGTTTTTTTCCCCCCACATTATCAAATTCAATAAAAAGGCCAGGAGAAAGCTGCTACATTTCCCATGAACTGTCTCATCTATTACAAATAAAATAAAATATTAATAAACACAATAACCTCCAGCACTAAATTACCTCTCATGCAGTTAGTGACAGTCCCCAACTGTAAACCAGAAGCAATTTGCAGACACAGAAGAGCTTAGCTGGAGTTAAAGCTGTCTAATTTGGTCTACGAGAAAATGGCTGTGATCCTCCAACACCCAGCAGAAAAGCCTATCATCTGGACAGTGTCTGCAGTATGAGTGCTCCAGGAAGATGGCCGCCCCCTCTCCTGATTAGTGGCTTTGGGTAGTTCGCCCTCTAGCGGCCACCAGCTGATTGGTGAGCTGACTTTCTCCTGTCTGCTCTGCGCAGCCTCACAGCCCTGACTGCGTCGCGTTGCCAGGTAACCAAGGAACGCAAACAAAGGAAATGCTGCAGCCACGGGCCGGAAATGGGACGTTCACTTCCCGTTGCGGCTGATAATAGAGAGGAGGCTGGCAGCTGGTCAGTGCTGATGTGGTCCTGTATTGTGTGATGGGGGGGTCATGGATGAGGGGCAGTAATGGGGATAATGTTGGTGGAGGTGGGGGCTGCACAAAGATATATGACTATACTATTGTTATTCTTTATTGTGCTTCTAATTATTATTGTATTTATATTTCTTAATCGTTCTTTGAGGGACACTGGAATTCGGAGACTGCCGGGTTATACGGCCCCATATAGGAGAAACGGCCGCTTGCAACAAAAAAGCCATTGGCCAGTACAGGATAACGCCGCCCACAACCAGAGCGCCTCCATTTTCTGGTGTCCCCAGGAGAGCGGATGTTTTTTTTTCTCATCTCGGAAGATTTCACTACTATCAACGGCTATTTGTAGATTTCTTTAGGATGAATGAAAAACCGGAAGCCTCTCTGGTGCTTCTCTAAACTTCCAATCAGGAAAGAGTTAACAGTAGATAGGCTGGAGAATTGGGGGGGGGGAAGCTGAGTGCCTTGCCATCCCAGGCTATTGGGCTGTGTGTTTCTATTGATACACACAGTGTAGGGAGACACAACTCTTGTCCCTGTAAGGGTGGCTCCATAGGATGCTGCAAGAGAAAGGAGCTCCCCTGAAACAGGAAACCTGAGGAGTGGTCATGGCACCAGCTTACAAGGGAACCAAGGCATAGATTGAGGATGGGTTCAACCCGCATTCCAATTCGCATGACAGGCGAGCGTGACCGACCCTCAAAAAAGCCACTTCACTCATGTCCAGGGTGGCCTCATTCACAAAGGGTCCTATGTGTCTTTGGATCCAATTCAGGCAAAAGTTCAGACCTGATTCACACCTGAACCAGTGAACAGGGACGCACCGGACCCTGTGCTGGGAACTGCGGTCGGACATATGTGAACCCGGCCTAAAAGATAAAGAAAGTGCATACTCCGTAAGTGTAATTACATCAGCTGGTTTAAAAACTGATGGTTAATCATTTTGCATTATTAGTTTTTCTTCTAGAAGCTTCCCATTTCATGTCTGTAGATAGATGTAGGGTACTTTGGTTCAAGTGCTGCCCTGTGGAACCCTTGTGCTCGATGCATTTGATCTGCATAACCTTTGAGGGATTCTTATCAAGGATGCTAGAGTGGGCATGCTCCCCCCGTCTTCCCCTAAGGGCTTGGTTTACACTTGCTTCAAAATGTGGCATCGGAGACGCTTTTTCAAAGCACTCTGAATGCCAATCAAAGCCCCTGCCACTAAATAAAATGGTTACCTTACATTCCTGTTCACATGTGGTGTTTTCTTCTCTTCAAAAATTATCCCCCATGTCACTTTCTTGGTGCTTCAAAGCGTCTCCAAAGCCTCCATAGAAATCTCTGACCACACACGCTTACAGCACCTGAAGCTTTTGAAAGGCTTTTGTCCAGAGTTTGCTTCGCTTTGTTTTGGAGGTATTGCAAGTATGAGATATCCCAGGATGCACAGGGAAACAAGCAAACCAGAAAGACATCATCAACAGTCACTTCCGGTTCATGTGTAGATATTCTGGGAGGGTCTGGTGCAGACGTCACATCTGGTCTACAGCGTAGAGCAGCAGGAAGGTGAGTGGGGTCCAGACCGCAACTAGCAGATGGCACACGTGGTGCACAACATGGGAATGCTATAGCGGAAGGTGAGCGGGGACTGGAGAGAGAGAGAGAGGACTGAGTGGCAGAGGATCAGCAGAGCTGGGGGACCAGAGCAGGAGAAACTAGCAGATGTCACACATAATTAGAAGCATGGGAGCAATATAGCAGGAGATGAGTTGGGATCAGAGAGAGAGGACTGAGCAGCAGAGGATCAGCAGAGCTGGGGGACTGGAGCACAAGAAACTAGCAGATGTCACATGTGATCAATAGTGTGCGAGCAATATAGCAGGAGGTGAGCGGCGACCAGAGAAGAGGATCAGCAAACCAGAGGATCAGCAGAGTTGGGGGTTACTACTGAGTGGGGGGTCAGCAGAGCTGGGAGTTATTACTGAGTGGAGGATCAGAAGAGCTAGGAATACTACTAAGTGGGGCATCAGCAGATCTGGGGGTACTACTGATCTGCTGAACGAGGGTACTAATAAGCTGAGGATCTGCAGAATGAGGGTACCAATGAGTTGGGGATCCACTGAATGGGGGTACTACTGGGCCCCTTTAAAACAAATAGAAAATCAACACCTACGGGGTATTTGCCAAGCTTCATTAAACCTTCAAAAAAAGCATCACCAAAGTATCGAAAACACATTAAAAAAGCATGTTGAAGCCGTAAGCGCTTTAATGTGTGTTAAAGTCAAAGCAAGTGTAAATGAGCCCTAAGGAACTAAACCGCCTCCCTCTCTCTAGATCAGGGGTCTTAAACTGGCGGCCCTCCAGCTGTTGTGAAACTACAAGTCCCATCATGCCTCTGCCTGTGGGAGTTATACTTGTAACTGTCAGCCTTGCAATGCCTCATGGGACTTGTAGTTTTGCAACAGCTGGAGGACTGCCAGTTTGAGACCCCTGCTCTAGATATTAGTAACATCCTTTATAATTTAGCTTCTTCCTTAATCTCTTCTTGAATTTAAAGTCTGCCAAACCCTCAGATGACTCTTTCTCTGCATGCCCCACTTTACGGAGATCGGGGACTTTTGTTATACTTTGTGAATGACTGGGTGCAGGAGGTAGTAGCCCAAAGCTACAACCAGAGTTTCTGCTCTCTGTCCTCTCCTTAGTTAATCGCCTTCTGGTGCTGCCGTTCAGTTTAGCGGATCTCCATTGAGCCCTCTCAGATTTTTAGGATCAAGATTTAGCACTAGTTCCTGTGGCAGAATTGCCTCAGCAGTTTTACTTCAACCTGTTGGTCATTCCAGAATCCAGTGGGGACGTAGCTTTAGGATCTCAAAGCTCTGAATGCCTTCCTTCGAGCCCAGGATCTCAAAGCTCTGAATGCCTTCCCTCGAGCCCAGAAATTCCACCTGGAATCCACCAAATCTGTCATTGACTCCCTTTACCAAGAAGACTTTCTGGTTTCTGTGGACATCAAGGCTATGATCCCGTATGTTACCATTATTCTAGCGCACCAGTTTCCTATGTTTTCCTGTGGGGCCCGTGCACTACCAGTTCTGCCCTTTAGCCTCTCATCTGCATCTCGCTTCAGTTAGGTCCTGCTGTGCTTTTGTGGTATACCTATTGTGAAGTACTAGGATGAACTCCTGTTGAGGGAATAATTGGTGTGCTGGACAAGGTCAACTTGACTATCCAGACATTACAGTGGTTCAGGTGGATCCTGAGCCTTCAGATATCGTCGCTGGAACTCTCTCATTGTTTTGAGTGTCTGGTTCTGGATCAGAAAGGCCAGGCTAAACTTGTCCTTGCAGAGGAGAAAGTGACTCTTTCTTCTTCACAACAGTCTTTCAATGTGGGATCAGTCGCTGTGGTCCCTGGGCAGATTGTAGTTTGTCACCAAAGTTCAAGATGCTCCTGGCTTTATGGCTCAGGAATGCAACTCTGAAATTAAGGATGTCCTTCCTTCTAATCCTTTGAAGGATTCCAATGATAGTTGCCAGTCTGTCAGACTTGAAAGGAGTCCTAGGTACCCTCTTGGTGTCGGGGACTTGGTCGGAGGAGCAGTCCCATCTTCCTTTCAACATCTTGAAGCTGTGGATAATTTGTCTGTCTCTGCAGCATTGGATCATTATGTTGGAGGATAATCCTCTCCAGATTCTGTCAAATTATGCCATTGTGGTGGCATCCATTAACCATCAGGGAGGAACCAGAAGTCTCGCCATGGCAGAAGATTGGCTCCTGTCCTGGTCAGAACTTAAGATTCCAGCTTCATCCACTGTGTGCATACCAGGCATACATAAATGATGGGCATATTTCCAGCAGCCAGCAGCACCTGGACCCCAAAGAGTGGTCCCTACACCTGGGGTCTCTAGTGGTGCGGGGGGGGGGGGGGGGGGGTCAGAGGGGGCTCTTATGGCCTTCAGGTTCCACAACATACTGGAAAGGTTTGTCTCCAGGTACAGAGATTTTCTAGCACAGGGGTCTACTGTTTTTCAGACTTTGAAGGAGCCAGATGGTGGCCAGTGTTATAGAGAATGCCTTGGTGTCAATGGGAATAAACAATGTCCCATCATAGGCAATAGAGTAAAAATAATGCCCCATCATTGGTGTCAGTGAGAGGAAGAGTGCTCCATCATTGGTGTCAGTGGGAGGAATAGTGACCCATTCTTGGTGTCAGTGTGAGAAATAGTGCCTCAAGGGCCACAGTTAGGAGACCACTGCTCTAGCACAGTGATTCCAAACCTCAGTCCTCAGTACTTCCAACAGGTCATGTTTTCAGGATTTCCTACACCTTGCACATGTACTATTAATCAGTGTCAATGGCTTTGTATTTAAGAGAGCTATTTTATCTAAGGGAAATTCCAAAAACATGGGTACTTGAGGACTGAGGTTGAGAACTACTGCTTTATCAGAAACACTGAATGCTCAGGTGGCTCTGTGGGATCAGTTCATCCTAATCTTTGTCTTACCTCTCCTGACCTGGTAGGATACACTGATCTGGTAAGACTGCTGGCAGATGATCTGTGGGCACTGTCAGATCATCAGGGTTTTTTATCTCAAGGACTGTTTTTGCCATCCTGAGGCATGGCTGTTCAAAACCAGGTTCTGAAGGATAGAGTCATCTCTAAAGTTGCACTCCTTGTGGTATTTTAATGGCTAGGAAGTCTACTTACCTGGTAGAGTCTTGGGGCTTCCAACTAAGAAGCTACTCCATGGAACCAATCCTCTTGGCTCTCAACATTTTCTAAGGGTAGACTTTTGCTGCTATGTTGCCAACCCTCCTGTTGAACTGCTTTTGGACTTTCTGACCGTCTGAGAATTCCTGTGTCCAAAGGAAGGGTGATAGGGAGAAGGGGGGAGCATAGGAGAGAGGGAGGTAGAAATAGATACTTTTCTTTGCTTGGCCACATGCTTTTCTTGTTTTTTCAGTCTCATTGAAGAACAAAAGAAAACAGTTACAATTTGATCTTTCAATTAGGTGTAGACTGCAGTGACAAGTGAAAGGTTACTTTTACTGTTTGTCTAATAAAGCATTTTTTACACTTATATCACATGCTCTCGATGTTTCGGATTCTAATCTGCTGTATATTCATCCCTCAGAGGTCACATCTTAATTGGTCCCTCCCACAAGGAGCAGAGTCCATTCCCAGCCTCATCAATGAGGATGGAGAAGGAGCAAAGATACATGACTGAGAAGATATTAAATCTCACCTTGGAAATCATCTACCTACTGACTGGAGAGGTGAGGAGGATTCTGGGAGGGTCACATGTCATCACTCATCACCATTAATAAAACAGAGACCTGGCAGGAGAGGTGAGGAGGATTGTGGATAAATTATAAGTAGTATCTCTAAAGTCTTTTAACAGTAAAGAAGCACCTTCAGAATATTAAGGGACATCCATAGGTTATTATTTATCTATTTTGTTATAGAATTATGGACCTCTGAAGAAGATCAATGACAACACAACATCTCATATTTCAAGGGGGTGGAGCAGAAACCCGAGCCTAATAACAGAGTCTCAACTTTATTCTCTGATACCTGAGAAAAACAAAGACAGTAAGATCCTAGAGGTCACCCAGAAGATCATTGAGGTGCTGACAGGAGAGGTGAGCGTAGCTAGAAATTCTGAGATATTATCCAGTAACAGACAAGGGATGTGTCTGGATGGTGACTGTATCATTTTGTGTGTCAGGTTCCTATAAGGTGTCAGGATGTCACTGTCTATTTCTCTATGGAGGAGTGGGAGTATATAGAAGGACACAAGGATCTCTACAAGGACGTCATGATGGAGAACCGGCCGCCCCTCACATCACCGGGTAAGAGGAGACTTTCATTTCTTGTAAAGGAGAGAAGAGTATTGAGGATCCCCCTAGATACACCAGTAGCTGAGATATAACATAAATACAACGGTAGCATGGTTGTGGATATAGTTTAATTCAGTGGTATTAAAGACTCTATAATCCAGTAATCAATAGTACAGTGCCTTGGAAAAGTATTCATACCCCTTGAAATTTTTCAAACTTTGTCATGTTACAACCAAAAACGTGAATGTATTTTATTGAGATTTTTACAAAGTGGCACATAATTGTGAAGTGGAAGGAAAATGATAAATGGTTTTCAAATTTTTTTACAAATAAATATCTGAAAAGTGTGGCGTGCATTTATATTCAGCCCCCTTTACTCTGATACCCCTATCTAAAATCTTCGTAAGTCACCTAATTAGTAAATAGAGTTCACCTGTGTATAATTTAATCTCATTATTAATACAGCTGTTCTGTGAAGCCCTCAGAGGTTTGTTAGAGAACCTTAGTGAACAAACAGCATCATGAAGGCCAAGGAACACACCAGACAGGTCAGGGATAAAGTTGTTGAGAAGTTTAAAGCAGGGTTAGCTTATAAAAAAATATCCCACGCTTTGAACATCTCATGGAGCACTGTTCAATCCATCATCAAAAAATGGAAAGAGTATGGCACAACTGCAAACCTACCAAGACATGGCCGTCCACCTAAATTGACAGGCCGGGCAAGGAGAGCATTAATCAGAGAATCAGCCAAGAGGTCCATGGTAACTCTGGAGGAGCTGCAGAGATCCACAGCTCAGGTGGGAGAATCTGTCCACAGGACAACTATTAGTTGTACACTCCACAAATCTGGCCTTTATGGAAGAGTGGCAAGAAGAAAGTCATTGTTGAAAGAAAGCTATAAGAAGTCCCACTTGCAGTTTGCAAGAAGCCATGTGGGGGACACAGCAAACATAGGGAAGAAGGTTAGTTAATAAATAAATGTAGCGCTATGTGTAAAATTATAAATATAAAGTGCAAATCTCTAAAATAAATAAATCCTACATATAAATGAATAGTCCATAAAATGAAAAAATGAAGAAATAAAACACGAAAAACTCTTCTTGTGATCAGTGTATCCACAAAATTCCACCACAGCGATTGTTCGTCCTCAAAAGGAGTGCACACCACCACCAGTAAAAATGCGCGCTCATCTCCCAGATGAGTCAAAACTCGTATGCGGATCTCCCCACGAGCTTTGCTTTCACTTCCTCTTCCCAATCAATGGTGGGTAATCCAGATGGCTCTTTTCTTAATGTTAACTCAGCTCATTAACGTCCAAAGAAATAGATCATCCCCCAGCTTGGCTCAAGATTCCATGAGTTCAGGACATGTAAATAATAAGTATAGAGACCATAGTGTTCTCTATATACAAATTTATTCAAAGCCCCCAAACAGACAAGTTGCACTTACAAGATAAAAACTTTTTAAAATCACATAAAAACCTCCAGAGTAGCACCGCCGTGTCCACATACACAGTGCTTGGCTGGACGTGACTATCAGCTCCTCCCTTCTAGACGCGTATCGGCCAATCACGGACCTTCCTCAGTAGAGGAAGTAGTCTGACCTCTGTGATTGCCAACAAGGGTTTTGCCACCAAGTACTAAGTCATGTTTTGTGAAAGGGTCAAATACTTATTTCACTCATTAAAATGCAAATCAATTTATAACTTTTTTGAAATGCGTTTTTCTTGATTTGTTTGTTGTTATTCTGTCTCTCATTGTTAAAATAAACCTACCATTAAAATTATAGACTGATCATTTCTTTCTCAGTGGGCAAACGTACAAAATCAGCAGGGGATCAAATACTTTTCCCCCTCACTGTATATTGTCAAAAGTATTGGGACACCTGCCTTTAAACACATGAACTTTAATGGCATCCCAGTCTTAGTCCGTAGTGTTCAACATTGAGTTGGCCCACCGTTTGCAGCTATAACAGCTTCAATTCTTCTGGGAAGGCTGCCCACAATGTTTAGGAGTGTGTCTATGGAAATGTTCGATCATTCTTCCAGAAGCGCATTTGTGAGGTCAGGCACTGATGTGGACAAGAAGGCCTGGCTCGCAGTCTCCTCTCAAATTCTTCCCAAAGCTGTTCTATTGGGGTGAGGTCAGGACTCTGTGCAGTCCAGTCAAGTTCCTCCACCCCAAACGTGCTTATCCATGTCTTTATGAACCTTGCTTTGTGCACTAGTCCAAATCATTTGGTGGAGGGGAGATTATGGTGTGGGGTTGTTTTTCAGGGTTGGGCTTGGCCCCTTAGTTTCAGTAAAGAGAACTCTTAAGGCGTCAGCATACAAAGACATTTTGGAGAAATTTCATGCTCCCAACTTTGTGGGAACAGTTTCGGGAGGGCCCCTTCCGGTTCCAGCATGACTGCGCACCAGTACACAAAGCAAGGTAAACAGATCTGAGGAATCTATTTTTATCTCTCAAAAAAGCTAAAATATTAGTTGCTGAGAGATGAAAATAATTCCGGCCTACATATACATATAAATCTGTATTTGTAGCGTATGTAGAATCCCAAAGAATCACACAAAACCGTTATATAGTTCCTGATTGCGGCAGCCAGGCAATAATTAATATTGTCGTGATTGGACGGGCTTGCTGGTGTCAGAAATCCTATCCTTGACCCAGCCATCAGAACCATCCAGGGACCTTTTGATCCTGGTCACTTCAGAACCATCCTGTAGGCTGGAAAGGGAACACCCCCAGGGGTAGGTTGAACAAGGGTTAAAGCCCAGTCTAAATCTATAACTCAGTAAATTGACTTTCATAGCCAATAGCCAAACTTTGTTTGCCTTTGTGTCTTGTATTTTTTGCAATTATTTTTCTTTTATATATTTTATGCACTCCTCACCTTTGGGATATTAAATTGTAAACTTATTAAGTGTCTTCTGTGTACTAAACTATGACTCGTATCTCTATAGAGATTGTTGCATTGTAGTGTCTATGTGCTCGCTCTAGGTTTCTTGCTAATCTGTTTGCAATTTAGTGGTGGCCACAGGTGGTGAGGGATGTGAAAGTATAACACAGCCAGTCTTACACGTGTAAAGTAAGCTTCATGCCCCTTACTCCTGTTGAAAGGGTCAACCTTATTAAAATGTCGATGCTTCCCAAATTTTTTATATCTTCAGGCAAACTCCGGTACATATCCCACAGGCATTTTTCAAAAAACTTGACAAGTTGATCATCTCATTTGTGTGGAACGGCAGCGTCCCTAGAATTGCTAAATCGACCCTCCAGCTGCCACTAACACAGGGAGGCCTGGCCCTGCCGTGTTTTCTTAAGTATTATTGGGCGGCGGTTCTGGTCACAGTGCGATGGTGGCTGTCGGAGCGACCAGAAGTAGTTCGATGAGAACTACACTTAAAGTATGGGAAACTGTCCGAACCAAGACCCGGATATCTAACAGCTGGTCCCCCAGGACTCCGTTGTGGGGGAACCCGCGGTTACCACACTTCCGGACGATCCCTGACCCGGTACTCTGGGCCTGGCACGACATTACAGTATTAGCTGACATAACTTCCCCAACAGGTTTGCTCTCATTTGATGAGTTGAAACGCCGGAAGGGCTTACCTAACCGCTTGTTTTTAAGGTACCTGCAGCTCCACCACGCTTATCGATCCCAATTTCCTACACCCCCGGTGCTGGTAATCACTGTCATTGAACGTCTATTGAACGCGCCAGAGGAGACTAGGCCCCTTTCTGCTTTACACTCTACTTTGGCTGTACTAGATACCTCCAAGGTCTCACAGTTGTTCTTGGTGTGGCAGGGGGATGTGCCACCGCTGGCGGATGATGACTGGGAGGAGGGCATTCAGCAGTACCTCCCTCTGGTGATATCTGCCCGGGATCGATTTATTCAGCTTAAATTTTTACATAGAGCATACTTCTCACCAAAACGCCTAGCAAGGATATACCCGAACAACAGTCCGACTTGCCCCAAATGCTCCTTGGTGGAGGGATCACTCTTTCATATGGTCTCGTCATGTCAACATATACAGTCCTTTTGGAGGTGAGTAATGGTCGTAATTAATTCTGTCAGCAAGCTATCGCTGCCGTGTGATCCACTCCCACTGCTGCTGGGAATAGTGGATAATCTATCGGCCCCACAATACAAGAAGATGTTTGTGTTTTACACAGTCTTCTATGCCAGAAAGGCAATCCTGCTTAAGTGGAAGGGGGTTGAGTCACTGACGGTACAACAGTGGAAAAAGCTCATTAACAATGCTCTCCCACTATACAAACTAACCTACCTAGGCCGTAACTGTCCGAAAAAATTCACCAAAATATGGGGCCCTTGGGTGCGTGAAGAGCAGTTGACCCTTGACTAAGACCGGGGACCTGAGGATACCCGCCTTGACCCCTTGGAGGGTTTTGGATAGCTCAGTCTGGGTGGGTGATGTCATGCCCTTATGAAGGGATCCCTTATACAATTAAGATATATGACTACTGACTCAGGGAGACCGGTTTATGTATATTTATGAGCAGACTGGTATTACACATGTATAGGCATCCAACCCTTTTTTGGAAATGATGTAGGAGATTTTATGGATCGGGTTCCCGATTCCTCTCCCCCCCCCTCTATCCCCAATTATCTGCTCCTACTCTGGTTATAAGTACTTGACTACTAGAAGGTTACTGATCTATACCTGCTTGTGTTGTGGTTGATCCCACTGCGTATTGTACGTACATTATTTTAGTTTCCCCCTTTTTTGTTTAGCTTCATTCTCTGTTTTAGCTTCATTCTCTCCCACACCAAACAAGATCCTAGGTTAGCTAGCTGCCGTGAGCTTGCACCCTTGACACACGCATCCTCTGATATAAAGACACATGTATTCAGTCAGTGTGTTTGTTTCCTACAGATGGATTGAGTAACAGGAATTCCCCAGAGAGATGTCCCCGTCCTCTGTATTCCCCGGACCCCACACAGGAACATCAGGAGATTCCAAAGGACCATCAGGTAAGAGCTTTTCAGATATTCTACATGACCCATCTACAGTAGAGGCCTGGTGAACCCTGATCAGTAAAGCTGTTGTATTGCATAGGATGAACATCCAATTCATGTTAAAGTCGAGACCACAGAAGAAATGGAAGACAAGTATTCACAGACTGATGTGCAGTGTAAGGAGGAGGATTTTCCTACAGATGTATCCAGTAACAGAAATCTCCCAGAGAGATGTCCCCATTCTCTGTATTCCCGGGACTCCACACAGGAACATCAGGAGATCCCTCAGGATGATGCAGTAAGTCCACATGGGGTGGTCATTTGGAAATGGTGTGACCAAGTATTAAACTATTCCCATTTCATAGGAAGGTTCTGTCAGTGCATGTCTATAGATTAATATTTCAAAATTAGGTTTACACTCATAGCTAAAAGGGTCAATGGTAAGCTTCTTGAGGAGCTGTGTATCGCGTAACTTTTTTAAAGCTGTCTACCTGAGGGCTGGATAAAGCTATACTGTATGATTTGTAGACATGCTGTGTATGGTATGTCACTGAATCGCTTCCCACACTCCGAGTGCTTCCGTCATATACCACTTCCTTCAGTCTAAATATAGATATTAGATATTACAGCCGCTTGCAACCAAGAACTAGGCAGTACTCGTTTTGGCTGCTGAACTGGAACATGAACTGTTTATTTGAACAAAGGCACATAGAGATATCCACTCTTATCCCCCCTTCTTGGCATAATGAAACATGGCGGGGTAGACTTTACCTCCACCAGTAGCACCAAACTGAGCATGTGCAGAGTGCCCCCAAGGCTCAAGAGATAGATTGGGGACTGTGAAAGAAGGGGAGAATCAGAGAAGACAGGATCAAACAGCCTTTTTACACAGGGCAGAGGATTAACCCCTTAGGTTTCACAGTGAGTATAATAAGCATGCTTTACTGCAAATACAGACTGATTTTACTGCTGTTGTTTTATGTTTTATTGTACAATATAAACTAAAAAAGACGCACATTTTTGAAAAACAATATTTTTTTTTACTTTCTGCTATAAATCATATCCAATAACAAATAAGAAAAATCAAATTTCTTCATAAATTTAGGCCAAAATGTATTTTGCTACATATCTGGTAAAAATAAAAACCCCAATAAGTGAATATTAATTGGCTTGGGTGAAAGTTGTAGCTTCTACAAACAATGGTATTTATACTGGAATTTATGCAGCTATAGACGCTATATTGTAATGTCGGTGATCAGCGACATATAGTGGGACTGTGATAGGGTGGTGGGCAATTTGGCACTAACAGACACTATCTGGGAGGGTCACTAACTGACATTGATGTTGCTAGTGACACTAACACAGTGATCAGAGACAATAGTGTACACTGACACCGTACTAATGACACTGGCTGGGAAGGGGTTAACATCTAGGGGCGATCAAGGGGTTAACTGTGTGCCTAACAAGTGTAATATGTGCTGCTTTTACTTTCTGATCTGGCTGTTTTTTCTCCCTGCTTTTCAGGGAGAAGAAACAGCCAGATTTCTGTTCACTGGGTTCTGTGTGTTTGTAGAACTCTGTGTGTGATTGGACACAACCACTCAGCAGGTCTCAGCGGAACTCATTGACTGAAATCTGCTGCCAAACCCGAGCTGTGTCACAGCACAGGTTGACAGGGAACGCGTGCATGCGCACCCAAAGTCTGGAAGAAGTCCGGGTCACGTACATGTACAGTATATTTACTGTGAGTGGTCGGCATGTGGTTAAAATAAGCTCTGTTTTTGATTTTTTAGTAGCACTGACATGTTTTGTAGCATTTACAGAGAAAAATTTACATCAGGCCCCCCCCCCCCCGAGAAATTTACAATCTAACTTCCTAATTTAATCACAATTGGAATCGCTTTAACTTGTTCTTGCCCGCTGAACACATATCTGCGGGTGTGGCACCAAAAGGGTTGGCTTTAACGCCTACACATTGCACATGTGTGTCACCGGGCGGCCAGTGTTTCTGCTGAGAGCGTGCTCACTGCATGATCCTAGCACAGAGACAGCTCTCAGTCCTCACTAACAATCAGTGGCCGGCCGGACTGGCTGCTGATCATGTGACCACTATGACTGCCAATGACAGTGGTCACATGATCGGTGATCCCACCCAGAAAGATCACATTTCTTTGCCCGTCGGCGTACTGTCAACCATTTTGATACTACAATTTGATGCACCAGAAATATACAGACCGAAGCTAAATCAGATGATTTGTAGAGAAGATTTCTGGTCTTTAAAACTGAAATTATTCTCTTTAGTCCAGCCTATAGATGTGAGAATTTTAGAATCGTACCCCTCATAGTGTTCTCTATCTCATCCAGGAAGATGACATGATTGATGTTAAGTCAGAAGATATAAACGATGACGAGGCCTATGGGAGGTGTGATCAGCCAAAGGAAGAGGAAGTCACTGCTTACATCACCACTGGTGAGTAGGAAGCACTGAATATAGAGAAATGTCAGTGTGTACAGACCCCGCCCATCCTCATGTCTGTGTGTACAGACCCCGCCCATCCTCATGTCTGTGTGTACAGACCCCGCCCACCCTTATGTCTGTGTGTACAGACCCCACCCACCCTTGTGTCTGTGTGTACAGACCCCACCCACCCTTGTGTCATTGTGTACAAAACCCCGCCCACCCTCGTGTCAATGTGTACAGACCCCTCCCACCTCGTGTCAGTGTGTACAGACCCTGCCCACCCTCGTGTCAGTGTGTACAGACCCCGCCCATTCTCGTGTTAGTGTGTACAGACCTCGCCCACTCTCGTCTCTGTGTGTACAGACCCCGCCCATCCTTGTGTCAATGTGTACAGACCCCGCCCACCCTTGTGTCAGTGTGTACAGACCCCGCCCACCCTTGTGTCAGTGTGTACAGACCCCGCCCACCCTTGTGTCAGTGTGTACAGACCCCGCCCACCCTTGTGTCAGTGTGTACAGACCCCGCCCACTCTTGTGTCAGTGTGTACAGACCCCACCCTATCTCGTGTCAGTGTGTACAGACCCCTCCCTCTTTCATGTCAGTGTGTACAGACCCTGCCCACCCTCGTGTCAATGTGTACAGACCCCGCCCACCCTCGTGTCAGTTTGTACAGACCCCGCCCATCCTTGTGTCAGTGTGTACAGACCCCACCCACCCTTGTGTCTGTACAGACCCCGCCCACTCTTGTGTCAGTGTGTACAGACCCCGCCCTCTCTCGTGTCAGTGTGTGCAGACCCCGCCCGCTCTCGTGTCAGTGTGTACAGACCCCACCCTCTTTCGTGTCAGTGTGTACAGACCCCACCCTCTTTCGTGTCAGTGTGTACAGACCCCACCCTCTTTCGTGTCAGTGTGTACAGACCCCGCCCTCTTCATGTCAGTGTGTGCCGACCCCGCCCACTCTCCTGTCAGTGTGCACAGACCCCATCCACCCTTGTATCAGTGTGCACAGACCACACCCACCTTCGTGTCTCTGTGTACAGACCCCACCCACACTCATTTCTGTACAGACCCCACCCACCCTTGTATTCGTTTTTACAGATCCCAGCCACTTCCTGTGTCAGTGTGTACAAACCCTTGTGTTAGTGTATGCAGACCCCACCCACCCTCTGTGTCATGTGGAGACCCCACCCACACTCAATGTCACTGTATGCAGACCCCACCCTCAGTGCCCCAATGGCTCCCGCTGCTGTAACAGCCAATGAGGGAGAGTCCCCAGGGAGCCAAGGCTCTCATTCACATCACTGGATTGAAATGGGGCTCAAGGTAAGTATTAGGGGGGGGTCTGCCGCATACAGAAGGTTTTTTACTTTCATGCATAGAATGCAACCATGAGTCTTTAGAACCACTTCTTTGGTCCGACTTGAGTGCCATAGACTGCAATGTAAACCCTCAAAAGTTGCATTAAAGTCGCACCTGAATGTTATACATGCGACAGTTGGGCAACAGTCCATTATCATTGGTCAAGGCCAAAGTGGCATCCAAGTCGTACTCAGCCAAAGTTGCGTCAAAGTTGTACAAGTGTGTTGTACAAGTGTGAATGGAATCTAATATGTTTGAACCATTCTTCTTACCCTGCCAACTTTGATTCCCTCCAGATGGAAGGTACAGCGGAATCAAAAGTCCAATGATCTTCCAAAACCATAAAACAGAAGGAGAGATCACGACAAGTCCTCCTGGACTTCATTGTGGAGTTCTGTCTTCAGCTCCCCTTACATTTTCCAGTTACTTGTATAAAACTTTGCCATATGTAGGTGTCAGCCAGGCCAGAGAACCCTTTTCACTTCAAAGGACGCCCGCCGGTGAACTCTCGCATTCTTGGCTTGAAGGTGAGGAAGCCATTTCCCAAAAGTCACTTCAAGATCAAAGCTTGGAAGCCGAAGTGAAGCCATATTCATGTTCTGTTTGTGGGAAGTCGTTTAGGGTTAAGTCTGTCCTTATCCGACATGAAAAAGTCCACACGGGGGAAAAGCCGTACGAGTGTTCTCAGTGCGGCAAGTGCTTTGCGCAGAAGTCTGATCTTGCTGAGCATGAACGAATCCACACAGGAGAAAAGCCATATCCTTGTCCCGAATGTGGCAAGTGCTTCGCCAAGAAGACCAACCTTGCCAGGCACTTGAGGATGCATTCGGGGGTGAAGCCTTACGCATGCTCCATTTGTGGAAAGGCTTTCACCCAGAAGGCCGCTCTTGATGAACACGTACGGATTCACACAGGGGAGAAGCCATACGCCTGCTCTCACTGCACCAAGTGCTTCGCTCAGAAGTCAGCCTTTGCCGAACACCAACGAGTTCACACGGGAGAGAGACCTTACGCTTGTGCTGAATGCAGAAAATGCTTCACTCAGGGCTCTGCCCTAGCCAAACATCAAAGGATCCACCAAAATCAGAAGCCACGCCCGTGTCCTCAGTGCGGAAAGCTGTTTCCATCAGAGTTCCTTCTTGCTCTGCATGAAAGAGTCCATCAAGCCAATTACCAGTGACATTTGTGATGTAGGAGGGCTGAATCTTATGGAGATGTGTTATAACACAGTGGGTGGTTTCTAGGCCTAGAAGCTGCTCACGAGCAACTGTGGGGTCTTACTGGACCCACCGGGGGGGAGTTTATTGAAGTTTTAAAAGAATGTGAGTGCCACACCAGCTTGTATAGACCTTTTTAAAAGATTTTTGTTTAGTAACATCCAACACATTTCGGGAGATCATCAAGGCTAAAAACCAGATGATGTAGGCACTTGGTTTGGAAAAGGGGGAGTGCTGAGCCCCCGAAACGCGCTAGTTTCTAAATAAAAAAATCTTTTAAAAGGTCTATACAAGCTGGTGTGGTGCTCTCATCCTTTTAAAACTTCAATTACCAGTGATTGGTAGAGCGGGGCAGTGCACAATTTTGGAACTTGGGACTCCAGTCTCTAGAGGCCAGGAGTAGTATTGCATGTAAATATAAAAACACTCCACCCAAAAAAGTCAATCTTTTTTTTTTTTGTGCAGCCACCCCCACTGGGGCCCATTGGACAGTCTTTTCTCCCTAGGGACTGAAATTACCATTTTCTGAGCCTCAGTCAGTTCTCTAGGGTTCCTAGCTCTGCCTCCTAAAATGTGCCTGAACTTTGCATGACTTTCCTAATAAAAATAACTCTATTACATGTGATATAACACTATTGGGGCAGGGGGAGGGTCAGTATTATGGTATGACATATACAACTCTTTTCCAATCCCCCCTGCTCTTTGACACCTCCCTATTCATCAAAGCTGGTTCCTTGGTTGACATTGGCATCAAATGTTCCTCGCTAATTATTTTATAAAGTGTTTGTAAACCCTGACATATACCCAGAGAAGTGACTGGCTATAGGTGATACACAGAGATGAAACCAATCCTCTTACATAAGTTCTAGCTGTTTATCTGCAGTCTCCGCTTCTCTATAGCCATTCAGAGTCCAGAATTTATACAGCTTGTCTGAGCTTTCAGAAAGCAGGGGACGAGTTGCTGAAGTTACTCTGAAGAGCTCAAAACCCGTACCCCTTAACACAGCACACAGAAACAGAGCTGAGGCTGCCACTCACAGGCTGTGTGCTGGAGATCCCCCTGTCACCTTTTATCTCTTGGTGTCAGGAAAACTTGTCAGAAGTGACTCATACTAATAGCAGAGGAAGGAAGCAGCAGACAGAAATTACACTTAGTGCTCTGGATTGAGACAAGTACACACTAGAGGGATACGATTTGTTCATATTTCATGTCTGAGGTTTACAACGTTATGGTGTTATTTGATCTTTATGGTATTTATATCTAAGCATCTGCCTTTTAATGTTATATAACATTGACATAATAAAAATTAAAAGAAATGTCGGTAATTGGTAACTCTCTGAGCCTTCAAGTCTAATCAAAACATCTCAAGCTTGACAGGGCTGCCCCCGTCCCCTTTAATATTCATTCTATTTCTGGAACCCCTACTGTGCCATATAAGATCGAACCCTAACATTGGAGGACTGACGAGAACCCAAGAACACCATAAAGTCGCAGCATATGTGCCCAATCCTGAGATTACATTCCTAATCTCTAAACTGAACTACAAAATCATGCAAACCCACCCAACTATAAAATAAATGGCATATCAGAAGCATTTTTTTCATTTCTGATAGAGCAAGGGAGAGTTATAACCGCTGTGAGTTCTTTTTTTTTTTGCCGTCTGTGTACTATTGCAATAGAACAAGGTTTTGCCCATGGGACTTTGAGTGAGGTGATCATAGAGGTCCAGACAAGTAAATAGAGTAAACTAAATGTCTCGGTTTATTTAAAAACATTATTATTATTATTATTATTACACGATTTATATAGCGCCAACAGTTTACGTAGCGCTTTACAATGTAGAGGGGGGACAGCACAATTACAGTACAGTTCAATACAGAAAGGACAGGGGGGCCCTGCTCGTAGAGCTTACATTCTAAAGGGAGGGGGTGGTGGTACAAAAAGTAATAGATGCGGGGAATGATTTGATGGGGAAAAACATAAGGACATCATCATATATTGAACATGGAAATGCAAATCAACCCATAAAAATAGCATGTTGCAATTGCTATACAGTCATGAAAAAATTATTTCACTAATTAAGTTCAAAGTATACATATACAGCTATAAACTCAACGCGTTTCGCAAGCTCTGCTCGCTTCCTCAGGGGTTGATGCATGTGTGGAGTATCTAAAAAAAATGTAAATGAGATGTAGCACGGTTCATGTGGTCCATTGGGCACGTCAAGGGACACATTCTTCTTCATTTCTATTATTTGCCATGCTCGCCCTCCGCATGGCCTCCGGTTGGTTGCTGCGGGTCCCGCTCCTTCAGCTCCCGTTTGGCGCACTGTTCGCCATCGCCATTGGGGATCAGTCCTTGGAACCAATCGACCCACCTGTAAGTATGGGGAGTGCCTGTTCAGGCCCCCTGCTCCTTTTCTAACCATTGTGGGCGGCACAGTGGTGTAGTGGGTAGCACTCTCGCCTAGCAGTAAGAAGGGTCGCTGGTTCGAATCCCAACCATGACACTACCTGCCTGGAGTTTGCATGTTCTCCCTGTGCCTGCGTGGGTTTCCTCCGGGTACTCCGGTTTTCTCCCACACTCCAAAGACATGCTGGTAGGTTAATTGGATCCTGTCTAAATTGCCCCTAGTATGTATGAATGTGAGTTAGGGACCTTAGATTGTAAGCTCCTTGAGGGTAGGGACTGATGTGAATGTACAATGTATATGTAAAGCGCTGCGTAAATTGACGGCGCTATACAAGTACCAGAAATAAATAAAATAAATAAATACTCCAACTGCATGCTACATCTCATTTACATTTATTTTTTAGATACTCCACATATGCATCAACTCCTGAGGAAACGAGCAGAGCTTGTGAAACGCGTCGAGTTTATAGATGTATATGTATATTTTGTACTTCATTATTGGAATATTATGTTTACGATTGTATAGCAATTGCAACATACTGGTTTTTATGGGTTGATTTGCATGTCCATGTTCAATATATGTTCAATATATGATGATGTCCTTATGTTTTTAAATAAACTGAGACATTTCATTTACTCTATTTACTTGTCTGGACCTCTATGTTCACCTCACTCAAAGTCCCATGGGCAAAACCTTGTTCTATTGCATATAATTAGGGATGAAGGTGTGTCATAATATGAGGCAGCTCTAAGGCCATTTTCTTTTTCTCTGTGTACTGTTGAGGAGATTTCCCTTCACTTCCTGTGCCATAGCCAAAACAGGAAGTGAAAAGAAATCCCTCTAAAGTGAGGGAATCCTTTGTTGTCAACAGAACTAGTCTCCCCATTGGAAGATTTCCACTCTATTCCTGTTCTGTTTGCAACCCAAAGTTTGGGGTTTTCTTTTACTTTCTTTCTCAGTGATAACAGCAAACTGAACAAATAGAGAGGGTGAATTTCCCTAATGGGGCCACAGCAGTAAAAGCCTGAGAGGGTTCAATCCAATCCACTCTATTCAAAATTAAAACTATGCTTTTAGTTATAGTTTGTACCTTAAAGCGGAACTTCACCCGAAAAGGGAAAGTTCTGCTTGTCTTCCTCACCACAAACCTCCCCCCCCTCTTTAATTTTGACACTTCATTTTTTCTGGGTAGGGAGCGGGTACATGGGTTTGACAGGTACCCGCTCCCACTTCCATTCCCTTCAGATCACCGTGGAGATCCAAGCAGAAGTTTGTCCCCCCCCCAGCCTTCTGGGACACGTCGCAGGTCCCAGAAAGCTACGGGACCATTCACAATGCACAGCTCGGCTCACGTATGTGCAGTGGGAAGCCGCAAGCAGTCACAGCCGGCTTCCCAAAGTAAACATGCTGGTGCTGGGGACCCGAAAACGGCCCAAGAGCCGGCACGGGTGAGGACAACGCTGGTTTCCTGGACAGGTAAGTGTTCTATTATTAAAAAAGTCAGCAGCTACAGTATTTATAGCTGCTGATATTAAATTGTTTTATTTTCAGGGTGTAGAACCACTTTAACCACTTGCCTACTGGGCCAATTCTGACTATCTTCTCCTACATGTAAAATCATCTTTTTTTTGCTAGAAAACTACTTAGAACCCCCAAACTTTATGTTTTTTTTTTTTAAAAGAGATCCTAGAGAATAAAATAGTGGATGTTGCATATTTTTGTGTCACACAATATTTGCTTAGTGGTTTTCCAGATGCAATTTTTTGGGAAAAAATACAATTTAGAGTTTTAATGTGCAAAAACACAATATACTGTATATACTCGAGTATAAGTCGAGATTTTCAGCCCTTTTTTTTGAGTTGAAAGTGCCCCCCTCGTCTTATACTCGAGTCACCACCGTCTGCCTACATGATCAGCGTGTCATGCAGGCAGACGGCGGCCAGCGTGTGCTATTACCATTTGGCGGCCATTCACTGTTCAAAAGCCGCGCCTCCTCCTCGTCTGTGATAGGCAGAAAACTCCATTTCCCAGCAGTCAGCGGTTAGCCTATCATGGACATTCTCTAAACCTCGTCCGTGGCATGAGGATGAGAGAATGTCCGTGATAGGCTGACCGCTGACTGCTGGGAAATGGAGTTTTCTGCTTATCACAGATGAGGAGGAGGCGCAGCTTTTGAACAGTAGAATGGCCGAATTGTATTATGACACGCTGATCGGTGCAGAGCGGCACACAGAGGCATGCACAGGACACAGGTAGGATGCACACATACACAGGACACATGCACACATACACAGGGACACATGCACAGGACACAGGTAGGATGCACACATACACAGGACACATGCACACATACACAGGGACACATGCACAGGACACAGGTAGGATGCACACATACACAGGACACATGCACACATACACAGGACACATGCACACATACACAGGGACACATGCACAGGACACAGGTAGGATGCACACATACACAGGACACATGCACACATACACAGGGACACATGCACAGGACACAGGTAGGATGCACACATACACAGGACACATGCACACATACACAGGGACACATGCACAGGACACAGGTAGGTGACACATGCACAGGACACATGCACATATACACAGGACACATACACAGGGAGGTATACAGCTGCAGATGGGCATTGTTGACCCTCTCTTTCCACTTACAGTAGCTGCTGCATTTCTCACCCTCGTCTTATACTCGGGTCAATAAGTTTTCCCATTTTTTTGTGGTAAATTAGGGCCTCGACTTATACTTGGATCGACCTATACTCGAGTATATACAGTAATATTCAATTGTTTGGTAAAATATAAATGATATTACGCAGAGTGAATAAATATCTAACATGTCACAAAATTGCGCACGCCTGTGAAACCGCACCAAACTATCGGTACCGAAAATACTCCATAGGTGACACTTTATAAGCCTTTACAGGTTACCTGTTTAGAATTACACAGGAGGTCTGATGCTAGAATTATTGCTCTTGCTATACCGTTCGTTGGCAATAGCTCACATGTGTGGTGCAAATACCTACATATGCGTTTGCCTTGGATGGGGACGGGGGGTGCTTTAAAAAAATATATATTTATTTTTTATTTTTACACTGTTTCTTAAAAAAAAATTTGATCACTTTTATTGCTGTCACATGGAAAGTAAACATCCCTTGTAACAGTAATAGGCAGGGACAGGTACTCTTTATGGAGAGATCTGGGGTCTATCAGACCCCAGATATCTCCTCTGCCCTTCCATGCCTCTGATCACCCCAAGATTGGTGTGAACAAGTGCTTTACCAATTTAAAAATGGCGTTGTTTACATCTGGGAAAGTGGAAGTGACGAAAATGTTTTTAGTTTCCGGTTTCCTATAGCATAGAGGTCATCGGAGACCTTCCGATCCTCGACGAGCTCTATGGTAAGCCGGTGCGATCCCAGGTTCCCCCGGTGGGTCGGGAGAGCCTGGGAAGGTGGCAAGAGGGAGTCCCTTCCCAGGCTCTCCTGTCCCACCTGTGAACCTG
The DNA here is from genome assembly GCF_042186555.1 of Aquarana catesbeiana. Classification (NCBI taxonomy): domain Eukaryota; kingdom Metazoa; phylum Chordata; class Amphibia; order Anura; family Ranidae; genus Aquarana; species Aquarana catesbeiana. The sequence continues at coordinate 269,771,557 of NC_133331.1, forward strand.
GGATCACACCAGCTTACCATAGAGCTCGTCGAGGATCGGAAGGTCTCCGATGAGCTCTATACTATTGGAAACCGGAAACTACAAGTATTTACGTCACCAATTAGCCACTAGGATTGCTTTTACAAAAAAGAGAATTGCCAACTTAAATCCCGGTATATCCACTGTAACTCAAGGATATCCTTGGGTGGCAAAAGGTTAATAAAGATTGAGGGAGACGGGGCAGGATTCAAACTTTGCTTTTAATTGGGTGATGACCAGCATTAAAGCCTAATTCCAGGTTTCATTCCACTTTAAATAGTTTGTTTGGTCCAAGCCGGGCCAAACAAACATTTTCCTTTTCTAAAACATGTGGCGTTTGTGTGCGCTGTATAAACTGTGTGCGCTGTATAAACTGTATATAGTTGATGCTAGATACAGTATACAATGCTGTGTTCCAGCAGCGGTACAGGGACACAATAAAGTTGGGTTGAATTCTGCCCAGCCGTTCACAGGAGGCTTGTATAAATACAAAGCCTCCTCTGATTGGCAGCGGTCGGAAAGAAGGTGGATGACGTCACGATGTCCACCTCAGCCAATAAGAGGAAGTCTTGTATTTATTCATAAAATACAAGGCTTCCTGTGAATAGCTGAGCAGCGCCGTTCAAAGCGGACTTTCCCTTTTCTCTGGGCAGCTTAGGTAAGGAGGCTCACGGCTGAACCTCCATAGTATAGGGAGATAGTAAGGGAGATTTACTAAAACTGGTGTATACAGAATCTAGAGCAGCGGTGCATTGTAGCCAATCAGGTTCCATCTTCAACTTGTTAAGCTTTGACAATAACACCTGGAAGCTGATAGGTTACTATGCACAGCTGCACTAGATTCTGTGTGCACCAGTTTTAAGCTAGGTTCACACTTGCCCGCAGCCAAATCGCACTGCTCTGCAGAGACATGCGGGGCTCAATCGACAGCATGCTTACGGGTGTGAGAACCACAGGGGAATCTCATGGTCAAAAGCACCATGCGATTTCCTTGCGGCCGTGTTTTAAAAAGGGGGAAGCACCTTTTTTTTTTTTATACGGGAAACGCAGGCATGGCAGCCCATTCAAATGAATGGGCTGCCGTGCCCTCGCAAACGTGGGCCACACAGCCCACACAGGTGTGAACCAACAAGGGCTTAGTAAATCTCCCCCCAGTGACTCCTCTTCATGAGCGGCATTGGGATGTCTGGCATACGTTTCTAGACATATGGCCGCAGCTTCTCCCTGACTGCCCTTGGGGGGCCACCACCATCCTGCGCTCCATGCTCAGTGGAGCCTGCACCTTCCTTTGTCATGTGGAGACAGAAGCAGCATAAGGCCTCATGTATACAGGACATTGAATGAAATGAATACTCTCTCAAGTGTTTGATGCGTCTAAACGCATCTAGATGTGTTTACAAGCGTCAAGCATTATTTTCTGTCAAAGAGCTGCTGCTAAGTTGAAAGGCGTCTAGGAGAGATGGGCAAATACCCTGTGTGCATGAGGCCTAAGTGCTACATAGTGTAGGGAGGCCTACAGACGAGTAGAGCCAATCACAGCGTCACTGCAGGATGAAACACTGGAGTTCTGCTACACACATCTATTCATATTTGTAGCTGCCCATGCCCCCCTCTACCCCACTATTAAAATCTGTGGTCTGTGTACAAATCAAGGTCCATAAAGACATGGATGAGAAAGTTTGGGGTGGGGGAACTTGACTGGCCTGCACAGAGTCCTGACCTCAACTAGTTAGAACACCTTTGGGATGAATTAGAGCAGAGATTGCGAGCCAGGCCTTCTTGTCCAACATCAGTGCCTGACCTCACAAATGCGCTTCTAGAAGAATGGTCAAACATTCCCATAGACACACTCCTAAACCTTGTGGACAGCCTTCCCAGAAGAGTTGAAGCTGTTATAGCTGCAAAGGGTGGGCCAACTCAATATTGAACCCTACGGACTAATATATATATATATATACACAGTACTGTGCAAACGTTTTAGAAAAGAGCGCCAGGTCAACGTGAGTAAAATCAACACATATTTTATTCAAGACACACTTACATGTACAACTGTGGTCCCAGGTACAACAGGGGAATGCATGGACGTGCCGAAGTGCAGCTGCAGTGGTAAGGAAGGACTCGGCTGTGGCTGTGAAACCCAGGGAGGTACCAACAGCAAGGGCAGTATGGAGACGTCAGGATCCTCCACGAGCAAAGCTGACAGGGGACCACAACACGTTTCCGAGGCCCCGCCTCCTTTTGCCAGGCAAGCCTGCCTGATGAAGGAGATGGGGCCTCGGAAACCTGGCACCCTTTTCTACTTCCTTTGCATGTAATTGAGAGAATCCTTGGTACTGTCTTAGAAGCTGCCGGCAACTGCGTGTGATCCTATTCACTCCCTACTTCAGTTGACTTAAACACAGTGTTCTGTATCGCCACCTAGCTGTATACCATCAGGCACTGAGCGCTGAATTTTTTGCTAATTTTCTGGCAAAAGTTTTAGGCAGGTGTGAAAAAAATGCTGTAAAGTAAGAATGCTTTCAAAAATATATATTTTATTTGTTTATTTTTTTTTTTATCAATTTACAAAATGCAAAGTGAGCGACCAGAAGAAAAATCGAAATCAAATCAATATTTGGCGTGACTACCCTTTGGCTTCAAACCAGCATCATTTCTTACACTTGCACACTTTGTACACTCGCACAAATGTAGGAATTTTGTGGGATTAGTCAGGTGTATGATTAACCAATTATAACAAGCAGGTGCTAATGATCATCAATTCCATATGTAGGTTGAAATACAACCTGTGTTACCAAGCAATCAAACAGGTGTATCTAATAAAGTGGCCAGTGAGTGTGTATGTATATATATATAACACTAAAATATTATTATTAATAATGTCATATTTGCATATGAAGTATAGTCCATTTGCTGCCCTCCCATCCTCTGGGAAGCCCCCCCACCATTGTCCCCATTACTTCTTCCATCCATGTGCCCTCAATAACCTCCCATCACACAAAGCAGCAGGTTCACATCACTGCAGCACTGAACAGCCATCATTCCTCTCTATTAGCAGCCACAACAGGAAGCAGAGACAGTACTTCCGGTCTGTGGAACACACATTTCCGCGTTTGCGTTCCATAGTTGCCAGGCAACACGCCGCAGTCAAGACCTGCTGCCTCTATTGGCCACTAGAGGGCGAACTGCACCCACCGCACGAATCAAAGGGGAGACGGTTATCTTCACGGAGTAGCAGGAATCCTATTTTTAGTTTCCGATGCAGGACTAAGACTCTGTGCTAGTCTAAGTCAATTCTATGTATTCTATCACTGACTGCTGAAACAACACTCAGTTTTAAAAAAGTTGATTGGCACTAGTTTAGGGGGTGGCCATTTTCTTGTAGCCCAAAACAGAGGACAGGAATTAGCTGTTCTGACAGAATCCTCCTGATGGGGGTGTGAAGAGTTCCCAGTGGTGAGGAAGTGACAATGTCTTGCTATTATGAGATAAGGAAGAGGAAATAATGACCCAGCACTCTCTGTGGACCACTTGGGGGGTGGGGAGGTTGTGTGGTCAGTAGGTGAGGCAATGGGGACCTGAATTAGTAAATGATGTGCTTCATTGGTTGGTGCTCTTTGAGCCTTAGAAGAGCCTCCCACTGATTGCTGTAATTAATGCTTAAAGGTGAACTCAGAGAATGAAGCATATTAGGGAATATAATAGCCACAGAGGATATAAATCCACATTGTGTGCAGAAAATGCCTTTCAGAGCTCAGATATTACCTTGCAAAAGACAGCAGTGACATCATCACTGTGCTGCACATAGTCTGTGCAGAGAGCAGAGCTTTAGGAGGGTCCCAGAAGCTCCACCCACTACATGCTGCCTGTAAAAAACGACAGGAGGGGGCGGAGACCAGACCAGTCCCCCTGCACAAGGAGAGAGAGCGGCAGTGAGCGGTCTTTATTATAGGAAGCTTCTGCACAGATGTAAAGTCTCACACTGGATTACTGCACAGATCTGGAAGACATACACAAAGCACACCAAGATTCAAGGAGGAATACACATGGCACATGGCGAATGGATTTAGACAATATTGGCTTATCCTGGAGTAGAGCTTTCAACCAAACCTATTCCATTTCTCTCCAAATAGCATGGAGCCAGCAAGGGCAGCTTCTATCAGAGGTTTCCTGCACAGGTGTCTTCCTTTGTGATAGGCCGTCTTTGCTTCCATCTGTTCCCTTTAGAGGTGATCAGTATTTATTTGCCTCATTGTTTTTTAGGTTGACTGGGGATTTAAGTCTTTGTTTCTCCTTCTCGTGTTTTCATTGATTTCAGCATTGTCTCTACAAATCTGTCTCTCTGAGTTGAAGTATATAGAAGGACACAAGGTTCTCTACAAGGACGCCATCATGGAGAACGGGCCGCCCCTCACATCATCGGGTAGGTGGAGACTTTCATTTCTTGTAAAGGAGAGAAGAGTATTGAGGATCCCCCTAGATACACACATCCTCTGATATAAAGATATAGAAACAATGTATTCAGTCAGTGTGTGTGTTTCCTACAGATGGATACAGTAACAGAAATCCCCCAGAGAGATGGCCCCGTCCTCTGTATTCCCGGGACTCCACACAGGAAGATCAGGAGATCCCTCAGGAGGATCAGGTAGATGAAGATCTTTGTAAATATGATAACTAATGGTCTGTGTCAATGGGCATGGTCGGTTTGTGTGGATAACGTCAACTTCTGGGATCATTCTGAATTCATCAACAAGGGCATTTGACCTCCATCTGATCTGTGTTTGATCTGCAGTTGACCTCCCACTGACCTGCATTTGACCTTCTGACCTGAATTTGACCTCATTCTGACCTGCATTTGATCTCCTTACCTACATATGACCTTCTTCTGACCTGCATTTGACCTACTTCTTACCTACATTTGATGTCCTGATCTGCACTTGACCTTCTTCTAATCTACATCTGACCTCCTTCTGACCGGCCTTTGACCACCTCCTAACCAGCATTTGACCTCATTTGGACTAACATTTGACCTATTTCTGATCTACATTTTTATCATCTCCGACTTGCTTTTGACCTCCTTCTGACCTACATTTGATCTCCTTGTGGCCTACATTTGACCTCCTTCAAACCTACATTCTTATACTCTTCAACCTGCTTCTAGCATATATTTGACCTCATGACCTATATTTGATCTTCTTCTGACCTACATTTCGCCTCTTTCTGACCTACAATTTACTTCCTACTAACCTGCATTTGGCCTCCTTCTGACCTAAGTACATTTGATCTCCTTCTGACCTGCATTTGACATCCTTCTGAACCTACATTTAATCTTCTTCTGACCTGCATATGACCACCTCCTGACCTACATTTTTATGGTTTTTGTCCTGAATTTGACCTCCTTCTGACCTAGATTTGACCTCTCGACCTACTTTTGATCTTCTTCTGATCTACATTTCACCTCCTACTGACCTGCCTTTGGCCTCCTTATGACCTACAGTACTCTGGTCTCGTTCTGACCAGCATTTGACCTCTTTCCAACCTGCATTTACCTTCTTCAAGCAGGTCTGTGCCTTCCCATAGACTGTTGTGGGACTACAATACCTACTTGAAGCCTGAATAATAGCCCCTAGGCACAGGCCTTTAGTGGGACATCACCTGATCGTTAAACTCTGATGCCTTGTCTTCCTCCCCCTAGTCTGGTACAGAAACGTGGATCTTTTTTTTTTTTTTTTTTTAAAGTCGTACTCACTCCCACTTCCTCCATCCTTACCTAGGCGAGGATTACTTAGCCCTTGACACCCACACCCTCCTGGGATATCACACGATTTATATCAGGAGGCTTTAGGAGAGTCTTGCCACAGTTCACCAATCTTGGTCATTTGCAGCAGGGGGTTGGCCGAATGGTCAGGAAATGACAGCCATATCTCGAATCCAAGATGGTGTTGTGGAGGAACAGAATCAGGTGCAAGGAAGACAGCGCTGGACTTTATGGACTGGTACGTTTGTGGGGTTTTTTGGTCAGCAGTACAATACGTGTAACTGCTGTCTTTTCATTTTGTGATAGCCAGGTAAAGTTCCCGTTACATGCCCACCTTATCATTTAATAAGATCTGTGTCCATCTTGTATAGTGTCTACATATCTATATCGTGTACATCTACGGCTTAAAATGTTATCTAAACCCAAAAACTATAATGAAAGATATTTAAGCTGGCCAGTTCTTTTGCCCTGGTTCACACCAGTGTGGCTTTGAAACCGCGATACTTCAGCCTGATTTCCAAGCCGCAGATCAGTACGATTTTAATTTTCATTTCATTGCGGCTTGTGACTTCAGTTAACAGAAGTCTATGCAAGTCGCAATGAAGTCCCAAAAAAGTAGTGCAGGAACTTGAGTCGCAACAATCTTAGGCATTCTATTTGCGGCAATGGGGTGCATGACAAATCCCACCGGTGTGAACCAGGGTGTTAGCTGCATTAACTTTTTTTGGAGCTTCTTTTCCTTTGAGCCCCATTCACACTGAGTGATTCTAAGCCCAATTTGAACCTTCACCACTCGACACTAGGCTCTCAGGTTCCCATTCACACCTGAGCATAGAGTCGCTTGAAGCTTGTCACTTGAAAACTACATGAGCTTCCTAAGAAAGAACCAAAGCTGAAGTGTGAATGGGGGCTTATTTTTACGTTTTGATTATGCCAGGGCCGCACTTTCTGTCCTAAGATGTAAACACTCAGGGTAAACACTCAAGACAACAGAAACAGGGGAGTACTTCAGGACCCCACCCCCTCCTATTCTCCATAACATAGAGGGGTGGTATTCTGTAGTCCACAGAGAGCTGAAAACCGTGTCATTGTTAACAGCCAGCAAAGGCAGAGAGTCCAGGAAGTGATCAGCTCACAAGATTTCTGGCAGGATCAAAAGGTATTTTATGGAACCCAGTACTGTCAGGAATCAGCAGCAGGGATTACCAAATTTGCATAGCTACACCCAGGAAATTGTGACCAGACCATATATATATATTCAAAGTAGTATTTATTTATTTACATTGAAACCAAAATCCATTCAAACATCAGCAAACATAAAGATATACGTTAACCAAAAACCCATTGACAAAATACCTAACTAAATAACTTCACAGAGTAACAGAAAGCCTAGCTAGCGAACCGACTATATACGATATATACAGATGGGGAACACAGAAAAACAGAGTTGCAGAGGTGCAGGGAACATCTAGGAAGGGGGAACAAAGACTGGAGTCCAGAATGGGGGGTGGGGGAGGAGCACAAAGAGCACAATTAAGAGCAGGAACATGAAGAACGGCTAGCAGTCTCTGGCAGCAAAGCAAAACACTGGAGCAAGGGCAAAATGTAGAGGAGGACTTAAATACCCTCCCAGAAGCCAGCATCAGGTGGAAACTGATTATTGAGATCTGAGTGCTGCTGGGAGACACCATAACTATAACTTTGTACTCTGGGAAGCACAGTGCCACCAGCAGGTGACCCAGGTGACAATTACCCTCTTACGACAGCAGAAGACATATATATCTCCCTGTGTCATTCTGAGGCCTGCTCCATTGGCACTGCCAGAGCTGTTTAATGAGTGGTTGGTGAGTGTATTCCAACTTTTCAAAATGTATTACCACTCCAATATCATGTTGTTGTTTATAAATTTATTATCAGTTATCGTGTATGTAATTGTGATTATTTGACCCTTAGAGAATTCACTTGGATGCCTCCTGAAGAAGCGGTCAATCCGCGAAACTGTTGAGGATACGTCCCCAAGTACTCTAAAAATAACAGCCTTCAACCACCTTTGTGGGCATTTTTAAATGTTACTGCAATTTATGTACTGTAAATAACAGATAGGTGTGAGATCTATATTTTATAGATGTTTTAAATGTTTTCTGAATAAATTTAAATTTTACTTATAATTGTATTGTTTGTATGTGGTACCGGAATAGTCCAGTTAGCTTATGGGGGCGGAAGGGGGGGGCTTAATTGGAGTAGTCCCCATAGATTCCTCTCCCTCCTCTCCCCATCTTCCTCTATATTTATACTGCCAGAGCTGTGACCAAGCTGTCATTGACAGCTTACGGTCAAATATCGAGTTGTTAGGATGGGTTCCGGATGAAGTGAGCACCATGCAGCCAATAACAGTGCCACATGAATAGTGAGCCCCTCCCTACCATCCTCAGGCATCATGGCCCACTTAAAGGGCCAGTTCCCGGTGTCAGCAATGAGCTATAACAAAACTCTTTCAGTAATATATTTTACAGAACAAAAGGAAATAAAAAAGAGAAGCTCATTGTTGGGGTTTCCATTAGTGAGATACTTGAACATATGTTTAATTTGGTCTTACCTAGGATGAGGCTCCAGTTACTATTAAGGTTGAAGTAAAAGAAGAAGCTGAGGAGCCGTATATGAGTGATGATGATCTATGTAAGGAAGAGGAAATCCCTCCAGAGATCAACACAGGTGAGGAATAAACACTAAATCCAGAAAAGCGTCCCAGATTCTCTTTGTTCAGTCGCTACAACAATCTCTTTGTCTATCTTTTTTTTTTTTTTTTTTTTTAGTAAATGCAAATAAGACAAAAAAACAACCATATTTTAGGGGTGCACATATGATGCCATATCCCATATACACACATTCAAAAGTTAGGAACCAAAAAATTCAATTGGTTAAAGGGGACTTTCAAGGCACTGTACAATTATAAGCAGCAAAAATACAATTAAAGTGGCAATAAACTTTGTAGTACCACTTGTACCTACAGGCAAGCCTATAATAAGGCTTACCTGTAGGTACTGTGAATATCTTGTAAACCTGCACATTTTAGGAGATATTCAGAATGCATGCAGCCAGTGACATCATCGGCGCATGCACTCTGAAGGTCCGGCTTACAGTGCCAAACCCTCAGAGCCCCTGCCGGAAATGGCGGCTCCCGCATACATGCGCGGGGGCATTACTTTATTGGGCCCCCAGCCACTCGTATAGCCGGAGCCTGAAAACCCGGAAAGAAGACCGGGGGAAGATGTCAGCTGTCTCAGCGGTGACATTGCGGCACTGGAGGGCTTTGTTCTCAGGTAATTGTATCATAATGTGCTAGTATGCAATGTATACTAGCACATTATGATATTGCCTTGCAGGGAATTTTTTAATTTTTTTATCACCTGCGCTTTACTACCGCTTTAAGAAAATTAAAACAAACACAATTTCTTAATCGCTATTCATCATTAAAATCATATGTCATTTATGTCCCTCTGATTATTAGTTTACAATGGTCAATAGAGCAGTTGGACACACAAAGAAGTCCATACACAGTCCATGATGTGAAATGTCACAAGATGTCCTTATAGTGTTGCCTGGTGCGTTTTGGGGCCAAAGCCGCTGCTTCTTTGGGGGCAAATTAGGGGAGTATCACAATAATAAAAACATAGAAAAACATCAGGCATTGAGCACTCCAAATCACCACCTAGGCATCTGCGGTAGGAGCAGCTCCAATTCTTTCTCGAGCATAGGTAGGGAGGCATCCTGGAGACCCCAGACCAGGTGTTGGATGGTATTATGCTGGAGGGTGTTACGTTGAATTGGATAAAAGTTTGATTTTCTGGGAGTATTGCGCCGGTTCCAGCCTCGGTCTCCTCCCCTTGAGGTTCAGGGTTTTGACCCCAGTTTCCCTACCTTTGGTCAAGAAAGAGTTGAAGCTGCCCCTGCCCCAGATGCCTAGGTGGTGATTAGTGTTGGATATGCCTGATGTTGTTCTATGTTTTTATTAATGTGATACGTCCCTAAGTTTCCCCCAAAGAAGCAGCGGTTTTGGCTGCGAAACCCGCCAAGGCCTGCATTTTTAAAGTCATGCAACACCATAAGAACATTTAGTGACATTTCACATCATGGGCTGTGTATGCACTTCTCTGTGTGACAAAGTGTTGCATTGACCATTGTAAATTATTAATCAGTGGGAGAATATGACACATGATTTTGTACGATTTTAATGATAAAATAGGGATTAATACATTTAGCTTATTTTAATTTTCCTAATTGTGTTTTTGCTGCTTATAACTGTACTGTGCCTTGAAAAGTCCACTTTAAGCAATTACATTTTTTGGTTTCCAATTTTTGGATGTATTTGAATCAGGTAATTGTTCACTAAAAGTGATTGTTAAGGTTGTAACAAACAGTCGAAACAATCGTCCTTCAGCTACTCTTGCTCCGAAATCAGCAAGTCATTACAGTAATATAATCACTATGACTGATGCAATATCAATAAAACATAGGACAATAGATACTGCAAATGATAAATGTGCTTATAGAACTTGAATATGACATTCAAACAAACCATGAACCCTATAATGGTGTGTGTGTGATTCATATGATGTCGACAGACTTGAAAAGCCAGTTCTGACCAGACATCCACCCTATAGCTTAAGGGATTTTTGGGGGCAACCTAGACTCTATGCCTTTTCTGTTCGTCCTGATGGACAAACCATCCATACTGTCTGCTTAGGTGATTGTACTGGCACGCTACATAAAGTCTACTCAAACCTTTTTTTCACAGTTTTGAATGGAGTGGGGAAAAGTTACAAGTCTGTCAGGTTTTTGTTGCTGTCAATGTCCTTTTTTAGGGAGACTGTCAGGACCTGGATCACCTGCTGGTGCACTGTGGTTCCCAGAGCGGAAGGTTGTAGTTCTGGTGTTCACCAGCTAGTGTCTCCCAGAAGCCAGCAGATCCCAATAATCAGTCTTCACCTGATGTTGGCTGCTGGGAGGTTATTTAGTCCCTCCTCTACTAACCCCACTTGCTTCAGTGCCAGACGGAGGGGGGTGGATCCCCTCTGTTTTTTTAGCGGATCTGATCTGATTGGAGGTAGGTGTGTGTAAACAGACACAAGTCCTTTTACACCGGCTGGTCCATGGGGATTCATGGACCATCCATTCAGGTCCGCCCCCTAGGTTTTCTGTCTCTTAGTTTGCTAATTAGGGTTTGTGCTTCATTAGATCTTCATGTTTGCTGCGTATTCTGTTTGCTAGGGTTTGGATGGATTTTGTTTTAATGTGAATAAATGTCACTTAAAGCATACACAGTCTGGTTTTAATTTCCAGAGTGCAGCTACACATATCTGGTAGTCTCTGTTACTGGATGTCTGCATTTGGTATCCCCGACAGGGACCTGCCTACCTTCATGTCCAAAGTGGCACCAGAAACTGGAACAGGAAATGAGTGGAAATCTCTCAAATGGCTTTATAGATAGCAAAGCCAACCAGACAGAACGTCTAACCCTTTCCACCCCTATCCAAAACAAAAAGTCTTCTAAAGACTTTGAAGTGTAGCTTGTAGTAGTTAGTCACATTCAACTGGACTGGTTGAAAACATTTCTTAGTTTCTCCAAGCCACTCTACCCTAACAATTTGAGTTAATTTACACTTTCAGCCATGTAAGTAGGATTAACACCTATGCAGACTTCTTCAAGGACATCAAGGATGGGATTCTGTAACTATAACAGGCTGGTTCTACACCTCCCATCCTGTTCTTGGGCAACCAACACCTACACGTCCCTTGGTGATTGGATTAAAATGTTATTAAACCCATGACCTTTCAAAGAAAAAGTACTTCCATTACTCACATGCCTGTTTAATTCCATCATTAGCACCCTTGTTTCTTTAAAACGGGAAACTGAATATCTTCCCAAGAATATTTCCAGCTATAGGGTGGCTACACTGCCTTACAGGTCTCAAGGTGGTGTTTGCGCATCATGGAGCGGTATAGGGTTACTTCTCTGCACTTCCTTTGCTATTTTTTTTTCTTTTTACTATTTTGTCTATCTCTCCTGGCCTTCCTTTTTTCTTATTTCATGTGCTGGTGGAAATTGGTCACTAGGACAGGAGGTGTGACAGGTAAATCTTTGAATTGGGGCCTTCCATCTCTATCCAAAACAACAATCTGCATGAGAATTACTTTTGTTATTACTTTTTATTATACTATTATTTGTCATTTATGTTTTATACTTATGACTCTGCATGTACTTCCTACAGATGGAACCAGTAGCAACAATACCCCAGAGAGATGTCCCCGTCCTCTGTATTCCCGGGACTTCATGGAGGAAGATCCCTGCATTCTCCAGGATGATCAGGTGGATGCAACTAAAAGTATTACACAATAGTATTTGGAAAGGGGAGATTTAGAAGAACTGACACGGGGTGTATCAGACTCAAATACATGACATAAGATTAAGGAATATAACACTATGTGGTCAAATGTTGGTGGACACTGGACCATCACACCCAAATGAGCTTGTCGGACACCCCATTCCAAAACCATGGCCATTATTATGGCGTTGGTCTCTCTTTGTGGCTATAATAGTTTCTACTTTTCTGGGAAAGGTTTCTTCAAGATTTTGGAATGCGTCAGAAGAAATTTGTGCCCATTCAGCCAAAACAGCATTTATGAGATCATGTACTAATTTTTGAGGAGAAGACCTGGCTTACAGTTAGCAGTGGTTAGGGCTGTGTTCAGGCCATTTAAGTTCCTTCACATCATACTCATCAAACCATGTCTTTATGGAGCTGACCTTGTACACAGGGTCACAGCCATGCTGGAGCAGAAAAGGGTCTTCCCAAACTGTTACCACAAGATTGGAAGAACACAATTGTCTAAATTGTCTTTGCTTGCTGTAGTATTACCAGTAATCTTCACTTGGAGCACCTGAACTAATTTGGAGGGATGTTCACATACAGTAGAGTCATATAGTGTGGATCAGTGTCTCTCAACCTTTTGCCAGTCACAAAAGTATGCAAAATTCCAAGGCACCCCAGTCTAAAATGAAAATTTTACTTATCAATAAACATGAGCCTGGAATGATGCACACAACTACCTTGATAAAATTAAGTTCACATCAGAGGTCCTCCCATCACAAAAGAAGTCTCCCATCACATCAGAGCCCCCCCTTCAAATTAGAGGCCCCACGTCACAGTTGCCCCTTCATGTCAAAATCCCCCTGTGACAGAACCGTCCAGCACCCAGCATGGGTGTCTCTGTCAAGATATAGCTTCCTTCAGTCTGGACCCAGAAACCGAGTATTATTGCTGAGCATCCAAGACTAGCCAACACTAGCTTAGATGCAAACTGGAACTCACTTTATTAAAAACTCACACAGAATTTATATAGCACACAGGACCAGGTAGGGCCTGATCACATCACCCTAACAATGCAAACTGTAAACAGGAATATAATTAACATAGCTAAGGAACAGCCAACATAAACATAATCTAAGTAAACTAATCAACATAAACATGTAACAACCCACAATGGTTCAATAACAAGGTACAGAGGTCACAATATTAATCACCTCTCCAAAAGATGATCAGACAGAGAGAAACAATAGGTGACTCAATTAACAATGGGAATGCATACCTAGGAGGCACACAATAGGAGAGACACACATAACAAACAGTGATCCCACCCGACCATAGACTGTCTGGCAACAGTCTACAATAGTCTATGAGACAAACTTATACAATGTTCCAGAATTCATTTATCTTCATAGATTTATTAAGGGATATTGTTGATGATTAATTCTTTTTCAAGTGAAGAAGCCTCTCCAACCCAGTCTGCAGGAGGGCCACCATATTTCCTCTGACCATTAACCCGTACAAAATTTATATTACCCCTTTCCATCCACTCCGGAAGGGAAGCTTTAATGTCCTTATTCAGAGAATTAATCCAAGCCTTGCTCTCAGCATCCATCACATGGCTGTCCATCATTAGAGAATGATCTGCTCTCCTCCATGGGCCATAATCAGTGGGTAGGAGGCTTGCCCCTAGTCCCCTAGAAAAAAAGCCCCTGTCTCAGTTTGGTCTGTCTCACCCCCATCACAGAGCCCCCCAATCACACAGAACCTCCTTGTTATGGTGCTTGTGGCTGACCAGCTTACACCACAGCAAGCCATGATGCTGATCCAGGTCCATTATACAGCAACTTACATGGGTATGGTGCACGGGTAAGCAGAAGCATTTTATGGTGTATGTGCACATCTAACAGGGTGATATTGTTCTGTAAAATGGACTCTTTGTATTGTTTGTATTATTCAGGATGAAAATCTAATTGTCATTAAAGTGGAAGCTTTAGATGAGGAAGATCTGTATGAGATGGGCGAAGGGCCATGTAAGGAGGACATTCCTCCAAAGTTCAGCACAGGTGAGGAATAAGTATTAAATCTATGAGAAAGTCAGATATTGATATGTATCTGTCCATCACAGACTGTCAGCCATGTGACTGTTACTTTAAGCATTTACTCTCCCTCATTGCTGAAAAAAAAACACTATAGCTTACTGAATGGCTTAAAGCTAAGGTTTAATCTGACAATTTTGGTCCCTCTTCTCTCCCACTCATCAACATGCTAATACAAGTTTTGAATAAAACCTCTCCATTTTAATTACATATCTTCATACAGACCCAGTGACGTCATCATTGGGTCTCTGTGCGTCTCAATGCGATTCAGATTATGGCAGGTGGGAGGGGCAAGCAGGGTGCTGTACATAACGTCTTGAGAACATCACAGCACTCTGACTCAGTACTCCTCTCAAGGACCATCATCCATGAGGCAAGCAGTGGGCTGGCCCTTAGGAGGAGTTATGCAAATATCATAATGCCCTGATGGGTGAATGTCAATCTGGAGGAGTGGATGATCTGGGAAGGCTGCATTTGCATGCAGGCCACCATAAGTAACATCCACATGTGAAGCTGAGTTTCCCCAGGAAATAAAGTGGGCTTTTTCAGACCTGCTGCAGCTTCTAGTGCACACTATGAAAGGATTTCTAGCAGGGCCGGTGCAAGGATTTGTTTTGCAGTACAAACTGCATTCCTGTGATCCATAGGAGAAGTATAGCCAAAAAAAAAACGTTGGTTATATGTCTCCTTTAAATGTAACAACCATAAATCATTACAATAAAGTATTTCATAGTCACAGCTCCACCCCTTAGAGAAGAGCCACAATATATTCACAATTATTGATCGGTGGTCAGTGCTACCATCAGATCATATACCAATTATTGATATGTTTTACCTGGCCACAGTGATGTGAAGGGTCAGAAGTATAATTCCCAGGAAAAGCAGTAGCTTAGCAGCCAGCCTCCCCAACCTCTTGACCTGCCCTTCTTTTAGTGTCCACTCACTTGGGCCAGCTTCACCCCCACTCTCCGGGTCCAGGGGGTCTGGCCGGGCGCAGGAGCTGGAGGAGTCACTGCCACCATCACAGCACTTCGGAGCCACTGTGGGACAGGAAGGAACAAAGCCAGAGGGAAAGTTGCAGGGGAGATAGGCGAACCAGGGTCTCCCCGAGCCGTGGATGGAGGCAGATCAGCAATGGGCAGGACTTCCCTCAGCCAGCCGAGGTCAGGGGTGAACATGGGTCCTTCTGTGCACCCCAAACTGACCCCAAAATCACCTGGACCCACATCCTCCATGTGTGTGCATGTAAGAGGTGTGCAGTACCCCATTCCACCTGATTGTGCAGGATGGGGAAGGGGGATGACGCTGTAGACTACTAGAGATCATTGTACTGAACATTCTAATTCCCAATCTGCACCCACTACTCCTCTACCTCCACAGGGGACTACAGCTGACAAAAAAAAAATCTGAATTCCCAGCAAGTGGCTTGGGATGCAGATTTTAACCGCTCCCCTCCCCTTCTACCTTATTCTGGCGCCCTAAGGCCTTATGCTGGCCTTGAATCGGAGAAAGTAATTTTGGTACATGAGAGGAACCTGTAGAACTGTGCAAGACTGAATAACCCTTGTACTTCTTGTGTTGTGATGGTAAAGCAATCTATTGTTTTGTTGCATGGCATTGTGCATGAACCTTCATTAGAGCCTCCTTTCATGTATCCTCCAGAAGGAAGACCTAGAAAGTTGAACAAAGAGGAACCTCCCATCATTGCACAAGACAAGGAGAGGCCCTATTCATGTTCTGAATGTGGGAAATGTTTCAGGGAGAGAGCCCACCTTCTTACACACGAGAGAGTTCACACGGGGGAGAAGCCATTTTCATGTTCCGTGTGTGGGAAATGCTTCAACCAAAAATCAGTCCTCGTCAGACACGAAAAAGTTCACCTCGAAGAGAAGCCATATTCCTGTTCTGACTGTGGGAAAGGCTTCAGGCAGAAGTCAGATCTTGTGGTCCACGAAAGGACTCACACATCAGAAAAGCCATATTCCTGCTCCGAATGCAGGAAATTGTTTTCCCACCGGTCATCTCTTGTGAAGCATCAGACTGTCCATACAGGCCACAAGCCTTACTCCTGTCCGGACTGTGAGAAAAGTTTTATCCAGAAGTCAGACCTCCTTGACCATCAAAGGATCCACACGGATGACAAGCCCTTTTCATGTTCTGACTGTGAGAAATGTTTCACTCGCCGATCTTCCCTCGCTAGGCACCAGCTATCCCACTCCACAGAGAAGCCATATTCATGCTCGAAATGCCATAAATCTTTTCGCCTCAAAAGCACAAAGTGCGAACATGAAAGACTCCACTCCGGAGAGAAGCCATATTCCTGCTCTCAGTGTGGGAAGAGTTATGCACAGAGATCAGCTCTCGGCAAACACGAACGAACTCACGGCAGCGAGAGGCGCTATGCCTGTTCAGAATGTGGGATATGGTTTGCCAAAGAATTCTATTTTGTGGCTCACCAAAGGATCCACGCCGAGGAGAAGCCATCTTGATGTTAAATGCCTTCTGGAATGCCTTCTGGAAGGTCAAGAAGCTTTTATTCCAACACATGCATACACAAATGTGCGGTGCTGTCACTTTAAGAATCAAAAAACATATCAACATTAAAAAGTCCAAATGTTTATATCTTAATAAATTAAAACGTCCACCAACAAATGTGTAGTTAGTGTTAATGAACACATAAATGTAAAAGTCTCCAAATCAGTGAATAATCCCCTGAGAAATGTGAAGAAATGTGAGAAGAATCCTCCTGGAATTAACCACTCTTGTGTGCTGACCACCAAAGATTCACATTACTGCTTACCACAAGAATAGACCTTGAACACAGGGAGGTCAAAAAGCGCAGGATGGATGAATGGTGGATGATCCAGCTCGGTCCCAGTCCTCCTCGAGTCACCACACCTCTGGTTTAAATATGCAAAGAATTACCCATCATCATATCAGCCACAAACACATGGGAAAAATCAAGCAATTCAGCTGTTGTGCGCCCTGGCAGGCATGACAATGTCACCAGGTTAACTCCACCCTCTGTGTTTCGTCCAAAAAGAGGCCATCAGTTGGGCATACAGAAAATACACTGGATACAGGAGCACAAAGAAAAAGTCTACATTTTGAAAGGTCTTTTTATCTTTTTATACCTTTCCAGATCTCTACAAGATTAAAAAATAAATACTGTGCTGTCAACTCAGGCAGGCTTAGAGTCTCCTATCATGGACAGCAGCTTTATTGGTGGACTTTATTTTCAAGGTAATAATCTGATTTTTGGAGATAAGTAAAGTGCTGACCAAACTGTTCTAATGAACATCTCCAGTGAAGCAGTACATCTGTATGATATGGTGGAGTTGATGGCCATCTTGGGTCTTGGTAACAAAGCATCAGAAAAATACATTAAAAGGACAGATGTTTAGCAGTGAACAACTTTTTAAGAAGGTGGGAGGGACGCCAATGTTCTTAGTTCTCCAGTGATGAAGTTTTGTTCCATTGTCAACTTTCTGTTCCTATAGTTAGGTAATTTAGCATAACAAAGCAAGGGGAATGAAACGTGACGCTGCCAGAATCCTCCTCACCTCTCTGGTCAGATCTGAGTTTTATTAATAGAGATTAGAGTGATGTCATGTGACCTCCCAGAATCCTCCTCACCTCTTCAGTCAACTCTGTGTTTTATCAATATGTGTACAGTAAGATAGTGTTATAGCAGATGTACAAGAAAAGCCATTTGTTGGGTACAGTGATTGACAGTCAAACTACTTCTCTGCACACTCCAGAGGTTCAGCTCTCCTCCAGACCCACTCATCTCCTGTCTCTGCTCTCTTTCATTTGTCCCCGCTCATTCCTGTGTCTCTTTTCTATTTCATTGTCCCTGCTCATCTTCTGTGTCTCTGCTTTTTCATTGTTTCTGCTATTCTCACATCTCCTTTGACTCTGCTCTTTTTCACTGTCCATGCCCATCTCTTTTATCTCTGCTCTATTTCTTTTTCCTGGCTCATCTCCTGTGTCTGCTCTCTTTTATTGTTTCTGCTCATCTCCTGTGTTTCTTCTCTCTTTCATTGTCCCTGCTCATCTCCTATGTCTCTTCTCTCTTTCATTGTCCCTATTCATCTCCTGTGTCTCTGCTCTCTTTCTTTGTCCTGGCTCATCTCCTGTGTCTCTCCTCTTTCATGGTTTCAGCTATTTTCACATCTAATCTGTCTCTGCTCTTTTTCTTGTCCTTGCTCATCTCTTGTAGCTCTGCTCTATTTCTTTTTCCTGGCTCATCTTCTGTGTCTCTGCTCTCTTTCATTGTTCCCGCTCATCTCCTGTGTCTCTGCTTTACTGCGTAATTTCAAAGCCCTACTCCTACCTCCAACTCCAGTTGCACTACATGATTTGTTTGCTGCATAGCTCAGATATGTCATGACTGGTGTGATGTTTTTAATACAAGGGATGCAGGTTCAAACTCTAGGCTGGCTGGTTTCTTTGCAATTAGTTTTCTTGAGGGCTTGAGGTGAATACGCAGGGAACACCCAGCTAACCAATAGATGGTCACCACTCACTGGGTATGTCAGAAGAAGCAAGCAAGGGCAGACTTCCAGAATATCACTGAAGGTCAAACCATTCTGTTTTTAGACCCCAGCTGGTAACTTCTAATTTTAGTGAGGACAGAGCACTATGGTGGGAATGAGTAATGAGTGGTGCTGTGCTGTTGTAAACTGGAAAGGCTAACTAATGAAGGTGTATTCTGATCACAAATAAAATAAACAACAATGCAAAAATACAGATAAGGGACTCAATTCTTCTAAATTACAAACTCCTCATAAGAATGTGTAGGGAACAATCTTCTATAACAAAATAGATTCCATACATAATCTCCAAATGGGTAATCAATTAGTGCTCATGGTGAATAATGACAGTCCCATGGCTAATGCATACAAGTGAACGTGAATACGGTAGAAGTGAGACGTGAAAACATCTGATAAATCTCTTAAAAATTCTCTTAATAGTGTGAAAGGTGAATAGAAGTGCTGCAGTCTTTCACCGTGCAAAATAAAATATAGCAGGTGTCCCCTCTTTCCGTGCAATGACACCTCTGTGCAAGATGGCCTCTCACCTTACTGCTTTAAGGTAACAGCATGTTCGGATAAAAATTCCAATTTCCTCTGTGGGTCCTCCTAATGTATGGCTGATGGCTCCCAGGTGTTAATAATTCCTGGGTACCTTAAGAGATCCTCCTCTCATTTCCCAGTGGTTAGTACTTTGTGATAGAAGATGGCTCCTCTAAGTGATGTAGGGGTCCTCTCACACTCGCGCATTAAGGGTAGGAGGAAAGAAGGGGAAGGCCCAGATAGTGTAGTAAAATTAATTACGAAAACACAAAAAACTCACATAAGGAAAGATGGAACACCGTATAACATCCACGAGCAGCGAGCTCGTACCCCTGCGTCACTTCCAGTGTGCCTGTCATTTCCGACGAGTATCGTCACAGTCACGTGACTTTGTTAAGGGAAATATAGTGGGAATGTTCTCACACACTAGAAGTCCATGTGGAAAACAAGCTCACATCGTACTGCAAGCAACAGACACAAAGAAAGCATCACACAGTAGAAACAAGTGATATACAGTTTTTCTGTGCACCTGTTTTATCTTCCCTTCTTTGGTATGAGTTGTTTGGCTCCTTCCTTCAGTTCCACACTGTCTATCTTGCCCCTCTTTGGCATAATGGGAGCTCAGTGGACAGGGAACATGGCTGAACAAGGTAACAATGAGCAATGGGTTTTAGAGGGAGCAGCTTGGAGGTCCACGGTCTGCAGGGTGTCACTCAACTGCAGTCAAATCAAGTAAGCTCGTATGAGTCAAGCAGATGGCCAATACATATGTTGTGCACCATGTTGCATCATATGAAACCTGTTCCGCAGATGGACAATCATACCTTCCTTCCCCTAGAAGAACGGGCAGATCTTGGCCTCTCCTTTCATCCCAAACTGATAAAGTAGATACTGGACTGACCCTTCAACCCCAAACTGAAGGACATACCCTGCCCTGTCTTTCCATCCCAAACTAATGGACATAATATGCCTCCTCCTTCCACCCCAGCCAGATGTACGTATCCTGGCCTCTTCTTCCACCCCAGACTGATGTACGTGCCCTGCCCCCTCATTCTACCCAAGATTGACAGACAACCCCAGCTCTCTGAATAGTACATAAGCATGGGTGTTTGGGAAGGCCTGGTTCCTCAATGGGTTCTTCTGTTTCTCTGAGACTCCCTCAATGAGACCTCTGTGCCATAGGTCCTGCTTCTGTGCTTTCATCCTCTTTGTCCTAAATGCCTTCTGCTGCATTCATAAATACATATATATACAGTGGGGAAAATAATTATTTGATCCCCTGCAGATTTTTTTTAAGTTTGCCCACTTACAAAGAAATTAAGAGTCTATCATATTTATCATAGGTGTATTTTAAATGATAGAGACAGAATATCAACCAAAAATCCAAAAAAAAACATGATACAAATGTTACAAATTGAGTTGCAGATCAGTGAATAAAATAAGTATTTGATCCCCTACCAACCACCAATAATTCTGTCTCCCACACACTGGCTACAGTATGTGCTCATGTGGTACACAGATTAGTCCTGTCAATTTAAAGCGGAGTCCCCGCCGAAAAATAAAAATAAAAAGTCAGCAGCTACAAAAAGTGTAGCTGCTGACTTTTAATAATCAGCCACTTACCTGTACTACGGTCCAGTGATGCGGGCGTACGAAGCCCCGCTCCTCTCCGCTTACTGTGGGCGCCCGGCCGGGCACACACTGCGCATGCGCGAGCCATGCTGCACACTGAATGGCCAGGCAATCTTCTGGGACCTGTGACGTGTCCCAGAAGATTGCAGGGAGGGAGGGGGGTGAGGTGAACTTTCTGGCACCGCGGAGCCCTAGGAGGAAGTGGAAGCTGGGTGCCTCTAAAAAGAGGGTATCCCCCCCCCAATAAAATGGGCAAAACCAAAGAGCTGTCAAAGGGCGTCAGGGACAAGAGTGTAGACCTGCACAAAGCTGGGATGGGCTACAAAACCATCAGCAAGAAGCTTGGTGAGAAGGAGACAACTGTTGAAGCGATTATTCGCAAATGGAAAAAATACAAAATAATCATCAATAGCCCTTGGTCTCGACCTCCATGCAGGATTTTGCCTCATGGGGTAAGAATGATCATAAGAAAAGTAAGGGATCAGCCCAAAACTACATGGGAGGAGCTTGTGAATGATCACAAGGCAGTTGGGACCACAGTCACCAAACAAACCATCGGTAACACAATATGTCGCCAATATGTCCTCAAGAAGGCACATGTACAGGCCTGTCTGAAGTGTACCAATGAACATCTAAATGACTCAGAGAATGATTGGGAGAAAGTGCTGTGGTCAGGTGAGACCAAAATTGAGCTCTTTGGCTCTAAGGTACAGGCCGACTTTGCTGCATTGAGGGGCCCATGGACTAGGCTAATTATTGTAAAATCTTGGACGAGAACTGTCTTCCCCCAGCCAGAACACTGAAGATGGGTCATGGATGGGTATTCCAGCATGACAATGAACCAAAACAAGGCAACAAAGGAATGTCTCAAAAAGAAGCACAATAAAGTCATGGATTGGCCTATAACATTTATGGAGGGAGCGACAGCCAAGAAACCTTAAGGATTTAGAGAAGATCTGTAAAGAAGAGTGGACCAAAATCCTTCCTGAGATGTGTGCAAACCTGTTAACCAGCTACAAGAAATGTCTTAACATCTGTGCTTGCCAACAAGGGTTTCTCCACTAAGTCATGTCTTGACTGAGGATCAAATACTTATTTTACTCACTGAACTGCAACTCAATTTATAACATTTGTATTGTGTTTTTACTTGATTTTTGGTTGATATTCTGTCTCCGTCATTTAAAATACACCTATGATAAAATCTATAGACCCTTCATTTCATTGTAAGTGGGCAAACTTACAAAATCTGCAGGGGGTCAAATAATTATTTTCCCCCACTGTATATACAGTCAGGTCCATAAATATTGGGACATCGACACAATTCTAAACTTTTTGGCACTATACTCCACCACAATGGATTTGAATTGAAACAAACAAGATGTGCTTTAACTGCAGACTTTCAGCTTTAATTTGAGGGTATTTACATCCAAAACAGGTGAACGTGTAGGAATTACAACAGTTTGTATATGTGCCTCACACTTTTTAAGGGACCAAAAGTAATGGGACAATTGGCTGCTCAGCTGTTCCATGGCCAGGTGTGTGTTATTCCCTCATTATCCCATTTACAAGGAGCAGATAAAAGGTCCAGAGTTCATTTCAAGTGTGCTATTTGCATTTGGAATCTGTTGCTGTCAACTCTCAATATGAGATCCAAAGAGCTGTCACTATCAGTAAAGCAAGCCATCATTAGATTGAAAAAACAAAACAAACCCATCAGAGAGATAGCAAAAACATTAGGTGTGGCCAAATCAACTGTTTGGAACAGCCTTAAAAAGAAAGAACGCACCGGTGAGCTCAGCAACACCAAAAGTCTCGGAAGACCATGGAAAACAACTGTGGTGGATGACCGAAGAACTCTTTCCCTGGTGAAGAAAACACCCTTCACAACAGTTGGCCAGATCAAGAACACTCTCCAGGAGGTAGGTGTATGTGTGTCAAAGTCATCAAGAGAAGACTTCACCAAAGTGAATACAGAGGGTTCACCTCAAGATGTAAACCATTGGTGAGCCTCAAAAACAGGAAGGCCAGATTAGACTTTGCCAAACAACATCTAAAAAAGCCTTCACAGTTCTGGAACAACATCCTATGGACAAATGAGACCAAGATCAACTTGTACCAGAGTGATGGGAAGAGAAGAATATGGAGAAGGAAAGGAACAGCTCATGATCCCAAGCAAACCACCTCATCAGTGAAGCATGGTGGTGGTAGTGTCATGGCGTGGGCATGTATGGCTGCCAGTGGAACTGGTTCTTTTGTATTTATTGATGATGTGACTGCTGACAAAAGCAGCAGGATGAATTCTGAAGTTTTTCGGGCAATATTATCTGCTCATATTCAGCAAAATGCTTCAGAAGTCATTGGACGTTGCTTTACAGTGCAGATGGACAATGACCCGAAGCATACTGCGAAAGCAACCAAAGAGTTTTTAAGGGAAAGAAGTGGAATGTTATGCAATGGCCAAGTCAATCACCTGACCTGAATCCGATTGAGCATGCATTTCATGTGCTGAAGACAAAACTGAAGGGAAAATGCCCCAAGAACAAGCAGGAACTGAAGACAGTTGCAGTAGAGGCCTGGCAAAGCATCACCAGGGATGAAACCCAGCGTCTGGTGATGTCTATGCATTCTAGACTTCAGGCTGTAATTGACTGCAAAGGATTTGTAACCAAGTATTAAAAAGTGAAAGTTTGATGGATGATTGTTAATCTGTCCCATTACTTTTGGTCCCTTAAAAAGTGGGAGGCACATATACAAACTGTTGTAATTTCTACACCGTTCACCTGATTTGGATGTAAATACCCTCAAATTAAAGCTGAAAGTCTGCAGTTAAATCACATCTTGTTCGTTTCATTTCAAATCCATCGTGGTGGTGTATACAGCCAAAAAGATTAGAATTGTGTAGATGTCCTATATTTATGGACCTGACTGTATATATATATATATATATATATATATATATATATATATATATATATATATATATATTACATTACTCCGGTAGGAATGGTGAGAACCCCTTGATATGTGGCTGCAGCAAGTGTGCAGGCTCAGGAATGATCAATGCTGGAGTAGACTGACCCTTTGAGCATCGCTCGAAAAACATACAAAAAACAGTGTACAGTGCTTCAGAGTTAGTGGTATTGGAATAGATGGCCAATTCTCTCACCTCCTGCCATCTTCTATGACAAATTACTTGCCCGTCTCTAGAACATAAATGATGCTGTTGGAGTCCAAAAGGCATACTAGGAATAGGGACACTTCGAACAAAGAAAGATCTCAGGAACTCCTCTTCCTTGTTCCAGCTTGATGACTCACACCAGCCCAGGAACCTGGGTGTTTTAAAACTGATTCCTAAAAGTCAGCAATGGTTATGTAGTCTATATACTAGATTCCCTTTAACTCACCAGAATCTACCAAATCAAATTACTGGCTTTGAGCAGACAAACCCTTTAACCACTTGACCTCCAGAAGGTTTTACCCCCTTCATGACCAGAACATTTTTTGCTATTCAGCACTACACTGCTGTAACTGGTAATTGCGCGGTCATGCAACGCTGTACCAAATTGACATTTATATAATTTTCACATGGTGGTATTTGATCACCACTGGGTTTTTTATTTTTTTATCATATAAACAAAAAAATACCAAAAATTTTGAAAGTAAAAAAATATTCTCCATTTTGTCAGCGACTTATAGTGTGACTGTGATAGTGGGGCGGGCAATCTGGTGCTAAAAGACACTGGCTGGGAGTGTCAGTAACTGACACTGACATCGCTAGTGACACTAATACAGTGATCAGTAATAACACTGTACTAATTACACTGGCTGGGAAGGGGTTAACATCTAGGGGCAATCAAGGGATTAACTGTGTGCTTAACAATGTGTAATATGCGCTACTTTTACTTACTAATCTGGCTGATTTTTCTCCCTGCTTTTCAAGGAGAAGAAACAGCCAGATCGCTGTTCACTGTACACAGAGTTCTGTATGTTTGTATACACAGAATTTTGTGTGTGATTGGACACAGCATATCAGCAGGTTTCAGCCAAAATCATTGGCTGAAGTTTGCTGCCAAACTTGTGGTGTTGTGTCCAATTTCAGCTGACCCTCTTTTAAATACCTCTTACCTCACCATATCTGTCTCTTCCAAAAGCTTCATCCATTTTCGTTATTGTAGATCTGTCACAATTCTAGACAATTCAAACCGAGTACATAACAAAACAAATTTATTACATTGAAGTGACCCTCTTTGAAAACAGCATGTCAAAACAATGTGTAGATTCAGAGATAAAGGCAGCTGAAGTTATGTGCTGATCTTGACTTTTCCTGTAAAAAGTCAAGCTTGGCCCCACCCCTTGCATGCATCCCTATTGGTCACTGATGCCACCTATCTAATTAAAGGACCAGTAAGGAAGCTGAAAGTAGCAGATGAGAGTGTGGCCTAGCTCAGATTTTACAAGATAAGGACATTAATGTAAAGCACATGAAGGGACAACCTTAAAGTGATTGTAAACCTCAGACATGAACTATGAACAAAGTATATCCCTCTATAGTGTGTACTTTCAGAGCACTAAGTGTCATTTCTGCCTGCTGCCTTGTTCCTCTGCTATTAGCATGAATCACTTCTGACATGTTTTCCTGACACCAAGAGAAGAATGGTGACAGGGGAGGGACCTCCAGCTGATTGACAGACTCAGCTCTGTTCCTGTGTGCTGTCTCAGAGCTCTCCTCACTGATGTAACGTCAGCTCTCCACCCCCTACTTTTTAGAGCTGAGAGATTCTGTGTAAATTGTGTACTTTGAATGACTGTAGAGAAGAGAAGACCGCAGATAAAAAGGTACAGCTTGTGTAGGAGGATTTGTTTAATCTCCTCTGTATCACCCGAGGCAAGTCACTTCACTGGGTATATGTGAGGGTTTACAACCACTTTAAAGGTTTGGCATGCTCTATCTTGTCCGCTTTTTCTTCTTTACTTTTGTATACTCCAAAATTACCTTTAAAGCCACAACACACAGACACAACGCACATTAGGTTGTCCTCAGATGGCCGAACCCCTCTCCTGGAAGCATGGCTGCATCCATCTTAGCCTTTTCACAAAGGTGTTGCATTGTGGCAGGCTTCCTTTTACCTGTACACAATTTAACTACCAGTGAAATGCTGATCTTTCACAGGCACATGGAGCATGGAGCAGGAAAAGCCAGACTTCACCTATGAAGCTGCTGATGAGAGACCAGATATAGTTTCCTGGAAAAACACTTGCCGCATTCAGAGCAGGAGAAGGGTTTCTCTCCAGTGTGAGTTCTCTGGTGGGTGACAAGGTTGGACTTCTGCTTGAAGCATTTCCCACACTCCGCACATGAGTATGGCATTTCCCCCGTGTGGTTCCGTTGATGCTTGACCAGGACTGACTTATAGGCAAAGCCTTTGCCACACTGAGGGCATAAATATGGCTTCTCCCCTGTGTGGACCCTCTCGTGCCTCACCAGGGCTGACTTTTCGGTGAAACACTTCCCACACTCAGAACACGAATATGGCTTTTCCCCTGTGTGAACCCTTTGGTGCTTTACCACATCAGACTTCTGAGTAAAGCACCTCCCACACAGTGAGCAAGAATATGGCTTCTCCCCTGTATGAGTCCTTTGGTGGATCGCCAGATGGGCCTTCTGCTTAAACGACTTTCCACACTGAGAACAGGAAAACGGGTGGTCGCCGGAGTGGATCCTCTCGTGCTGTAAAAGGTTTGCCTTGTCAGTGAAACATTTCCCACAGAGAGGGCAGGAATAGGGCTTCTCCCCAGTGTGAATCCGTTGGTGAGTGACAAGATGGGACTTCTGGACGAAAACCTTCCCACATTCGGAACAGGAGTATGGGTGCTCTCCTGTCTGAGTTGTCTGATGGGAAATAAGCTTTGCACCCGAGGAAAAACATTTATCATAAGCAGAATATGAGAATGCGGAGCCAACGCTCTGGGTGATGTGCTCGGATCCTTCGGTAAAAGACTTCCCACATGTAGAGGGGTCGTAAGGCAGTTCTGTACCATGAAGAGCCTGATGGAGAGGCGGAATAACAGGGTTTTCTGCTGGATTTGTTCCATTATCTGGATAGGTCACGTGATGTCCCTCTGTATTATTTCCTTTATGATGTATATCTAGATGAAACAAGAAACCAAAAGATGGGTTGGCAGATCTACAGTAAGGTTCCCAAACAGACAAATCTCATGGGAAATATCAATTGTGTGCATGTGTTTCGCTGCTGAATAATCATACATGTGCATGAAACAGTGTGATTCTCCACATTTCAAACATAGAGTGCATGCAAATATTTTAAACAATGATTCTGAAATGATAATACAGAAAAGTCTCCAACAATACTATTTGTGCAGTCTATAAAGTGACCATGTATTCCTTTAAAATGCTTCCTGGTGGAATGTGAACCCACACTCCCAGTGATGCAAAAATAACTGCATAGCTTGCTATTTTAGAAGATTTCATGCCTTTACCCATAAGTTCCTCCTACTGCTAAGTGAACCCAAAGATCCCGGTGCTGTAAACTCTGCTGGTGCACCACCCCCAAGTGATTCAGGATGGACTCGTACCTTAAAGAATTGACCTATAGATCATAATAGGTCCACCAGCACTTCCTCCGATGTCAACAAAAAAAAAAAAACACCAGGGTCCTGGATCTTCACCTTTTATTCACTATTCACAAAGGGGGTGACTGTCTCTTTAAACTCTGCACTTTCCGAACCGACACTGTTAGGATTCTGTGAATTTAACTCAGAACCAAAAGGAATCTCCCATAGTGCATGCAGTACGTAAGATATATCCATCAAATTGATTAGTATAAATTCACTTACATATAAAAAAATCTCTGCACATTAAACAAATTCACTAGTTAGCGTACACAGAGTACTCACCGCACTTCCGCTCCTTGGCACAGACGTCACCTGGCTCCTCCCCACGCGTATCATCACCGACCACGTGACTTCATCAGATTTGAAATCTCAAGGGAAGCCTAACATTCATCTGCTCTCCAATGAATGCAAAGTAGCTCCAAAAATTCACTATATTGTAAAAAGTATTGGGATGCCTGCCTTTACACACACATGAACTTTAATGGCATCCCAGTCTTAGTCCTTAGGGTTCAATATTGAGTTGGACCACCCTTTGCAGCTATAACAGCTTTAACTCTTCTGGGAAGGCTGTCCACAAGGTTTAGGAGTGTCTCTATGGGAATGTTTGACTATTCTTCCAGACGTGCATTTGTAAGGTCAGGCACTGATGTGGACGAGAAGGCCTGGCTCGCATCCTCCATTCTCCTTCATCCCAAAGGTGTTCTATTGGGTTGAGGTGAGGACTCTGTGCAGGAGGTCAGGACACTGGTGCACAGTCATGTTGGAACAGGAAGGAGCCATCCCCAACCTGTTCCCACAAAGTTGGGAGCATGAAATTGTCCAAAATGTCTTGGTATGCTGACGCCTTAAGAGTTCCCTTCACTGGAACTAAGGGGCCAAGCCCAACCCCTGAAAAACAACCCCACACCATAATCCCCCCTCCACCAAATGATTTGGACCAGTGCACAAAGCAAGGTCCATAAAGACATGGATGAGCGAGTTTGGGGTGGAGGAACTTAATATAGCTGCAAAGGATGGGCCAAATCAATACTGAACCCCACAGGCTAATGCCCCGTACACACGGTTGGACATTGATCGGACATTCCGACAACAAAATCCTAGGATTTTTTCCGACGGATGTTGGCTCAAAGTTGTCGGAAAATCCAATCGTTCTGAACGAGGTGACGTAAAACACGTATACTATAGACGGGGCAGTAGACAATAGCTTTCATCTCTTTATTTATTCTGAGCATGCGTGGCACTTTGTCCGTCGGATTTGTGTACACACGATCAAAATTTCCGACAACGGATTTTGTTGTCGGAAATTTTATAGCCTGCTCTCAAACTTTGTGTGTCGGAAAATCCAATGGAAAATATCTGATGGAGCCTACACACGGTTGGAATTTCCGACAACAAGGTCCTATCACGCATTTTCCGTCGGAAGACCGTGTGTACAGGGCATAAGACTGGGATACCATTAAAGTTCATATGTGTGTAAAGGCAGGTGTTCCAATACTTTTGACAATATATTGTATATGTGGGTATGGTTATGAATGTTTATGTGTGAAGGTATATGTGTATGTATGTGTATGTTTATATTGGAGGCCCTCCTAAGTTGCCAATATTTATTTACTTTATTAGTCTTTATTTTTTGAGATTTGTACAATCTCTCATTTCAGTTTGAAGCTCAGTATACAAGGGAATGCAAAAGAGTCTGAACAGGAGAGCCGGCGTCTCATAGAGACTAATGGCTCCTGATTCCCCCACTGGGCACATACTGTCCCCCCATTACTGTCTACTGACAGAGGAGGGGGGAGAAGAAGAGATTGTTGTAGTGACTGAACAAGGAGAATCTGGGACTCTTCTCTGGATTTACTGTTTATTATTCACCTGTGCTGACCTCTGGAGAATGGTCTTCCCTACATGGCTCATCACCCATCATAGACATTTCTTCTTCATCTTCTACTTTAATAACAATCAGATCTTCATCCTAGCAAGGAAACGTGTTTGGATTACGGATGCAGGAAGATGAGTATTAGTTTATAAGCATTCTCTAAAAAACATGCAGCAATTTAATAACGTCCTCAATTTTCCAAACCTGATAATCCTGGAGGATCTCCTGATCTTCCTGTGTGGAGTCCCGGGAGTACAGAGGACAGGGACATCTCTCTGGGGGATTTCTGTTACTGGATCCATCTGTAGGAAACACACACACTGACTGAATACATTGTTTCTATGTCTTTATATCAGAGGATGTGTGTATCTAGGGGGATCCTCAATACTCTTCTCTCCTTTACAAGAAATGAAAGTCTCCTCTTACCCGGTGATGTGAGAGGCGGCCGGTTCTCCATCATGACGTCCTTGTAGAGATCCTTGTGTCCTTCTATATACTCCCACTCCTCCATGGAGAAATAGACAGTGACATCCTGACACCTTATAGAAACCTGACACACACAATGATACAGTCACCATCCAGACACCTCCCTTGTCTGTTACTGGATAGTGTCCCAGAATTCCCAGCACCACTCACCTCTCCCGTCAGCAGCTCAATGATCTTCTGGGTGACTTCTAGAATCTTCTCGTCACTTCTCTCAAGTGTGGGTGAGGAAGGTGGAGGCTCCACAATGGGGCTCTGGCTCCTACTCCATGCTCTGGACATAACGGAATGGCTGCTGAGTGTCACATGACCACCAGACTTTTTCAAAGGTCCATAATACTAAAAAAAAGAAGACATAGAAACATTAAAAAGAGATATGCTACAACGTCCCTTCATGATCTTCATGTCCTCTTCACCTCACCAGTTTATTTAATCAATAGAGATAAGAGCGATGTAATGTGACCTCCCAGAATCCTCCTCACTTCTCCGGTCAGGTTTGTATTTTATTAATAGAAATAAGAGTGATGTCATGTGACCTCCCAGAATCCTCCTCACCTCTCCGGTTAGGTCTGTATTTTATTAATAGAGATGAGTGCTGTCATGTGACCTGCAAGAATCCTCCTCAGCTCTCCGGCCAGGTTTGTATTTTATTAATAGAGATAAGAGTGATGTCATGTGACCTCCCAGAATCCCCCTCACCTCTCCGGTCAGGTTTGTATTTTATTAATAGAGATAAGAGTGATGTCATGTGACCTCCCAGAATCCTCCTCACCTCTCCGATCAGGTCTGTGTTTTATTAATAAAGATAAGAGTAATGTCATGTGACCTCCCAGAATCCCCCTCACCTCTCCGGTCAGGTTTGTATTTTATTACTAGAGATAAGAGTGATGTCATGTGACCTCCCGGAATCCTCCTCACCTCTCCGGCCAGGTTTGTATTTTATTAATAGAGATAAGAGTGATGTCATGTGACCTCCCAGAATCCTCCTCACCTCTCCGATCAGGTCTGTGTTTTATTAATAAAGATAAGAGTAATGTCATGTGACCTCCCAGAATCCTCCTCACCTCTTCGGTCAGGTCTGTTTTATTAATAAAGATAAGAGTGATGTCATGTGACCTCCCAGAATCCTCCTCACCTCTCCAGCCAGGTTTGTATTTTTTTAAGAGATAAGAGTGATGTCATGTGACCTCCCAGAATACTCCTCAGCTCCCCAGGCAGCTCTGTGTTTTATTAATAGAGATGAGTGATGTAATGTGACCTCCCAGAATCCTCCTCACCTCTCCGGTCAGCAGGTAGATGATCTCCAATGTGAGGTTTAATATCTTCTCTTTGTCCATTTTTAGGACTGGATCTGGGAAAGGACTTTGCTCCTTATGGGAAGGGCTGACCATTATGAGATCTACAGGTGCAGAATAAAGGAGACAATTTAAGTTCATAGCAGGTCTGATACAAAAATAACAGAATGACTAATACACTGAATAATGATCGCTTTGCAAAGCCGAAATAACAGTAATGATTTAAAAGGGAAGTCCATACTAGCTCAGAACTCGGGTTTGGGGAGCAGATATAGGTCCAGAACATACTTCAAGACTGTTCAAAAATCCTGATAGCTCCTTTTTTCTAAGAGGGGTTGCATAGAATGTTTGTATATGTTTTCTTAAAGCCAAACTCCACGTATGATCTGTATTGCATAGTTACATAGGCACAGCATGGCACAATGTAAGTATTCATATCTCAAACATGACGGACCACTGTGGAAGCTGACAATCACTGCAGTAATCTACCCTACTACAGTGATTGCCACGATCTTCAACGACTGAGCAGCCGACCCACTGCATACTGACCACAGGGAGTTGCTTGCTTGGCACCTCTGCCATTCCCAGAATGCCTTGTATTTTTTCAGTGAATACAAGGTGTTCTCTGATTGGACGAGATGGAGATCAAGACATCACTGCCTCTGCTCTCCACCTTGTCCAATCAGAGGGTGGATTGTATTCACTGAAAAAACACAAGGAGTTCTATAAATGGTGGTAGTGCTGAGCAAGCGACTCCCTGTAGTCAGTGTGCAGAGGGGTAGCCACTCGGCACAGGACCCAGAAAAGATATCTGAGATCGCTGTAGTAGCACCGACTGCTACAGTGATTGTCAGCTTCCCCAGCGGTCCCTCAGGTATGACATGGGCATACTTATATTGTGCCAAGCTGGACCAATGTAATTGTACAGATCAAGCCCAGTGTTCAGAATTATATGTAATAGCCAGGCTAGTAGAAGAAAGGCTCAACATGGTGCTCCTGGCCTGGCCTTATGGCGTTTGTCAGGGGAGGAATCTTCTGTAAGAAAAGAGAAAGGCACCCAGGAGACGTCACACCTAATAAAGCTGCGCTGCTGCCTTTCTGTCCACCGCTTCACTTTTTTCACAGAATCCTCGTTGTTTTCAGGCACCGCGGCAATCCTCTGGTGATG
The DNA here is from genome assembly GCF_042186555.1 of Aquarana catesbeiana. Classification (NCBI taxonomy): domain Eukaryota; kingdom Metazoa; phylum Chordata; class Amphibia; order Anura; family Ranidae; genus Aquarana; species Aquarana catesbeiana. Next base: position 269,803,956 of record NC_133331.1, read on the forward strand.
AAATCACCCCTTGGTTACCCTATAAAATAAAACTGAATTTATAATTAGGTTAAAAATACAAAAGCATAGGCCCCTTTAAATACCCCCTTACCCCACAGACTGTATATTATACCTGACCAAAAATAACAGCAATCCATCCTCACTATTCTGCCAGCATAGGAGAAAGGAAAAAAAACAACAACTTCCGGTCTGTGGCTAATAGACTTCCGGGGTATGCGTTCCACGTTGCCAAGTTGCTTCCTGGCAACGGACAAAACTCCTCACCTAGACCACAAAATGAAAAATAATGCCAATTTTTCTTTATTTTAGGAAGAGAAGAATTTACGTTCACCCTCTTGCTTGTTATTTGCCTGAAGAAATAAAGCCGCTATTGTGTGCAATAATGATTATGGAAGCTAAGGTCCTCGGCGATGGAGGACGGCGGCCATTTTCTTGTAGCCTTGCGTACAGACTGGTAATGACTATTAGATGCGTTACCGTTTGCTGTTTACTTGACGGAATGCGAATGTAGTTGTCCACAGAGTCGCTCTTTTTCTGTGTTTGACTGGAATAAGTAAGAGCGACTGAAACCAGTAAGGTTTTTTTCATAGGTGGAGATAGCGGCCATTTTGTTGTAGCCCACAAGGGCAGAAACCTCTTTCACTTACTTACAATCTGTTTTGTTTTTTGTTTTTTTGCTGCAGCTGGAGACTGAGGAAGAGAAGGTGGTGGGTTTTTGGTCATTCTGGGTCATATTTCAATTAGTTGGTCACTTTAGGGAGTTGGTTGCATATTAGACAGAAGGTTATGACATGGTTGACTATCTCAGTTGGCCGTTGTGGCGCACTGCGCTGCTCTGAGCCAAGACCCATAAGTTCAGCTGGGAGGAGCCTAAAAAAGAGGACGGTCTCTATAACCGGTGCCATGTTCATCCGTAAGGGCTGTACCCTATTGAGTGCACCTCTGAGCTCATTGGAGAGCCACATTAGCAGCCCTCGGTTATTATTTCAGTCTCTGTGGCACTGGAATGCTACACATTGGACAACAGATGATGCCAGTCCCCGCCCCTGAGGAGCCTATACTGTATTGTATCAACCTCAGTCTTATTGATCAAACGCAGTACTGGAAGTTAGGGTTGAATTTTTATGGTGGAAACACTTTCCTCAAACAGCCCAAAAAAGAAGCTCACGTTCCTTTCAGTTATGTAACTGGGGCATTCTGTTGTAAGGTCCTCAGGGGCAGGGACTGATGGAGGAGCCTGTTACCTACTTTTAGCATGAACTAAATTTAACCTGTTCATTAATTCTTCTTTGTCCACACTTTGTATCAGCTGGTACCACCAAAACAGCATTAGTGAAAGTGACTACGTGTACGAGGACAGGTTCTGAATGAAGATGGAGAAGGAGCGAAGCCACATGACAGAGAGGATATTAGACCTCACCCTGGAGATTATCTACCTGCTGACCGGAGAGGTGAGGAGGATTCTAAGAGCTTACATGACATTATTCTTATCTCTATTATTGAACCAGTCAAATGACGGAGGGGCGGTGCTGCTCTTGTTCTGGGACGACATCATATGACGTCCTCCTAGAAAGGCCGCTCTCATGAGCCCGCAGGGGTGCGCGGTGATCGTGTGCCGCCCACCAGTGCTACTTATCAGTGCCGCCTATCAGTGCCACCTATCAGTGCCACATATCAGTGTCCATAAGTGCTGCATATTAGTGCCACCCAATCAGTACCCATAAGTGCCGCCTCATCAGTGCCCATAAGTGCCACTTCGTCAGTGCAGCCTATCAGTGCACATCAGTGAAGGAGAAAAATTCATTTACCAAATTTACTGACAGAAACTAAGAAAAGCATTTTTGTTCTTCAAAATTTTCTGTCTTTTTTTTTGTAAAAAAACACCCAGCAGTGATTAAATACCACCAAAACAAAGCTTTATTTGTGTGATGAAAATTATACAAATTTCACATGGTTACAGTGTAGCATGATCGCGCAATTGTCATTCAAAGTGTGACAGCACTGAAAGCTGAAAAATGGCCTGGGCAGGAAGGGGGTTAATTGCCCAGTATTGAGGTGGTTAAATACACCTGACGGGAGAGGTGAGGAGGATTCTGGGAGGTCACGTGACATCACTCTTATCTCTATTATTAAAACACAGACCTAACCAGAGAGGTGAGGAGGATTCTGGGAGGTCATGTGACATCACTCTTATCTCTATTAATAAAACACAGACCTAACCAGAGAGGTGAGGAGGATTCTGGGAGGTCACGTGACATCACTCTTATCTCTTAATAAAACATAGAGCTGACCAGAGAGGTGAGGAGGATTCTGGGAGGTCATGTGACATCACTCATATCTCTTAATAAAACACAGACTTGACCGAAGAGGTTAGGCGGATTATGGTAGGTCACGTGACATCACTCTTATCTCTATTAATAAAACAGACCTGACCAGAGAGGTGAGGAGGATTCTGGGAGGTCACATGACATCACTCTTATCTCTATTATTAAAGCGCAAACCTTAACAGAGAGGATAGGAGCATTCTGATCTTAAATATATTTTTCTGTTCTTAAGGATGTACAGCCAACATATTTTGGGGGAGTTACAGCACCGCTGTTTTTTAGTAGTCAGTGCTGAGTGTCAGGTTGTTAGTGTTCAGTAAGAGCTACGTAAAGTAAATTGGCGTTGAATGCTTACTGACCTGAGCAGAACAGCACAGGTCCTGCTGGGCTACCTCTTGCCTCCCAGGTCTTTGGTTAATGACATTGCACCACAACCATGTACGCAGCCATTGGTCAGACTGTCACTCCATCTGGTGGTTCCTGGGTGGTGTCTCTAGACCCAAGGGCACAGGACAGAAAACTTATGGCACATGCCGTAGGTGCTCAAGTGTAGCCTTGTTCCTGGGTTGGACACTTTTAACCTGATTTGTTTTTCTTTATATATAGAATTACATAGCTTTCAAGCTGTCTAATGGCTTGGTTGCTCCCAACTTAAGGAATGCAAAGAGACCCTTCACAAAACCTCCACCTCCCACTCTGACACCTGAAACAAGCAACGACAAAAAGATCCAAGAGGTCACCAACAAAATCATTGAGCTGCTGACGGGAGAGGTGAGCAGTGCCAGGAATTCTGGGACATTATCCAGTTACAGACAAGGAATGTGTCTGGATGATGACTGTATCATTGTGTGTGTCAGGTTCCTATAAGGTGTCAAGATGTCACTGTCTCTTTTTCCATGGAGGAGTGGGAATATTTAGAAGGACATAAGGATCTCTACAAGGACGTCATGATGGAGAACCGGCCGCCCCTCATATCACCAGGTAAGAGGAGATTTTAATTTCTTCTATTGAGGATCCACCTAGATACACACATATTCCGATCTATAGACATAGTATGTCAGGTACCTATAAGGTGTCAGCATGTCACTGTCTATTTCTCCATGGAGAAGGACATAAGGATCTCTACAAGGATGTCATGATGGAGAATCAGCCATCCCTCACATCACCGGGTAAGAGGAGACTTTCATTTCTTGTAAAGAAGAGCAGAGTATTGAGGGTCCACCTAGATACACACATCCTCTGATATAAAGACATAGAAAAAATATATTCAGTCAGTGTGTGTGTTTCCTACAGATGGATCCAGTAACAGAAATACCCCAGAGAGTTCTCCCAGTCCTCTTCATTCTTGGGATTCCACACAGGAACAACTCAAAGTCCCGTATGAGAATCAGGTATGAGCTCATTAGAGTCTTTGCAAACATATCATGGCATATCCAAAGGTCTTAGGGACCCGTTTTTTTTCTGTCCTAGGCTGAACGTCAGATTAATGTTAAAGCTGAAGTCACAGAGAGAAAAGAAGAGAAATATTTGAGGACTGATGTGCAGTGTAAGAAAGAGAAAGTTCTTTCAGATGAATCCAGTACCAGAAATCCCCCAGAGAGATGTCCCCGCCCTCTGTGTTCCCGGGACTCCACACAGGAACATCACAGGATCCTCCAGTACTATACAGTAAGTTCTTACAAAACATTAAACTGTATAATGTATTGCATTTAGATATACCTGGACACATCCAGGAACTGTTTCCATCCCAGTTCCCTTTAATATTTAGACATTTTATTTTATTCTTGATGACCAAGCTGATGCCAACAACTCTTGTCACCTCAGATGTAAGATGTAGTAGTTGCAAAAACTGGAATTATTTTATCTGCACAACCCAACTTTGGTCCAATTAGGCCCCCTTGCCAGAATCAATGGAGGCCATCATCATATGAAAAAAGTGTGGGAAGACTTAAAAAAACTTCCATAAAAGGGTGACTAAGGTAAGGTGGAACCTTGCAGAAGACTTAGGGCTTGTTTACACTTGCTTCATAATGTGGCATCGGTCACGCTTTTTTAAAGCACTTTGAATGCCAATTAAAGCCCCTGTCACTAAATAAAATGGTTATCCCACAGTCCTGTTCACATGTTGTGTTTGCTTCGCTTCAAAAATGACCCCCCCATGTTGCTTTCTTGGCGCTTTAAAGTGTCTCCAAAGCTTCCATAGAAGTCTATGACAACACTTGCTAACAGCACCTGCAGCTTTTGAGAGGCTTTTATTCAGCTTTAGCTTTGCTTTGTTTAGGAGGTATTGCAGGTATGAGATATCCCAGGATGCACTGGCAAACCAACAAACGAACTGGAAAGACATCATCAGCAGTCACTTCTGGTTCATGTGTATTAATTCTGGGAGTGTCTGGTGCAGACATCACATCTGGTGTGCAGTGTGGAGCAGCAGGAAGGTATGCGGTGTTCGGACTGGAGCACAGTAATTAGCAGACAGCACATGTGGTGTGCAAAAAGGGAACGCTATAGCAGAAGGTAAATGGGACTGGAGAGTGAGGACTGAGCGGCGGAGGATCAACAGAGCTGGGCGACCGGAGCAGGAGAAACTAGCAGATGTCACACACGGTATGCAGCATGGGAGCAATATAGTGGGAGGTGAGCAAGGACTGGAGAGAGAGGAGGATCAGAAAACCAGAAGATCAGCAGAGCTGGGGGTTACTACTGAGTAGGGGATCCGAAGAGCGGGGGTTACTACTGAGCAGGGAATCAGCAGAGCTGGGGGTTACTACTAAGTGGGTGATTAGCAGAGCTGGGAGTTACTGCTGAGTGGGGCATCAGTGGAGCTGGGGGTTACTACTGAGCAGGGGATCTGCTGAACAAGGGTACTAATAAGCTGGGAATCTGCTGAATGGGGATATTAATGAGCTGGGGATCTGCTGGACAGGGGTACTAATGAGCTGGGGTGCTACAGGGCCCCTTTAAAACAAATAGAAAATCAACACACACAGGGCATTTGCCAAGCTTCATTAAGGCTTCAAAAAGCATATTGAAGCGGTAGGTGCTTTAATGTGTGTTAAAGGCGAAGTAAGTGTAAACAAGCCCTTACTGTGAAACCTAAAAGGTCTCAACATCACTCACATGCCATGGCCTTGGCAGTGGTTTCTCTCTATTTTATGTTGTCAGTTTAGGAGGAACAGGACTCTTATGCCTTGGAATTGCAATGACTGCTGTTGGGGCCATACATGAACTCCACCCTAGAAATCTGAAAGGTGATCATGACTGATTTAATTGGCCGGTGAGCATTTGAGACCACCACTGTCTCAGGTTTTAGTGGATTGATCTTTCAAGACCAGAGACATCAGCTACATTTTAGGGGATCTTGATTGTTGACATAGTGTTAGGTGGTTCAGCACATCCAGTTTTAGTTGAACTGGCCTTTTAACTAATATCAGCAAAATATTTTGACTAGTTGTTAGTGGTGTTTTCTTATGCTAGTTTGTGTCTTACTTAGGATGGAAATGCAGTTAAAGGTGAAGTGAAAATGGAAGCAGAAGACCCGTATGTGATGGGTGATGGTCCATGTAAGAAGGAGGAAATCCCTCCAGAGAGCAGCACAGGTGAGGAATAAACACAAAATCCAAAGAAGAGTCACAGGTTCTCCTTGCTCAGTCACTACAACAATCTCTTCTCCCCCCCCCCCTTTGTCAGTAGACAATAATGAGGAGACAATATGTGCTCAGTGGGGAAGTCAGGAGCCATCAGCCTTTGAGTAGTTTAACTGTTTCCTTAGAGCAGGGATCTCTATTCATTTCAGTATTTGGACCACATTGTGGATTTCACAAATATTCATAGGCCTAGAAAAATATGTTTTGTAAAAAATCGCTCTTTACATCCAGTAGAGCCTACCAGAGTCCTTCCATACATCCAGGAGTGCCCATCAGTGTCCAATCTTAGATCCAGGAGTATCCATCAGTGTCCACTCTTAGATTCTGGGGTGCTTATCAGAGTGCATGCTTAGATCCAGGAGTGTCCATCAGTGTCCACTCTTAGATCCAGGAGTGTCCATCAGTGTCCACTCTTAGATTCAGGGGTGCTTATCAGAGTGCATGATTAGATCCAGGAGTGTCCATCAATGTCCACTCTTAGATTCAGGGGTGCCCATTAGAGTTCCCTCTCACATTTAGGAATGCCCATGGGGGGGGGGGGGGGGGGGGACGACTGAGGGTAGGTCGAGACTGGCTGGCTGGCAGTGGATGCAGTCTCCATATTACGAATCACACACCACTGACAGATTATTGGTAAATAATGATGGTGCTGTGCTGTGGGATGGCTGATACAAAAGGTGAAAGTGCAAGAAAACTTCAATTTAAAGTGAAAATGATATGAATGTGCAATGATCTACATTAAATTAAGAAAATCATGAACATAATAAGCACATAATATTGATAAAAAAAAGGACAAATGATTGAAAGAGTGCAATGCAAAAAACAGTGCAATATGATCCCCTGATGAAGTCATATGGGCGTGATGATACACGTCGGGATTAAGCGATAGGCAAAACCGGAAGTGACGCAGGAATATGAGCTCGCCGCTCGTGGATTGTTTGTATGTGAGATTTTTACAAAAAATGAGTGTATCAGCCCTATGTTTTGTTTTAATAAACCCGTGTTAAAACGTTATTACACCATCTGGGATCTTTCTTCCACCTCTATCACTGGGACTGAGGTAACCTTGCAGGAGGCTGCATCAGTCCTAAGGAATCACTGCTAGACCCATTGGAGCAGGACCCCTAGAGGACCCCTGGAGGCTGTCTGGAGCACTTGACCTAGTTATATGCTGTAACCTTACAGCAGTAAGGTGAGAGGCTAGTGCACATTGAGGTATCATCTCATTGGATTGGCTAGGCATCAGCCGTTTTTAATCACTGTCCATGGTGAAGGGAACCATCACTTATTCATCAACTTTAGATTGCTTTATGCATTTTCACTTGTGGTCTGTTGCGTATGCCTAGGCTGACACTTTGGACTTTTATTTATTTACACTGCCTAACTGCCATCTGAGCCTATGCTGGCATATTGGACATTTATCATATTGCACCAATTTTTGCATTGCCCTCTTTCAATCATTTGTTTTTATTAATATTATGTGCTTATTATGTTCATGATTTTCCTAATTTAGTTTAGATCATTGCAGATTCATATCATTTGCACTTGCACATTAAATTGAAGATATCTTGCACTTTCACCTTTTGTATCAGCCATCCCACAGCGCAGCACCATCATTATTTACCATTTCTATTTATCTGCTAAGGATCAGACGAATGGTGTCTGCTGCAGTAGGTTGTCTATTTATTTAGTTATTTGGTTCCAGCTGACAGCACGAGAGTACCACCTTTTATTTACTGCCAGATTATTATCACAGACAGTTGCAGCAGGCCAGATAAAATCTTGTAGTGGGCCAGATGTGGCCTACTTGCCGTAGTTTAGAGACCCCTACCCCAGAATTAGTAAAAAAAATAAAATACATTTTTTTTTCGCTGTCTGTGTCCCATTCGGGAGCATTTCCTTCACTTTCTGTCCCAGAGATACAACAGAAAGTAAGAGGAACTCTCTCAAAATGAGTGGAAATCCATTCTTATGCCCTGTACACATGGTCGGACTTTCTGATGAAAATGTGGGGATCGGAGCTTGTTGTCGGAAATTCCGACCATGTGTAGGCTCCATCGGACAGTTTCCATCGGAATTTCCGACACACAAAGTTTGAGAGCTGGCTATAAAATTTTCTGACAACAAAATCCGAGCGCGTAAATTCCGATTGTGTGTATACAATTCCGACACACAAAGTGCCACGCATGCTCAGAATCAAGCAGAAGAGCAGCACTGGCTATTGAACTTCATTTCTCTCAGCTCGTTGTACGTCTCGCGTACTTGACGTTCGGAATTTCCGACCAACTTTGTGTGACCGTGTGTATGCAAGACAAGTTTGAGCCAACATCCGTCGGAAAAAATCAGATGGATTTTGTTTTCAGAATGTGCGATCCTGTGTACAGGGCATTAGACAGTTTTTTTTTTATCAAAACAGGTGTCCTTTTCTGTAGATTTTCCCCTTATTTCCTCATCAGTTGTAAAATGTTGACAGCAGTCACTAAGACAAATAGAGAGGGTTGGTCTCCCAGAGGGGGACATGGCTAACAATAGAAACCTGACCAGGGTTTTAATCCCTCACCCCTCCATCCAAAATAAAACCATTTTGCTAGAGATATGAATTTGTTGTTGACTTTAAAGAATGTGAAAGCAAAAATTGTTGCACTTTATCTTGAAATTACCCCTTGGTGCCAACCGCCTCCAAGCCCTTTAAGAGTTCTAAAAGCCGGGAGGCGGAGGCGGGCATTGGGGTCATGTGACCGATGCGATTGGCTGTCACAGCGGTCACATCCTGCTGGAAGTGCGCTCTTAGCTTGGTAAGTTGTTTACACAGGCCTGTGGCGCTTGGCGTTAGGGCCACCCCCCGAGAGGACACATATATGCCTACTGTCAGTGCCAAGAGGTTAATAAAACTTATATAACACCATTAAAGTGTTTGTTAACCCAAAAAAAAAGAAAAGTAGATTCTAGTCCCTTAACGCAGATTACACAGCATAGCGCTTGTGCTGTGTAATCTGCCCCCTCTAAACTGTAAAAAAAAACCCCCAAACATTGCACTTCCTGTATCCCCTTTCTAAATTGACCACGATAACAAGGGTAGCTCCGCCCTGATAACCGTGGTCTAAGTGCGTCCCTCCGCCATACGCTGTCCCCTCTGCTCCCCTCTCTTCCCCCTCACCCCCCTCCTTCCTCCCTGTCATCTGCCTCTGTGTCTGTCTCCAGCCCGACCCCCCCCCCCCCCCCCCCGCCGCTATTGCTTGTAAAATAAAATCATTCAATTTTCACTGCCAGCCTCTCTATTAGAGGCTGGCATAGCACACTAAGTCATTCGTATTACAAAACGAGCAGTGTAAATACCTAATTTAAGCTGTCTTCAGGCCGGTCACGTGACTCGCGGCCGCTTTACAGCTCCAAGACAGGGCTTCTGTGGAGGAGCCAAGCGGTCACGTGATCTCCCTGGCTGACGTCAGAGGGAGATCACGCCCCCTCCCTCAGAAGCCATCCATCAGAGCTGGAAAGCGGCCGTGAGTCATGTCACCGGCCTGAAGACAGCTCAAATTAGGTATTTACACTGTTTTGTAAAACTAAAGACATAGTGTGCTATGCCAGCCTCAAATAGAGGGGCTGGCATAGTTGTATATATATGGGTTAACAAACCCTTTAAGTGCATAAACTGTGTATTCAACTCCAACATATCCAATATAATTGTGATCCAGTGATATTAAAACTTCTGCAGAGTCCCTTGTGACTCCACCAACAATATGATCATATGAACACACCTCAAAGCTTCAGAGGTCAGTTCACACATAATGTAAATGCCTTGGGATGATTGGGAGCCACAACACACTCCAGCAGAGATCAATAAAACTCATCTGCAGCCAGTACCTCCACTCATCAGGCTTACACCAAAGAAATCAAAATGACAAGCTCTATAGTGTAAAAATGTTTTTACATTTTATTAGCAACAAAGAAAGGTACTCACATTAAAGCGAAGTTCCACTCAAAAGTGGAACTTCTGGTTTATCCATCTCCTCCCCTCCGGTGCCACATTTGGCATCTTTCAGGGGGGAGAGAGAACCGGTACCTGTTTTTGACAGGTACCGTTCCCACGTCCTGGAGACGGGGCTGTGGCCTGGTCTCTCGGATGTTTGGCCTCCTCCTTCCTCTGCCGCCGGACCAATTAGAAAGCGCAGCATGTTTCATGCATGCACAGTAGGGAACTGGCTTTTGAAGCCGAAAGGCTTCACTACGGGGTTCCCTTACCAGGAATGGCGGCGGCTGCACCTTACAACCAGAGATCGACTGGGGTGCCGACATCGCAGGCTCCCTGAACAGGTAAGTGTCCATATATTAAAGTCAGCAGCTGCAGTATTTGTAGCTGCTGACTTAAAATTTTTCATGGGGCTGCTGGACCTCCTCTTTAAGCAGCAGGGTATACAAGCAAAACAAATGATCCAGCCTCTGCTCAGTCCAGCAGCACAATGATGTCAGCACTCCAACCCGACATGCCCCTTTTTAAAGGTATAGCACAACAATTCTTTCTTTTTGGATATATTACACAGTTGTACAGCCGTGGCCAAACGTTTTGAGAATAACACAAATATAAATTTTCAGTTTTTATGATGGCAATTTGCATATACTCCAGAATGTTATGAAGAGTGATTAGCTGAATTGCAATTAATTGCAAAGTCCCTCTTTGCCATGAAAATGAACTTAATCCAAAAAGAAAAAAACATTTCCACTGCACTTGTAAAGAAGGCTTCAGGGTGGCCAAGAAAGTCCTGCAAGCACTGGGACTGTCTCCTACAGTTGATTCAGCTGTAGGATCGTGGCACCACCAGTGCAGAGCTTGCTCAGGAATGGCAGCAGGCAACCATCCAAGAACAGTTTGGTGAGGAACAATGCCTTTTTCAGCATAATGGAGCACATTGCCATCAGGTAAAAATGATAGCTAAGTGGCTTGGGGAACAAAACATCTACATTTTGGGTCCATTGCCAGGAAACTCCCCAGACCTTAATCCCTTTATGAACTTGTGGTTAATCCTCAAGAGGCAGGTGAACACCCCCCCCCACACACACACACAAATTCTGACAAACTCCAAGCACTGATTATGCAAGAATGGGCTGCCATCAGTCAGGATGTGGTCCAGAAGTTGATTGACAGCTGCCAGGGTGGATTGCAGAGATCATTAAAAAGAAGGATCAACACTGCAAATATTGACTCTTTGCATAAACTTAATGTAATTGTCAATAAAAGCCTTTGCCACTTGGGAAATGCTTGTAATTATACTTCAATATACCATAGTATCATCTGACAAAATATCTAAAAACACCAAAGCAGCAGACTTTGTGAAAATTAAAATTTGTGTCATTCTCAGAACTTTTGGTCATGGCTGTAGATATGTGTTTTTGAGCGTGCATTTATTTTCTCACGGTTATTATTTGATATTTTGTTCACCAAGCACAATTGTTTCCTTTATATTTGTTTGCTTGACTTTAAAGAATGGTCCTTAAAACAGCTATTCCTACTCCTTTTTTATTTTCTCTAGCTACACAACACAAAAGGAAAACCAAAAGAGTACAGCCCCTGCCCTCTCCAGATGACAAAAGTGATGAGGAGGACATCACATCTGATTCTGCGGAAGAAAGCCCCATTCCCTCAAACCTGCACCCAATACTATCGTCAGATCCTTCTATGCAGGGGGGGTGCTTCTCGGATGACCTTCACAGAGTCGCTCATCACACGGGTCGAAACAGTGGTGAAACATTGCCATGTCCCGAATGTGGAGGATGTTTTAGCCAGAGAGCAGGGGTTAACGTAAACACTGGGGACACCCTATATTCGTGTTCCGAATGTGGGAAGTGCTTTACCCCCAAAACACGTCTAGCGGAACATATAAGAACTAACACAGGGACGAAGCCGTATTCCTGTCCCCAATGCGGGAAAGGTTTTCCCTCAAACGCACATCTCATCATCCACTATAGACTGCACACGGGGGAGAAGCCCTATTCATGTTCAGAGTGCGGCAAACGTTTCCACCAGAAGTCAAACCTTAACCACCACCAGGTGATCCATTCGGGCGAGAAACCCTACTCTTGTTTGGAATGTGGGAAACGTTTTTTGAGGAAGGCCGATCTGGTTACCCATCAGAAAACTCACTCCGGCTTGAAGCCGTATTCATGTCCTCACTGCGGGAAGTGCTACAGGAGTAAGTCAACTGTCGTCAAACATCAGAGGATCCACATGGCATAGAGGCTTGCTTGGTTTACTCAGTCAGGGAGAAGCACTCCATATGGGGATTGAACAGGCTTTCTGAAGAAACTTTACCCATGCTCAACTGGACTGTTACCACATAGATTGCTGAAGGCATTAGCCGGCAACCCAGTACGTTCCAAGTTCTAAATTTTTTATTATGCTACATGAAAAGCGGCACAAAATAGCTAACATGTTTCAGCCATCAAGGCATCCAAAAAGAAAGCTGTCATGGCTGAAACATGTTAGCTATTTAGTTCCGCTTTTAATGTAGCCTAATAAAGAATTTGGAACTTGGAACGTACCAGGTTGCTGTATAATTTCTCTTTATGGATTGTAAAGGCTTTGCCTTAAAATTTCATATGTCAGTGGACAATATACATCTTACTAGAAGGTCATGCTTGTGTACCTACTGTGGAAGAAGTGAAGGGTCCAGGTATCCAGATCAGCTGCAAAATTATATCTGGCATCTAACATTTTGAAAATTTTACTTTTATTCCTAATGAAAGAGGCCTCTCGCCTTTGCGAAGTACATGATTGATTTGAAGTCAACTATAATATATGCTCTTTCTAATATACAGCACTATTTGGAAGTAAGTGTGTGCTGCTGCATTACACATACAGGAACCCGACAGCAACTCTACTTGGCCACTGTGCATACTCCCAACTCAGCTAGCTAACAATGACTCAGTACTTGCCATAGTAGAACAACCAAGATTTTTAATCTAATTTTAAGATAATTTAATCTGCTTATATAGCAAGGAGCTGTTAGGAAGGGCAGGTAAGGCATGTACAGGTATGTTGGGGATGCCCCTTGTAGAGACAATGTTACTTTGCCTTGGATGGCAGCAATGCAAAAGACAGAGCTTCGTGCAAAAAAAGGAGAAAGGCCACGTGGCTAATCAGCCATGATTAGGGCCTGGTGACCGAAACGCAATAGATTTTTTGACTGTTGTTCACCTGCATTAATAAAACTATGTTTTAGCCGACTTCCATGGCACCAGCCTTTCTCCCTTTTTTGCACGGATTGCACATGGAGGTTTCCAGAGACTTCCCAGTATGATTGCTGTGTTCTTGAGGCTGACCAGGCATTACACAGGAAGTAGTAGCTTATATGCACCTGTTCCAAAAGACAGAGCTTAGTTAAACGGAATTCTAAAGTACTGAGTCATTGATAGCGGGCTGAGTGGAGAGGAACATTGGGGGTAAGCAGAGTAAAATAGCAAAAATGCTGAAGAGAAAAAAATTCTCACCTGTGTGTAAAAATAAGACGTTTACCAATCTGCATGGGTTAGCTAATTCCGTGTGCTTGTGATGGTTTATTGAGTACATTTATTAAAATCAAATATGTTAACTGATGATTGCCATGTGGTTTATATTGATTGGTATTCCAGGAGTGGGGTGGGCAGTCCAGGGGTGAGGGGCATTTGTGCTAATGTGAAAAAAATATATAGGTTGTAAGCCTATAAGCCACGCACCCTGAACCAACAATAAGCTAATAAATTTAGTAAATAAATATATGTAGAGTAGCTCGTAGTGAGACCAAAGTCTAAATGTGAAAGGAAACTAAAAAAAATTCCATACCGTGCTCAAACAACATATAGTGCAAAAAATCCATGAAAAATTATGAATAATGATGTCCATAAAGCCACCACCAGAATCTTCAATCCAAGTGAAAAATAGTAAAGAATTCTTAATTGCTGTGTGAAGTAAGTGCTTTCTTCCACTGGTATTTAGGCAAACATCCTACTCACCAGACCGACATGACACCCATTACAGGTAGTCAGACAAGCATAGATATCAATAGGGATATATCCTCCAGTGTAAGACAACCCCCAACACGGCATTCACCAATGATGAGCAACATAAATCAAAAAGAGAAGAAAGGACACCTCATGGTGTAGTATGCAAGAGATTTTAATCCATAAAACTAGCACTTACAGTTAAAAAAAACCTTGATCAGCCCAATAAAATAAACAGGCATGCGATTGCGTTCCACCTGCGCTCCAGGATGATGGCGGAAGTGACGTATCACGAACTAACCTATCCGACGCGTTTCACCAGCAATGTCTGATGTCATCGAGTCGTTTGAACCCTGATGACGTCAGACTTGCTGACGAAATACATCGGTTGGGTTACTGCATACTACACCATGAGGGGTCCTTTCTTCTCTCTTTGATTTATGTTACTCATTGTTGGTGAATACCATGTTGGGGGGTCGTATTACACCAGAGGATATATCCCTATTGATATCTATGCTTGTCTGACTACCTGTAATGGGTGTCATGTCGGTCTGGTGAGTGGGATGTTTGCCTAAATACCGGTAGAAGATGGCACTTAAAGCGGAGGTCCACCCAAAAGAAAAAAAATTTAAAAGCCAGCAGCTACACATACTGCAGCTACTGGCTTTTAATAATAAAACACTTACCTGTCCTGGACTCCAGTGATGTCGGCACCGCAGCTGATGTTTCCATCAGCTGTCGGGTGGTGCCGCCGCCATTGCGGGTAAGGGAACCTGACAGTGTAGCCTTATGGATTCACGCCGGGAACCCTACTGTGCATGAGCGAGGCCCCGCTCCTCTCTCCTACTGGCCCGGCAACAGGGGGAGGGGGAGGGAGCGTCATGGGCTACGGCGCGGACTCCCGAAAGTGGGACAGGTATGACAGGTATCCTGTCCCCTCTCCCGCCAGAAAGGTGCCAGTTGTGGCACCGGAGGGGGAGAGGAGACAAATGAGAATTCTTCACTATTTTTCACTTGCATTGAAGATCCTGGTGGTGGCTTTATGAACATTATTATTCACAATTTTTCATGGATTTTTGCACTATATGTTGTTTGAGCGCTGTATGACATTTATTTAGTTTCCTTTCGCATTTGTCCTGGTGTGAGATCCCAATACCGCACAAAGTACTGTACAGTGGTGAAAGGGGTGGAGATGGGAACAGGAACTGGACATCTCTTGGCTAATGGCTCATCAATAAGTTGGGAAGGGAATTAGAGGCTGGGAGATGACACATCAGAAAGGGATGTGTGCTTGTGGGCTTTATCTCCAGGGATTGAATGTGAGCACGGGGTGTGGGAGGGTGGCTGTTGGTCTGGAGAGGAGCTGTGGGAGGTTTGTATCCATCTCAGGGGAAAATGTAGAGCTTTAAACAAATGTCTACAGCTTTAAACAAATATCAGTTGTACTTAAAGGGAAACTGATATGTTGGGTAAATGTTATATTACATATACAGTCAGGTCCATAAATATTGAGACTTCAACACAATTCTAATCTTTTTGACTCTATACACCACCACAATGGATTTGAAATGAAAGGAACAAGATGTGCTTTAACTGCAGACTTTCAGCTTTAATTTGAGGGTGTTTACATCCAAATCAGGTGAATGGTGTAGGAATTACAACAGTTTGTATATGTGCCTCCCACTTTTAAGGGACCAAAAGTAATGGAACAATTGGCTGCTCAGCTGTTCCATGGCCAGGTGTGTGTTATTCCCTCATTATCCCATTTACAAGGAGCAGATAAAAGGTCCAGAGTTCATTTTAAGTGTGTTATTTGCATTTGGAATCTGTTGCTGTCAACTCTCAATATGAGATCCAAAGAGTTGTCACTATCAGTGAAGCAAGCCATCATTAGGCTGAAAAAACAAAACAAACCCATCAGAGAGATAGCAAAAACATTAGGTGTGGCCAAATCAACTGTTTGGAACATCCATAAAAAGAAAGAACGCATCGGTGAGCTCAGCAACACCAAAAGACCCGGAAGACCACGGAAAACAACTGTGGTGGATGACCGAAGAATTCTTTCCCTGGTGAAGAAAACACCCTTCACAACAGTTGGCCAGATCAAGAACACTCTCCAGGAGGTAATAGGAGGTAATACAGAGGGTTCACCACAAGATGTAAACCATTGGTGAGCCTCAAAAACAGTAAGGCCAGATTAGACTTTGCCAAACAACATCTAAAAAAGCCTTCACAGTTCTGAATCAACAACCTATGGACAGATGAGACCAAGATCAACTTGTACCAGAGTTATGGGAAGATAAGAGTACGGAGAAGGAAAGGAACTGCTCATGATCCAAAGCATACCACCTCATCAGTGAAGCATGATGATGGTAGTGTCATGGCGTGGGCATGTATGGCTGCCAATGGAACTGGTTCTTTTGTATTTATTGATGTGACTTCTGAAAAAAGCAACAGGATGAATTCTGAAGTGTTTCCGGCAATATTATCTGCTCATATTCAGCAAAATGCTTCAGAACTCATTGGACGGCGCTTCACAGTGCAGATGAACAATGACCCGAAGCATACTGCGAAAGCAGCCAAAGAGTTTTTTAAGGGAAAGAAGTGGAATTGTCAGGGATCCACCAGCACCAGATCAGGGCGTTTGCATGCGTCTAGGAGCCAGCGCGCGCCTGTTCAGACACAGCGTCAAACCACCACAGTTGCCGTGCGTCGGCGCGGCGCTCGGGCACGCGCGGGTGCACGGCGCGGGCGCGTGCACAAGCACGGGCGCGCGCGCGTCCGCGTTAGCGCCGGTTTGGCGCCAACCAGCACATAAAAGTTCCCCTGTTTCATGGGAACAGTGCTGCTTCGTCTCAGCTCTGTGACTCTGCCTGAAACCTGAATCCTGATTGCTTGTTACTTGATTGACCCGGCTTGTTTGACCATCCGACCTGCTCCTATCCCGACCCGGCCTGCCTGACTCTTCTGCCGTCTGAATCTGCTACCGTTGCCGACCTCTGCCTGCTCACCGACTCTGCCTTTGCCTGCTGTATCACCTGTGTGCCAGTTACCTGCCAACCCGGACTGTTTGACTCTGCTTGTGCCTGCCTACCTGTTGCTGTTGCACCATCAGCTTCAGCCTAGTGACTTCCTCACTTCCAGTGTATCAGTCTGCTGCTGTTCCAGTCTCCCCTCACCTGCAAGTTCCACCATCCAGTGTGTCAGCCTGCTTCTGTTCCAGTCTCCTCTCACCGGCAAACCTGCTATCCCTGGAGGGATCTCTACCTCTACATCAGAGACTTCACTCCAACAGGCACTCCTACCCCACTGCGCTCAGGAGACCACTGTTCCCACTCCAGTGGCTCCTGAACCAGCGTTGTATGAGAGGTCTTCTCCTACAGTCAGGCTCACCTACCAGGTACCTAACAGTACGAAGCAGCCATGACTGAGCCTGCAGGAGATTCCTCTCCATTAAAGGAGATCTGCACCCACCTTGCGGCTCTTAGCCAAGCCGTCCAATCCCTCCAGGACAATTACAGCAGATTGGAAGGACAAGTCCAGCACCTTGCAGGGTCTAACCCCGTGGCCTCCTCCTCAGCTGCAACCCCGGCACAGTCAGTTCCTGGCCCTTCCGTAGTGATGCTCCCACCTGAACCAAAGGTTCCCACTCCTGATAGATTCTCTGGAGACCGGGCCAAGTTCCGGGCCTTTCGCAACGCATGCAAGCTCTTCTTTGCATTACAGCCCCGAACTTTCTCACTGGAGGCCACTAAAGTGGGATTCGTGATCTCCCTCCTACAAGGGGAACCCCAGACCTGGGCCCATCGTCTACTTGAGGGGGACTCAGCATTGACCCAGTCCTTATCTTCCTTCTTTGAAGCCATGGCACAGATATATGAGGACCCCCAACAGACTGCTACAGCTGAAACCGCTTTGTTTACACTCCAGCAAGGCCGCAGACCTGCGGAAGACTATATCATGGACTTTAGACGTTGGAGTGCGGACACTCAGTGGAACGACGCGGCCCTGCGTCACCAGTTCCGCTTGGGCCTATCTGAGGGTTTAAAAGATGAACTTGCCCGAGTGGGTGTACCAAACACTCTCGAGGCCCTGATTAACTTGACTATCCAAATCGACCGACGTATCCGGGAACGTCGATCTGAGCGATCTGCTCTTCAATCCCGCCCGAGTTGGATGACAACCAGAGCACCACTTCCAGCAACCCGCTATACACCTTCACCCAGTCTTAATTCAGCTAATGTCTCATCTGACTCCGTGGAACCAATGCAATTGGGCCTGATGCGACCTGCATTATCGCCTGAAGAACGGGCCCGACGCCGACAACTCAATCTGTGCCTCTACTGCGGTGGGTCTGGACACTACGTACTGAACTGTCCTGTCAAGTTAAGTAAGTGCCCGTCAGTCGTGTTTACCAGTCTCTCTGCCCTATCTGCGAACTCTACCCACATTTCCATTCCTCTGTCTTTACAGCTGCAAGAAGGGACTATAACAACCAACGCCATCATTGATTCCGGAGCATGCAGTTGCTTTATTGATTCAAACTTTACCAGCCAACATAACATTCCTTTACGAGCCAAAACCCAGGGACTTGCCGTATTTCTAGCGGACGGATCCCGCATCAGATCAGGACAAGTAACCAAGGAGACCCTGCCTCTGCTTGCTTCTACTTCCTCCCAACACAAGGAACTGCTGGTTCTTGATGTCATCTCCTCTCCCATGTTTCCCATCATCTTGGGTATCCCTTGGCTGCAGGCCCACAACCCTTACATTCAGTGGACATCTGGAGAAGTAAAATTCTCATCCTCTTACTGTCTTGAACACTGTTTTGAGAAGGATTCGGATCCCTCTTCCACCCTACTTTGTTTGGACACCGACCAGAAACTTTGCCAGGTCATACCCAAGCAATATCATGAATTCCTTGATGTGTTTAGTAAAAAAGGGGCAGACTCTCTTCCACCTCATCGTCCATACGATTGCCCCATCGAATTACTGCCAGGAGCCGAAATACCTTTTGGACGCATTTTTCCATTATCTGAGAAAGAACAGGAAGTGTTAAAGACATACATAGAGGAGAACCTGGCCAAAGGTTTTATACGCCATTCTACCTCCCCAGCTGGCGCCGGAATATTCTTCGTCACCAAAAAGGACAAGTCTCTCCGGCCGTGCATCGACTATCGTGAACTAAACAAGATCACGGTCAAGAACCGGTACCCTTTACCTTTAATACCTGAACTTTTTCAAAGATTAAGGACTGCCGTCATTTTCACCAAACTTGACCTGAGAGGGGCTTATAATTTAATCCGTATTCAGGCTGGACATGAGTGGAAGACAGCATTCCGAACCCGATTCGGGCATTATGAATACCTGGTCATGCCCTTTGGACTCTGCAACGCTCCTGCAACCTTCCAACACCTGATTAACGACGTCCTCAGGGA
Organism: Aquarana catesbeiana; assembly: GCF_042186555.1. Taxonomy (NCBI): domain Eukaryota; kingdom Metazoa; phylum Chordata; class Amphibia; order Anura; family Ranidae; genus Aquarana; species Aquarana catesbeiana. Next base: position 269,823,339 of record NC_133331.1, read on the forward strand.
CTTCCTAGACGTATTTGTAATTGCATACTTGGATGATATACTGATTTTTTCTGAATCCCGTGAACTGCATCAGGAACATGTCCGCAGGGTGTTGGGTCGCCTCCGCTTACACAGCCTATACGCAAAAGCAGAGAAATGTGAGTTTGAACAACATAGCATCCAATTCCTGGGGTTAATCATATCTGCAACAGGCATCAAGATGGACCCACAAAAGGTTTCCGCTGTTTTGGACTGGCCGGTCCCCGTGGACAAGAAGGGTGTGCAGCGGTTTGTGGGATTTGCAAACTTCTACAGAAAGTTCATCAAAGGCTTCTCAGCCATAATTGCACCTATCACACAGTTAACCAGACAAAATATCCGTTTCTCCTGGAACCAACTTGCCCAAGACGCTTTCGAGAATCTCAAAAGACTGTTTACTTCAGCACCTATCCTCAGCCACCCTGAACCCTCCTTACCGTTTATTTTAGAGGTTGATGCCTCTGAGATTGCGGTAGGTGCGATTCTTTCACAGCGCAAGGGTAACAAGGAGATAATGCATCCTGTAGGGTTCTTCTCTCGTAAACTCTCCCCTGCGGAGAGGAATTATGACGTCGGTGACCGAGAGCTTCTTGCTATTAAAACTGCTCTAGAAGAATGGAGGTACCTGTTGGAGGGGGCTATGCATCCAGTACTAATCTATACTGACCATAAAAACCTAGAGTACCTGCGATCTGCCAAACGATTGAGGCCTCGACAAGCTCGCTGGGCTCTGTTCTTCTCACGTTTCTCCTTCCATATCACATACCGTCCAGGCTCTAAAAATATTAAACCGGATGCATTATCACGTATGCATGACAACCCCAAGGACTTATCTACTCCTGACACCATCTTACCTGCAAACAATTTTTTACTGCTACAAACAGATTTACTTTCCCTGATTAAAGGAGCATCCTCTGAAACAGCCAGACCAACGGGAATCTCTTTAGTGAGCAGAGATGGATTGTTCTGGAAGGGAAGCCAAATTTTTGTTCCTGAAAATGTCCGGGTCAAGGTTTTAACACTTCTCCACGACCATCCTTTGGCAGGCCACTTCGGAGTCCGCAAGACCCTGGAACTAGTGCAGCGTACATTCTGGTGGCCCAATCTAAAGGACTTTTGTGAAAAGTATGTTAGTTCCTGTCCCATCTGCATCCAGAATAAATCATCCAGGAATCGAGCTTGGGGCCTATTGAAACCATTGCCGGTACCCGACAGACCATGGAAAATGATTTCTATGGACTTTATTGTGGAACTTCCATGCTCCGAAGGATGCTCAGTTATCTTTGTTGTAGTAGATCGTCTAACCAAGATGGCTCATTTTTTACCTTTAAAGGGAACCCCGTCTGCCACCGAGACTGCTCGCATATTTATCAAGGAAATCATCAGACTTCACGGAGTACCTATAAACATAGTTTCTGATAGAGGGGTTCAATTCACTTCACGTTTCTGGAGATCCCTATGTGAAACCCTAAGGATTGAATTGGCCTTGTCCTCGGCCTATCACCCTCAAACAAACGGTCAGACGGAAAGGACTAATCAGACCCTGGAACAATACATCAGATGCTTCACATCATTCACACAAGACGATTGGGTATCCCTACTACCCTTGGCAGAATTTGCTTACAATAATGCCAAACATTCTGCCACCGGTCAATCCCCGTTTTTCGCCAATTACGGCTTTCACCTAACCTTTTTACCTGATTTCCTTTCAGAGTCTTCGGTCCCAGCAGTACAGAATACAGTGGAGTTCCTCAGTCACAACAGCCGGTTATTGCAGGAAACAGTGTCCAAGGCCCAGGCAGATGGTAAGAAGATCTTCGACCGGAAAAGAAGGGGGGAGCTGAACTTACAAATTGGCGATCAGGTATGGCTTTCTACCATTAATATCAAGTTAGCATGTCCTTCTAAGAAGTTGGCACCCAGATTCATGGGACCCTTTCCAGTTAGAAGGAAGATCAATGAAGTGTCTTACGAACTGACTTTACCTGATTCATTGAAAATTCATCCAGTTTTCCATGTATCTCTGCTCAAACCTGCTATACCTGATCCCTTTCCTGATAGAGGGACAAGACCTCCTGAACCTGTGGTAGTTGATGGCAGCGAGGAATTTGAGGTTGAGGCTATCCTTGATTGTAGAAGAAGGCAAGGGCAAAACCAATTTTTAATCAAATGGAAAGGTTATGGTCCAGAAAGTAACTCGTGGGAACCGGACAGTAATGTGCATGCTAGGCGTTTAGTACGCACCTATTTCGCTACTCATCCTGAGAAGAAAAGGTTGTTGGGCATCCGGAGGCTGCCCCTTGGGGGGGGGCAATGTCAGGGATCCACCAGCACCAGATCAGGGCGTTTGCATGCGTCTAGGAGCCAGCGCGCGCCTGTTCAGACACAGCGTCAAACCACCACAGTTGCCGTGCGTCGGCGCGGCGCTCGGGCACGCGCGGGTGCACGGCGCGGGCGCGTGCACAAGCACGGGCGCGCGCGCGTCCGCGTTAGCGCCGGTTTGGCGCCAACCAGCACATAAAAGTTCCCCTGTTTCATGGGAACAGTGCTGCTTCGTCTCAGCTCTGTGACTCTGCCTGAAACCTGAATCCTGATTGCTTGTTACTTGATTGACCCGGCTTGTTTGACCATCCGACCTGCTCCTATCCCGACCCGGCCTGCCTGACTCTTCTGCCGTCTGAATCTGCTACCGTTGCCGACCTCTGCCTGCTCACCGACTCTGCCTTTGCCTGCTGTATCACCTGTGTGCCAGTTACCTGCCAACCCGGACTGTTTGACTCTGCTTGTGCCTGCCTACCTGTTGCTGTTGCACCATCAGCTTCAGCCTAGTGACTTCCTCACTTCCAGTGTATCAGTCTGCTGCTGTTCCAGTCTCCCCTCACCTGCAAGTTCCACCATCCAGTGTGTCAGCCTGCTTCTGTTCCAGTCTCCTCTCACCGGCAAACCTGCTATCCCTGGAGGGATCTCTACCTCTACATCAGAGACTTCACTCCAACAGGCACTCCTACCCCACTGCGCTCAGGAGACCACTGTTCCCACTCCAGTGGCTCCTGAACCAGCGTTGTATGAGAGGTCTTCTCCTACAGTCAGGCTCACCTACCAGGTACCTAACAGGAATGTTATGCAATGGCCAAGTCAATCACCTGACCTGAATCAGATTGAGCATGCATTTCACTTGCTGAAGACAAAACTGAAGGGAAAATGCCCCAAGAACAAGCAGGAACTGAAGACAGTTGTAGAAGAGACCTGGCAGAGCATCACCAGGGATGAAACCCAGCGTCTGGTGATGTCTATGCGTTCCAGACTTCAGGCTGTAATTGACTGCAAAGGGTTTGCAACCAAGTATTAAAAAGTGAAAGTTTGATGGATGATTGTTAATCTGTCCCATTACTTTTGGTCCCTTAAAAAGTGGGAGGCAAATATACAAACTGTTGTAATTCCTACACCGTTCACCTGATTTGGATGTAAATACCCTCAAATTAAAGCTGAAAGTCTGCAATTAAAGCACATCTTGTTTGTTTCATTTCAAATCCATTGTGGTGGTGTATAGAGCCAAAAAGATTAGAATTGTGTCGATGTCCCAATATTAATGGACCAGACTGTAGATTATGTTATATTACAGTTTGTTTAAAGGTTATATATTTTAAAGGACATTTTAAATGTATTTTAAATCTTTATTTTACAAATGAACATTTAGTGTAGGGTGCACCCATGATAACACTGCTGTCACCGCTGTGCTGGTTTTCTATAGACAGAGCACAGCGTTTAAGCTGCTTCTTTCTGATTGAAACTACATATAGGTGTCCATTTATGAAGGAGAGATGAGCTGCGATCGTGATGCATGTGACTTATCTCAGATATGTACCAGTTTATGTAGCTGGGATGAGAAGTGGAGAACGTGTTCTTCCGTAACACACAATGCTTCTATCATTCACTTTTTTCACCAGTGGCTGATTTATGAAGGAGAGATCTGAGGTTTCAAGTGAATGGGCTGCCCTATTTGCAACTCTGAGAAACACGTGAGAAGCACAAAAAAAACCCACAAGCAAGCCCCCCTCCTACTTCCAATCCTGGGCTCTCCCATTCCACCGAAGCGATAAGGTCAACAGCCCACTGAGGAGAGGGAGGAACATTTGTTGCCCCATCTCGTCTGTGACGCATAAAGCCAGAAGTGACAAGGATTTTGTCACTTCCAGTTTCAGTGCTATGTTTCCCTGGCCATTATTGTCAAGGAAGCAGCTGATCAAATGGATCTCTGTTCAGTCAGCTGCTTTGGAGGGCAGAGGCGGGATTGGAGGTCTAATAGACCCCTGATCTCTCCATGAAGAGAACCTGTCACTGGGAAAGGGACCCTCCTCCTTTTTCAGCAGAGACTTGTAACCGGCCATGGTGAAGTTAACAAAAACTTATACTGAAAATGGTTCCCTCTCCTTCTTCCTTGCCATCTTTGTCCATTTTAGTTTATGCTCGAGTGTGCACCATCTGATGGGACCACTAGTTCGCAGCTTAAAGCCTCTCACTTTGGTGGCTCAGCCGAAACTTTCAGCTGGCTGATATTGCTAAAAGGCTGGAAGGGGGAAGGGGAATGTGAACATTGTATACTAAAAATGGCTCCCTCTCCTTCCCTTCCCCCCTCCCTTTCCTTCCCTTTCCCTCCAAAAGAACCCTCGTCCTTTCTCAGCACGGACTTGGGACCGGCCACGGTGGAGTTACCAACAACATAGTATAGTGAAAATGGTTTTCTCTCCTTCCCTTTCCCTTCCCCTCCAAAGGGACTCTCCTCCTTTCTCAGCACAGACTTGGGAATGGCCATGGTGGAGTTACCAACAACATAGTATAGTGAAAATGGTTTCCTCTCCTTCCCTTTCCCTTGCCCTCCAAAGGGACCCTCCTCATTTCTTAGCACAGACTTGAGACCGGCCACAGTGGAGTTACCAACAACATAGTATAGTGAAAATGGTTTCCTCTCCTTCCCTTTCCCTTCCCCTCCAAAGGGGCCCTCCTCTTTTCACAGCACGGACATGCACCGCCTGGCGAAGAGGTTTTGGGGGACGGCTATGCCAGGCCAACCTGGGCTCCATGGCACTGCGGTATCGTCACCTTTGGGGGGAATCTTTATCAGTGCTATAAAAATGCACTGATTACTGTGTAAATGTCACTGGCAGGGAAGAGGTTAACACCAGGGGGCAATCAGGGGTTAACTGTGCTCCCTCATGTGTGTTCTAACTGTAGGTCTCAAGACAATTCACCGTACTCTGGGCAAACAGGTCCTGCTGTCTATCCTCCATAAAGGGGTACACTCTCTTCCCACACTTTACAGTCGAGACTACGCATACCAGACGGGACAGCAGAGAAGAGATGTACAGCAAACACTGTACTCTCATGTAATGTAGTCTCAAAGTGGACTGTCTACAATCTCTTTTTAGCCCTTTGCAGAGAAGAGAACTGCCTAAAGCTCATTCTTTGAGCATGTGTCTTCAGTTATCGACCCCCCTCCTTTCTCAGCACAGACTTGGGACCGGCCACGGTGGAGTTACCAACAACATAGTATAGTGAAAATGGTTTCCTTTCCTTCCGTTCACCTACAATGGGACCCTCCTCCTTTCTCAGCACGGACTTGTACTGCCCCGGCAAAGAGGTGGTGGGGGCCGGCTATCCCAGGCCAACCTGGGCTCCACAGCACTGTGGTATCGTCACCTTTAGGGGGCATTCTGTATCAGTGCTATAAAAATACACTGATTACTGTGTAAATGTCACTGACAGGGAAGGGGTTGACACTAGGGGGTGATCAAGGGGTTAACTGTGTTCCCTCATGTGTGTTCTAACTGTAGGTCTCCAGACAATTCAGCGTACTCTGGGCGAACAAGTCCTGCTGTCTTTCCTCCGTAAAAGGGTACACCCTCTTCCCACACTTTACAGTCGAAACTACGCACACCAGACAGTACAGCAAAGAAGAGATGTACAGCAAACACTGTACCCTCATGTAATGTAGTCCCAAAGTGGCCTGTCTACAATCTCTTTTTAGCCCTTTGCACAGAAGGGAACTGCCTAAAGCTCATTCTATGAGCATGCGTCTTCAGTTATCGACCCTCCTGCTTTCTCAGCACTGACTTGGGACCAGCCATGGTGGAGTTACTAACAATATAGTATAGTGAAAATGGTTTCCTCTCCTTCCCTTTCCCTTCCCCTTCAAAGAGACCCTCCTCCTTTCTCAGCACGGATTTGTACCGCCCCAGCGAAAAGGTGGAGGGGGCCGGCTATCCCAGGCCAACCTGGGCCCCTGCGGTATCGTCACCTTTAGGGGGGGATTCTGTATCAGTGCTATAAAAATGAACTGATTACTGTGTAAATGTCACCGGCAGGGAAGAGGTTAACACTAGGGGGCGATCAAGGGGTTAACTGTGTTCCCTCATGTGTGTTCTAACTGTAGGTCCCCAAACAATTCACCGTACTCTGGGCGAACAGGTCCTGCTGTCTATCCTCCATAAAGGGGTACACCCTCTTCCCACACTTTACAGTCAAGACTACGCACACCAGACAGTACAGCCGAGAAGAGATGTACAGCAAACACTGTACTCTCATGTAATGTAGTCCCAAAGTGGACTGTCTACAATCTCTTTTTAGCCCTTTGCACAGAAGAGAACTGCCTAAAGCTCATTCTTTGAGCATGTGTCTTAAGTTATCGACCCTCCTCCTTTCTCAGCACAGACTTGGGACCAGCCACGGTGGAGTTACCAACAACATAGTATAGTGAAAACAATAAAAACTGTGTTCCCTCGTGTGTGTTTTCTAACTGTAGGTCTCCAGACAATTCACCGTACTCTGGGCGAACAGGTCCTGCTGTCTATCCTCCGTAAAGGGGTACACCCTCTTCCCACACTTTACAGTCGAGACTACGCACACCAGACAGGACAGCAGAGAAGAGATGTACAGCAAAAACTGAATTCTCATGTAATGTAGTCCCAGAGTGGACTGTCTACAATCTCTTTTAGCCCTTTGCACAGAAGAGAACTGCCTAAAGCTCATTCTATGAGCATGGGTCTTCAGTTATGGACCCTCCTCCTTTCTCAGCACAGACTTGGGACCGGCCACGGTGGAGTTACCAACAACATATAAAACTGTGTTCCCTCATGAGTATGTTTTCTAACTGTAGGTCTACGGACAATTCACCGTACTCTGTGCGAACAGGTCCTGTTGTCTATCTTCCGTAAAGGGCTACACTCTCTTCCCACACTTTACAGTCAAGACTACGCACACCAGACGGGACAGCAGAGAAGAGTTGTACAGCAAACACTGTACTCTCATGTAATGTAGTCCCAGAGTGGACTGTCTACAATCTCTTTTTAGCCCTTTGCACAGAAGAGAACTGCCTAAAGCTCATTCTATGAGCATGGGTCTTCAGTTATCGACCCTCCTCCTTTCTCAGCACGGACTTGGAACCAGCCACGGTGGAGTTACCAACAATATGGTATAGTGAAAACTATAAATCTGTGTTCCCTCATGTGTATGTTTTTTAACTGTAGGTCTCCAGACAATTCACCGTACTCTAGGCAAACAGGTCCTGCTGTCTATCCTCCGTAAAGGGGTACACCCTCTACCCACACTTTACAGTCGAGACTACGCACACCAGACGGGACAGCAGAGAAGAGATGTACAGCAAACACTGTACTCTCAATGTAATGTAGTCCCAGAGTGGACTGTCTACAATCTCTTTTTAGCCCTTTGCACAGAAGAGAACTGCCTAAAGCTCATTCTATGAGCATGGGTCTTCAGTTATCGACCCTCCTCCTTTCTCAGCACGGACTTGGGACCGGCCATGGTGGAGTTACCAACAACATGGTATAGTGAAATCTATAAAACTGTGTTCCCTCATGTGTATGTTTTCTAACTGTAGGTGAATAGAATAATTCACCGTACTCTGGGTGAACGGGTCCTGCTGTCTATCCTCCGTAAAGGTGGTACACCCTCTTCCTTTTCAGCACGAACTTGGGACCGGCCACGGTGGAGTTACCAACAACATAGTATAGTAAAAATGGTTTCCTCTCCTTCCCCTTCCCTCCAAAGGGACCCTCCTCCTTTCTCAGCAAAGACTTGGGACTGCCCACGGTGGAGTTACCAACAACATAGTATATTGTAAATGGTTTCCTCTCCTTACCTTTCCCTTCCCCTCCAAAAAGACCTTCCTCCTTTCTCAGCACAGACTTGGGACCGACCACGGAGGAGTTATCAGGAACATAGTGTAGTGAAAATGGTTTCCTCTACTTCCCTTTCCCTTCCCCTCCAAAGGGACCTTCCTCCTTTCTTAGCACAGACTTGGGACTGGCCACGGTGGAGTTGCCAACAACATAGTATAGTAAAAATGGTTTCCTCTCCTTCTTCCTTGCCATTTTTGTCCACTTTCTTTTGTGCTCGAGTGTGCACCATCAGACGGGACCACTAGTTCTCAGCTTAAAAACTGTTACTTTGGTGGCTCAGCTGACACGTTCAGCTGGCTGATGCTGTGCACATTTATAATCATGTGATAATAAATGGGTGAAATTACCGTGATATCAGTGAATAATTTATAGAAATAAATTAGTCGAAAGTAATCACCTATAATGTATAGAAATGTGGAAGTGAAGTGACGCTGCACTGCCAATACTGATAGAAATATATACAGATTGTTAGTTTTATATATACAGATAAAAGCATAATTAAATTTAATGATAAATTTACCAATTCAATATATGTCAATTACAAGAAACCCAATTCTTTCAGAAAGTGAATATACATATACATACAATAATACATTCATAATCCTCTAAGTATTAAAAAATATTACACAATTCTTCAAAATACAAATAAACATATATATATATATATATCAGTGTCTCATGTCTTTACTTTCCCGATCACCTCCTGTGCTAAAAGAATATCTTCTGTGCTATGGTTTCTCTCTACTAGGGGCACTGCAATCCTCCGTGGCGCTCCTCCCACTGCCCATCTGCAGACTGAAGTTTACTCAGCACAACACTCTTCATTACCTCTTGCTCTCAATCATGGCTGCAGCTTATCCTGTTAGACAAAAGAGGGTGACTTTGACAATAAAAGGGGTCCTGAGGTGGAGGGGCCCCTCACAGTGTCAGTACGGGGGCTCTTACCTTGTAGGATTAAAAAGTATGCCAACCTCATCTGTATAGGGGGAGACTGAAGTCAAGGGTCCCTCAATGTCAGTCTGGAGGTGGAGGGGCCCCTCGCAGTGGTTATTTTGATGGGGGCTTGTGGGACAAAAGAGGAGGATGTGGAGGGGCCCCCTCACAGTTCTTAAGCTTTGTTCTGGAGGTTTAAGTAGTAAGGGCCCCTGACAGTGCACAGTAAATGGAGCCTTTAATATATATGCCTGAGGAGGGACCCCTGAAGGAATGCTCTGAGCCCACCCCCCCCATGATGAATACCATTTGGGGCCCCTTTATATCAGGATTAAAGTGTACGGGCCCCCATGCTATCTGGGAGGATGTTGCTCTTTAAGCCTGAGAACGAGGGGCCCCTAAAAATATGCACTGAGCTCCCCCCGAACAGGATGAGAATTACCAGGGGCCCCTTTTTATTAGGCATATAACTAACGGGCCTCAATGCTGAGTGCTATTTCGGAGGAACTTATCCATTAAGCCTGAGAAGGAGGGGCCCCTGATAGTAAGCAGGGTGGTGGCCATATTTTTTTTAGATTTGGGTAATGTTTTAGAACTGTCACTTCCTGTTCCAGAGACACAACAGGAAGTGAGAGGAATATCTCCTCCCATTAGTTGTCACCAGAACAGGTGTTCCCCGTTGGAAGATTTCCCTTCACCTCCTGCTATGGTGACAATGCAAAAATTTTGGATTTCCCTCTCGTTTAGTACGATCACCGGTACAAATAAAGAGGGGAGTTTCCCCATAGCAATAAAAGCCTGGCAGAGGGTCTAATCCTCCCTCAGTCTATACTAAAAGTTTTTGCCTTAAGTCTTGTACACACGATCTGACTTTCCGACAACAAAACCGTGGAATTTTGTCCGAAGGGTGTCGGCTCAAACTTGTCTTGTATACACGCGGTCACACAAATGTTGGCCAACAATTACGAACGTAGTGACGAACTAGACGTGCTACGTGGTTTTTCAGCTCTTTAGCACCACCCTTTCATGTTAGTAGAAGTTTGGTGAGTGTTGATTCGCGTTTTTCATTTATCGCTTTTCATTTTGTGCTTTTCAGTTCGTTTCTGAACAGCCGTTCGGCAACCAGACATGTTGCGAAATCGGAGGAGATAACGTGTTATTTGTAATTGGCCTTGGCGTTATTGCTTTGACATTTTTTTTGGTTGAATAATGATTTGATTTGGTACATTTTCTATATTTTTGGATGCATAGAATGCACTTTTTTGTTATTTTCTATTGGCAGATAGCATGTCTAATTTTTTTTTAATGCACAATAAAAAAATAGTGGAGAATAATTCTTGGCTATGTTTTCTACTTCAAATGACAGTTTGGGAGTAGGCAGTTACATTTTAAAAAAATACAATGTAAAATTGACAAGGGACACCAACATTGTTGTATCTTTGATCTTAAAAACTACGGGAAAATGGTGCTGTGGTAACTTGCACAAATAAGTACAAAAAAAAAACCCCATAATATTATTCTTGATTTCATTAGAAAAAAATGCCTTTGAAAATGTGTTTGCAAAAACTCCATCAGTATCACCAGCAAAGCAGCTTCATTATTATCCCATTAAAGAAGAAGAGAATTGTGCGCTGCATTTGGAGATTTCATAATTTGCCACGTCACGAATGTTAATTCTCCATTAGGAACGCTAGTTTACAAGACTGACCGCTTCTGCTTCCGTGTTTGTACTTTGGTCTTTTTTTGGACAGACTTGTGTACACACGATCAGAAAGTCCGACAACACACATTTGTTGGCGGAAAATTTGAGAACATGCTAACCAACATTTGTTGGTGGAAAGTCAGACAACAAATGTCCGATGGAGCATACGCACGGTCGGACTTAACCGCCAACAAGCTCACATCCAACATTTCCCATCGGAAAATCCGATCGTGTGTACGCGGCATTAGAGTTGTGTTCCTGGACTTTTTTTTTTATTCAGCCCTCTAGATACAGTCTGGGAGCACAGCAGCTTAAAATGTATGACACAGAGGTGCCTTTTACCTGTATAAGAATTTAAAGTGTTTGCAATCCCCCCCCCCAAAAAAAAGATCCTTTTCCCTTAAAGTATAAATAGCAGCACAGTGCTTGTGCTGGGTAATTCGGCCCCTTCTATCAACTAAGATACCTGGCTGATCCTGCATGGTTCTTTCCTCCCCCTGTAAACTGACCACTGTATATCATGGCTGCTGAACCCTGACACTGTGGTCAGTTTCCACTCCTTTGTCATCTGCAGCTCTCCTCTCTCTAGGGATCGACTGATTATCAGTGAGGTCAATATCTACTTGTTTTAAAGTATCGTTATGTGGCACAAACATACCTGATATTACCGATATTGCTTCAAGGGGTTTTACCAGAGTTAGGTATGCAGCTGCAGGCATCACCCCGGTACCGTTCTTTAGAGCGGACGGTCGGCTTTATTGTAATAATAACCGCTCGGCTGTTAATACATTGCGGCCGCCGGGGCATGTGCATTGGCTCCCCAATGATGGTCCCCTATACGCCTTAAAGCGGCCGCCATTCAGCTACGGCTATTCACGCAGGGGAGCCATTCTGCCGCTGTCAATCGACGACGGGCGGTGGGCTAGTAGTTAAAGGCTCCAGCTTTAAAAAATATAAAGTATTCAAAAACGCCCATCTTGACCTTTTGAGTACTTTCAAGTGCACAGGAGGGGTTTGGGGTTTTATAGACCTCCGATCCCTCCATAAAGAGTACCTGTCACTGCCTATTACTATGTTAACATTCCTTGTGACAGCAATAACAGTGATTAAAAAAAAAGTGTATTTTTTTTTTTAAATGTACAAAATATTGGCTATCGACCTGCGAGGTGGCTAAAATATTGGTATAGTATCGGCACTGAAAGAACAATATCGGTCGATCCCTACCTCTGTCCTCCTCTCTCCACCCCCTGACTGTCAGCTAGTCTGTGCCATTATGCTCCCGCCCCTTCCCTTCCTGCTGCTATAATAACTATTACAAACATACCATACCCTCGGTTAGCTACGTGTATGTCTCCTTCCTGGGTATAAGGGTCACACCATGATCAGCAAACTGTGGAGTCAGATCATGTCTATGTCACGCCCGCAGCTCTCACATACCATTCTCACAGAAAAGAATTGGTAAGTGAACCCTCGGATCTATTCATGAGATTACTCAGATATGTTTGTGTATTGATTTGCATTTTATCAGAGGTGACCACTATAGAACAATGGAGCTCGCTTCTGCAAATGATTCCATTTTTTGATTCTGTGTTTTTGATCATTTTGCCTTCTTTCCTTTGTAGGTTTCACTACGCTGCTTGGTTATGGGGCGGGGTGAAGAAGTCTTTGGCATTATCAGAATACAGCAGATTGTTGGGGTAGTGAGGATCACCTCTTGACCCCCAGTGTTATGTTTTATAGGTGGTGGGCAGCATCACCTTTTACTGCTGTTTTGGATTTTTGTGGTTGTAACCCCCTGCCATAGTGCTTGGAGTTTTGGGTGCTCCCGTCCACCTTCACATTTTGCCATCTCCAAATAATAAAAGGTGAAAGCGGGAAACCTTCACAAGTGTCACATCGGGTATGACAATCTGGAAAGTGAAGCATCGGGACTCCACCACCAGGGTCTGTGATAGATCCCTTATTTCAGAAACCAGATTATCAGTTGTGGGTTGACAATCTTTTGTTGGTGGACTCAACCTTGAAGATGTATTATAAGAACAGTTAGAGGAAAAGGTCAATTTCCTCTAAGTCATCATGATGAAGATGGACCCATTGTGAAAAAACAAGGGGTGCCGCTCAAGGTTCCTGTGTGTCCCAGTCCATTGATACATACTGGCCCCTTTCACACGAGGCGGGCTCCGTTTCTACGGAGCCCGCCTCGGTCCGCCGGCTCAGCGGGAGATCAGTCCGTTGATCTCCGCTGAGCCGGCGGATGACAGGTCTCTCTCTGCTCACTGAGCGGGGAGGGGCTTGTCAGGCGCCGCTGCCGCCTATGGAGGGATCGGACGAAAACGGACAGCGTGTCCGTTTTCGTCAGATCTCACCCGATCCGATCCGCCAGCGACGGATCTGGACGTAGAGCCATACGTCTGCTTTTAGCGGATCGGACGGGGTCGGATGTCAGCGGACATGTCTCCGCTGACATCCGACGCTCCATAGGCTAACATGGATCGCCCGTTCAGGTCCGCCGTCAAAACTGACAGGCGGACCTGAACGGTCCGATCGTGTGAAAGGGGCCTTAAGGGTGTAGGCTGGGGAGAGCCCGTCCTGGCTTAGTGCATGCAGTGTAAAGGAAGGACATAACCCCAAGTGTTGCACATTATCAAGACCCAACAATCGCTATAGAAGAATCAGCTAGGGTTGCACCTATGCTGTTTTTTTTTTTTTTTATCGGCAAGTACAAGTATCGATACTTTTCATCAAGTACTCACCAGTAGAGAAACCGATACCTTTGCGGTGCGATTTGAGCCCATACAAAATAAATGGGTTCATATCGTACTGCAAAGAATCCCATGCGATTTGAACAAGAATGCAATTTCCGCCTACCACTCCTGTGTGTGTGAACCAGGTATAGAAAGGGAAGCGCCATCTAGTGCAGCAATGGGCATTTTATTAAAAATGTTAGAACAACTCACATTAAAAAGTACATATACCATCAAATCCAAATCTGCATAGTGTCTCCGTCCAGCCGATGATAGAAAACCACGGCCGCTGGAGGTGCTCACAGGGCTGGAGGAGAAGTTCTGGGACCCTTGTGGGTATAGGGTGAAAGTGATGTCAGCTTGGGGGTGGACCTATACATCTTCTCAAGCCTTGTGAGCACCTCCAGCAGCCACGGTTTTCAATCTTCGGCGGGACAGGGACACTATGCAGATTTGGATTTGATGAGATATGTACTTTTTAATTGAGAGTAGTTCTAACATTTAAAAAAAATTGCCCATTGCTGCACTAGATGGCAATTCCCTTTCTATACTGGGTTCACACACACAGGAGCAGAGGGGGAAATCGCATGTGACTCTTTGCAGTGCGATTTGAGCTGATTCATTTTGTATGGGCTCAAATCGCACCACAAAGGTATCAGGAGCATTTGAACGAGTATTTGTGCAAATACTCAGTATTGGCACTGATATTGGTGCAACCCTAAAAGCAGCCTCATCCCATCTCTGTCCAGGTCATGCTTAACTAACGCATTTCGCCCAGCCCACGGGGCAGGTCCTTTATCACTAAGCCCTATGGGCGGGGCAAATACGTTGGGGGGCATGGCCTGGACAGACCCATGCTGAGGCTGAGTGACTGTCGGGTTCTGATGGTGTGCAGCACTCGGGGTTGTTTCCTTCTTTTATACGGCATGATTATGATGGAACCACAAAAAGGCCACCATTCTGCATATCGGTGCAGTGTGTGAAGGAATGTGACCACTGAAGGCAAACTGGAGTCCTGTACTTATTCTGTGGTCACTTATATCATCGGACTGTCGTGTTCCAAACCAGAGAAAATGATGAGCATTGATTGGTGTAATGAAGCTACTGGCTGGTTTATGAGAAGTTCCTGGACTATGTACTGTAAATGCCTAAATAAAAATAAAGGTGAAATGAGGCTCTTGCTAGAAAACATTCTCTGTGACTCCAGATATCTGTCCGGGTTAAAAACTGCTCATTTTTGTCGCCGATCATTTTTCCTCATTCAGTTTTTGATGGAAAGGGATTTTACCCATACAGTATAAACAGGCTGTGTATTTTGGTGCACAATATGTACACATGTGTCAATTTACACAAGTAGTGCAGCATAGCTGCATACAGCCGTCTTCACCCATTCAGATCTATGGATGGCTGTACCCAGCACCAGGATATCCCGGACACAAAAATACACCGTGTTATAGGGGAGAATGTGCCCATCTGCGTGAGCCATTACACCAGTCTACAGGAAAACTTTCTGCCATCAGGCACATAATCATGGAAGGTCTTGCCTTAAAGTTGAACTTTACCCATAGCAACTTGATAAAATATAATGTTCTTTAGCAAGGAACATACGTTCCACATTAATAATTATGCTACTAAAATTAGTGTGTGCTGTAAATTGGCTACAGCATTGCTACTGTTTCTTCTAGCTGTAGGCTGCCATTTTGCTGAAGCCCAGAGCCCCTGAGCAGCAGTAAATAATAAAACCCATCACTTTAACGGTTTCCAACAACAGATACATTCCTGGAATGCCGGGATTGCTAGCTGTCACATTTTCTTGATTCCTCAACCAAACTGTCAAACCATCAAATGACTGGTGTCATAACTAATCACATGTGCAGCACCATGGCAGTTACAGATCAAACAGCAGCAGCTTCCTTGGCTGTAAAGGATATTAGGGTTTATTTCCGATTTAAGGCTGTCAGCAGATCGGCCTCTACAAACTCAGCAGTTCCTAAAGGGTGAGACAATATTTTACCAGTTTTTAACCCATATAGGCACTTATTTTTTAAAGGATAAGTTCACTATTCATAACATGTTACACCTATATTCAGGGTGTAACATGTTCTGAAAGGACAGGCCCCCGCTCCCCCACTGACAGCTAGCAGGGGATCTACTCCTCCTGCTAGCTGCCAAAATTGAAAAAGCTAGTAATGGTGGTGATCAGCAACCTATAATGGGACTGTAATAGTGCGGCTGACAATCTGACACTAACTTACGCTTGGGGGACTAACTAACTGCCACTGAAATCACCTGTGACACTAATACAATGATCAGTGTTAATACTATACACTGTCACTGTACTAATGAGACTGGCTGGGAAGTGGTTAACATCTAGGGTGATGAAGGGGTGAAATGTGTGCCTAACAATGTGCAATGTGTGCTAATTTTATTAACCTCTATTTCTTATTGCTGCTTTGCAGGGATTAGAAACAGTGATCATTTCCTCTGTACAGAGCCCTGGGTTGATTGTCAAAACAGAGCTCTGGGCTGTGATTGGAGACAGCCAATCAGCAGGACTTGCTGACAGACTCCCGCTGTGATTGTACACGTGGCGGCATGCGCACGCCCTAAACTCAGGAGTAGGCAGCGACGTACGGGTACACATCTTTGCTTTCACAGACCACCCATCTGTAATACAGGACTCAGGCTGGCCCCTTTAGCAGGTATAGCTACACTATATTACCATAAGTATTGGGACGCCTGCCTTTACACACACATGAACTTTAATGGTATCCCAGTCTTAGTCTGTAGGGTTCAAATTAGAGTTGGCCCACCCTTTGCAGCTATAACTCCTTCAACTCTTCTGGGAAGGCTGTCCATGGGAATGTTTGACAATTCTTCCAGAAGCGCATTTGTGAGGTCAGGCACAGATGTTGGACGAGAAGGCTTGGCTCGCAGTCTCCGCTCTAATTCATCCCAATGGTGATTTATCGGGTTGAGCTCAGGACTCTCTGTGCAGGCCAGTCAAATTCCTCCACCCCACACTCGCTCATCCATGTCTTTATGGACCATTACCATCAGACGGGACCAATAGTCCGCAGCTTAAAACTTTTGACATTGGTCACTCAGCTGACATGTTCAGCTGGCAGATGTTCACAATTATAATGATGTACTGCTATCCACCCTCCGCAGAATGGGGGTGAAAAATTGTTGCGCAAATACCGCATGAGATTAAAAAGTTGCAACGACTGCCATTTTATTCCCTAGGGTGTCTGCTTAAAAAACATATATATATTATGTTTGGGGGTTCTGAGTAATTTTCTAGCAAAAAAAATGATGATTTTTACATGTAGGAGAGGAGTGCCAGAATAGGCCCGGTATGGACGTGGTTAAAGGAATAACCTAAAAAGACACATCCAAACAAGGGAGCAAACCCGAACCCCATAAACTGAATATGAATACATACTCTTTGGACCAGAATGTATAGCAATATAGACTTACCCCATGGGTGGCCTATCATGAGTATCCTGGATCTTAACAGGATTAATTGTATTGAAGAAGCAGCAGGAGTGTGCACTAGCACCTGCTAGCTTCTAAATACTGTGAGTGAGGAAGGGGTGGACACAATGGGAGAACACCCCTAACAAGGGGGTGGGGCATCAACACAGGTGCGGACTGATACCGGCAGCGGGCGGGGCATCCACCAAATGCCGCCTCCTCAGAGCGAGCGGCGCGTGGCACCGCCGCAAAATTGTAGGCAGACGGCCATAACGTGCCTGGCGTAAAACGCCAAATCTACTAGGCACCTGGCCACCGCCCACAGGGGGCGGAGACCCACGTCATCCGCCTACCAGCGCATATGGTACCAAGGTGGCCGGAGAATTATCCGGTCGCATGACAACCAATGAAACAAAGGCTGGCGTGATGACATCAGTCATCTGACGGCCTTTGTGCGCTGGATGACAGTCACGGGGATGCTGGTGTTCTGCCGAGAAAGTTCCGCTCCTGATAAGGATCCGGCGGAAATAGCGGAAGCGGAATAGCTGAAAATCAGCTGTACACGGCGCCTGTAGGAGGGCCCTTCGCGGGCTCGCTTCGCTCGCCACGCTTCGCTCGCCACGCTTCGGGCACGGCCTCGCTTCGCTCGGCTCTTTTAGATTCCCCCTCTAGGTCCACTTGGATGGTAGGGAAGGAACCTGGACCCAGAGCGCAGGCGCCGTGTACAGCTGATTGTCGATCTTGAGCTTCGGCTATCTCCGGCGGCTGTTAGTAGTTCGTACTGCGCAGGCGCTACGCCTGCGCAGTACAGGGGGGAACTTATCCGCCGAAGGAACTTATTCGGCAAGACACCGGAAAGCCAGACCCCATCTAGTGGGCAAAAGCGAGAATACAAGCACAGCCATAGATGCAGCAGAAGAAGAGAAGAGAGAAAACTCCAGACAACATCATTGCTAATAAGAGATCTAATATTACTGAAAAACTAAATAGCTAACATTACATATTCACTTTACAAAAACAAAAAAGAGACAAAAACAAAGACCATTAACGCCCAATAAATCCAAATATAAAAAAAATATACAAAGAGGGGGGGGGTTTCTAGAGATCTGTACCAAAACATAGATTATAGTTTATAATTTATAAACAGATAACGTTGACCATTAATGAGGGAAGAGAAAACCAACCATTTACTGATGATCACAAAATAAGGAACATCAATAAAGGAACATCATTGACTACATATTAATTTCAGAGACCCCTGACTTGAATCCTTCTAAAAAGGGTCTGAAAGAAATACTCATTCAATCCTGGAGGAGACGTGGTGTTTAGATGGAATATCCATTTCTGCTCATTTTGGAGCAGAATCTTATTCCAATCACTGCCACGTGCCCCCCGGGTGAATCCGATCCAAGATCAAAAACGATATCTTGGGAAAGGAGCCCCCGTGCTCAGCAACAACATGTCTACCCAAGGGGAGATCAGGATTGCATGTTTTCATGGCATGAATATATCTGTAGGCCCGTTGCCAGAACTCCATTTTAGTCTTACCTACATAGAAACAGGAACACTCACAGAGAACTAGATACAGTGGGGACGGAAAGTATTCAGACCCCCTTAAATTTTTCATTCTATGTTATATTGCAGCCATTTGCTAAAATCATTTAGGTTCATTTTTTTTCCTCATTAATGTACACACAGCACCCCATATTGACAGAAAAAAC
Source organism: Aquarana catesbeiana (assembly GCF_042186555.1). Lineage (NCBI taxonomy): Eukaryota > Metazoa > Chordata > Amphibia > Anura > Ranidae > Aquarana > Aquarana catesbeiana. The sequence continues at coordinate 269,842,129 of NC_133331.1, forward strand.
ACAGAATTGTTGACATTTTTGCAGATTTATTAAAAAATAAAAACTGAAATATCACATGGTCCTAAGTATTCAGACCCTTTGCTCAGTATTTAGTAGAAGCACCCTTTTGATCTAATACAGTCATGAGTCTTTTTGGGAAAGATGCAACAAGATTTTCACACCTGGATTTGGGGATCCTCTGCCATTCCTCCTTGCAGATCCTCTCCAGTTCTGTCAGGTTGGATGGTAAACATTGGTGGACAGCTATTTTTAGGTCTCTCCAGAGATGCTCAATTGGGTTTAAGTCAGGGCTCTGGCTGGGCCACTCAAGAACAGTCACGGAGTGGTTGTGAAGCCACTCCTTCATTATTTTAGCTGTGTGCTTAGGGTCATTGTCTTGTTGGAAGGTAAACCTTCGGCCCAGTCTGAGGTCCTGAGCACTCTGATTGAAAATGTTGTCGTTGATAGACTGAAAAAAGGTATGAAGTAGTTCAATAGAACCATTCCAAACCATAAAGATATCATCTATATATATATACCAGAGTGACACACAGTCCATAAAGGAGAGAGGTTCTCTGATATACCAATCATATGTTCCCACTCCCCCAGGAATATTTGTGTTGTAAAATGAAATGCAGTGCATCAACGACAAATTGGTTCAATGTGCGATCATCTTTACTTGTCTGAGAAATAGCACATTCAATACAGGCTAGACCCTGGTCATGGGGAATTGAGCTATAAAGCGTCTCAACATCAATAGTGACCAATAGGGCTGTGGGAGGAACATAAAGTCCATCTATGTTTTGCAATAAATGTATTGTGTCACGTACATAACTCGGCAGATTAAGTACGTGCGGGCGGAGATAGCCATCAACTAATCTACTTAAATTCTCTGTGAGTGATCCGTTCCCCGAGATAATTGGTCTACCCGAAGGGTGTTGAACATTTTTATGAATCTTTGGAAACGAGTAAAATGTAGGAGTATGTGGAAAATCTGTACGTATAAATTCCCAATCATTCTTAGATATCACATTATTAGCATAAGCATTGTCTACCAATTCATAAAATTCTTTTTGGAACCCCATGATTTTGGTAGTTGGAATAGGACAGTACCATTGTTTATTTTTAAGGATTTTCTCGCAAATGTCAACATATTTCTGATTATCCATGATCACGATATTACCCCCCTTATCGGAGGGCTTTATCGTGATCATGGAATGTGATGCCAGGGATTGAAGAGCCTCACGTTCATCTGCAGACAGATTATTGTGGCCCTTATGTTTTACTTTAAATCTTCTAATCTCATTGCATGTTAGCTTAATAAATACCATGACATTAGAGTTGATACTCAGTGCCGGGAATTTATTGGATTTTTTTCTTAATAATTGGTCTAGTTGGAGTTTTTTTCTCTGTAACACGTAGGAAAGCATTGTATGCATTTTCTATTGTTATATGTTCATACCCTGCGTGCATACTTCTCCGTGATTTTTCTGGAACGTTATGCACCTGAGAACTTTTTTGCACAGATTTTTCTGTATGAATTCTATGTTTTTTGATAAAGTATTTAATACAGTATCATAAAAAAAATAATAATTTTATGTCTCACAGTCCATGCCTTTAAAGTCGCACCCCCAAGGGGAAACCATGTTCATAATTGGTCTAGTTGTATGTGTGATTGGTTCAAATTGATCCAAATGCTGGAGCAAGTGTTCCAGATCAATCCGATAAATCAAGTCAGGGGGGTCATTTTCCTCTAATAGAGCAATAAGTGAATCGATAGCTTGCAATTTTTGTGGTTCAAGGCGGGGTTTGGTCAATCCCTCTTTGGAATATAATTGTTTAACCACTTCCCGCCAAGGCCCATAGCAGATGACGGCCGGGCGTTGGTTCAGTTATCCTGGCTGGGCGTCATATGACGTCCAGCAGGATAACATGCCGCCACGCGCCCGCATGGGCACGCAATCGCGGCGATTGGTGGAGTGTGTCAGCCTGACACACCGCTCCACCGATCTTGGTAAAGAGCCTCCGGCGAAGGCTCTTTTCCACGTGATTAGCCGTATCCAATCACGGCTGATCACAATGTCAATAGGAAGAGCCGTTGATCGGCTTTTCCTCACTCGCGTCTGACAGACGTGAGTGGAGGAGAGCGGATCGGCGGCTCTCCTGACAGGGGGGGTCTGCGCTGATTGTTTATCAACCACCAGGGATCACTACTAGGACCACCAGGGAAGGGGGCAACATGTGGATGGCCAGGTATGTACTCCATGGCCATCCACATGTGCCCAATGTGCCCAGTCAGTGCCCAATCTGTGCCAATCAGTGCACACAAATGGGTACTGATTGGCACCATTATATTGCAGTGATGCCCAGCAATGCCACCCTTAGGGGCATCAGTGCCACCAATCAGTGTCATCAGTGCCACCCATCAGTGTCCATCGGTGCCACCTGTCAGTTCCCATCCGTGCTCATCAGTGCCCACCTATCAGTTCCCATCAGTGCCCATCAGTGCCACCTATCAGTGCCCATCAGTGCCGCCTATCAGTGCCCATCATCAGTGCCACCTCATCAATGCCACCTCATTGGTGCCACCTCATCGATGCCCATCAGTGCCGCCGTATCAGTGCCCGTCAGTGCAGCCATATCAGTGCCCATCATTGAAGAAGAAAACGTACTTATTTACAAAAATTTTTAACAGAAACAAAGAAAAACTTGTTTTTTTTCAAAATTTTCGGTGTTTTTTATTTCTTGCGCAAAAAATAAAAACCGCAGAGGTGATCAAATACCACCAAAAGAAAGCTCTATTTGTGGGAACAAAATGATAAAAAAATAGTTTGAGTTCAGTGTAGCATGACCGCGCAATTGTCATTCGAATTGCGACAGCACTGAAAGCTGAAAATTGGCCTGGGCGGGAAGGTGTCTAAATGCCTGGTATTGAAGTGGTTAAGGATTACTTTCCTAGCAAATAGTTGAAGATCTTTTATGACCTTGAATTTATCGGGATCTTTGCTAGGGCAAAAACTTAGACCTCATGCTAGAACCTCTGTCTCCATGGATGTTAAAATGTGGGTAGATAGGTTAACGATATTTAGATGGGTCTCAGATGAGGCATTAGTTAGATTTGATTGTGATGTCAAGTCAGAAATTTGTTCAGTGTTTGATCTCGAAGGATCTAATCATGATGATGTCATGGGGGGTGTGAACCTCTGTGCCCTGTGCACAATATTTAGAATTCAGATGGGCTGATGTTGCTACAGGCTGGAAAGGGGAAGGGAAGGGGAAGGGAAGGGGAAGGGAAGGGAAGGGAAGGGAGGGGGAAGGGGAAGGGACCCTCCTCCTTTCTCAGCACGGACTTGGGACCGGCCACGGTGGAGTTAACATTCTATACTGAAAATGGTTCCCTCTCCTTCTTACTTGCCATCTTTGTCCATTTTCTTTTATGCTTGAGTGTTCACCGTCAGACGGGACCACTAGTTCGTAGCTTAAAGCTTCTGACTTTGGTGACTCAGCCGACATGTTCAGCTGGCTGATGCTGCTACAAGGCAGGAAGCGTAAGGGCAAAAGGAAAAGGAAGGGGAAGGGTAGGGGGAAAGGGAAGGGACCCTCCTCCTTTCTCAGCACGGACTTGGGAACGGCCATGGTGGAGTTAACAAAAACATTGTATACTGAAAATGGTTTCCTCTCCTTCTTCCTTGCTATCTCTGTCCATTTTCTTCTGGGCAATGATAGATCGCCCTGGCTCGATGCCAAACCGTAATAGTTGTTCGCATTAGGGTTGTCAAGTTGGGGTGAGCCTTAACCCTGTGAAACACTAAGTTACTGAGTGCGGCATATGATCCCAGGATCGCTGCCTCCAAGGTCACTACCGGGTTGTCCCTGGGCTGCGAGAACCACCAGCGGCCGTCACTAGTAAAGTGAAAGTTGGGGAGAGCCAACCCACCCTGTCCCACTGACAACTGCAGTATGGACAATGCCAATCTTGGCACCTTGCCCAGCCATAAAAAGGAGGTGACTATGGATTTTAGTTTATTGAAGTAGGACACTGGGATCAGGAGTGGGCTGTTTCTAAAAACATACAAAAATTTGGGGAGGAAGACCATCTTTATTAAATTTACTCTACCTACAGGGGACAGAGGGAGCGACCTCTAGTTTGTGCAATGCTTCGAGAACTGTGCTAGTAGCGGAGTCAGATTAAGATCCATATAGCTGGCAACCGGCCCACCCATACGTGTCCCCAAATATTTGAAGCTGTCCACCCAAACCAGCGGACTCTGCATGGGTGGTCTGGGTCTGGCGGAGTTCAAGGGGTAGATTAGAGATTTATCCCAGTTTACTTTAACTCCCGAGTATGATCCAAACTCATTAACCAACCAACATCATTTAAATACAGGATAGTATCGTCTACATATAAATATATTTTCTCCTCCACCACCCCCACCTAGATTCCCCGAACCGCAGACTCAGCCCGTATCCGTGATGCCAAGGGCTCCACTGCTAGCGCAAACAGCCCTGGCGAGAGCGGGCACACCTGTCTGGTGTGTGAGAGGCCTGTGAGAGTGAATTATTAGTTCACACCCGGGCTCTCGGGGAGGCATACATCATGCAAAGCCATTTATTAAATATCGGCCCAAACCCAAATTTCCGGTGGACAGCCCAGAAGAACTACCATTCAACCAATTCAAATGCTTTTTCGGCATCCAAGGACACCACGACCCCTAGGCTGTCCTCCGGTGCTCTGTCCATATGTGTCAGCAGTCTATGTATATTTATATCTGTCCCTCTGCCAGGCATGAACCTGGATTGGTCAGGGTGAATTAAGGCCGTGATTACTGAATTCAATCGGCCGGCCAGTACTTTAACAAGTATTTTTAAGTCAACATTTAAAAGCAATATTGGCCGGTAAGAGGAGCACATCTCGGGGTTCTTGCCAGGCTTAGGGAGGACAACTACCACTGCCTCAGACATAGAAGGGGGTAGAACGCCACTCTCGAGTGCCTTCACAAGAACTTCATGGTAGGTGGGCAGGACATCGTCCGCATACTGTTTATAGAATGCTGCCAGGTACCCATCTGGATCTCTTTAAGGGTCAGGGGGCTGTCCAACTTCTCCCTAGCAGTATCAGTAAGGCATGGCGAGTCCACCTGCTCCAGATACGCATGCATCTCTTGTTTGGTAAACTGTACCCTAGGGCTATAAAGTTCCTGGTAGTAGGTGGCAAACCGGGCCTTAATTTGAGTAGAGTGTTTTGGAATCTCTCCACTAGAAGACTGAATTCGGAAATGGACACTGGGGAGGAGTGTTCCCATGACAACCAGGCCGGCCGGCGACCACTCCTCTCTCCTTGTTCAAAAATCCTTTGGCTCTGATGGAGCAAGTATATTTTTATAGTGGAAATACGGATAAGGGACACATCCCTAAGGGCCTCCTGAAATGTGGAGTATGCCCGAGGGGTACGGTCCCTAATATAGACAGACTCCAGTGCCTCAGCCCTGGCCTCTGCTTCCTGCAATTCCCTGCAAGCCCCCCTATGGATGTTCCCAATGTGCGCCTGAAAGCTTCCCCTCATACAGACTTTAAATTCATCCCAGGTGACAGGGACTGGGATAGATCTGTCTCGTGAGTTCCAGAAGGCCATCATATCAGCTTTACATGGGATATCCACCCTCAAGCCGGCTAACCAGAACCTAGAGAGTTGCCACAGGCCCTCCGATGGTGGGCACGACAACCCAAGCTGCAGGGAGACCGGGGCATGGTCCGAGACCCCCCTAGGCAGGATAGTGATGTCCCTTATCCTAGAAAGGACAGACACCCCTAGAATAGACCAAATCAATCCTGGAAAATGTTTTGTAAGTGGCTGAGTGGCAAGTGAATGCCCTCAGTTGGGGGTGTCTCCATCGCCAGAGGTCTGTGAAGTTGAATGCTTCCGCTCACACCTTTAATTCAGTGGCAGAGCTGGACGTCTGGGACAGTCTATCCATTCCAGGGTCCGGGATCATATTAAAGTGCCCCAGCAGCAGTATGTTGTCGGTGGCACACTGTGAGAGTTTAGATACTAACTGATAAAGGAAAGAAATTGAGGCAGGAGGGGGAACATACAGTCCTACAATAACCACCTCCAGATTCATGATAGTTGCATGGATGATGACATACCGCCCTCCAGGGTCTACTTCTAGCGCCAATAGGCAAAAGGGTAGGGATTTACGTATCAGTATGCTCACTCCTCTTGAAAGATTTGAGTAGGTTGAGTGATATGAGTGGCTGAGTGGCCCACCCAGGGTCTACGAAGACTCATGGTCTTCCCCCGGTCAGATGAGTCTCCTAGAGAATACATATGAGGGGACTGTCTTTGCAAAAACTGGAACACCAGTGACCTCTTAATCTTAGAGTTCAGACCTCTGGTGTTCCAGGACACTGTTTTACACACAGACATAGAGGCCCAGTATCCAATCCAAAGGAGAGGGGAACACCTCTGGAGCAAATTGGCCACCCACCATTCCACCATACCTTACCACCTGTAAAACGATCCCTGTACAAAGCAACAAGCATGTGTCACATAAGGCAAACTGACACATAAAAGCAATAATTTGAACAAACCAAACAAAAACCCAAACAACTGATCTCTGGGATTTGCCACTGGGCATGGCCCGAAGTCCCTGCTGTGTCACCGGAGCGTTTCCACCGCACTTCCACATCCTCGGCACCGAGAAAAGGCAGGATAAGTAGCCAGACTCCAGGATTTCTGTTACTGAGCGTCATCTCCTGTCGCCATCTTAGACACGCCCCCCAATTTGGGTTATTTTTACCAAAGATATGTAGCAGTATAAATTTTGGCCCAAATTTATGAACAAAAATTACTTATTTGCAAAATTTTATAACAAAAAATGAATTTTTAAAAATTTTTTAAAATTTTCGCTTATATCGCAAAAAAGAAAAAACCCAGTGGTGATTAACCGCTTCTCGACCAACCGCCGCAGTTATACTGCGGCAGGTTGGCTCCCCTGCGCGAGCTGTCGTAGCTATACATCGGCTCGCGGGGTCGGGATAGCGGGCACGTGTCTGCCCGCTGCACAGCGGGGGTGATGGTGCTCGTGGCCGACGGTCACAATGACTGCTGACCATGAGCGATCGTGAGTAGGAGTGACATAAAAGTGGCGAGTGTGTGTAAACACACACTTCCCTATTCTGTTCTGACAGGAGTGACAGATCGTAAGTTCCTATTAGCTAGGAACCATGATCTGTCACTTCCTCCAGTCAGTCCCCTCCCCCTTCAGTTAGAATCGCCTCTCTTAACCCCCTCATTGCCAGTGACATTTTTACAGTAATCGATGCAATTTTATAGCATTGATCGCTGTATTAATGTCAATGGTCCCAAAAATGTTTCAAAATTGTCCGATGTGTCCGCCATAATGTCGCAGTCAATAAAAATCTCAGATCGTTACCATTACTAGTAAAAAAAATAATAATAAATGATATAAATCTATCCCCTATTTTGTAGACGCTATAACTTTTGCACAAACCAATCAATATACGCTTATTGTGATTTTTTTTTACCAAAAATATGTAGAAGAATACATATCGGCCTAAACTGAGAAAAAAAATTGTTTTTTTATAGATATTTTTGGGGGATATTTATTATAGCAAAAAGTAAAAAATAATGCGTTTTTTTCAAAATTGTCGCTCTGTTTTTATTTATAGTGCAAAAAATAAAAACCAGAGGCGATCAAATACCACCAAAAGAAAGCTCTATTTGTGGGAAAAAAAGGCGTCAAATTTGTTTGGGTATAACGTTGCACGACCACGCAATTGTCAGTTGAAGCGACGCAGTGCTGAAAAGTGCTCTGGTCAGGAAGGGGGTAAATTTTTCCGGGGCTGAAGTGGTTAAATACAACCAAATGAAAGCTCTATTTGTGTGTAAAAATATATAAAAGTTTTGTTTGATTACAGTGTTGCATGACTGAGTAATTGTCATTCAAAGTGTGAGAGCACTGAAAGCTGAAAATTGGTCTGGGCAGGAAGGGAGTTAAGGAAAACCCTATGACAGAATTAGGAACCGGCGTGGGTTCCCCTCCAAAATCCATACCAGGCCCTTTGGGTCATACCCCTAACCATTCATCAAAAAAAGTGTCAAAAAGTAAGAAACACAGTAAACATTTTTTGACAAGTCCTTTACTATCCATCGTCAATCATGCCACCTGCAAAAATAGAGAAAAAAAAGCCGCTGTCATCTCTTGGGAGGTCACCGGCCATCTGCCTCCTCTCTGCTTTGACAGCTATACCTGGTTCTACAACTTCCTCTCCTGAAAGGGAGGTACGGCTAGTAACCCCCAATAGGGACCAAAGGTATAGATCTCCGACCAGACAATATGAGAGTGATCAAGAAAGACAACCTAGAGCCACTGCGGATGGACCATCTAGACAATATGAGCACAATGGACCGAGAACACCCAGACCGTGGTGGCAGAATAGGAATAACCAATCCAAACCATGGAGCAAATCCCCAAAAAAACCTTTTTGGAAGAATAATGGTAGAAAAAAACCACGTAACCAGAATAATGGTCATTATGATCATCCCGATACTAGGGGATATGATCCACATAATGGCCAATATCACACTGAATATTCAAACCAATCCAATTACAGATACCAGTCGCAGGATAATCAAGGAAGATCTGAATATCCTAATCCAGATACCTCTTACCATCACTATTATGGTAGACAAGAGGCAAGACAGTACCCACAATATCAACAACAGTATGAAGGGAACCGAGGACGTCATGAGCAATATCAACATGGACCCAGATATAGTCCCATACAAACGCAAAATCGCTATGAAGCCTTGAGAGACCACAGAGATTCTAACCCACCTACCCCTTTTTTAGACCAGCGCAGGAACGAAACCCCCCCCGTGACAAGAAAGATCAGTAAATCTAAGAAGTCCAAACTAAAGAGGGGATTCAGAGGAGGACACAAGACCAAAAAGGAAAAGGGAGTAGTGGGTGAAGGAATCTATAATATCAGTGGAGTTGAGTTATCACAAAATTAAATAATGTTACTAGACAAAGGCTTGAAATATGCACCGAAACAGAATCTTAATAAATGTAACCTGCATGTGGATATACAAAAATATACAAGGAAGCTAAATATCAAAAAGTATATGTTGAATAAAACAGTGGCTACCAATGTGGACAATAGGGGATTGATTGACACACCTGGTAGAGTTACACACAGTCAATTAAGGAACAAGTCCCTTTTTAACCCCCCAGTTCATAACAATCAACACATTGAAGTTTTTAATAAAATGGTCACACAAGAAGTTGATAAGATATCAGTCAGAAGACTTAAGGATGCGCAGGTTATTAGAAATGGAATAAAAGAACTGGAGAAAAATTAAAAAGTAGTGGTCAGACCGGCTGATAAGGGAGGAGCGATTGTGGTTTTATCTAAAGAATATTACAATAATGAACTTCAAGAACAATTAAATGATACCAATACCTATATAAAATTGAGAGGGAATCCCACCAGGGAGTACAAAATGGAATTACAGGAGTTAATTAAGAAAGGAAGTATGAAAAACATACTAACCAAGAAGGAAGAGAAATATCTTGTTCCAGATACATGCAGGTTACCTGTGATATATACAGTGCCCAAACTTCATAAAGATCAAGCAAAACCCCCTGGACGTCCTATCATTAATGGCATTCAATCTATCAACTCCAGACTAGGAGAATATGTGGACCATTTTTTACAACCATTAGTACCAAAAACACCAGCCTACCTAGGGGACACCAAACACTTAATACAGGAATTAAACAAAATTGTAATCCAACCAGATCAGAAATATATACTTGTTACAGCAGATGTATCATAACTCTATACAAATATAGGTCATGCGAATGCTATTGCAGCATCCAAATGGGCCATGAATAATTTTAGTAATTTAATTTCGAAACAAAAGAGATTTATTTTAAGATGTTTGGCATTTGGTTTAGAGCACAATTATTTTTGGTTCAATTCAGATTTCTTCAGACAGTTAAATGGAATAGGCATGGGGGCCAAGTATGCTCCCAGCATCGCAAATATATTTATGGCCCAATGGGAGGAGGAAGCCATTTATGCTAATACTCCCCCACAACTTATAATGTACAGAAGATTTATAGACGATTGCATAATGCTGTGGATGGGAGATGAGGAACCTCTTCTTGAATTTTTGGAGAATAGAAACGAAAAAAACATAAAATTGACCTATGAATTGAGTACCAAATCCGTGCATTTCTTGGACCTAGATTTAGAACTAACAAGTAATGGAATTTCAACAAAAACCTTTTTTAAACCAGTTGAAAGGAACAGTTTTATCCCTGTGGACAGTTGTCATTTTGATCCTTGGCTCATTAACATTCCAAAGGGGCAATTTATACGATTGAGAAGGAATTGCACTGAAAAAAGCACTTTTTTGGAGCAGGCTGGTACTGTCGGGGAAAAGTTTGTCCAAAAAGGCTATAATAAGCACTTTATAGAAGAAAAAAATCAAGGAGGTCTTGGAGATTACTAGGGATGAATTAGTTCAAGATAAAGTAAAAGAACACATACAGTGGCAAGACATTCCGATGATTATGGACTTCAACATTCAGCATCGACAGATTGAACGAATTTTTAAAAAGCACTGGCCACTTCTTTTAGCTGATCAACAATTGAGGAACATATTACCAGAAAAACCACGATTTGTTTACAGGAGGGTACCCACGCTGAGAGACTTAATCGCAAAAAATGTTTTAGACCCCCCTAAAAAATCACAAGAATTGTCTTTTTTCTAGAGGAAAGTTTTATATCCCTGCAAGCGATGCAAATGCACCGATTTCAAAGCTACGAGCAATAACATACAATATGAGATTAAGGATTTTATGACATGTAAAAGTGAAGGGGTCGTGTATGTATTACAATGTCCATTCTCGCTACAGTATATAGGCAGAACTAAAAGACCGATGTGGAAACGCATCAGAGAGCACAAACAAAATATAGTAAAAGGATTCCCCAAACATAGTGTTTAACGCCATTTATCCTCACATCACAATAAAAATTCAGCACTTTTAAAATTTTGGGCAATTGAAAGATATAGACCCCATTGGCGGGGTAGCAATAAAGTGAGGGAATTAAGTAAGCAAGAGTCCAAATGGATATATAATATGCATACACTCACGCCATCAGGTTAAAACATAGATTTTGACTTGAATTGTTTTATTTTGTTTCAAACGATTTTTATTTTATTTTCAGAAATTTGTGTTGTACAAATGGCAAATCAGTACATATTCAAATCTTTCATGAAATATTAATGACAGTTACATCAAATGAACGTTAAACATACATCTTGTATAATCGGTACATTTTCAAGTACATTCAATTGAACAGCTTTCTTTATAGGTACATACTGTAATATTGGTAATTATGATATCAAATGTAGATGACATCGTAATTGGTGTTTGAACATAACATATGAAATAACAATAAGATGTAACATAGGCTACCTTGTATGTCATTATGATCTCTGAGGCCTAATATTTTATATGCATTAGGCAGTTAGGACAAGAGACGCCAGTTTCTCATTCCCGCACCCCCAATGGGATCATACTGTGCGGTGTTTATGGTTAACCAAACTTTATTTATTCTGGCTTTTATGTATGTTTATATGTTTAGATATTATATGCCTCTGTGATATTATAGGGATGGACTATGTCTCTCAGTGAGAAAAAAGATATGGGGGGGATGTACAATTGAGATGCTGTTCTAATTATTGTGTTGAATAGGGATGTGTGTACTGAACGTCAGGTAATGTGGGAGTTAGACGCAGACCAATAGTGGTGTATGTCGCTTCATATCAGTTAAGGAGGGGGGTGGGAATGAACCTAGATACACTCTGTGTAAAGAAAAGAAAAGAAGTCTGTAAGTCTACATGCCATGGTTTTGACCACAAAGTAGATAAAGGTTTGCTATACTCTTGTTGTGGCCTGACAAGATCACATGTGTTGAAGAAACTCTTGGTATTTTGGGGAGTCCCTGAAGTGTATCCAACAAGCCCAAATTTTTATGTATTTCGTAGGAGTGTCATTGGCCTGGTGGATTATGTTTTCCATCTCAGATATTTTTTCTATACGCTTGAACCAATCTGCTAAAGTAGGAGGTGAATTGCTCCTCCATTGTACTGGTATGCACTGTTTAGCAGCATTCACTAGGTGGAGTGTGAGGGACTTCTTATATGCATGTTGTGAAATAATCGTAGAGTGATGTAATAGGTATTGCGATGGTGTAAAAGATAGGGTGTAAGTAGTGACATGGTGTATCACCTCATGTACTTTTTTCCAGAATTGTTGTATCAGTGGACAGTTCCACCAAATATGAAGCAGGGAGCCTACTTCACTATTGCATCTCCAGCACATGGGAGAAACAGAGGGGTGGTATATGTGAATTTTATCTGGCGTTTTGTACCATCTGGAGTATATTTTGTAGGAATTTTCTTGTGCTGAAACATTCACTGAACCCTTATGAATGTGTTTGTAAATGTTTCTCCAATTGTCTGTAGATAGGCTTATCTCAAGTTCAGTTTCCCATTTTTGGTTAGCTGCCTTGATCGCGGGGTCTTGATCGGTAAACAGTAGTGAATAGACCTCTGAGATGAGATGTTTTTGTGGAGGCATACTGGTGCAAAGCGCTTCAAAGGGAGTTAGGTCTCTAAACCATTGAGAGGTGGGTTTTGCCTTAGTCAGAAAGTGCCTGATTTGAAGAAATTTATAAAATGGTATATGGTATTCAGGGAAGTGTGAAGTTATCTTGTCATAAGGACGAAGTACACCCTTATGGAACAATTGTGATGCTCTAAGGGGATGATGGGCCTGTGTTTGGGATCGATCCTGAAATGGCACTCTGGGTTCGAAGTCTGGGTTATTAGTCAGGGGGGTCATTGGTCCTGGAGAGGAGCACCATCCCAGTGTTTTGGTTATTGTTGTGAAAACTTGGATAGTGGGCCCTGTCAGCGGATGTGTAGTGTATTCTTTAGGTATTGACTTCGCATTAATCCAGGGTAAGTAAGAAAGTGGCAATTGGGCGGAAGAGTCTTCAATGTTAACCCAGTCTTTAGTGGATCTGTGTATATGCCAGTCAATAATTCTCGTAAGATGACAAGCCCACTGGTATTTCTGGATGTCCGGGAGGCCGAGGCCTCCTTTTAGTTTGGGGATAGTCATTTTAGTCCAGCTCAGTCTGGGGGATTTTGCTGCCCATATGAAGTTACGACAGATTCGCTTGTATGTGGTAAAAAATGATGGGGGCAATTTGATTGGGATGGTCTGAAGGATATATAGTATTCTAGGTAATATATTCATCTTTATGATGGCAATCCTGCCAAACCAAGAGAAAGGACCAGATGACCACGTAATGAGATCTTTTTGCATATTACTGAGTAATGATAAATAATTTTTGTCGTATAGCTCATCGAAGTGTGTTGGTATTTGGATTCCTAAATAGGTAAGGGCATTGGTTTCCCAATGGAAAGGGAAATTTGTTTTACATTGTGTCACTAATGTCTGTGGAAGGGAGATATTCAGGGCTTTAGACTTTGTGAAATTGATTTTTAAATTTGAGATTTTGTGGAAGAAAGCAAAATCTTTTAATAAATTGGGTATTGTTATCAGGGGCTCTGAAAGAAAAAGTAGGATGTCGTCCGCATAGGCAGCTATCTTATACTGTTTATTGTCAATGTCAATACCTTTAATGTCAGGATTTGCTTGCAGTTTGCGTAGGATAGGTTCCAGCGTGAGTATAAAAATAAGAGGTGATAAAGGGCATCCTTGACGTGTACCATTCGATACGGAGAAGGCGTCCGACAGGCGTCCATTAATCCTTATTCTGGCAGTGGGGCGTGAGTACAAAACCAATATCATTTGAAGAAATTGCAAAGGGAGACCCATTGCTTGCAATGTCGCTGACATGTAGTCCCATGCCACTCTGTCGAATGCCTTCTCCGCATCGAGCGACAGAAGGAACCCTTTGCGGTTGTGTGAGGATGATGACGAAAGGATATGATGGATATGTAGGGCTTTTTATGGTGTTATCCCTAGCTTCTCTGCCAGGGACAAAACCAACTTGGTCGAGGGAGATGAGGTCAGGGATGAGAGGGAGTAATCGATTAGCAAGAATTTTAGCATAAAGTTTAAGATCTACGTTGAGGAGGGATATAGGTCTGTAGTTAGTCACTAGTGTATCGTCTTTGCCGGGTTTCGGGATGAGGTGATATGTGCTTCTAATAAATCTTTATTATTTTGTGAGACGGTAGAGAGTGTGTTGAAAGCTGTAACAAAATGAGAAGTAAGGATCCCTTGGAATGCTTTGTAGTAGCCGACAGTAAGCCCATCTGGGCCAGGACTTTTTCCTGTTTTGAGTTGTTTTAATGCTGTTGTGGTTTCCTCAAAACTAATGGGGCCTTCAAGGGTCTTAGATGCTTCAGGGGAGATGTGTGGTACACCATGTAGTGACAAAAAGGTGGATATAGCTTCCTGTCTATTTTGCGAAGGATCTTTGATTTCTGTTGGTGGTATGTTATAGAGTTTGGTGAAGTAATTCACAAACTGTGTGGCAATGTCTTCCGGGGATGTGAAAGACTTCCTGCTAGGATCTTTAATTTTGTGGATGGTCAGAGCTGCCTTTTTACGTTGTAGTGCTTTAGCCATTAATTTACCGGATTTATTGCCACATTCATAATACAGTTTTTGAGTAAAAATGTATTTGCGCTGTAATGATTTATGCAATTCTTCTCTAAGTTCTTCCCTCGCTTGCAGTAGTTCTGCAAGCGATTTAGTGGCTAGTGATGCTTTGTGAATCCTTTCTAGTGCATGGATTTTGGAGGTTAAAGACGTTATATGGGCTTTTCGTTGTTTATTTTTGGATTCAGCATTTGAAATTAATTCACCTCTTATTACACATTTATGAGCAGCCCATACGATGGATGGGCTTGTTTCCCCATTGGCATTTTCTTTAAAGTATTGGACGAGTCGGGTTGGATGTAGAGTCCAGGTCTGTCAGTAGAGAGTTGTCTAATTGCCATATCGAGTGTGAAGAGCATGACAGCGGGATAGTTAATGTCAGTGAAATGGGATTGTGGCCAGAAAGGATCATAGGGTCTATAGTCACATGTTTGATATAAGATAAATCATTCTGGGAAATAAAAAGGTGATCGATTCTGGAATACTTGTTATGGGGTGGTGAAAAAAAAGTAAAATTCCTATCTTTTGGTGGAATTGTGCGCCACGTATCATGCAATGTCAACTCCTGTAGTTGTTTTTTGATCGCTCTCAGAGCTCTATATGGCAAGGATGTCGTTCCAGTTGATGAATCTTGGTGGGGGTTTAACGCTACATTAAAGTCACCACCCAGTACAAGGATGCCAGATAAGAATTCTGTGAGCAATTGCAAGGTTTCTCTAAAGAATGTGACCTGTCTTGTGTTAGGAGCATATATGTTCGCAAGAGTGATGGGCTTATTATGTATAGTTCCTTTGAGAAATAAGTATCTACCATTGGGGTCTTGCTTGGTTTCTGTGATTTGCAGAGGGCAATGTTTCGAAATTAGTATAGCAACCCTCTTTGTTTTGGAGGAGGCATTGGAAGCATGGTATACGGTAGGGTAGTGATAATTCCCTAGTTTGGGTAGGCTGTCAGTATGGAAGTAAGTTTCCTGGACAAATGCGATTTGTGTTTTATTTTTGTGTAGCGAATATAACAGTTGTGACCGTTTTTTGGGAGTATTCAGACCTCTGATGTTTATGGATTCAATTCTTATCTGGACATTATTTTGTGGTTTACTAGAGTTTGTCGTCTTGCGTATATTATGGCCAGTGTCTGTCATTTTATTAGTAGTGGTAGGGTGTCAGACTTTATGTAAGATAGGGATACTGTGATTCCTCCGATTGGAATGCAAAGCCTGTGATGAAGCTGTGTATCTAGATAGAGGAGGGTGAAAGTATAGGGAAGGGGAAGGGTATAATTGACTAACCTTATCTATTTAAGGAAAGGTCAGTAAGATACAGTGCACAATTGGTGTGAAAAGGATCAGATACCAGTCTGAGCCTTCTCACTGCACTGTGTGGGGGTTGGGATGTACCGAGCAACAGATCTACTGTTGGTTGTACGGAAGGTGGTATTCCGCCGTTGCATTCTACTTAGTTCTATATAAGGAGGGGGTCTGGTCAATAGTTATAAATTATAATGTCGGATGTAGCAACCTCTGTCTTGCTATCAGTCTCTAAATCTTTTTGATAGTTTAGAGTATAAAGTAGAGGGTAGAGGAAATCCCCTAGCTGTATAAATGTAGCCTAAGGCAGCGTGCTGTGGACGGGATATGTATTCGGCAATAGTCATTCTGCATATTGTTACGACACAGTTTGTATTAAGGTTTGGGATCAGCGATATTTAGATTCACATCATATTGCTATTCAACACACAAAGCAAACTAATCTGTGAAAGCAGTAAAAACGTGAACAAACCTGTGAAACTTAAAAAAAAAATTAAAAAAAACACTAGAAACATTGGTATAAGCTTCTGAAATACTAGCTCATGCTCTGTAGTTAAATTGCGACCCCTCAAAATGAGGCTCAATCTTTCTTCTTACATCTGTTCTCTCCACAGTTAAAAAGAGATGTTTCCAAGCAGCCAGAATCACTTATATAGAGGTGGGTGAACAAGCGGAGGGAGGCAAATAGGTACAAAGGCGAATTTTTTGTGGGTGTCATCTGCCGTGACACTCTCCTTCCCGCTGTCAGTATCTTTAGTCATGTTAATTTACCTTAGAAATCAGTCCACTTACGTAGGAATTGACCAGCAAAGGTAGACCCCCACTATGAAGCGATAATGTGATTCCACATGTATTCTGGACTTAGAAATAGTGAGCGGGTAAAATGCTGAATAGTATACTTTTAGGAGAGTACGGTATCACCTGGTACATTTGAGAGGTGCATTAGTTATGTGCTTGGAAAGGTGGAGGTGAAAAGATGCAGCGTGAAGATATTGTATATTTTGGCGCCCTGCCTGTGTGTGAATGTGTGGTCTAGACAGCATAAGGAAAATTAGTAAATCAGAACGTGGGAAGCCCGTAGGGCTGTGGCATTGTTGAAAGCCTTGATGTCCTGCGTGTGTTCTGATGCTGGATGGAGATCTCCTTCTTTGTGAGCGCGAATCCTGTGCTTCCATCGGCTCTTCCTGCATGGGGTGTCGTCCTGCAGCATGATGGCGGAAGTCTGCATACCAGTTTGGTACATCAACCAAAGGTATACCCAGGCTATCACAAAAGTAATGCAGATCTTCAGGCACCTTTAAAAATGCTGTACGGCCGAGATGAGTAGCTGCCAGGCAAAAGGGGAATTTCCATTGGTAGATAATTCCATTGGCACGTAACACATCTAGCGGCGGTTTCAGATCCCTGCGCTGCTGCAGTGTAATTCCTGACAAGTCTTGAAAAATCTGAAGATGGGCGCCATTGTGTTGCAATGGTTGTTTAACCCTTGCCTGCCTTAGGATATCCTCCTTTAACTTGTAATCCTCAAGGCAGCATATTATGTCTTTGGGTGGGTCATTTTCTCTGCCTTTAGGGCGTAATGCTCTGTGGATTCTCTCCATCTCTATGCGGGTTTGAGGTGGTCTTTCTAGTAGGTTATTAAACATTTCAGTAACAGCAGGGGTCAAATTATCTGCTTCAATGAACTCTGGCAGGCCCCTTATGCGGAGGTTATGTCGGCGACCGCGGTTATCGAGGTCTTCGATGTGGCGTTGTGTCTCTCTTAGCTGTAGGGTATGTGTGTCTATCTGACGTGTCGCTTTGCGTAGGACCATATCATGTTTCACTGTAGTTTTTTCTACTTCAAGAACACGATTATTTAGGGTGTGGATATCCACTCTTAATTCCGCAATGGCGGCCGATAAAGTGTCCTTAATATCGGTAGCAATTGCCCTCAAATCATTTATGTTGAGGGATGGCGGTTGTGGATTATCCTGTGATCCCGCGGTCAGAGGGAGTGACATTTGGGAGGTAGAGAACTGTCCCGCTAGCTGTGCTGCTGAGGCCTGTGAGGAGTCTTGGCGGGATGACGCCATGTTGGTCCTCTGCGCCCTGAACATTTCAGGGATGTTTTGGTTTGAATTCCCCGTCGTTTCACGGGGTGAACGGGACCTCGAGGTAGAAGTGTGTCGGGAGGCCGTTCCCATTGTAGCACGGACGGGTATAGAGACAATTACCTCCGGTAGGACTGCTGAAAAGACTGCAACGGCGGGAGCTGTTCTCTCAGGCAGCCATCTCCCAGCTGGGCCAAGCCACGCCCCCAACTTGAATTGTTTTATATCCGATTTTTAATTAATGGTATATGATCTTATCATAGTGTTAGCATGTCCTCGTTTTTTTCCTATTTTTGTTTTAAATCACACATGTATGTTATTCATTTATATTATCAATTGAGGTTTTTAACATACGTATTTTAGGGGAAAAAAATTTGTATTTAATCACAGCGTAATTTAAATTTTTAATTTTTTATGTAATGGATTCAGATTTAAGTTGGGGAAAGGTGCAATTCCAATCATATCCTTAAGAGGGAGCTTCCCAATCTTATTTAACATACTGTATATGCAGCGAATAATATTCTAATTTTAATCATATGATTTTATATATTTTTTAAGTAATTTTGTAATAAATGTTGCTAATGTACTAGGGAATTAGAATCATGCTGTAATACGTAGGTTTTAATGGGCATTTGAATGTAATAGAGATCGCTCTAATGAAGTGATGATGCATTGACTCCCAGGGTTACCATGGCCACCAGCACACACACTATAAGTATCTCGCAGGCTAATGACATGGGCGCCCTTGAAAAAGTCACGTATCTGTGACGCATCGCGTCGGGAGTAGGAGCCTGTGATATTTCCAGCAGTGTCTGTGTGTGAGCACTGGCGGTGGATGAGGAGCCTCCAGCGCAGAGCTGTATGCAGCTGATCATTGTAATCTTTATGCGATCTTGCGAATGGGGATATGTGAGTGAGACTAGTATCCTAGCATTTAGTATCATTCTGCTGTGATCTCTGCGCAATGAATTTGTTTTCTCTGTTTATTTTTCATGTCATGGAAATGAGCTGACAATCGAAAAATCTTAGCAAACGCCATCGGCGGCGGAGTGGTGAAAGTGACAGTGAATCTGCTACTATTTATTTCACATTAGACTTGGCACTGAACCCTATTATTTTGATTCACTCATCAGTTGAACTTTTTAGTATTAATTGTTGACGCACTCATTCAATAATTTATTAATTTATATATTTATATATTTTTTCACTTTATTTCTGGCAACTTTAACTAAGGATTATTGTGGTACATAATTCAAAGGTGTTGTATAAGGGTGAATTATTAGGAGGATTGTTTTATCCACAATTAATATATTTATTTATGTCTAATCACATATTGAGTTAAACAACAAGGTGCAATAATAAGAGGTTAATATTAGCACAATTATTCACATACACTCAATTATCCAATTGCTTCACCAGTGTTCCCAGAGCCTGGGGTGTTCACCTGCTGGTTATCCTGGGACCTTCTGCTGCTGCATATCATTATCCCTGGAAAGCTGTGATAGACTGGGACCTCCTGATGCCAGATCACCTGCTTCATACATCCATGTTATGCCTCTTCTTATCCTTGATTCTGTAAGTGTTTTTAATCTTGTTTGGGGATATTAAAAGTTTTATTTCTGCACTTAGAGGCGCCTTTTTTTCTTTTATTTGTTTTCTATTAGAGATTGCTTCCCTCTTTGAGTGCAGCCCTAAGTGTTTGAAGACCACTTCATCCATCCAATAAAGACACTAACTGCTGGGTTCTGACATTCTGAGCGCCCTTGACATACGTTTTATCTGGATTTATGTTTACTGGACAGTGGATGAAAAAAATAGAGAAACCCTTTACTCCTATACAGCTAATCTTATATGGGAATAGCAATTTTAACATTGCTGCAATTAAATAAAGTGAGCATTACTGATGGTGGATTGCTGGATGGAAATGATTTATAAATATTAATAGAAAGAAAGTGAAAGTATAAAAAGTAAGTGTAGACTGATCCATGGGCTAGCACAGATGGGATTATAATAAAGACAAACACTGTTATTTAAATTTAAACAAATTATTTATTAATTGGTATTTATAAGGCCACGGTGTTATCCATAGGGGTTACCTAAAAGTACTCAAATTTATTTTAAAGAATATAAAGCCATCCTGGCTACAATTGAACAAATTAAATGGTGTCCATCCAACAATGCTGGATGACTACTCCCCACCGGCTGAGGATAGCAGCAGTGCTGCCGGCCGAGGCCCCCCCCCCAACACCGTGGCTGATTCAATTAGATTTTGTAAACCCATATTAAATATATCTAAGCCTATCACAGATAAATGGACCATATCTTCACGAAATAAACCATGTGCAAAACCTTCTAATTCTAAGTGGCGAAAAGATATGCCACCGGAAGAACTTTAAAAACTTTGGATTGTTCTATTGAGACGCCTTCTAATCTTATCCACATAAAATAAGTTGCCCGAAGGAGACCATAGAAGACAAGGAATCATCTCTGAAAATGCCACTATAGCATTTGGGAATAAAAGTTGAATATAACAAAGATCCCTCTTAATTTCACATAGAAGATCCCACGTCTTAACTTTGCCTAAATCATTGCCCCGGCATGAAGCACTAAGATCTGGGGTAAAGGCCAAACATTAGATAGGTGAAGCAAATGATTTCTCAGATTTTTCCACCTCAAACCCCTAATACCTGACCACAAAACTGTGAAAGACTTGGAGTCCAAACCTAAATTAGCAGAGTAGGTTCTAGTTTCAGCATGCTTGGCTGCCCAAAAAACGTAGGAATGACCTACAATCCAGACCGTAGCTTTGGAAGATCCTGAAAAGAGATTACAAAATTAGAAGATCAGGGCGAACATAAATCTTATATCTATCACTACCCCAACGGCCAATTCTTTTTAAAGTTTCTGCCGGAAAACCTAAAGAGTCAGCTGTGGTGGCTGCCCCAATGCAAAATGAATGTGAAGAAAAGCAAAAACCAGACAGGTTCAAGCGTTTCAGAGAAGCAGCCAACACAGCTGAAAACTGATACCTTGTTAAGGAGGACAGATCTTGATGGATAAAGAAGGAATCATCAGAACATGGTCTAATTGACATATATCTAGAAACCAATAGCACCGGGCATATTGTAGGATTGCTAGAGCTAGCCAGAGAAATCCAATGACCTTGACCTGTTGGAAGGGATTTAGACCTACAAAGGAAAAGACTAAGGGACCCATCATACACAACGACATGTGATTTGAGGAGAAAAGATGAGGACCTTTTATTTTCAGATGTAAATTCCCCAATTCTGAGGGCGCCAAAAAAGGCAACTGAAAAAACGGCCCTGAACAAAATTAACTCAAATTCCGAGAAACACACCACTTCTAGAATCTTAAGGAGATCAACCAACAGAGCAGCCGAAATAGGGCGCCTATTATCTAACAAAGGTCTTGACCTCCTAAAACCTTTTAAAACTTGATTAACTTGAAAGAAAGAGGTTAGAGATGGCAAACCAGCAAATTTTAGAAAGAAAGAGACACCCGCTAAAATTTTGCTGATAGAAGCTGGGCTAAGATTAGCCTGAAGCAATGAAGACACGAAAGACAGGGAGACATAAGAAGTTACAACAAGAGAATCCAGACCAAAGTCCTGACAAAAGGAGCACCATCTGGTCCAGGATAGGCGATAATCTGACCACGTTTTCTTCGACACTGAATTCTTGAAGTTACCAAGAATTAACTCCATATTAAGCCCCAGAGGAAATCCGGGCAAGGAGTTCCGCACCGATCCGATGTTGGAGCCAATTCCCGAAACCTCGTGAACTGTGAACGAGATAAAGCATCAGCAATATTATTTTGTACGCCTGGAATGTGCTCTGCTTTCAACCAAATATTGAATCGCATGCATTGTAAAACAAGAAAACGTAGTAGCCTAATCACCGGTTCAGACTTAGAGGATAAAGTATTCACTGCATACAAAACACCTTTATTATCAGTATGCACCAGAACTCTGCAATTCGCAAAAACGTCTTTCCAAACTACTAAAGAGACTATCACAGGGAAAAGCTCCAAAAGGACCAAATTTTGAATGATGTCCTTTTGTAACCAGTCCTGATGCCACTCACCTGCGCACCAATGCCCATCCATAAATGCTCCAAAGCCTGAAGACCCAGCTGCATCCGTGAAAAAATTAAGCTGATCGTTAGTAACAAAGTCCTGTTGCCATATAGTAAACCATTAAAATTACACAGAAAAGCATCCCAAATTCTAAGGTCTTCCCGAACGCTCTTGGAGATCCGAATATGGGAATATGGGTTTGTAAAACCTTTGATTGCCAATGAAAATTTGCGAGAAAACACCCTAGCCATTGGAATGACTCTGGCTGCAAAAGCGAACAGACCCAGAAGAGATTGAGCCTCCTTCAATAGTACTTTCTTTCTTAAAAGAAAAACTGAGATCAGGGATCTCATTTTTTGTATTTTCTGAATAGGCAATTTAAATTCCATTGCAGCTGAATCGATGGTAATCCCTAAAAATTCAATCGAAGTAGATGGAAACACTGTCTTTTCTGCTGCTAAAGGGATCCCAAAGTGCTCACAAATATTAAAAAATATCCGAAGAGTTTTGAGGCACGAGGGGGAATCAGATGGACCAACAAATAAAAAATCATCTAGATAATGCAGAAAATCTCCACAGGGATAGAGATCTGACAAAATCCACTGAAGAAAGGTTGGAAAAGCTTCAAAATAAAAACAAGACAAAGAAAACCCCATGGGCATACATTTGTCAAAGAAATATTCACCCGAAAATTGAAAACCTAGCGAACTGAAGCCTTGCGGATGGACCGGGAGCAAACGAAATGCTGACTTAATATCTGCCTTGGCTAGCAAAGCCCCTTGTCCATGACTCCTTAGTATAACCAAAGCCTCATCGAATGATGCGTAACAAACTGGAGCTTCAACACCAGCTACATCATCATTCAAAGAGGAGTTCTCCGGATATGAAAGGTGATGTATCAAACGGTAAGAACCTTGTTCTTTTTTAGGAACTAACCCCAACGGGGAAAGCCTAAAATTTGCGAATGGCGGAGAAGCAAAAGGACCTGCCACCCTCCCTTCTTCCAGTTCTTTGTAAATTTTCTTTCTTACCACTGAAGTGTTAGTATAAACAGATTTTAAATTCTGAACCATAGAACAGCCCGTGCCTTGAAAGGCCGGGACCAAAAAACCTTCCTTGAAACCCTCAGTTAGCAGAGCCGCCATCCTGCGATCTGGATAGCGCTCTAACCACGGGAGCATTCTTGGGAGGTTCACTGGAGTCACTGCCCTTCCCATGAGCGTGCCCGGGGAATGGCTGAAAGGCTGTCGCTGCAGATTTGTGAAAGCACCTGCTAGCCGGATGGTTCCCGCTACAATGGGAGCATTCATGCTTATATCTGCAATTTGATAGAAACTTGCATTGCCCTTCATTGAAAGAAAAGCAAAATCCCTTACGAAACGCAGACTGTGCGTTAGATACCCCTTTTGGAGTGAACTGAGGCTTAGGAGGCAACATGAGATTCAACCATAGCCCAACATCTTTGGATCCCCAATGTAGGGAGGGGTGGACTGCCAACTTTTGGCGAAAATTTTCATCATATGTGAACCATGCAGAGCCACCGAAATGACAAAAAGCCTCTGCAACAATATCTAAGTGTTGGAATAAACCTGAACACTTTGCAGGGAAACGTTCACCCATAACTGCTGCATAAATGCAGAAAGCCTGCAGCCAATTTTGGAAGGTCCTTGGTATAGCCCTCCTCCTGTCCTCCTCAGATCTATCCGCTGCCAGCCTGTCAGATTTCAACAAAAATTCTTTAGAAGCCGGCAAAAGTGACAATATGTCAATGAATTCTCCTCTCCAAATCTTTTCTTTAACAGGCTTGGCTAAATGGAACCCTAAAGGTGACAAAACACATGGTAAGGGTTCTTTAAAAGAAGCCTCCCCAACTGCCACTGCTGAAGGCCTGATAGGCAGGATGGGATTAAAAGACAATGGAGAGTTAACCACATTATCATGGTTTAACATGCCATGATCAATCATTTGTGACTCATTTAAGTTTTGCCATACTGAACTAACTTCATTCATATAATCATTCAACGGTAATTTTTTAACAGCACCATAATCATGTGCCCCTGTAAATATTTCAGTATCACTACCAACAGGCTCAGAAGCACCAGATATCTGTGCCCTCTGATCATTTTACTGGTATGCATAATATGCCTAGCACCAATTTTTTCTTTTAGTGCCCCTAGAATTTGAGAATTAACATTAGCTTGTTTAACATTCAATGCACCAGTGACCTGTGCTCCTTTAAAACTATTATTATTAGCACCAGCAGTCTGTGCCCCTTTAAATTGCTGTAAAATATTTGACAATGAATTCACTAGGAATGAAACATCTGCCATATTTGTAAACTGACTCTGCTCACCATCATATGATATTGACGGATGCTCACTGAGTGCAGCAGCCTGGGGAAGCTGAGTAGCGCTGCTCTCCCTCATAGCCGGCTCTCTCTGTGTTCTGGAAGTGCCAGCTCTCTCCTCCCTTGCCACCTGAGGCCAAGCCGCTGTTCTCATTTGTTTCTTCTTTCTCCCCGGCTGTTGCCGAGTCCCGTCTCCGACTGGGGCCGAAGCTTCTTCCATCTTCTGGTTTGTGAGGGATGTTTCAGCAGGCGGAGCCGAGTCGCGCTCCTCCCCTAGGCATTGAAGGAGCCATTCTTCACCGCCCTCTCCCTCCGCTCTCTCAATAAGGCGGCACAGGAGTTCTTCCCGACTATCAGACGAACGGCGCTTCATGCTGCAGGAGCTCTGTGACGTCGCTTTTTCTGCTTCAAACGGTCAGTGAGCCGTTGCACTCAGCCCCTTATATAGGCTTCTTCAGCGCTGCTCAGCGCCCGCCTAATTCCTCCAATCCGACGCTGGCCCTTGCTACCAATCCTCTTACTGTTGCTGCCCTGAGCAACAGTGGCAACCAATGGCAACCTAATAGATAGATAAAAGGGAGAGAGAAACTGCAGCCCCCTCTGAGCCATCCCATGTGGGTCCCAGCATAATGCTATGACCCTTCATTCTGTATGCTTTTATCTTGATTGGATAATGTGGAGGATCTATCTGGATCAGTGGGGCTGCTGAATCCAACTGAATGTCGATGAACGATTATATTGCCAGGAAAGTGCGCTAAGAACATTATTTTCCCCAACTAAGGTGGGTTCATCAATCAATAAAAAAGAAGAAAACTCAGTATATGCGACATGTTTATTTTTTATAAGACATCTGATGTGCAATTAGCTAAATGATATTCAACATCAGATGATTTCCAATTCAAGATTCCAAAGTTTCAACCTCTTTTGGGTACTGTACAAAATGTTAACGGCAAGAGGTTAGTGGCCAGACCTTGAATAAGAGGTATACGATGATTTTCCACTTCAACCCCACTAATCATTAGGAAATCAAACCAACCAAAAACTAAAACCTTCCAGCGTATGGCCAAAAATGTAATATATTGCAGTTTACCAATTATTAGTTGTGGTGGCTGCATTTGTTTTCATTTCTTTTTAAGCTTTATTCCCCCTGTTTTCCCCTTGTGATCTCACCAGTAACACACCTTCAGTATTAAGGAGCCTACACTCTGGATGAAGGAGCAACAGAGAAACCTTTGGACAGCACTATTGTCAGTCTGGGGGGGAGGGTACTAGCAGATTTAGATACACTAAAAATACATTGAAGAAAAAGCAGTTACAGCAACAGTTTCTTTCATTTTGGGATAAAGGTTTTACCTAAATAAAAGTGGATCATTGTAAGCACCCCTGTCAGTGTTAAATGGTTTGTCTCAGCCCTCTATTAATTCTTCTGAAGGACTGCTTGTTCTGTTGAAAAACAACAGACTTACATGCCAGATCACCAGGTGAAATTAAAACAAAGAAAGCATAGAAAAAAATAAAATGAATGCAGCCACCACATCCAAGAATTTATAACTTGCAACATAATACATTTTTGGTATTGGGTTTAATACCGCTTTAAACCTTAAGCCTCCAGGCCTTTCCAAGATCCAATTCCAATTACTTGTTTGTTTTACGACAGCGAAGTGACTGATAAAGCCTGGAAATTGTCTACACTTTTTTTGGTTGAAACTAAATTCAGAGTCAACTTAGTCATTCTGCAGGAAAAAAAAATAGAAGCCAGACTGACTGATATAATGGACACATATTTGTCATATCCCTGGGCCATGTGTTATGTTCCAGTAGGATTTAACCACTTAAGACCCGGAAGGATTTACCCCCTTAATGACCAGGCCATTTTTTGTGATACGGTACTGCGTTACTTTAACTGACAATTGCACGGTCATGCGATGTTGTACCCAAACAAAATTGATGTCCTTTTTTCCCCCACAAATAGGGCTTTCTTTTGGTGGTATTTGATCACCTCTGCGATTTTTATTTTTTCGCTAACAAAAAAAGAGTGACAATTAAAAACATTTTTTTTTTTACTTTCTGCTATAAAAACATTTTCAAAAAAATGTAAAAAAAAAATGTATTTATAAATTTAGGCCAATTTGTTGTCTTCTACATATTTTTGGTAAAAAAAAAAATCCCAATAACTGTATATTGATTGGTTTGCACAAAAGTTACCACGTCTACAACATAGGGGATAGATTTATGGCATTTTTATTATTTATTTATTTTTTTAGTAATTTGCAGTGATCAGTGAATTGTAACAGGACTGCGACATTGTGGCGGACAGATTGGACACCTAACGGACATTTTTGACACTTTTTTGGGAACCAGTGACATTACCACAGTAATCAGTGCTAAACATATGCCCTGACATCGTACTAATGAAATTGGCAGGGAAGGGGTTAACATCAGGGACGATCAAGGGGTTAACTGTGTTCCCTCACTGTGTATTCTAATTGTATGGGGGAAGGGCTCACTGGGACAACACACATATCCGTCTTCCTTCATAGCAGAAAGACAGGATCTGTGTGATCTCCCATGTCAGAACGGTGATTTGCCTTGTTTACACAAGCAGATCCCCGTTCTGTCAGTGCAGGGAACGATTGCGCGTGTTTGACCCACTGATTGGCTCCCCCGCTGGCCAATGGGTGCGTGCGCGTGTCCACAGATCGCCATCTATGAGCCCGACGTATACCAAGTGGTTAAAGCATTTGTTACCCCAACACTTCATATTCCTGATATGTGCCAGCTGTACCATGTACTGGTATGGGAAAGTATCCTGTTCTCTTTGTATTGCTTCCTTTGCATTAAATCCCTGGTGTTCCTGCTAGTCCCCTTACTTCCCTATTAAAAACTGACCACACTAAGCAGGAGAACACAGCGTGGTCAGTTCTCTACTTATGCTGGGAACTCAACCTGCTCTCCTCCAATGATCAGACTTGTCCTGAAACCCCCCCCCATGCACATCCATTTACTGGAGAGTTCAGTATGCTGCTGCTTCTCCTCCCCCCAGCTCTTATGCAGCTGAGAACAAGCTGGGCCTTTAAGCTGGACCTTTTGGGCCTCTGAATGGTGGTATGCCCTTGGAATCCACTTACCCTTTTCTCATTCTCACCCTTCCTCCACCCTCCTCCCTCTTTTCCTTTCTCCCTTACCTTTAATTGATATGCCCTTTCTGCCACACCCTTGCCCTTACCCCACCTTGTCCCTTCGATGATATCAGGAATCTCTTGGGACATCCCAAATGATTCTCTCATGTCAGCGACTCCACTCTCCCCTTGTACACTTCTAGGATTGTTTGGAACCAAAATTTATGGATTCAAATATCACAACTATATTGTCATTGTCCTTTCTACTCAGATAATGTTATTTTGTAACAACGATTGTGTGAGAATATCACACCGCCAGTAGCAGAGGCGGCTCTCTAATTAGGCAGATTAGGTGGTCACCCAAGGCCTCGCACTCCCAGGGGCCTCGCAGCCGCCTAATCTGCCTAACACTTGTGTAGGAGAAAATTGAATGACTCGCGCTATATGGATATATGTGTGGCCAAATTTGTCACACAAAGAGCACTAGATACAATATCAGTGAATATATAAACCATCTGTGTAGTGATATATCACAATCAGTGCAAACAGATCACAAAAATGATCAATGAAACATAAATCATCAGTGCAATAATGTATCACAATCAGTGCAAACAATTAAAAAATAAAGTCCAAATAAAATACACTGGAAAGAAACCCATGTGAAAGAATCAAAAATAGTCCAAAAAAAGAACTCAAGACAGAGTGAGTTTGGCAATCGCAGGTCTTGCAACCGCATGGAACCTCAAATATGTAGAACCACCACCAAAAGTAAGAGCCCCATGACCCCCCGTTACAGAGGGTCTGAAAGGGCTTTTGAGATCCTAGTAATCCGGACTTCCCAGGGACGGAGATGGAGCAGAGATGGGAATGGAAGCTGGAAAAGGGCATCAGGTGCTGGAGTAGAAATGGATGGATCCACAAGAAGGGGTCCCTGGGAAGTCCGGATTACTAGGATCTCAAAAGCCCTTTCAGACCCTCTGTAGCGGGGGGTCATGGGGTTCTGGTAAGCGGCCAGGCTCTTACTTTTGGTGGTGGTTCTACATATTTGAGGTTCCATGCGGTTGCAAGACCTGCGATTGCCAAACTCACTCTGTCTTGAGTTCTTTTTTTGGACTATTTTTGATTCTTTCACATGGGTTTCTTTCCAGTGTATTTTATTTGGACTTTATTTTTTAATTGTTTGCACTGATTGTGATACATTATTGCACTGATGATTTATGTTTCATTGATCATTTTTGTGATCTGTTTGCACTGATTGTGATATATCACTACACAGATGGTTTATATATTCACTGATATTGTATCTAGTGCTCTTTGTGTGACAAATTTGGCCACACATATATCCATATAGCGCGAGTCATTCAATTTTCTCCTTTGTTTATTTATGTGTTTGTGTCACATTTAGACATCGCTGCTTTTTTATTATAATTTTAGACACTTTGAAGCGCAATTTTTTATATATATTTTTTCTAACACTTGTGTAGCAGTGGTAGGGAATGTTCCCCGGTCGGTGTTCCGAGAATCCCAGGGCCATCCTTAACGCATGACCCGTGGTGCCTGCGGATAGTTTGCTGTAGCGGCCGAGCAGCTTCCTGCTCTCCTCTCCAGGACAGACCTGCCAGAGCTGGGGCCACTGACTGGCAAACATCGAGGAGCCAGTCAGCCAGAGTACCAGGATGACCACGGTCAGAGTATGCCTTGCACAATGTGTCCGCCTGGGAAGGAGCCAGAGGGGTTAATAGTCTTTTGTTCCTTTTCTCTGTAGTACAGAGGACGAGGCTTGTCCCACCGGCCTGTTACAATCCAGCTTTTCTGGCTTGCATAAGATTGCATTTGTATAAAAGTAATATTTTATCAAAGGGACACTACAGTCACAACTAAAAAAGACTAGGTATTGCATGACATTCTGCCTGACACTGACAGTGATAGCAAGCAAGGGCGCTCCAAAAATCACGGCTGCCAGCTGCCTGTGACCTTATTATTCTCCTCATCATCCCCCTGTTCCTGGCATCCCACCACCCCACCCCCTGTCAACATCATCTCCATCCTCATGCTAATCCCCCTGTTCCTGGCATCCCATCACCCCACCCCCTGTCACCATCATCTCCATCCTCATCAACCCTCTGTTCCTGGCATTGAACCACCCCAACCCCTGTCACCATCATCTCTATCCTCATCCTAATCCCCCTGTTCCTGGCATCCCACCACCCCATCCCCCTGTCACCATCATCTCCATCCTCATCCCCCTGTTCCTGGCATCTCACCACCCCACCCCCTGTCACTATCATCTCCATCCTCATCAACCCCCTGTTCCTGGCAGCGAACCACCCCAACCCCTGTCACCATCATCTCTATCCTCATCCTAATCCCCCTGTTCCTGGCATCCCTCCATCCCACCCCTGTCACCATCCTTTCCATCCTCATCATCCCCTTGTTCCTGGCATCCCACCCCCTGTCACCATCTCCATCCTCATGCTAATCCCCCTGTTCCTGGCATCCCACCACCCCACCCCCTGACAACATCATCTCCATCCTCATCAACCCCCTGTTCCTGGCATCCCATCACCCCACCCCCTGTCACCATCATCTCCATCCTCATCAACCCCCTGTTCCTGGCATCCCACCACCCCACGCCCTGTCATCATCATCTCCATCCTCATCCTAATCCCCCTGTTCCTGGCATCCCACCACCCCATCCCCCTGTCACCATCATCTCCATCCTCATCCCCCTGTTCCTGGCATCACACCACCCCACCTCGTCACCATCATCTCCATCCTCATCCTAATCCCCCTGTTCCTTGCATCCCTCCATCCCACCCCTGTCACCATCCTTTCCATCCTCATCATCCCCTTGTTCCTGGCATCCCACCCCCTGTCACCATCTCCATCCTCATCCTAATCCCTCTGTTCCTGGCATCCCACCGCCCCACCCCCTGTCACCATCATCTCCATCCTCATCATCCCCCCATTCCTGGCATCCCACCACCTCACCCCCTGTCCCCATCATCTCCATCCTCATCCTAATCCCACTGATCCTGGCATCCCACCACCCCACCCCCTGTCACCATCATCCTCATCATAATCCACCTGTTCCTTGCATCCCACCACCCCACCCCCTGTCACCATCATCTCCCTCCTCATCATCCCCCTGTTCCTGGCATTCCACCAAGCTACCCCCTGTCACCATCATCTCCATCCTCATCATAATCACCCTCTGCCTGGCATCCCACCCCACCCCACCCCCTGTCATCTTCCTCCCCCTTGAACCCCTCTTCCAGCTTCCTACCTCCCCACCACTTGTCATCTTCATCCTCCTGTACCCCACTTCCAGCTTTCTACCACCCCACCCTGTCATCATCATGCCACCTGTACCCCATTGCCAGTTTCCTATCACTTCACCCACTATCATCATCATCATCACCTCTGACATCCTATCACCCTGCCCTCTGTCATCAACATTCCCATCATCCTCCTGTACCCCACCTCTAGCATCCAACCACCCTAACCCCATCATCATCATCCTTATCTTTATCCCCTCTGTACCCCACTGCCAGCTTCCTACAACCCCACCCACTGTCATCATCATCCCCCTCTGCTGACATTCTACCACCCCACTCATTGTCATCAACATCCCCATCATCCCCCTCTACCCCACCTCTGGCATCCTACCACCCTGCCTCCTGTCCTTATCATCCTCACCCCTCCTGTACCCCACCTCTGGCATCCTATCACCCTACCCTCAATTATTATAGGGGAGATATGATTTCAGCCTCTCACACCAATGCTGCCACCATCACCCCAAACTACATCCTGTCTTCCAACCAACTGTACCCTAACAGTTGCACACACCACAATACTGCCCTGTCACCCAGTGAGAGGTAATGATGCGCTGTGTAACCTCTAGCAAACAATCAGTGAGCAGTAATATTGTGCAGTAACCTCTAGCAACCAATCAGTGAGCGGTAATAATCTGCAGTTACCTCTAGCAACTAATGAATGAGTGGTAATGATGTGCAGTAACCTCTAGCAATCCAATGAGTGAGCGATAATGATATGCAGTAACCTCTAGCAACCAATCATTGAGTGAAAATATTGTGCAGTAACCCCTAGCAACCAATGGGTGAGTGGTAATGATGTGCAGTAACCTCTAGCAAGCAATCAGTGAGCGAGAATGATGTGCAGTAACCTCTAGCAACCAATTAGTGAGCTTGGAGCAGTCAGTGAGTGTGAACCAGATTTATATGT
This sequence comes from Aquarana catesbeiana, assembly GCF_042186555.1. NCBI lineage: Eukaryota > Metazoa > Chordata > Amphibia > Anura > Ranidae > Aquarana > Aquarana catesbeiana. The sequence goes on from NC_133331.1 coordinate 269,874,057, forward strand.
TTACATTATTAAAGATTTTTTTTTAGATAAGTCTATGTGCATGTTTGTTTTTTGTGATGTTGGAGTGGAGAGCGAAATAGAGAGGGATAGAGGGATCATCTGTCTGCACCCTGGCTGTGGCTTGTCATTACCATAATAAGACCATCTCCTGTATCATGTCTGCAGTCTCTGACCATCTCCTGTATCATGTCTGCAGTCTCTGACCATCTCCTGTATCATGTCTGCAGTCTCTGACCATCTCTTATATCATGTCTGCAGTCTCTGACTATCTCCTATATCATGTCTGCAGTCTCTGATCATCTTCTGTATCATGTCAGGAGTCTGACCATCTCCTGTATCATGTCTACACAGTCTCTGACCATCTCTTGTATTGTGGCCACACAGTCTCTGACCATCTCCTGTACCATGTCTGCAGTCTCTGGGGGGAAACCTACAGAGGAGTCAAGAGCGGGAGCGCTGCTAGGATGGGGGTCATGGGAGTAGTCAGACGTGTGTGGACTGTGGAGAGGTTAATATAGGATGAAACCAGAGCCACCAAGCTGGAGCCCAGAGAGGACCATCTGACTGAGCTCTGACCACCAGAGCCCCCCTTACATCAGAGTTCCCCTTTACACCAAAATCCGCAGCATTCCCCTTTACATCAAACTTCCCCTTGCACTGTAAGGAGGAATCCTGCAGACTCTGATGTAAGGGGGAACTGTGCTGGGTTATATTAACCTGACCTTCAGAAATATGGTTTTTTGACTTTTGTTATGTTCTACAAACTGTGAATTCATAGTTCATAGGATTAAAGAATTTAAATTTTTCCCATTTTGGGCGTGAGTGGGGCCTCATGTCTAAGATTTGCCTAAAGGGCTCACACAGCCTAGAGCCGCCTCTGGCCAGTAGGACACAGTACAGCACAGTGCCTGCAAACTAAGTCCATTCCGACCCCGCACACTCAGCCTTCTTCTGACCCTCCTTATCTTCTTACCACATCTCCCCACACAAATCCTTCCCAACATCTGCCCAAACCCACCGGTTCACCTACCCACATACACCTTCCTCCTAATTAGTCTCATCACTGAAATCTCCCTCTTGACCAGAGGTTTGTCAATATGTTTCTATCCCATCCGTACACCGTAAAGCAACTGGATTTGTGGGTTTGACCTTGGACTCTCCACCTTCAACCTTTATACTCCAAAAAAACATTTAAATAGGCACTGAATAAACAGACTTAAAAAAATTTTACTAGGTAAAACTATGTTATATATGTATTTCACCTATATGCTTAGCTGTTTTCCCAGAGTTAAAGTGATAACAGCTTCCGGACCGCCCACCGTTCATATACTGCGGCAGGGCGGCCCGGCTATGTGAAACAACGTACCTGTACATTGTTTCCTCTTCCTGGGTCTGGGACGCGCTCGGCCGGAGACCCGCTCCCACTGTGATTGGACACAGCGAGAGTCAATCAGCGGGGCCAGGGGCCGCGATGGCCGCCAGCCACCTGCGATAGTTCGTAGGAGAGGCAGAACAGCGGTCTCCCAATGTAAACAAGGCATACAGCTGTTCTGTCACAGAGAGAGAGAGAGATCTTGTGTTCCTGCTAATTAGAAACACAGATTTCTCTCTTCCTCCATTCAGTCTATCCCCCACATAGTTAGGAAGCACTCCCTAATGGCACACTTAACCCTTTGATCACCCCTTCCCTGCCAGTTTCATTTATACAGTGACAGTGCATTTTCCTAGCACTGATCACTTTATTGGTGTCACTGATCCCCAAAAAGTGTCACTTAGTGTCTGATTTGTCCACCACAATGTTGCAGTTCTGCTAAAAATCGCTAACCGCCACCATTACTAGTAAAAATAAAAATTAAGATGCAATAAAAATATCCAATAGTTTGTAGACACAGTAACTTTTTGGGCAAACCAATCAATTTACGCTAATTGCGATTTTTTTTTTTACCAAAAATATTTAGCAGAATACATATTGGCCTAAATTGATGAAGAAATTTGATTTTTTAGATATTTTTATTGGATGTGTTTTATAGCAGAAAGTAAAACATATATATATTTTTTTCAAACTTGTCAGTCTTTTTTGGTTTATAGCACAAAAATAAAAACTGCAGAGGTGATCGAATACCACCACTAAAAGAAAGCTTTATTTGTGTGAAAAAAGGACATTGATTTTGTTTGGGTACAGCGTGATTGCGCAATTGTCGTATCGCAAAAAATGGCCTGGTCATTAAGGGGTAAAACCTTTTGGGGCTGAAGTGGTTAAAGAGTTTTATTCTAGGTAGAATAAAAATAGATGTAAAATAGAGGAGTACTTACCTGCTCTGTGCAACAACAGTGCACAGAGCTGTCCCTTATTTCCTCTATGGTGATCCCCTGATGACACTCTCCACTCTTTCTTCCTCCAGGTGCCCCCTCAGGAAGCACAATGCTATGGCATCGCATGTGTGGGTGCATTCCTGATAGGGCTGTGTGCATCTATAGACACACACAGGCAATCCATGCCCCACTCTCTCATCACAGGATCTTGACTAACAAAACATAGGCTCCTGCTGCTCCTGGCGTCTTTTGTGAGACCAGAAAGAGAACAGTGGAGCTGCAGCTGATCAGTGAGAGGAGCCAGGTAAGTGCTTAGGAATAGGAGAGAACAAGTAGTGGGTAGGTTTTAGTCCAACTGCAACATAATTTCATAAACAAATACATCACATGCTCGCTATGTCCCAGGCTATAAGAGAGGTCCCCTAGAAAACGTGCAGAGGATGGTAGGTGAAATGGACAGAGACCAACTTTTGATAGTCCAAATTCATCCCTAACAAAAATTTGATAACCCATTACATGGCACTTACCTGCAAACAAAGCCTGCGATGTCCCCGCCGGTGGAAGCATCCATCTTCACCCCTCCTCCTTCCGGGAGCCGCCAGTCATGGCACACACTGGGGAAGCAATGGCACGGAGGGCCGTTTCTTCACTGCGCATGCGCCAATGACATCATCGGTGCACTACAAGGTAATTATCTCCTAAACAGCGCACGCTTAGGAGATATTTTAAGTACATATAGGTAAGCCTTATTATAGACTTACCTATATGTAAATATGTCTCAGGGGGGTTTACAACCACTTTAAAATGTAATGGCCAATGTTACTGAAGGATAATACTCTGGATAAATTGTTACCCGACAACCCCAAATTCATTTAAAGAAGAGCCCCAGGACTAAAAGTAAAGATTGTGCATTTATTGATCAGATGGGCTTCTTTAGATTTTTACACTAAAATGCCTTAGTGTAAAACTATCAGGCATAAAGAAAGAAAGAAAATTGAATTTATATCATATCATGTTGGTAAATAATATAAAATAGATACATTTCTTTCCTGCCATAGCACACATGTCACCTACATATTAGAGTCCCCCTGTGGCCTCCAATATGTGGCAAGAACAACTTAGAAACTTTCCTCCCAAATTAACGAACACATTAACAACATATGTAAGGGTTTTTTTAGAAAGGAGGTAGTATACTTTTTAATCACAAGATGGTGCTAAATGGTTTAATATAGAGGTTTCAATACAGGTTTGTTTAGATAATATTTTATGACACATTTTACTTTACATTTTTTTTTGAATACCAATACCAGTGAAATACCATTCAAGCCCAAAATTACTGAATATTCAATAATTTATGTTTATATTTGTGATTGGATTTGCAAAGTGAGAGTGATGGGTAAATACATGGAGCGGAGATGGCGTCGGACGAGCTACTTTTTGAAGACGTCCGAATAGTTATGAAACGCGTAGAGACGGGACCGGTGACATCATTTTCGTCCACGCATGATTCCACGCTGGCTCCAGGCTGCAGTGGATTCCTGGATACATTAGTGTGCAATGATTCCGGGTGCCGGATGGGCACCAATACATTGTGAGTGCATACTATTTTATCTTTTAGCCATTTTTAAATAAAAGCCATTATGCAATGTTAGGTTGGGTCTGTGTCTTCTAGTTATCATATTGAATATATGATGTAAATACTGGTTGGTGGCCAACTACATGTCCCTCTGAGAGTTTCCTGGACCTAGAGAATGTGATTTTGAGTGCTGGCTGGACTTATATATAGGAGGTCAAATAAATCCGGTAAGTGGGAACACTTAAAAGGACACTTTGGAGCAGAAATTGGTGTTGAAGGTGATGAAGATTTATTCACCGAAAGCTGGTATGATGTACTGGTTATAGGTCTTGTGCATTCCATCAGGGCTGGCTCAGCCCTTCCTTCTCTGAGCTTGCCGCTGTCGGGTAATTGCCAGCTCTCATCTCTCTCCACAGTTAACCAGCTCTTGTGGATCTGCTCATCAGTCCCAACTACTTAAAGATCTCCAGCTCACTTCATTCCTACCTTCGCCTTGGTCACATCACAAGAAACCATTTCCTGCATTCCTGTTTAAAGACTGGCTTTGCTGACATCCCTTCTGGCTCCTTATCCAGCTTGCTGTTCCTCTACTTGGATCCCTGACTTCTGGACTGGCTGATTACCTGATCTGAATACTGAACTCTGGCTTGGCTGACTACCCGATCCGGTTACTGGACTCTGGCTATGCTTTGACTAAGCTTACTCTATTTACCTTTTTATTTTTATTAATAAACAAGTGTGATTTTACTGAACTTCTGTCTCGGTCTGGTTCATGGTTTCTGACAGTAGGCGAAGGCCATGAATTCAGAAGATACAGTCAATCCACTTGTTGGTAATATTTTTTCCAGATTGGATGAGCAAGATCACCGCATGGATTAATTTACCATGGCGTTACAAACGCTCCTGAGCCGCACGGCTCACCTGGAATCCCCCACTGTGTCTGCTCTGGTACAACCTGAGTTGCAGGCCGTCCCTGCTGCTGCACCAGTCTCTGTGCAGGCACCCGCCTTGAGTATTACCTCTATAAGAGGTATGTCTGGTTCCGCCCCACTTCTCCAGCGATTTGGGGGTGACCCAGTTCAATGCCGAGGGTTTCATAACCAAGTTGAGATATACTTTGAGATGCTGCCCCAGGCGTTTCCCACGGACAGAAGCAAAGTAGGGTTCGTGATATCTTTGCTTTCCTGAGAGAGCCTTGGCCTGGGCTAACCCTCTATGGGAGATGCAAAAACCTGTTGTGTTTAGTTACCCTGAGTTTGTGGCCTCCTTTAAAAGGGTATTTGACGTTCCCGCATGCTCCACTTTTGCTGCCAAGTGCCTCATGTCCATCAGAGTATGAGAACTGTTGCCGACTACGCCACTGAGTACTCTGGCAGCAGAGGTTGCTTGGAACAATGAGGCCCTTGTGGCTGCTTTTTCTTATGGTCTCTCAGATTCCATCAAGGATGAGATAGCAGCCCGAGATATACACACTGAGCTGGAGAGCTTGATCTCGTTTGCCATCCTCGTTGACTCCAGACTCAGAAAGACTTTTTTTTAAGGAGCGCTTGCGGAAGCCTCCTGTACGTTTGCCTCCGAGCCTTGCAGTCCCACCCGTGCCTCCCTCACCTCCCATGCCTCCTGGTACTGAGTCAGTCAGTGAAGATGAACCCATGCACTTGGGCTTCACGCGTCTCTCTGCGGATGAGAGAGCCTTTAGGAGGAGGGAGAGATTGTGCCTTTATTGTGGCCAGGCAGGTCACTTTTTGAAGTCTTGTCCTACCAGTCCTGGGACCACCCGAACCTTGAGGTCCTGTCATGGACAGACCTTAGGTGGTGTTGTGTCGTCCCCAGTTATCCAGAAGGATAGGCCCCTGGTTTCGGTCACCCTTTCTTGAGCTAAGTCGTCTATCGAGACACAGGCTCTAATCGACTCTGGGGCTGCAGGCCTGTTCATTGATGCTGCCTTTGTATCAAAGCACTCGATTCCACTGCAGCTGTGTGACGCTCCACTTGCCATTGACGCTCTTGATGGGAGACCTTTACAGCGTGCCCATGTGACTTATGAGACGGTTCCATTGTCCATGGCCGTAGGGGCTCTTCAACATGAGATAATCCAATTCCAAGTGATTTCCTCTCCTAAGTTTTCGCTGGTTATTGGTTATCTTTGGTTACAGAGGCACAACCCCTCTTTTGATTGGCTCTGTGCTGAGCTTCTCTCCTGGTCACCACAATGGAGTGAAACATGCTGGTGCTGGTTTCTTCTTTGTGAAGAAGAGGAGTGGTGAACAGAGACCTTGTATTGATTTATAGGAGTCTCAATCATTTCACGATTAAGAATGCCTACCCGATCTCGTTGATTGCAGAGTTATTTAACCGCCTCAAGGGAGCAATGGTTTTCACTAAGCTTGATCTGAGATGGGCTTACAATCTAGTGAGGATTAAGGAGGGCGACGAGTGGAAAACTGCGTTTGATACCAGAACAGGCCACTATGAGTATCTCGTAATGCCTTTTGGACTTTGTAACGCCCCTTCAGTTTTCCAGGAATTTATTAACAATGTCCTCCGAGATTTGTTGCAGTTATGTGTGGTAGTTTATCTCAATGATATCCTCATATTTTCCAAGTCCCTGGAGGGCCACCACACAGATGTCTGTCATGTGCTTCAGAAATTAAGAGAGAACAATCTCTATTGTAAACTGGAGAAGTTTAAGTTCCATCGGGAACAGGTTAAATTCTTGGGCTATGTCATTTCCACTGCTGGTTTTTTGATGGACCCAGAGAAACCTTTGGCAGTCCTACAGTGGCCTCGAACCATGGGGTTACATCCTCTGCAGCGTTTCCTGGGTTTTGACAACTATTATCAGAAGTTTATTCGTAACTTCTCGTCTCTGGTCAAGCCCCTGACCGATATGACCAGAAAGAGCGGTAACCCACAGACTTGGTCTCCGGAGTCCATTAAGGCCTTTGAAAGTCTCAAGGCTGCCTTTGTTTCTGCTCCTGTGTTGGCACATCCTGATCCTACGTTACCTTTTATCCTTGAGGTCGATGCTTCTGAGACTGGTGTTGGCGCCCTTCTGTCTCAACGTCTTACCTCCTGAGAGTGCTATGCATACTGGTGGCTACTTTTCCAAGAAATTGTCACCTGCCGAGTGCAATTACGAGATTGGTGACAGAAAGCTGTTGGCAATCATTTTAGCCCTGAAAGAATGGAGACATCTCATCGAAGGTACCACTGTGCCGGTTCTCATTCTTACTGGCCATAAGAATCTCACATTCTTGTCTGAGGCTAAATGCCTCTCTCCCAGAAGGGCGTGATGGGCTCTTTTCTTGTCAAGTTTCAATTACATTGTCTCATTCTTAACCGGTACTAAGAATGTAAGGGCTGACGTCTTGTCACAACAATTTTCCTCCACTTTCAAGTTGGAGTCAGTTCCGGTTCCTATGATTCCTCCTGATCGTATTCTGGCTAAGGTTCGCACCAGTCTTACTTCTCCTTTGGGTGACAAAATTCTTGCTGCTCAGGTCAGTGCTCCTCCTGAGAAACCTTGTGACCGCTGCTTTGTTCCAGAGTGTCTCTGTACTGCCATGCTCCAGACTTACCATTCTCCCAAGGCAGCTGGCCACCCTGGTAAGAATAAACTCGTTTGGGCCATTTCCCAACAATTCTTGTGGCCTAGTCTACGTGCTGATGTAACTGCCTTCGTAGCTGCCTGTTCCGTGTGTGCTCAGAGTATGACTCCACGACACCTTCCAGTGGGCCTCCTACAACCCAAACCCAATGGCGACAGGCCCTGGACCCACCTGTCTATGGATGTCATTGTGGAGTTGCCCAACTCCCAAGGCAACACAGTTATCCTTATGGTGGTTGACCGGTTCTCAAAGATGTGTCATTGTATTCCACTTAAGAAGTTGCCCACTTCTAAGGAACTGGCTTCCATTTTTGCTCGGGAGATCTTTTGCTTACATGGGCTACCCAAGGTGATTGTCTCGGACAGGGGTAGTCAGTTTGTGTCCCGGTTCTGGCGAGCCTTTTGTGCACAGCTGGGAATTTAGCTTGATTTCTCCTCTGCGTATCACCCGCAGTCTAATGGGGCCACAGAACGAGCCAATCAGTCATTGGAGCAATTCCTACATTGCTATATTTCTGACCATAACAACAACTGGTCAGACCTATTACCATGGGCAGAGTTTGCTCACAACAGTGCCTTGAATTCTTCTTCCCGATTGTCTCCGTTTATGGTGAATTATGGTTTCCAACCTTCCATGTTGCCTAAATCATTCGCTCCGCAGAGTATTCCTGCGCTAGAGTAGCATCTCAGGGGTCTGCGTTCCACTAGGGCACAAGTCCAGGAGGCTTTGCATCATGCTAATGATGGGTACAGACTCCATGCTGACCGCAGACACCTGCCTGCGCCTTCCTACCAGGTTGGGGACAGGGTCTGGCTGTCATCTCGCAATCTCCGACTTTGTGTTCCCGAACCTCGGTTTATTGGGCCTTTCCGTATCCTTTGCAGGATTAACCCAGTGGCTTACACGTTGGACCTTCCTCCTAGTATGCACATCTCAAATCTGTTTCATGTCTCCTTATCGAAACCGTTGGTCTTCAACCGCTTTACCACCTCGGTGCCACATCCTCATCCTCGGACGTACATGCTCCTGCCCCCCTCCGTGATTTCCATAGACGTTTTCCCCCTTAAGCCTGGTGGTCTTCCGAGGGGGAGGGGTCATTGAAGAGCGGTTACTGTCAGGGCTCGCTCAGCCCTTCCTTCTCTGAGCTGGCAGCTCAGCTGTCGGCTAATTGCCAGCTCTCATCTCTCTCCACAGTTAACTAGCTGTTGTGGATCTGCTCGTCAGTCCCGCCTACTTAATGATCTCAAGCTCACTTCATTCCTGCCTTCACCTTGGTCACATCACAAGAAACCATCTCCTGCGTTCCTGTTTAAAGACTGGCTTTGCTGACATCCCTTCTGGCTCTTTATCCGGCTTGCTGTTCCTCTACCTGGATCCCTGACTTCTGGCCTGGCTGATTACTGAACTCTGGCTTGGCTGATTACCCGATCTGGTTACTGAACTCTGGCTTGGCTGACTACCCTATCCGGTTACTGGACTCTGGCTATGCTTTGACTACGCTTACTCTATTTACCTTTTTATTTTTATTAATAAAAAAGTGTGATTTTACTGTACTTCTGTCTCGGTCTGGTTCATGGTTTCTGACACATTCACATTGTGGAGAATTATTTTGAGTTTACAAGCTTCAAGGAGATTAAACCATGGGACTTTGCTGTTATGTAATTTATTTGGTTTAAGAGACTATGGGCACTATGGCAAATAATGGCTCCCATTTTAGCCAAATTAAATTTCAACAGGCGAATGAAAATTAGCACCAAGAGCGAGAAAAACATGTTGGTAAATTCTAAGTCGGCGCTAATTAGCGCTTCCGCGTATATGCAAATGCCAATTCCTACCAAGTTGTTATATAGTACTGCACTGTAACCATGATCCATGTATGTGAAACAAACATTTTTATGTGAGATGTGCTCTACCTCGTGTGCATCTATTGATGTATGTTGCAATTAGTATTCCTAGTTTTTTCCTTCTTTTGCTAACGAATGCAGTTATGAATGATTATTACATAGTAATGTCTGCTATTCTGTAAAGTTACATTTATTAAACATTTTGGTTACTTATTTGTTGTATGTTGTTTTTTATTTTTTAATTTAGGTGACTGTAAAGCGGTAATTATTTATAGTCATTCTTTAATCATACTACACTATTATGCAAGTCTCGTACTTAGCACAATGGCTTAGTGGTCTGCTCAGATGTCTCTACAGCACTCACGGTACAAGTTCAAATACCAGCCACCAGCTGTGTTTATTTTTTCAGTGCAGAAGCGAATTAAAATAAACAAAAAATGTAATCTGCCCGTTAGTTAGTGTGTGGTGTTTGGAATTTCACTCCATAATAGTATTGAATACTTACATATCATTGCATGCATTTGAAGAGTTAATATAATAGAATCAGCCAAATTTAAAGTGCATTGGCTAATTGGCATTCACCTGTTTTCTGCATATGCTGCTCTGGCTAATTGGCATTTGCCTTTTTTTCACCAATTCAATCTTTTAGTATTTCTCTGTGGGATTTGAACCCATGAGTTCTTCAAGGTAGAAGTGCTGACCACTAGCCTATTGGCCAGAAAATACATTCACTAGTGTTTGATGTTTCTCCCCCCTGAGCTGTCTCTCCTGCTGCCGCAGTCTTCTCCCGCTGATGTGTTCTTCTGCGCAGCCGGTTACCCACTAATAAAAAAAAGCCGTTCTTCTTGTGGCCATCCGATAATGTCACCCAGAGAGTCCGCTCCATGGCTATGTAAGAGACGCCACACAGCGGATGACAACACAGCAGAGGAAGACCGCCACGGAAGAAGAGCAGCTTTTTTTTTTATTAGTGGGTAACCAGCGGTGCGGAAGAACACAGCAGATGGAGAAGATGGCGGCGGCAGGAGAGATGGCTCTGGGAGAATAAAGCTCGGGGAGAAGATGGAGGAGGGAGAGACAGCGTCTGGAGAAGGTGGCTCAGGGAAGAAGACAGCTTGGAGCTATTTTACAATAAAGGACTTGTCAAAAACCGTCCATTGATTTTTTTACATTTCACTGCTTTTTTTGGTGAATGGGTAGGTAAAATGTACCCCATACCTATTCAAATAGGGGGGCAGGATGTGGGAAAGGGGGGTTAAAGGGGGGTTCCAAATTCTGATAAACCCCCTGCCCGCAGACCGACAACCACCGACCAGGGTTGTTGGGAAGAGGCCCTTGTCCCCATCAACATGGGGAAAAAGTGCTTTGGGGCATGTGGCCTGGTAAGGTTCAGAAGGGGAGAGTGCTCACTCGTCCCCCCCCCTATCCTGACCTCCAGGCTGCATGCTCGGATAAGGGTCTGGTATGGATTTTGGGGGGGCACCACATCGAATTTATTTTACATTTTGGTGTGGGGTTCCCCTTCAAGTCCATACCGAAGAGCCTGGTATGTACTGGGGGGATCCTACGACATTTTTTTCCTTGAATTTTGGAATCCATACCATAATATTATTGAATAAGTACATACCATTGCATGCATTTGAAGAGTTAAAATATGGAATAAACCAAGCTGATGTGCATTGGCTAATTATGCTTCTGAGTACAATGCACACTTCCAGGAAGTGATGCTGTCAGTGGGATTTGAACTCATGGCTTGAACCTTTCGGGGCAGCAGGGGATACCGCTATGCTACAGAGGTGAGCACGTACCTACAGAGAAAATACATTTACTAATATTTGATTCCATACTATAATGTTTTGCATTTCAGACAATTAATTTTATAGTAACAACCATGCTCATGCTGATGTGGCACTGGCTAATAGGCATTCGCCTCTTTTCAGCATATGCAGCTGAGTCTAATGCAAGCTTTCAGTAGGTGATACCATCTGTGTGATTTTCAGCCATTTGAGCACAATTATATTGAGAATATACGTTTACTAGTGTTTGATGGTGGGACTACTTTATATTCTAGGTATAATAGTACTCAGCAGCACAGTGACTTAGGCCCCTTTGCGACCTGAAAGTTGCGAGATTTTGATGCGACTTTAAGCAATGCCTGTGTAATATTGAGGTCTATGGACGCAGGGAAAGGCACACAACTTTCCCGCGATTTTGCATCAGTAATTTTGCCGCAATTCCAGGGAATGCCTGTGTAAACTTGAGGTCTATGGACCTCAACTCACATCAAAGTCAGACCAAAGTAGTACAGGGACTACGCTGAAGTCAGTGTTACTTGAAGTTGCACAGATATGAATGGTACACATTGAAAATCATGGGGTATGACTTGTCATGCGACTCTGATGTTCAAAGTCGCACAAGTGTGACTCAGCCCCACTTTGTGAGCGATTGCACTTTCCTGCACAGATGTCTAGTGAAGTCCCAACTGTTCTCCTTTAAGAAGGTGCCCTATGCCTACCTACTTCTGCTAATAAGTGTCCCTTGTACCCATCTCAAAAAGTTGGGAGGTAAGAAATTGCCCCTGAAGTCGCCCATAGTAGTGCAGGAACTACTTTTGGGAATCGTTGTGGCATCGCACCAATTTGGACAGTTCCATTGCCATCAATAGGCGCCGATTTGGCATGCAATTTGACATGTCAATTCAGAGCTATGTGAACATGGTTGAAGTTGCATAGATATTAGAGCTGCACGGTTCTGGCCAAAATGAGAATCACAATTTTTTTGCTTAGAATAAAAAGATCATGATTCTCGCAACGTAAAATCTTTCACATTATCCCAAAAAAAATTGGGCGAACATTTTTTTTTTTTTAATTCATTAAAGTAATTTTTTCCAAAAAAACTAGCATTTGAAATACCGCTTCGCAAATACAGTGTGACATAAAATATTGTAACAACCACCATTTTATTCTCTAGGTTCTCTACTAAAAAAAAAATATATATATATATATATATATATATATATATATAATGTTGGGGGGTTCTAAGTAATTTTCTAGCAAAAAAAAGAAGATTTTAACCTGAAACCAACAAATGTCAGAAAAAGGTTTATTGTTTAAGTGGTTAAACTTTACACAGAAGTGTATTGACAAATTGTTACAATGTTTCTAGTTAAGTTCACTGATAAAGAATGTTCTAAATCTTGGCAGACTTCTGTCTTTTCTATTCCTTTCTTTTGAGGGCTGTGGCTTCAGAAGAGCAGAGAGAATTCTTTGCATAGCAAGAATCGTGAAACGCTTTTTTTCAAGATTGCAAAGGGGAAAAAAATCACGATGACGATTAATCGCGCAGCTCTAATAAATATGAATGGAAATCATGTGGGACAACTTTTCATGTGACTCTGAGGTCCAAAGCTGCATGAAAAGTCACCCAAGTGTGAAAGTAACCTAATGAGATTAATTGATAACACCTTTGAATAAGGCCCCATTTGCACTTGTGCGACCTTAAAATTGCACAGCTTTTCCATGACTTGAAGCAATGTCTGTAATCTTGTGGTGTATGGACCTCAAATCGCATCAAAGTCAAACCAAGGTAGTGCAGGGACGAATTTGCTACACTTTCAGGATGCACAAGTGACAATAGGGCCAAATTTAAAGTGTGCAGTCCTGACTGTGGGGGTAACATCAGAGACATCCATGCAGGTTTCTGCACCGATTTCAATACAAATCGCACCAATTAGAACAGTGCAATTGCCACCGATTTGACATGTCAAATCACACCAATGTGAACCAGAGCTGACACATTCAAACACTGCCTATCCACCAGCTGAATTCATTACCTGCAATTCTCCACAGCTGTTATAAAGATTCCACCTTTATCACTTACTTGCAGGTGTGCTGAAGCCTAGGTTTACATTGGAGCGATTTGAGAGATCAAATTGTATGACAAGACACAGCCCATTAGCAGCAATGGCACTGTTCCAATTGATGCGACACCGATTTTGCGGCGCCGCACTGATTTGCAAAAGTAGTTCCCGCCCTACTTTTGCCGATTTCAGGTGTGACTTCAATAGAAATCTATATGAAGCCACACGGATGTCTATCAAGTCGCACCTGAAATAACGCTGACCTTGCTACTTTGAAATCGGGCTACTTCAAGTGAAGTAGCCCGATTTCAAAGTAGCATCAATGTGAACCAGGGCGAAGAGACTAGCTTTTTTGGTGCACAAATACATATAGAAATTATAGGATATAAAAAGATTGCACTACCCCCAAAACCACCCCCCCCCCCCCCAAAACTAATTAAAAGAAAGAAAAGAGAAAAAAAAAACCCACCACAACAAACAAGCTCAATAATGTACTTTTATTTTGCCAGCAGAAACAAAATTATGTACATTCATTTACTAGCAAAAAAAAAAAAATTCTACAGGATATATGGTGCTACATTTAGCAATTGGATTTTAAGGGCCCTGCTCATAGGAGCATATAATCTAAAATTTGTCTAAACCTTAGAGTGGACACAGCTTTACTTTCAGTGTATAATGGCATAGTTGCCAATAGTCCTGAATTTCCTGGGACATTCACGAATTTTGGACCCTCGTCCTGATTCTAACGTCTCCCGTTATTTGTCTAGAATTTTTCCGTGCGCATCGGTGAACAATGGGCGTGGTTTGAGTGGAATAGTGGGTGTGTCTTAAATGGGCGTGGCTCGGAAGGGGTGTGGTATGAGATGAATAAGGGATGGAGGGAGAAAGAGAGAGGGAAAGAAAGAGAGAAAAAGAGGGATGGAGGGACAGCAGGCCCAGATCCTACACAACAGTAGAAATATGTTTATTACAGAAAGTTTAACAATCAGATAAAGATACTCCAAACACCTGGTGTTGGCGCTTCAATCATCCCAGCACCATTGTTATGATGTCAGGATGATTGAAGCGCATTATTTCTATTACATTGTAATATAAAATGAAATTATTTAACTCACCATAATGCAGAATCAATGGAAGCCCTGAGCGTGTCACCTGCCACCAGATGCCAATAGGTGTCCCCAGCGGAGTCCCCCCTTACATCAGGCATTGCCAGCGGAATCCCCCCTTACATATGACATTGCCAGCGGAGTCCTCCCTTACGCATATATATATATATATATATGCGTAAGGGAGGACTCCGCTGGCAATGTCATATGTAAGGGGGGATTCCGCTGGCAATGCCTGATGTAAGGGGGGACTCCGCTGGGGACACCTATTGGCATCTGGTGGCAGGTGACACGCTAAGGGCTTCCATTGATTCTGCATTATGGTGAGTTAAATAATTTCATTTTATATTACAATGTAATAGAAATAATGCGCTTCAATCATCCTGACATCATAACAATGGTGCTGGGATGATTGAAGCGCCAACACCAGGTGTTTGGAGTATCTTTATCTGATTGTTAAACTTTCTGTAATAAACATATTTCTACTGTTGTGTAGGATCTGGGCCTGCTGTCCCTCCATCCCTCTTTTTCTCTCTCTTTCTTTCCCTCTCCCTTTCTCCCTCCATCCCTTATTCATCTCATACCACACCCCTTCCGAGCCACACCCATTTAAGACACACCCACTATTCCACTCAAACCACGCCCATTGTTCACCGATGCGCGCGCCACATTTTTCTGTTACAGCATGCCCCGCCTACAAATGAATGCCACGCCCCCTAATTAGTGCAAGGCTCCGCCTACATGCAAAAAAGTGTCCCGAATTTTTTTTTTTTTGCAATGTTGGCAACTTTGTAATGGGCAACACATCATTTTTATCTGCAAGATTATAGAAACATACTTAACAGTCATTCTTACAAATCATTCCAACATAATATTCAAAAAAGGACTTATTCAATACATAACACCCACCACCAATCCACAATCCACACATACATTGGTGACCATGTTCTGCTGGAAGCTGCATTTCTGTGTACATGATTAAGCAATAAGCTCAAAGAGTAGAACGTCAGCACATACTCCCAAACCATGTTTGCATGGACAGGCAGGAACAATACACACATAACAGTGACAGCATGGCCACAAAAGGCCACTTTTGATGGGGGGGAAAAAAAAGCACAAGAATTTCAGCAAACAACCCTAGTTGGCCGTTTGTCAGTAGGCACAATATCATTCCTCCCCCACAAATCACAGCAAAAAACCTGACCTTCTCAGGCCAAACAAACCCCCCTACTGCAGGCCTTTATATAAGAGAGGTTGTATTGTTAGCACACTGACACACCCAATAGAAGTACACGCCCACCAGTATCTTTCAGTCTATCTCTTCATGTATGTCTAAAGTGATTGCACCTGATGAGCAGGAACACATAATACTATTCGCAACTGTGTTAGCCCTTGGCTATGTGCATCAAATCTCCAACTACAGGCCAAAGATCAAAGTCCATTTGCATCCAAAAAGCAACAGTTTTCCAAGCATATGTACCTGTGCAGTGTAAACCCTACAATTTTAAATGGCCAAGTCCCTGGACATGATTAGTGCTAATAAACTTTGGGAGTTATTTACGAAAGGCAAATCCACTTTGCACTACAAGTGCAAACTACACTTGAAAATGCACTGAAAGTGCATTTGGGAGTGCAGTCGCCGTAGATCAGAGAGGGACATGCAAGGAAAATAAAAAATAGCATTTTAGCTTGCACATAATTGGATGATAAAATCAGCAGAGCTTCCCCTCATTTCAGATCTTCCCCTCAGATCTACAGTGATTGCATGTCCAAGTGCACGTTCAGTGCAATTTCAAGTGCACTTTGCACTTGTAGTTTGCACTTGTAGTGCAAAGTGGATTTGCCTTTCGTAAATAACCCCCATTAACATCAGTCCCTGGCTGCAATGAGCTTCCAATCTAAAGTCCAAAATTAATTTTCTTACATTAGAGACTATTTTGACAGGAGCCAAATAAAATGCCAGCATGTCTTTGGATTGTGGTGAGAAACCCACACAGGAAGAACATATAAACTTTAACACAAGCATTACCATGTTGGGAAATTGAACCGGCAACCCCATTGCTGCTAGACAGAATTGCTATGCATGTAGCCAGCAGGCAGCCTCACACATGTGCTCTGCATCTCTGTGGTGTGAACCAGCCCTAAATCCATAGCCAAGCTCAGTGTCACAAGAAATATACAATATATTGGCCTAAGTATTGAAACACCTGCCTTTAAATGCACATGAACTTTAATGGCATCCCAGTCTTAGTCTGTAGGGTTCAATATTGAGTTGGTCCACCCTTTGCAGCTACAACAGCTTCAACTCTTCTGGGAAGGCTGTCCACAAGGTTTAGGAATGTGTCTATGGGAATGTTTGACCATTCTTCCAAGTGCATTTGTGAGGTCAGGCACTGATGTTGGATGAGAAGGCCTGGCTTACAGTCTCCACTCTAATTCATCCCCAAGGTGTTCTGTTGTGTTGAGGTCAGGACTCTGTCCAGGCCAGTCAAGTTCCTCAACCCCAAACTCATTCATCCATGTCTTTATGGACCTTGCTTTGTGCACTGGTCCAAATCATTTGGTGGAGGGAGGATTATGGTGTGGGATTGTTTTTCAGAGGTTGGGCTTGGCCTCTTAGTTCCAGTGAAGGGAACTCTTAAGGCATCAGCATACCAAGACATTTTGGACAATTTCATGCTCCCAACTTTGTGGGAACAGTTTGGGTATGGTCCCTTCCTGTTCCAACATGACTGCACACCAGTGCACAAAGCAAGGTACATAAAGACATGGATCGGCGCGTTTGGGGTGGAGGAACTTGACTGGCCTGCACAGAGTCCTGACCTCAACCCGATAGAACACCTTTTGGCTGAATTAGAGTAGAGACTGCGAGCCAGGCCTTCTCATCCAACATCAGTGCCTGGCCTCACAAATGCACTTCTAGAAGAATGATCAAACCTTCCCATAGACACACTCCTAATCCTTGTGGACAGCCTTCCAGAAGCTGTTATAGCTGCAAAGGGTGGGCCAAATCAAATTTTAACCCTACGGACTAATGCTGGCCATACACTATACCAAAAATCGGCCGAAAAATCGTTCATATAGACACTTCGTTCGTTTTTCGGCAAGTTAATGGGCACAAATCGATAATCGTTTGTGACGTTTTTGTGGAAAAAAAATGAACGGCAAGTTTGGAAAATTTCTGCCAAACGTACGATAAATTGCAAGGTTAATGTGTTTCCCGTCCGAACTGTCTGCACTAGGTATATGTAAAAAAAAAAACGAACAAAAAATGATTTATTTATGTCCACTGAACGATTTATCGGTCATTACATGATGGCACGGTCGAACGTTCGTTTTTCGAAAATGTGTTCGGCCGATTTTTCGTATAGTGTATGGCCAGCATAAGACTGGGCTACCATTAAAGGTCATGTGTGTGTAAAGGCAGGCGTCCCAATACTTTTGGCTAGATAGTTTATCTGGCAAGATTTACAAAGATGGTGGAACCCTCCTACACATAAATACTACATTTAGACATAGTTTTAGGACCTGGGAGATAAGACAACTTCTCTACATGAAGCAGAATGTTTGGGATTTGAACGCATACACCCAGGGATACTAAACAAAAGTTCTAACCTCTAAGCCACAGAGCTGCCACAGATGAGAACCTATTACACATAAATACTCATAAATACTGCATTTCTTTGGAGAGGTGATGGAATAGTGTGGAGAATATAACATGAAAATAAAGGAAAAAAAAATATATATAAATATAAATATATATATATATATATATATATATATATAACCAAACAGTTGTGTTTAAAACATAATTACGACAACCAAAGCAATTCTTTAAGGAGAAAATGTCAAAAAGGGTGAAAAAAGTTTATTTTCAGCTTATATGCATAAAAATCAAAAAAATGAATGTCCGCAAAAAAGTCCTAAAAAATGTCCTCCTGTTAAAGAAAAACGTAGTAGCGGAGTTTATCCCGTCCTTCCCTGCACCCCCACTTGTGTTTGCACTCACCGGACTCCCTAACCCCTGCAGGGGTAAAGGGCATGTGTAGACAATCCTGTGTTATCGGAACCGGGGGGTGATCCTCCGTCCAGGGGTGCTTTATCCTGTTCTGGCGTAATGTAGTCCCCAATACAAGGCATCCATATGAAGTGAGGAAAGAAAACACTTCATAGCGTGAATCCGTAGATATCAGAGTTTATTTGTTAAAAATCCATAGTATAAACTGTTTAAAAACAATCATTAAAAACATTGGAGCTGACAATGCTCCACTGGCAATCCAAACAGCCGGTTCACAGCTGTGGGGCAGCGTGGTGTAGCGTGCGTTCCACCGCCCGACAACGAGAACTGGAAGTATCACAGGCTGGAACAGAGAGGTGCTGACGTGTGCGTACCACGAGGCCACGCTTGGGAAATTGCTGACAAAAAAAACCTCGGTTCACTTACAGGAGAGCACCCACTCTCAGAAATCACCTGGTCCATAATGTCATTGATCCCCCCCCCCCCCCAAGAATGTGAAACTGTTCTCCGACATGAAGGGATTCTACAGATGTCAGAAATGTCTAGCCTGTCGAGTCAGCAAAAGACAACCTAAAAAAAAGAACATCTTTTAAGGCCAGGAACGGCAAGGAGTATGAGATTAGGGAGCTGGTTACTTGTAATACCACACATGTAACCTATGTCATCGAGTGTCCTTGCCGGCTGCAATATGTGGGCAGGACTACTAGACCCCTTTGTGTACGGATTAGGGAACATATTAATAACATAAAGAAAGGGTTCCCCAAACACAACCTCTCCAGACACTTTGATGAATTTCACCACAGAGACCCGTCTGGCCTCATTTTCTATGGGATTGATGCCATAAAAAACCACTGGGGGGGGGGTAGTAAGAGGATATTGATATCACAAAATAAAACAAGATGGATACATCGCTTTGATTGCCTTGTCCCCAGGGGTTTGAACGTAGAGATAGACTTAAACTGTTTTCTGTCCAACTTCTAGGGGTCCCCATATTAGTCACCATCATTCCAAAAAAGTTTCTTCCCATTTTTTCACCTTGTGACGACTCACTTCTTTCATTTTTAATATGCATGAGCATACTTGTCCTTGCACTTTTTATAGATTATATTGAATCTCCCATGAATTTACACACCAGAATGAGGTCTTAGGCCCCTTTTCTACTCCCTTAGGGAATCTCTTTTTATTTTTCATATTTTATTTTTCGTTTTTTATTTTTATTACATATATAATTAAAATATCCGGTTTACAGGGCCCCATTAAGTATGTGATTGCCTGCTCTATATATATATATATATATATATATATATATATATATATATATATATATATATATATATATATATATATATATATATATATTTTTCAGACAGGCTCTTACCATAAATGAGATTTTTGTTTGGTGATACTTAGATATTATTCACCGTGAATGTGTTTTTTGTTTGATGATGCATAGACATTATCTTCATTATCGCCCCCTATATACTTTCTTGGGCATAGATTGTTTTTATTTTTATATGTATTCCCAGTTTCCTACATATTGATTTCTTGATGAGTTTTTGATGAGATATATATATATATATATATATATATATATATATATATATAAATATATATAAAAAATTTTTTTTTTTATTTATTTTCTTAAGTTTGGGGTTATTCCTTGTTAATTACCCCCTTTAGGATTTATCATACATGCTACCTATGTTATGTTGTGGTCTTTGGTAAATGGAGGCGCCCAAAAATGCTATGAGGGATTAATTCCACATGATGGCGCTTGACCACCAGCAGGGACACCATGTATTCTCCATTCTGGCCTCACATTAGAAGTCACAAGGGCGGGTTCCAAGGATTCGATTGGCTCTAGCGGCGCCTCTATTCCCCTATTTAGATGTGTGGAGTACCAAGATGGCCGCGCCTCAGATGACGTCTTGATGATGAAACGCGTAAGGCGTGGCCTCGTGATACGCACACGTCAGCACCTCTCTGTTCCAGCCTGTGATAATTCCAGTTCTCGTTGTCGGGCGGTGGAACGCACGCTACACCACGCTGCCCCACAGCTGTGAACCGGCTGTTTGGATTACCAGTGGAGCATTGTCAGCTCCAACATTTTTAATGATTGTTTTTAAACAGTTTATACTATGGATTTTTAGCAAATAAACTCTGATATCTATGGATTCACGCTATGAAGTGTTTTCTTTCCTCACTTCATATGGATGCCTTGTATTGGGGACTACATTACGCCAGAACAGGATAAAGCACCCCTGGACGGAGGATCACCCCCCGGTTCCGATAACACAGGATTGTCTACACATGCCTTTACCCTTGCAGGGGTTAGGGAGTCCGGTGAGTGCAAACACAAGTGGGGGTGCAGGGAAGGACGGGATAAACTCAGCTACTACGTTTTTCTTTAACAGGAGGACATTTTTTAGGACTTTTTTGCGGACATTCATTTTTTTTTATTTTTATGCATATAAGCTGAAAATTAACTTTTTTCACCCTTTTTCACATTTTCTCCTTAAAGAATTGCTTTGGTTGTCGTAATTATGTTTTAAACACAACTGTTTGGTTTTTTATATATATATATTTTTTATATATAATATTTTTTTCATTTATTTTCATGTTCTATTCTCCACACTATTGCTTGCTTTGAATATTACTATTGGGTTTAAATTTTGTTTTTTACCATCTAATAGATCCAGGTACTTTTTTTTTTTTTCTCTTCCACACATATATAACCATTGAATTTTTGAACGCACTTTGTATGAGCACACTGCACTTTATCGTAGTCTACTGTATAGGTGGATCATGTTTGCGTGATACACTTCACACTTGTTGCTATATGCACAAATAATATTTAAATTTTCTGACACAAATTACTTGTGATATATGTTGTGCCAACACTTTTTCACTTATAATTTTATTTAAAATTATTAATACAGTCGGACAGCGCCAATCCCCTACTTATAACAAATTTTCACGTTTTGGATTTCACCCCGGTGATTTCCATTATAGGGGGGCAGCAGTCTTCTTCCCAGACTTTATACTCCTGAGC
The DNA here is from genome assembly GCF_042186555.1 of Aquarana catesbeiana. Lineage (NCBI taxonomy): Eukaryota > Metazoa > Chordata > Amphibia > Anura > Ranidae > Aquarana > Aquarana catesbeiana. The sequence goes on from NC_133331.1 coordinate 269,895,436, forward strand.
GCGGAACTACTGTCATACAGTGTAGAATAGTGATATTATCCTCAAATTTTTGGGAATTACATTTTGCTTTCTGATGTTGGTACACATATCACATTTTTTGGGCTCAAATTATGAATATTTGGAAATAATAAAAAGCACAAAAAATTGTGATTTATTTTAAATTTGCATCAGCAATGGTATTGTTTGTGGATTAGAAAGACACCTGTGTGAGTTTGGGGTAAAGATTGTTGTGAAATGGAGAGTAACAAGTGAAAGTGACAGAGAAAAATATATTTTACCAAAACATCAAAACATTTCACATTGTAGTATTCTTAAAAACAAAAAAGAAGCAGCAACATTGTTGCAAGGAACGTTTATTTCAGAGAAAGATACATTTAATTTCAACATTAAAAGTATTTATTTATTGTACCATTAGAATCAATGGCTGAAACTTGCATTGGACTATAATAGCGCCAATTTTCATTCTCAAAAACACATTTTAGCCAAGTGTTAATTTTGGTATTTACTATAGCGCCTGGTAAAAAACACTTGAGCTAAATGAGAGTTATTTTAAGGTCTGAGCATGCTCAGTGTTGGCACCTAGTTGTACAAAAACGGGGAATTTGTCACTTCTCCGACTTTTAAAGATATTTCAGTGTATAAATCACTTTTTCACAGTTTAAAAGCAGATTATCTTTAAATAATACGCCGCATATTTCAGTACCATTTTGGCAATTATATCATGCTCTAAACATTATTTCCATGTGCAATTCTCCAGCTTTTAGCAGAGTAAGGATTTGGGCGCTATTTAGTTTCAGGGAACTATAGTAAATTCAATTTTGGGAGTATTTTCTCACCAACGCTATAGTGAATACCGTTTTAGCGCTAATTAGCAGGCGTTATAGTAAATGACCCCCTATGTCACTGTTGAACTAAAGTTTCCAATATATATATATTGTGGGGTTATCACATTGATTTGTATTTTTACATCACAATTTGTGGTTGTTTGTAATTTATGTCACAATTTATCACCTTCACGCATAACTTCAATTCAACTTTTTTTGGACAAATTGGGTAAAAAATGCGACTTTGGATTTATTTAAGTTTTATACTAAGTGTGGCTCTTTCTCTTTTAATATTTTGTTGTATACATGTACATGGGGTGAGCTGCTATTGCACATTTTTGATGCTTTCACATTTGATTATTGGATATTTTAGGGGTATAGTATTGTATCAGTTATATTAATATTTAAGTTGGCTCATAAACATTTGTGCTGTGGATAAATTATATTGGAGAGCTGTGTATCCTAATGCAGAGAATACATACAGGGCCGCTGATAGGGGGGCCCGGGCACACATGGGGCCCCGGACAGCAGGTGGAATCAGTGCAGCAGGATAGAGCGGCAGTTACAGAAGGATGCCCTGTGCGACTGTCTGCAGCAGCTGAAAGTTGGTTTCCCTCCCCCCCGTTGGCTTTCAGCTGCTGAAAGGAGAGACAGACACAGGGCATCCTTCTATAATCACTTCCCACTCACTGATCCCTTTCCTTGTTATGCTCACTTTACTATGCTTCAGTTTATGAATGGATAGGAGCCTCTGTCTCCTGTTCATTCATCTTCAGTGCAGCTGAGGCTACAGAGAAAGGAACTGAAGAATCTATGTCCTCAATTCCTTTCTCTGTCTCAAAGGTGAGATGTCAGGGGTCTGTTAAGACCCCTGATATCTCAACAAAAGCCCTCAACAGCGTTGTAGAAAATAAGTAATTTAAAAAATGAAGGGCTCATTCACATGGGTTCTATGGCCCACGCAGTGCGAATGAGCGTTTTGTTTGTGCATCGGGAGCCACCTGTTACTCTATTACAGTGACTGTATGAACACAGCTGCAGGTTCTACTTTGATAAGTGTGCAGGTGTGGGTGAGTGGCCCTGAAGGCACACTATCAATGGTTGGGGGCCATGCACCTGCATTCACATGTCTGTCAAATGAGGACCTGAGGCTGTGTTCGTACAGCTGTTGCATCCCCATAGTGTAATATAAGCTGCCTGCACACACCAATAGCCACATAAAAAAAAAACAATAAAAAAAAAACAGCAATTTACACTGTACAGGGCACAGCACTTATGTAAATACCTCATTTACACAGAACTTTTTATTAACTCAATACAGTTTTATCTTTTACATTTAGCAGGAATTATGTTATGTTTGTGTCCATTAATAATGATTTTTGTGTATTTTTAATGAAAATATAATTTTGATCGGGGAAGGGGGTGTCTGTCAGGTAGGCTGTATGGGGCCCCGTGATTTCTAACAGCCCTGAATACATACTTAGACTTTAGAATCACTTTGCAACTTTTAAAGTCTATACTTTTTATTTAAATAAGTCTTATGCATACTTACTCTTCCTCACAGAGAGATAAGTTGATGGTCCCAAGGAAGAAAAGGAGTAACAGGGATTTCTTCAAAGTGAACATCTTTGGGCTCTGTGGATAATTTGGATACATGGAAAGAAAAAGAAGATAAAATTGAAAACATGTTAAAAAAAATAACATGAAGCACCCTAATGTAAGGTACAAATAAAAAAATCGTTCCAATATTATAAAAGTTCCAATGTTCATTTGCTATACTCCATCATAATGGATCACATACACCTGAAATTCATTATTGGCTGGTTGAGTTTAAGGCTGGGTTCACACTGGTCCGACAAACGCTCCGACATTGGGAGCTCATGTCGCATGACGTGTGAAATTCAATGTTACCCTATGGGAGCCGTCCTAACTGGTCCGACACAAGTCGTTCCGACTTTAGAAATGCTCCCTGTACTACTTTGGTCCAACTTTGATCCTACTTCAGCCCATTGACTATCATTGAAGTAGGATCAAAGTCGGATCCTTGTCCTAACCATCCGACTTTGGTATCCTACATTGTGTTATTTCCTTGCCCCTGCTGTAGCCCCTCCCATTCTGTGTTAGTTTTGATTGGTCAAAGGACAAGTGTACTATCTGAAAAGTCAGATCAAAGTAGTATCCTGTTCATGAAAGTCGGATGGATGTAGGACCAATGTATAATCAATGTAGGACCAATGTAGGACTGATGTTGCAGAACAAAGTAGGATGAAAGTCGTACTACTGTCGTGTAGTATAGTGTGAACCCAGCCTTATTTTTTTAAATAAATTTGCTTGATGCTTCCCAGACCTCACTGGATCTGGCTACACATAATTAAAACAACGATTAAGGGGTCTATCTTATTCCTCAATCCCAGAAACGCAATATCACAGCAGGTTCTTAGACGCCTTTGGGGCTGGTTCACAAAAACCGACATTCCAATCTCCATTATCTATGATTTCCTGGGCTTTCTATCATAAACAGGGATACCTTTTGCCTCACCTTGTCTACCCACTCTGGCCCTCACCCAAGCAGTGCCAAAGGATATTAGAGTAAAATTAATTTAATTTTATATGCATCTGCTTTATGAACTAGACTTAGGCTTCATACACACACTGCCTACTTTGACTGCTGGCCACGGGAAAACGCAAAACACAGCAAAATTGCGACACAATTTTGCCGCAATTTTATTGCCGTTTTGCCACGGTTTGTGTTTTCCCATAGCCGCTGGTCAAAACATTCCTATCCTGAAAGTGATTCTTCTGCGTTCAGGTGACGGGGGGATGAGGGAGGTTGTAGCTCCCCTAACTGCAGCAGCTCCTAAACTCTGGTAAAAGCCTATATGTACATTGACACATAGGCTTTTATGGAGTTGAGGAGCTTTGGCATAAAACGCCATAAGCTTCTAAACTCAAGCTTAGGAGCTGCTAGTGTACATGAAGCCTAATGGTTTCTTTAGAATTTGTCTTGTAGGAATGGGAAGAGTCCCCAGATAATTGTCCCTGAGATAGTACAATATAAAGTCTTTAAACTGTCAGTTCAAAAATATATATGCCAAAAGGCAGAAAATCCTTGGGAAAAAGGTGAAAGAATCCTCAGGGACTAACCACATCAGGCATATAAACCATCTGGAGTAGAAGCACACACAACACCACCAAAAGTGAAGAGGCTTACCAGAATCGGTGGACCCGACGAGGCATATGCCAAGTGGGGTCAGACAGGCTTAGGTGGTGGTAGACTACAGGTGGCCCGGGAGGGCAATGTTGATGGAATGGCTTCCACGTGGCTATGTTCCTCAAACGATACCGGACCAAAGGGTATTGGGTAGGCGGCACGTAGATAGTATCCCTCAGACCTGTGTTCAAACCAAAGGGTTGCAGCAGCTATCACCACTGTCACACTCGTCTCAGCAGGGAAGCAAAGATCATGGATCATCCGCAGGGCGGGACGGAGGAGACGGCCCGGGGCAGCATGGAGTCATTTTGGACAGTTAGTTATTCCTGTTTAAGTGTTCAATCAGTTTTGCTTATAAGAAAGTGACCGGCACAATAAAACCCAACTTTGTATGTGACTTGCTGCTGCAATAAAGTTTTCTTGGTCCCAGAAAGTGACCGGATTCTGGGGACAGACCCCGCTTTCAGGAGACTCTCCTTGGATAAAAAGTTTCCCCATTTCTGTTCCCAGCAGTGGTGGGGCTCAGGGTAGCATTTAGACTTACCAACCCTAGGCCCAGCATGAGGAGGGACACAGGAATAATGCAGTTATACTGCATCCATCCCTCTGCTTCAACCAATAGGTTGAGTCCAGTCAGGGAGTGAGATGAGAAGAGAGACGGGTTGGCCCCCAGTGCTGCTTGCTGGTCAGCCGCCCCTGAGGAAGGCAGAGATGAGATGGAGGAAACGGAGTAATCAGGTAAGAAGAAATAAGAGTCCAGTGATATCTGCTGCTGAATCTGTCTCACACTGTACAGTCACACTCTCACCTGTCACTTCTGAGGTCTGGACAAAGTATTGATTACCATGGAAAGGCAAATACTGAGAAAACACTGTTGCACATAAGGATCCTGCAATTGTGGAATATTTTTTTCATGCTGGCAGCTTTTAGAAACTATTTGCCTTTCCATGTTAATTTATATCTTGCCCGGTTTTCAGAAGTCGGCTGGGGAGGAAGGAGAGTATGCTGGGACAGATAAAAAAAAAAAAGCCTGTGTGCGGGTGGAATATCTCACTTGGGATCCTGGCCTGGAACTGCGAGCAAGTGACTCTGTGTCAGTGTGTGCTGTGGCTGAGTCGCAGCCTGTACTAGAGGGCAAGAGAAAGAGAGTCATCACGTGTGGGTCCTGGAGGATCAACTGCCAGCTACTTCTGACTGTTCAGTGGCAACCTGGAGGCCGCTCCTCACACGTGCATGCCAGATCCAGCCGAGCTGAGGCACGGTATTACGCCGGTTCGCATTATCCCTTGAGCAGGGCTCTACCGAGGCTTATCGTGGAGACTCACGGCACTTCCCTTACCAAGAGTCATTGGGACTGGTGAGCAGGAACTGGCCCATTCTATTACCACAGAGACACTGCATGCAGAAACCATTGCCTTTTTCTTTTGCCTAAGCCTGTAGGACCTGGTGCTACACTGACTCTTGTGGAGCAGCAACAGCGTTCCTCTTTTCACAGGACACCCAGGGCCAGCACTGCCACTAGGTGAACTAGGCAGCCACCTAGGGTGCATCTGCAGCCAGTGGCATAGTGTAGGGGGCAGCCGGACATTAGGGGGGGGCGCAAAATTATTTTTGTGCTGCTCCGAGTGTGCTGTGCTGCGGCCTCCCTCTAAACCTCTGATGAGGCATATCCCTGTGTTCCTATGCAGCACCATATTCTCCTACCCCCCTGCCTGGGATTCCTCTGATCCAGCCAGCCTGCCCCCTCTGGTGCAGCCTGTTGTGTGAGCACAGTGGAGGGGGATGGGAGGTGCATGGTGCAGATGCTTATAGAAGAGGTACGATGACAGTTGGTGGACCAGCGGGGATACCAAGGAGCTGCTGGGTAGCAGGACCACAAAGGAATACTGTCTGTCTGGTGCTGGGGAGAGCCTGATGGTGGAAGACATGGAGAGGTGAGGGAAGCCACTGATGTACATTGTACTGGGGAACGGGGAGATTTGTGTGAGCAGTGCAGGGCTGTACTGAGGGCTGCAGATGTACAGGACTTTCCAGCCACCGTTAGCAGGAATCAGGTATGTCAGTGTAATTGTCAGGTAGAGTATTGTTGGTGTCAGGTAGATCATTGTAGTGGTAAGGTAAGTCAGTGTAGTCACACTGCCCCCCCACCTGTCACACTAGCCTCTTACCTGACACTCTGCCTCCCCCACCTGTCACACTGGCCCCTACCACCTTTTACAATGGCCCCCCCCCCCCCCCCCCCCCGACCTATCACACTGCCCTCCCACCAGTCACACACTCCTTGCTAACTGTTTGCTAGATTTGACTGTCCCTTTGCTAAATGGGGATGTCTCTTTGCTAGATTTGACTGTCTCTTTGCTATATGGGAATGTTTCTTTGCTGGATTGGGTTGTTTTTTTGTTTTTGTGTTTTGCTGGATTGGGCTGTCTCTTTGGAATCTCATGGCACTTATTTTGGCCAATTTAGCAGTTTCATGTTTAGATGTTTTAATATTTTTCTACTGTTTGTAAAAATGTAGAAGTTTTAATTTTTTGTTAGGTGTTGCAAGTAGCTGGTCTTGCCAAGGGCGCAAAATAGTCTAGCAACGGCCCTGAGGACACCACAAGTGCATTTTGCTATACACGACCTGTTAAGGCACCACCAGGCTACTTCACCTGATCCTAATTACCAGGATATTTCAAGTAGTTCACTAAAGAGTAGGGATGAACCGAACACCCCCCAGTTCGGTTTGCAGCAGAACATGCGAACAGGCAAAAAATTTGTTGGAACGCGCAAACACCGTTAATGTCTATGGGACACGAACATGAATAATCAAAAGTGCTTATTTTAAAGGCTTATAAACCTCGTCCACAGCGGCTGACTGCAATCTGCTTATTTGAATGCTTCTAATAGACCGGGAGTTTGTGAGTGTATCTCTTGTCTCTGTTTTGCTTATGTACTATCTAGTAAGTTCACTGCACAATGATCTATTTTTTCTTTGCTTGCTTTGCATAAAACCTTTATCCTGAGAGCCGAATCACCAGCAGTATAATTGTTGAAGTGGGATGCAAGAAAAACTAAATATCCTGATACAAACGATCTAACCCAGTGAGTCAATCAATCTGGATTAAGGGAAGGAACTGTTTAATTATTTTTACTTTCTCCCACTATTTATCTCTGCCTGGACATTGTACTCAGAGTGTCATTATTATTTTATTTATACTAACCGTCACATCACCAATTTGAAGATTTTTTTTGGCATTTTTTTTTTTTGGCAATTTTAACACATGTATTAGCACCATAATTATGTATTTATTTTATTCACATGTATGCATTTTTTATTCCTGGATTTAAGCTTAGTCGCAGCAGCATATTGTGCACTATTTATTTAAAGCGCATCAATTTTATACTTAGTATTATATGCAAGTTACTGTCATAAAAAGTTTGGGGACCTGGGTCCTGCCCAAGGGGACATGTATCAATGCAAAAAAAAGTTCTAAAAATGGCCATTTTTTTTGGGAGCAGTGATTTTAATAATGCTTAAAGTGAAACAATAAAAGTGACATATTCCTTTAAATTTCATACCTGGGGGGTGTCTTTAGTATGCCTGTAAAGTGGCGCATGTTTCCCATGTTCGAGAGCACAGTCCGAGAGCAAAATGACATTTCTATAGGAAAAAGTCATTTAAAAGTAGGGATGAGCTTCGAGTTCGAGTCGAACCCATGTTCGCCCCGAACATCGCATGTTTGACCGTTTGCCGAATTAAGAACGATATGGGCCGTATGTGACAAATTCAAGTGGCGCATCACGGCTCATAATTCACTGCGGCATCGCCGCCACTATGACACGCATGCTTGGCCAATCACAGCGTCGTCTGCACAGAGAGCCGTAATTGGCCAAAGCCACGGTGGCTTTGGCCAATTATTGCTCAGGGGGTTTAGTACACGCCCCTGTTATTCTCTTCCTACTGACAGACAGGCAGGTGTTTTTACAGTATTTACAGCTACCTGAAGAAAATTGCTGGTGTTCTTCTGATCCTATTAGTCCTACTAGCTACAGTATTTACAGTTAGTGTAGTGCGTCCTCTGCACAGTGTGCACCTAAAGCTACCTGAAGAACATTGGTGGTGTTCTTCTGATCCTATTAGTACCGCAGGCATGCAGCTACAGTATTTACAGTTAGTGTACTGCGTCCTCTGCACAGTGTGCACCTAAAGCTACCTGAAGACAATTGCTGTTGTTCTGCTCCTATTAATACCGCAGGCAGCTACAGTATTTACAGTTAGTGTACTGTGTCCTCTGCACATTGTGCACCTGAATACAATTGCTGTTGTTATCATACTAAAAATACTACAGGCAGGCAGTTGATTCTGCTAGCTGCAGTATCAGTGTATATATATATGTATGTGTGTGTATGTGTATGTGTGTATGTATATATATATATATATATATATATATATATATATATATATATATACACACACATCCCAGTTTTGTGCAGCTACATCTCACTGCAGGCCATTAATATGTCTGGAAGGCCAACAAGGAGAGGCAGACAGTTACAAGCCAATAAAAGAGGGCAAGCAGGCTCTGTGTCTAGAGGCAACAGTGCTGGTCGTGGAGACCGTGCATCCTCATCAGCACATGGCCATGGGACACGCTTGTCCTTTTTTTCGGCAGCTGGCCGTGTTGAGCCGCAACATGCGGAAGACTTGGTAGAGTGGATGACCAAGCCATCCTCATCCTCTCTCACCCAGGCTCAGGGTACTTTGTCTGGCAAAGCAGCTGTCAACGTGGCCTCTTCCCTCGGCTCAGTGGCACCAGTCACTCCTTCCCTAGCCCCACCATGTCCTCCTGAGGAGTCCCCCGAACTGTTTGACCACAGTGTTGGGTACATGCTCCAGGAGGATGCCCAGCGTTCTGAAGGCTCTGATGATGGTACCCAGCTAGAGAAAGGCAGTAATGTGAGCTCAGAGGGGGTGCCCAAGAAGGACAGCAATCTGGCAGTCATGTTCCCCCAGCTGCAGCATACTGCCAGGTTTGCTCCAGTGATGAGGAGGGAGGGGATGATGAGGTCATTGACTCCACATGGGTGCCTGATAGGAGAGAGAAGGAGGAGGAGGCACATTACCAATGAGACAGTATGCCCTCCAGGGGCCAGCTGAAGGGCAGCACACCGACTGCATCACACTGCAAAGCTCCGCATATGCAGGGTGCTGCTGTCTCTGAGTTATTTCAAAAGTTCTTTGGTGTGGGCGTTTGAGACAAGTGCATCAGATCCCACACATATGTCTCAAGCGTATCTCGCGTGGCCAAAACATCACCCGCTTGGGCACCACATGCTTGACCAAATATATGTAGACCTGCCATGCAGTTCGTTGGCAAGCGTACCTAAATGACCCACACCAAAGAACAAAGAGGACCTTTCCTTGCTCCTCATCAGCTGGGATCTCCAACCCCACTATAACTTCAGTCCTCTCTGAGACCTGCACTGAGAGGAATGAAGGTGTAGAATTAGGTGTCACAGCCAAGTACTTGGGGGCAATCTGCTATTGGTACACCGATGTCAGATTGTACCAGGCAAATTTTCCTGCCCCAGCTGCTGCACCGCCGAAAGAAGTTCGCTCCCAGCCATCCACATGCCCAGCGGTTGAATGCTAGCTTGGCTAAATTGCTAGCACTTCAACTGCTGCCTTTTCAGTTTGTAGACTCTGCCCCCTTCTGTGAGTTTGTGGAATGTGCGGTTCCTCAGTTCCAGGTTCCCAAATGCCACTTTTTCTCACGGAAGGCGATTCTGGCTCTCTACCGGCATGTGGAAGGCAATGTCTTGGCCTCGCTGGACAGGGCGGTCAGCGGTAAGGTGCATATTACCGCTGACTCATGGTCCAGCAGGCATGGACAGGGACGTTACCTATCTTTCACTGTGCACTGGGTGACTCTTCTGGCAGCTGGGAAGGATGCAGGACAGGGTACAGTAGTGTTGGAGGTTGTTCCGCCACCACGCCTCCAAAATTCTACTAGTGGTGATTCTGCCACACCTCTCTCCTCCACCCCCTCCTCTTCTTCTTCCTCCATGGCCTCTTCCTGTGCTGATTTGTCCTCAGGACCAGCGGTGCTCCGTAGGCATTCAAGGGGCTACGCAAGCACACAGGCAAAAAGATGCCATTCGGTGCTTGAGCTGGTGTGCTTGGGGGACAGGAGCCACACTGGGGCAGAGATTCTGTCAGCTCTGCAGGGGCAGGTTCAGAGGTGGTTGATGCCACGCCAGCTTAAGGCAGGTATGGTGGTTTGTGACAATGGCACCAACCTCCTCTCTGCCCTCCGACAGGGACAACTGATCCATGTGCCCTGTTTGGCTCACGTCCTTAACTTGGTGGTGCAGCGGTTCTTGGGCAGATACCCGGGCTTACAGGATGTCCTGAGGCAGGCCAGGAAAGTCTGTGTGCATTTCCGCAGGTATTATAATGCCAGTGCTCGGCTGGCTGACCTCCAAAAGGAATCTAACCTGCCCAAGAACTGCCTAATCTGTGACATGCCCACCAGGTGGAACTCAACGTTGGCCATGCTGCAGCGGCTGCACACGCAGCAGAGGGCCTTCAATGAGTACCTATGCGACTATGGCACCAGGACAGGGTCAGGGGACCTTGGTTTTTTTTCCCCACACATCAGTGACACTGTACCTCTTGTCCACCTGTTGGAGCACACGCTGCATGGAATAATGGACAGGGCACTTGAGGAAGAAGAGGACTTCCTTACCTCTCAAGGCCCCCTTTATCCAGACAGTGTTCCTGTGTGCCCGCCGATCACACAGGAAGAGGACGTGGAGGAAGATTGTGTCAGCATGGAGGTGAAGCCTGGCACTCAGCATCAGCAGCAGTCTTCAAGGGATCATTTACAGTCCCAAGAAACCCATGGACTTGTATGTGGCTGGGAGGAGGTGGCTGCGGATCATGTTGTCCTTAGTGACCCAGAGGACTCCGGACCGAATGCCTCAGCAAACCTACGCTGCATGGCCTCCCTGATCCTGCAAAGCCTGCAGAAGGATCCTCGTATTTGTGGTATCAAGGAGAGGGATCAATACTGTCTGACAACCCTCCTTGATCCACGTTACAAGGGTAAGGTTTGCGGACCTTATCTTGCCATCGCAGATGGAACAGAGGATGAAACATCTTCGGGAGGCCTTGCAGAAAGGTCTGTGCAACACGTTCCCAGAGACTGGGAGGTTACAAGCTCCTGTTCCTGGACAACGTGTTACTGAGGCTTCAGTCAGTCAAAGAAGGAGCAGTGGAGAAGGTGGCTGTCTGACTGATGCGTTCAGACAATTTTTTAGTCCGCAGCCTCAAGGTATGATTGGTTCCAGCAACCATCGCCAGCATCTGTTTTACATGGTGCAGGAATACCTAGGGGCAAGATCTGACTTGGACACCTTTCCCACTGAAAATCCTCTGGGTTACTGGGTCTTGAGGATGGATCACTGGCCAGAGCTTGCACAGTATGCAATTGAGCTACTGGCCTGTCCTGCATCCAGCGTTCTTTTGGAACGCACATTCAGTGCTGCTGGAGGCTTTGTAACCGATCACAGGGTGTGCCTGTCCACTGACTCGGTCGATCGACTGACCTTCATAAAAATGAATCAGTATTGGATCACCACCAGCTACCAGGCACCTGATGCTGATGTAACCAAATAATTTTTTTTGAAATGTCAGATCCCTTCAAGACTGCCTATGCTGATGCTGATTGACTATCCTGTTATGCTGAGTGATTATCCTCTTCCTCCTCAATGATCATGCTGATGGCTTGTAAGAACATTTTTGGTTCTGGGCGCCGCCACCAGTGGCTAAGACCCAATTTTTCAGCCCCTGTATAACAGGGGCGTGTAATTACAATTTTTGATGCAATACTTTGCAGCAGGGCTTGTTCCTGCGCTCCAACTAAAGTATCTGTGAGGGGTTGCAGTGTTGTGGCACCAGCACCAGTGCCTAAGGCCCGATTTTTCTGCCCCTGTTCAACAGGGACATGTAATTACAATTCTTGATCTAATATTTCACAGCAGGGCTCATTCCTGCGCCTACCAAGAGTAACTGTGAGGACTTACAGTGTTGTGGCACCAACCCCACCACCACCACCAAAGGCCCAATTTTTCTTCCCCTGTTTACCAATGGCATGTAACTACAATTCTTGATCCAATATTTCACAGCAGGGCCCGTTCCTGCACCCACCAAGAGTAACTGAGGGCTTACAGTGTTGTGGCAACACCAACACCTAAGGCCCCAATTTCTGCAGAGTATATAGGGCAGGCCCCTACTTTCAAACATCCAACTTACAAACAACTCCTATTTGCAAATGGAAGGAGACAACAAGAAGTGAGATGAAATCTACCCCTAGGAAGGGAAATTGTCTCCTGTAAGAGTTAATATGGGAAAAACATGTCTCCTCTCCACTGATGCTTTATCACCAATCCTTGTTTCACTAAAAACCCCAAATTTTCAAAAAACATTTGTCTTTGGGACAGAAAGTGAGGTGAAATCTTCTGAAGAGGTGCACAGACATCAAAACAAATGTTTTCCAAAAAGCTTAAAAATAGATTATTTGGCTGGAGCTACACTTTAAAAATGTACCAGTTCAAAATTACAAACAGATTCTACTTAACAACAAAGCTACAGTCCCTGTCTTGTTTGCACCGCCTGTATACTGCTGTTCAGAGTATATAGGGCATGGGGGCCCCACGCCTTTCCTTTTTTTTATTTGGGTGCGATGTTTCCCTTAATATCCATACAAGACAAAAAGGGCCTGGTAATGGACTGGGGGGGAGGTACCCATACCGTTTGTCTCACTGATTTTCATCCATATTGCTGGGACCCGATAATACATTAAAGCCACAAGCAGTTTTAAATGACTTTTATTCCTTTAAAAATGTATTTTTGTGCAGGGACTGTTCTAAGCACGGGAAACACGCGCCACTTTACAGGAATACTATAGACACCCCCCAGGTACAATATTTAAAGGAATATTTAACTTTTTTTTTCACTTTAAGCATTATTAAAATCTCTGCTCCCGAAAAAACGTCTTTAAAACTTTTTTTGCATTGATACATGTGCCTTGGGGCAGGACCCGGATCCCCAAACCCGTTTTAGGACAATACCATGCATATTAGCCTTTAAAATTAGCACTTTTGATTTTTTTCGAGTCCCATAGACTTTAATGGGGTTCTAAAGTTTGCGCAAACTTTCGGTCCGTTCCCAGGTTCTGGTGCGAACCGAACTGGGGGGTGTTTGGCTCATCCCTATTTAAAAGTACTTGTGGCTATTAATGAATTGTCAGGTCTCTGCAATACACATAAAAGTCATTGAAAAAAATGGCATGGGATTCCCCCACAGTCCATTACCAGGCACCATATATATAGAAACTAAAACAAATATTAGTGAAGCGCTTTCAGCTTAACGTATTATAAAGTGACAAAAATACAGTATACAATAAATAGTTAAAAAAATCTTAAAACATCAATCAAAAAATAAAATCCATAAATCATATATAGATGTGTGTTAAATCATTCATAATGCGTCTCAGAATTGTGCAAAAGTATCAAAAATAAATAAATGTGTAGTCCACAAAAAAGTCCCATACACCATACAATCTGTATAATATCCGGGAAATTTCTTTAAATCCGTGTGATTTCTTGTGAAAAAATTATTAAACCCCCACGCTTATGGTGAAAATGAAAAATGAGGATTCTGCAGCCTCTATCAATAAATTCACCCTAAGGTAAATCTAGAAGAAATGTGAAAAAGAGGGGATAGGTATGGCGCTGCTCTTATTAAAAGGTGACCTACAACCTCAAAATACTTGAGGGGTGTGTGTCACGGGTGCATTTAGGGCAAGAAGTGACAATAAAAGTGCAGAAAATAAATATATTTTATATTCACAAAAATCCATAAAAAATCCTACTATGTAAACTTCCTAACGGCTTATATATAATGCATATTGTTATGTTCAAACGAAAATAAAATAAACACAATCCTGTGCAAAACCTGCAATTGAAAGTGACATTTCTGTGCAAAAAAATCCAACATATATGACTGGTGTATACTGTTGCTGTGAAACTGGGTTCAGAAATATGCATATACCGTCCTTAAACCCTAGTGTATAAAAAAAAAGTCCAATAAAGTGACAATGTGCTCCTTCAAATTGTTCTGTGCTTGGAAAACAGTGCCCCATAAGAAATGCACTCACCGCTATTATTCACCACACAAGGAGGTATTTCACCTTCACAATATGAGCCACTGTGCAGCCTGTGGAGTGGGAGGAAACTCCCTGTCTTGTGTTCTACAAGTGCCTCCTTGTCTCCCACCCCCCTATGTGAATGGGTATCGGGTACATCATACCTCTACCTATTCATCAAAAAAAGTGTAAAAAAGTAAGAAACACAGTAAACGTTTTTTTGACAAGTCCTTTTACTATCCATCATCAATCATGCCCCCTGCAAAAATAGAGAAAAAAAAAGCCACTGTCATCTCTTGGGAGGCCACCGGCCATCTGCCTCCTCTCTGCTTTGACAGCTGTTCTTTATTGACAGCTACTTTGACAGCTGTTCATCATGTGACATCAGAAGGGGGCGGTGCCATCGGGTGACATAACTGGGTGGCCCTGGCCCTTGCCTATAAAACTGTCAAAAGCAGAGAGGAGGCAGATGGCCGGTGGCCTCCCAAGAGATTTTTTTTGTTTTGTTTTCTTCTATTTTTGGGTCGGCGGGCAGCATGATTGACGAGGGATTACATTGAGGGACATTATTTTTTCATTTTTTAATAAAGGACTTGTCAAAAACTGTTTTACTGTGTTTCTTACTTTTTGACACTCCTTTGGTGAATGGGTGGGTACCCGATACCCATTCACATAGGCAGGGTCGGGATCTGGGGGCCCCCCACCCGCAGACCCCGAAATCCACAGCCCAGGGTTGTTGGGAAGAGGCCCTTGTCCCAATCAACATGGGGACAAGGTGCTTTGAGATGGGGGGGTGCAGAGCCCCCCTGCCCCAAAGCACCCACCCCCCATGTTGAGGGCATGTGGGCTGGTATGGTTCAGAGGGGGAGGCGCGCTCGCTCATTCCCCCCTTTTCCTGACCTGCAAGGCTGCTTGCTTGGATGAGGGTCAGGTATGTATTTTGGGGGGGACCCCACGTCATTGTTTTTTACATTTTGGCGTGGGTTAAAATGTATACCAGACCCGAAGGGCCTGGTATGAACTGGGGGGGACTCCACGCCGTTTTTATATATATTTTTTTTATCTGTATTGACGGGAGCAAGTTTAAATGACTTTTTTTCCTTTAGAAATGTCATTTTGCTGCGGCATATTCTATACATCGCACAGATGCGCCACTGTACAGGCTGACTAAGGGGACCTCCCAGGCACAAAATTTAAAGGCATATTTCATTTTTATTGTTTCACTTCAAGCATTATTAAAATCACTGCTCCCGAAAAAATGGCCATTTTTGGAACTTTTTTTGCATTGATACATGTCCCCTGGGGCAGGACCCAGGTCCCCAAACTTTTTATGACAATAACTTGCATATAAGCCTTTAAAATGACTGCTCCTTTAAAAACTATTGTTTTATAAACTTTGCATTGGTACATGTCCCGTAGGGCAGTGTCCGGGTCCCCATACACTTTTTATGGCAATAACTTGCATATAAGCCTTTAAAATGAGGACTTTTGATTGTTCGTGTCCCATAGACTTTAATAGCGTTCGAGATGTTCTGGTGTGAACCGAACCAGGGGCTGTTCGGCCCATCCTTAGGCTGCATACAAGCTCCTCTGAGCTCTTTGGAGGTACAAGGCTAATTGGGCATGGGTAGTAGAACACAATTGCTTTTCTGCTTGTATGTTTTTTTTCGTGGCACATTGTTGTGTTTTTTTTTTTTAAAGTTCGTGAAGTGATAATGTTCCTCCTACATTTTTAACACCTTTTGTTTGGACTTTGAAATGTATTTGTGTATTTTTTTTATATATAACTGTATATATGCAGTGGTTGCTATCGATCTGTTTACTCTGTGTTTATAACATTTTTTTTAATGCAGAGTTCAGTAGTTTGTAAGGCAGGCTTCTCTGCCTTACAAACTACTGAACATCCGTATTACAAACTACTGAACTCTACATAGTTCAGTAGTTTGTAAGGCAGAGTTCCAACATCAGTAGTTTGCAAAATTCAGTAGTTTGTAATGTAGCATTCAGTAATTGGAAGAGCAAATTTCAGAGTTCAGTAGTTTGTAATGTATTGTTCATAAGTTTGTGAGGCAGAGTTTAGTAGTTTGTAAGACAGAGTTGACTGCATTACAAACTACTGAAGTCTGAAATTTGCATTACAAACTATAGAACTCTGCGGTACAAATTACTGAACTATGTATGCCTAGTTCAATAGTTTGAAAGGCAGAGTTCCATAGCTCTCAACTGTCACTGGTTTCGAGGGACTGTCCCTGATTTGGAACAAAGTTCCTCTGTCCCTCATTCCTCCTCATTTGTCCCTCCTTTTGGTATGATCTATATAGTTGTATATAATATGCACATTTTTATCTTTCAAAAAGTGTTTCACAGTGCTAAAGTTTTCATCCAGTTTCTAAATTGCCTCATTTGTAAATGTCAAAAGCCAGTATAAAGGAATAGTAGAAAAAAGCACTTGTGGGTTTAACACATTTTTTGTATAATTCTCCTTTAAGGGGGTCTGTCCTATGCCTACATACATTTGCTAATCGGTGTCCCTCGTTCCCATCTCAAAAAGTTGGGAGGTATGGAGTTCTCTGCCTTACAAACTATTGATCTCTGAACACTGCATTACAAACTACTGAACACTGGGTTACAAACATTACATTTCTAACGGATTTCACCCGAGATTCTGCCACATTTTACAGGGTGCCTTGGCTGAAAAAAGGTTGAAAAACACTGAGTAAAGCCACCACAACTAGAGCAGTTATGGAGATCACTCTTTAAGTGCTTAGATTGCGGAAGCAGAACATGCACCCTCACATCTCATCAGGTTAAATAGGGAGTGTATGTATTCCTTAGTCACTGATAGGATTTGGCATATTTATTGCCAACAAACTTCCTGTCAAAGCAATTCCTACACCTTTTTTTTAAATCTGATAAATCCACTTTCTTGATAAACCCGATTTTTCTAAAAAAAAATTTTCTTGCCTCAGCCCCCTTCCTCTCCCTGAGACCAGATTTGGGTCCAGCTTCCACTTTACCAAACAGGAACCAAGTCAAGTTCACCTCATATAATATCAAAGGTCCTAATGTTCCAGAGAAGAGATCACAGTTACTCCGCTATCTGCCTAAGATGCAAAGTCAGATTGTTTTCTTACAGGAAACCCACTTTTAATTAAGGGAAGGCCATTTTAGCAATTTTTCCATTGCTTTTTTTTTCACTTAGAGCTTTCAGAGTTTGTAAAAGACTCCCCAAACCACATATTTTCTGAAAGCACATGACCAGTAGAAAAACAAATGTGCTATTGATTTTTAGGGCACCATGATATTTGCACAAATGTTTCTCAAAACAATATTTTTGCTAAAAATACACTAAAATCATTATTAGCAGATACAAACACAGCAAATTTGATAAAATTCCTACTAAATACAAAAGTTTGATTTTTATTGAAGAAATAAATAACATATATTTGTAAATGTTAAATTACACCTTGCGAAATGGTGAAAATCAAATGTTCGCAAAACTGTAAATAACTAAATTTTTCTAAAAATCTGGAGGTTTTAATATTTCACTTACAGCTTTCAGAGATTGTAAAAGACCATTCCCCAAACCATATCTTTTTAGAAATCACATGACCAGTAGATTAAACAGGAAAGGAAATTAGTGCGACTTTGAATGAGGAATTTTTATATACATAATAGGGATGGAGGTTCTGTCACTATGGTGTTTGGCTGATCATATCTCTTTTTTTCCACATGACCAGTAGAATAAAAAGAAGGTGCTACTGATTTTTATTGTGCAAATGTTTATCAAATCAATATTTTTACAAGAAATACACTAAAATTATTACTGGCAGATACAAACACAGCAAATTTTACAAAATTCCAATTAAATATAAAAATGTAACCTGTACTGAGTTAATAAATAACAAATATTTGTTCATTTTTAACTACACCTTTATGCAAAATGATGAAAATCAAAACAATGTTTTCGCTAAAAATACACTAAAATCATTACTAGTAGCAGATACAAATACAGAGAATTTTACAAAATTCCTGCTCAATTCATACTAAATTTAAAAGTTTAACCTGTATTGGGTTAATAAATAACAAATAATTGTAAATTTTAAATTGTGCCTTTTTGCGAAATCGTGAAAATCGATTGTACGCAAAATTGTAAATAAGCATATTTCTATAAAAATCTGAAGGTTTTAATTTTTCACTTACAGCTTTCAAAGTTTGTAAAAAAAACCCCCAAACCATATATTTTCTGAAAACACGTAACCAGTAGAATTTAAAGAAGGTGCTACTGTAGGGGCACAATAGTTGTGCCACACAAATGTTTATCAAATTGCTGTTTTAACACCAAGAACACTAAAATACCTATTAGCATACAAAACACAACATAACTTACAAAATTGATGCTAAATTCCTAGTCCAAGTTCTTATGTACTAAAGCATATGCCCATGAAGGGCCATATGGAAAGCCATGTTTACCCCCACAGAGATGCACACGCATCCCTGTGCAGGTAGTCCCATTCATGTCAATTGGGATGCAGTGGCTGTAAGGACAAATCTGACATCTGTTCGGGTGTAGGTGCATGGCCCCAAATGCAGACATGGAGGGGGCGGGATCTGGGGGCCCCCTTATTCCAGATTCTGATTAGCCCCCTGCCCACAGTTCCCCACAACCACAGTCCAGGGATGCCGGGAGGAGGCCCTTGTCCCCATCAACATGGGGACAAGGTGCTTTGGGTGGGGGGGTAGAGCCCCTTTGATTCCAATGCATCCCCCACACATGTTGAGGGCATGTGACTTGGTATGATTCAGGAGGGTGGGGGCGCTCGTTCCTCCCCTCCCTGACCTGCCAGGCTGCATGCTCGGATAAGGGTCTGGTGTGGATTTTGGGGGACCCCACACCATTTTTTTTATTCTGGCATGGGGTTCCTCTTAAAATCCATACCATTTCCAAAGGGCCTAGTATGGGTTGAGGGCAGATTCCCATGCCATGTTTTTTTTTTTTTTTAACATTTATGTATTGCTGGAAATGGTATTGTGTTACTGGCAATTTAATGTGATTTTTGTTTTCTTTATAAATGTCAGTTTTGCTGCAGCAGGTTCTATACACAATACAGATGTGACACTTTAGAGGCAGACTAAGGGGACCGCCCAGGCACTATATTTTAAATATTTTTTATTGTTTCACTTTTTAAGCATCACTAAAATTACTGCTCCTTTTAAAGACTATAGTTTTAAATGTTTTTTTGCATTGGTACATGCCTCCCAGGGCAGTACCCGGGCCCCATACCCTTTTTATGGCCAATAACTTGCATATAAGCCTTCAAAATGGGTACTTTTGATTTTTCAAATTTGGGTCCCATAGACTTCAATGGGACTTTTGTGATGTTCGAGAATTCTGGTGCGAACCGAACCAAGTTTTTTTTTTTTCGGCTTATCTCTAATTACAAGACAATAGACTGCTCCAACTTTTAGCTGAAATACAATAATGGTATCCATGTTACTATTGTATCATTTGTTTGGGAAGTCCACTCAAATATTCAAAGGTAGCCTGATTTCTGTTTCTAAGACCAACTACTAAATAGATTCTTCCATGTACAGTAAAGTCTGAGAATAAAATCATAAAACATACATTTATTCAGGGCTTTTTTTCAGGGGGAACTTGGTGGAACTCAGTTCCACCACCTCTGGCTCAGGCCCTGGGGAGGGGGGGGGGGTGCTGTTTCTGTCCGGTTTCTGTGTTTACAAGTGACAGCTCTGCACTCTGTGTGTAACCCCCCCCCCCCCCCCCTGAACTCTGCACTCTGTATGTAATGCAATCCTGATATTTAATGCCCCTTTAGGAGTAGGACCCTCCTACTGTGAAATTTGACTGACCACATCCACTATTTGATGTGATTTGGAGGGTGTGAGTGGGGTGGAGGGGTTTTGGGGGGTCGTGGTTGAGTTCTAGCACCTATTGTTTGAGAAAAAAAGCCCTGCATTTATTTATAGCAAATGCAACACAGTAGTTTGAGTAAAAGACTTTTCCCTCAATATTTTCTGTACCTGAAGTTTTGTACCTTTGGTGTAGCCCTTATATTTTTAAATGTGGCTTTTAGCTCCTCTTCCATAATACAGCACCATCAGCCACCTTAAAAAAACAAAAAACAAATAACTACTTAATTTAAATAAAATACGTTTCCCATCAGTATTGTCATCTGTGAATAGGTGGCCTCTATAATAAAGTATTAAGGTAAAAAATTTTTTAAAAACATGTACCATCATCCAGGAATGAATAATTTACAAAGTTTGGTAGCCTGATCCCCAGTCAGGCGACCTAAAGAAATGGGGGCATGTTGGACTATTGCGGTACAATAAACATTGGTAATAATATAGAAAATAAATCAGTGATATGGAATTGTATAATAGATTTTATTGATGCAGAAATACAAATCTTAATAATACAATACAGCATGATAGAGTTAAAAACATAGCGCCAGATGGGGACGTAATTGTACAATGAAACAATTGATCTCAGAAGTCAATTCCTCAACTAGTTTCGCGGGTATAACCGCTTCATCAGGAGGGAGTCTGAGGATGGTTTATTATGGCTAAACCTAACAAAATAAGAAAGAGTACAATGTAATATGCCAAAAAGACATCTACAGTAAAATTGCATCATGGTTAGAGACATACAATAAAGTTTACAGGGGGAAAGGACGAATCTGCTTACCCATGTCCCAGTTGACCCCAAGCGCGGGGCTCCACCACCCTGGAGTGATCTCCCACGGCGACCCGGGGGAGCTACAACAGTGACGGGGATACTAGGGAAGAGAACGTAAGAATGGTCGGGTATACTATTTTGCCAATATAAAACGAGTGAAAAAGTGACACTGGAAGGTGAAGGAAGTAGATGGGTAAATATGTGAGGACTACTGTGAGGATTGCAATTTGCAAACCAAGGGGGGGAAAACATAAAGATTGTAATAGCCATAGTGAGAAGATAGGAACATTAGTGGGATATAGTGTGGGATGGTGAGGGTATAGGGGGAGGGAAAACGAAAGGGGAGGGAGGACTGGAGAGGTGGGGGACCAGGATAGGGGTGACGGAGACGAGGGGAAAGGCTGGAAGGTGAAAACATTGGGGGAAGGGGAGGGGAGGGAAAAGAAGGGAAGGAGGGTTTTGGGTGAAGTGATTAAGGGCATAGTAATACCTGATGCTGAAGTAAAAACATGGGGAGGTATCCGGGAAGGCACCCAGAAAGGGGCCAACACCATATGAGGCCGGGGAAGGGCTATTAAGGATTGCAGGCAACGGGCGGAAGCGGGGTACGGCATATTCGCCCATGCCTGGAGCATCTAAAAGGAAAAAAATGTACGATCATTATGCACCCAAGCTGATACCCTGAAATACGGGACAGCAGGAAAATAAAGTAGATGGAGTAATCCCTTGTAACTTACTGTAAGCTGGCCATATTGCACGATGCCCGGAACCCGGAACCAACCGTCAATGAATAGACAGGCTAAGCCTGCCTTTAATAGCTCCCAACCGAGCGACGCTACCACACGCCAGTGGAACGCCGGCGCGTGACGTCGCAGGGTCAGGGGTCCCGCATCGCGCGCGCGCACGAGATAGTCGCGCGCCCGCGCATGCGCACCAGCCCTGAGGCTACGGGAGCAGAGTCCCTGCCAGGACGAGTACAAGAGGAGGGGGCGGTCCCATGTCTGAGACCAACCTCCCCGCCAGGGACCCCACCGGGCCGCCGCGGAAAAACACAGGGGGAGGACCGCACACCAGCGCCAGGGCCGGGGGGCAAGGAGGGGGAAGCAGAAAAGTCCCAGTATACAAAATGAATAACCAGTTGAAAAAGGAACATTGGAAAAAGTAGCACATTGATAATAAAAAGTGTGATGAAAAATACCATAATGAGACATAAAATTGATAGGTTAGGGATTAATGGATACCCTAAAACTGATGCAATTCACCGGCATGACATAGACCCATAGATATTAAACTACAGAATGCAGTATATAATAGTGAGGGCCGAGGACGATTATCACATGGTTGGGTACAGCCATGTGAAAGATTGGGCGGGTAGCCAAATTAATTGTGTCTGCTCGGCCTGATGGGCGTCTGTCATGGAGGGTTGCATCAGGGTTAGTAAATAGAAGATGGTAGTATGCAGCGAATAATGATGAATAATGAAAGAGGCCCCCCCAAAGAAACAAACAAGTGGTCAATGGGGGTTAATTAAAAATGAGGGGTGGGAAAATTTGGGGCCAGGGAGGTGGAGGGCAGACCAATAGCCCTGTCCACACAAGCAGCTCACTCAATGATTCCCACTCAACATAGGTGCCGGGTGTGTTATCCACCCAAAATGTATATATGAATAGGTGGCCTCTATAATAAAGTATTAAGGTAAAAAATTTTTTAAAAACATGTACCATCATCCAGGAATGAATAATTTACAAAGTTTGGTAGCCTGATCCCCAGTCAGGCGACCTAAAGAAATGGGGGCATGTTGGACTATTGCGGTACAATAAACATTGGTAATAATATAGAAAATAAATCAGTGATATGGAATTGTATAATAGATTTTATTGATGCAGAAATACAAATCTTAATAATACAATACAGCATGATAGAGTTAAAAACATAGCGCCAGATGGGGACGTAATTGTACAATGAAACAATTGATCTCAGAAGTCAATTCCTCAACTAGTTTCGCGGGTATAACCGCTTCATCAGGAGGGAGTCTGAGGATGGTTTATTATGGCTAAACCTAACAAAATAAGAAAGAGTACAATGTAATATGCCAAAAAGACATCTACAGTAAAATTGCATCATGGTTAGAGACATACAATAAAGTTTACAGGGGGAAAGGACGAATCTGCTTACCCATGTCCCAGTTGACCCCAAGCGCGGGGCTCCACCACCCTGGAGTGATCTCCCACGGCGACCCGGGGGAGCTACAACAGTGACGGGGATACTAGGGAAGAGAACGTAAGAATGGTCGGGTATACTATTTTGCCAATATAAAACGAGTGAAAAAGTGACACTGGAAGGTGAAGGAAGTAGATGGGTAAATATGTGAGGACTACTGTGAGGATTGCAATTTGCAAACCAAGGGGGGGAAAACATAAAGATTGTAATAGCCATAGTGAGAAGATAGGAACATTAGTGGGATATAGTGTGGGATGGTGAGGGTATAGGGGGAGGGAAAACGAAAGGGGAGGGAGGACTGGAGAGGTGGGGGACCAGGATAGGGGTGACGGAGACGAGGGGAAAGGCTGGAAGGTGAAAACATTGGGGGAAGGGGAGGGGAGGGAAAAGAAGGGAAGGAGGGTTTTGGGTGAAGTGATTAAGGGCATAGTAATACCTGATGCTGAAGTAAAAACATGGGGAGGTATCCGGGAAGGCACCCAGAAAGGGGCCAACACCATATGAGGCCGGGGAAGGGCTATTAAGGATTGCAGGCAACGGGCGGAAGCGGGGTACGGCATATTCGCCCATGCCTGGAGCATCTAAAAGGAAAAAAATGTACGATCATTATGCACCCAAGCTGATACCCTGAAATACGGGACAGCAGGAAAATAAAGTAGATGGAGTAATCCCTTGTAACTTACTGTAAGCTGGCCATATTGCACGATGCCCGGAACCCGGAACCAACCGTCAATGAATAGACAGGCTAAGCCTGCCTTTAATAGCTCCCAACCGAGCGACGCTACCACACGCCAGTGGAACGCCGGCGCGTGACGTCGCAGGGTCAGGGGTCCCGCATCGCGCGCGCGCACGAGATAGTCGCGCGCCCGCGCATGCGCACCAGCCCTGAGGCTACGGGAGCAGAGTCCCTGCCAGGACGAGTACAAGAGGAGGGGGCGGTCCCATGTCTGAGACCAACCTCCCCGCCAGGGACCCCACCGGGCCGCCGCGGAAAAACACAGGGGGAGGACCGCACACCAGCGCCAGGGCCGGGGGGCAAGGAGGGGGAAGCAGAAAAGTCCCAGTATACAAAATGAATAACCAGTTGAAAAAGGAACATTGGAAAAAGTAGCACATTGATAATAAAAAGTGTGATGAAAAATACCATAATGAGACATAAAATTGATAGGTTAGGGATTAATGGATACCCTAAAACTGATGCAATTCACCGGCATGACATAGACCCATAGATATTAAACTACAGAATGCAGTATATAATAGTGAGGGCCGAGGACGATTATCACATGGTTGGGTACAGCCATGTGAAAGATTGGGCGGGTAGCCAAATTAATTGTGTCTGCTCGGCCTGATGGGCGTCTGTCATGGAGGGTTGCATCAGGGTTAGTAAATAGAAGATGGTAGTATGCAGCGAATAATGATGAATAATGAAAGAGGCCCCCCCAAAGAAACAAACAAGTGGTCAATGGGGGTTAATTAAAAATGAGGGGTGGGAAAATTTGGGGCCAGGGAGGTGGAGGGCAGACCAATAGCCCTGTCCACACAAGCAGCTCACTCAATGATTCCCACTCAACATAGGTGCCGGGTGTGTTATCCACCCAAAATGTATATATGAATAGGTGGCCTCTATAATAAAGTATTAAGGTAAAAAATTTTTTAAAAACATGTACCATCATCCAGGAATGAATAATTTACAAAGTTTGGTAGCCTGATCCCCAGTCAGGCGACCTAAAGAAATGGGGGCATGTTGGACTATTGCGGTACAATAAACATTGGTAATAATATAGAAAATAAATCAGTGATATGGAATTGTATAATAGATTTTATTGATGCAGAAATACAAATCTTAATAATACAATACAGCATGATAGAGTTAAAAACATAGCGCCAGATGGGGACGTAATTGTACAATGAAACAATTGATCTCAGAAGTCAATTCCTCAACTAGTTTCGCGGGTATAACCGCTTCATCAGGAGGGAGTCTGAGGATGGTTTATTATGGCTAAACCTAACAAAATAAGAAAGAGTACAATGTAATATGCCAAAAAGACATCTACAGTAAAATTGCATCATGGTTAGAGACATACAATAAAGTTTACAGGGGGAAAGGACGAATCTGCTTACCCATGTCCCAGTTGACCCCAAGCGCGGGGCTCCACCACCCTGGAGTGATCTCCCACGGCGACCCGGGGGAGCTACAACAGTGACGGGGATACTAGGGAAGAGAACGTAAGAATGGTCGGGTATACTATTTTGCCAATATAAAACGAGTGAAAAAGTGACACTGGAAGGTGAAGGAAGTAGATGGGTAAATATGTGAGGACTACTGTGAGGATTGCAATTTGCAAATCAAGGGGGGGAAAACATAAAGATTGTAATAGCCATAGTGAGAAGATAGGAACATTAGTGGGATATAGTGTGGGATGGTGAGGGTATAGGGGGAGGGAAAACGAAAGGGGAGGGAGGACTGGAGAGGTGGGGGACCAGGATAGGGGTGACGGAGACGAGGGGAAAGGCTGGAAGGTGAAAACATTGGGGGAAGGGGAGGGGAGGGAAAAGAAGGGAAGGAGGGTTTTGGGTGAAGTGATTAAGGGCATAGTAATACCTGATGCTGAAGTAAAAACATGGGGAGGTATCCGGGAAGGCACCCAGAAAGGGGCCAACACCATATGAGGCCGGGGAAGGGCTATTAAGGATTGCAGGCAACGGGCGGAAGCGGGGTACGGCATATTCGCCCATGCCTGGAGCATCTAAAAGGAAAAAAATGTACGATCATTATGCACCCAAGCTGATACCCTGAAATACGGGACAGCAGGAAAATAAAGTAGATGGAGTAATCCCTTGTAACTTACTGTAAGCTGGCCATATTGCACGATGCCCGGAACCCGGAACCAACCGTCAATGAATAGACAGGCTAAGCCTGCCTTTAATAGCTCCCAACCGAGCGACGCTACCACACGCCAGTGGAACGCCGGCGCGTGACGTCGCAGGGTCAGGGGTCCCGCATCGCGCGCGCGCACGAGATAGTCGCGCGCCCGCGCATGCGCACCAGCCCTGAGGCTACGGGAGCAGAGTCCCTGCCAGGACGAGTACAAGAGGAGGGGGCGGTCCCATGTCTGAGACCAACCTCCCCGCCAGGGACCCCACCGGGCCGCCGCGGAAAAACACAGGGGGAGGACCGCACACCAGCGCCAGGGCCGGGGGGCAAGGAGGGGGAAGCAGAAAAGTCCCAGTATACAAAATGAATAACCAGTTGAAAAAGGAACATTGGAAAAAGTAGCACATTGATAATAAAAAGTGTGATGAAAAATACCATAATGAGACATAAAATTGATAGGTTAGGGATTAATGGATACCCTAAAACTGATGCAATTCACCGGCATGACATAGACCCATAGATATTAAACTACAGAATGCAGTATATAATAGTGAGGGCCGAGGACGATTATCACATGGTTGGGTACAGCCATGTGAAAGATTGGGCGGGTAGCCAAATTAATTGTGTCTGCTCGGCCTGATGGGCGTCTGTCATGGAGGGTTGCATCAGGGTTAGTAAATAGAAGATGGTAGTATGCAGCGAATAATGATGAATAATGAAAGAGGCCCCCCCAAAGAAACAAACAAGTGGTCAATGGGGGTTAATTAAAAATGAGGGGTGGGAAAATTTGGGGCCAGGGAGGTGGAGGGCAGACCAATAGCCCTGTCCACACAAGCAGCTCACTCAATGATTCCCACTCAACATAGGTGCCGGGTGTGTTATCCACCCAAAATGTATATATGAATAGGTGGCCTCTATAATAAAGTATTAAGGTAAAAAATTTTTTAAAAACATGTACCATCATCCAGGAATGAATAATTTACAAAGTTTGGTAGCCTGATCCCCAGTCAGGCGACCTAAAGAAATGGGGGCATGTTGGACTATTGCGGTACAATAAACATTGGTAATAATATAGAAAATAAATCAGTGATATGGAATTGTATAATAGATTTTATTGATGCAGAAATACAAATCTTAATAATACAATACAGCATGATAGAGTTAAAAACATAGCGCCAGATGGGGACGTAATTGTACAATGAAACAATTGATCTCAGAAGTCAATTCCTCAACTAGTTTCGCGGGTATAACCGCTTCATCAGGAGGGAGTCTGAGGATGGTTTATTATGGCTAAACCTAACAAAATAAGAAAGAGTACAATGTAATATGCCAAAAAGACATCTACAGTAAAATTGCATCATGGTTAGAGACATACAATAAAGTTTACAGGGGGAAAGGACGAATCTGCTTACCCATGTCCCAGTTGACCCCAAGCGCGGGGCTCCACCACCCTGGAGTGATCTCCCACGGCGACCCGGGGGAGCTACAACAGTGACGGGGATACTAGGGAAGAGAACGTAAGAATGGTCGGGTATACTATTTTGCCAATATAAAACGAGTGAAAAAGTGACACTGGAAGGTGAAGGAAGTAGATGGGTAAATATGTGAGGACTACTGTGAGGATTGCAATTTGCAAACCAAGGGGGGGAAAACATAAAGATTGTAATAGCCATAGTGAGAAGATAGGAACATTAGTGGGATATAGTGTGGGATGGTGAGGGTATAGGGGGAGGGAAAACGAAAGGGGAGGGAGGACTGGAGAGGTGGGGGACCAGGATAGGGGTGACGGAGACGAGGGGAAAGGCTGGAAGGTGAAAACATTGGGGGAAGGGGAGGGGAGGGAAAAGAAGGGAAGGAGGGTTTTGGGTGAAGTGATTAAGGGCATAGTAATACCTGATGCTGAAGTAAAAACATGGGGAGGTATCCGGGAAGGCACCCAGAAAGGGGCCAACACCATATGAGGCCGGGGAAGGGCTATTAAGGATTGCAGGCAACGGGCGGAAGCGGGGTACGGCATATTCGCCCATGCCTGGAGCATCTAAAAGGAAAAAAATGTACGATCATTATGCACCCAAGCTGATACCCTGAAATACGGGACAGCAGGAAAATAAAGTAGATGGAGTAATCCCTTGTAACTTACTGTAAGCTGGCCATATTGCACGATGCCCGGAACCCGGAACCAACCGTCAATGAATAGACAGGCTAAGCCTGCCTTTAATAGCTCCCAACCGAGCGACGCTACCACACGCCAGTGGAACGCCGGCGCCTGACGTCGCAGGGTCAGGGGTCCCGCATCGCGCGCGCGCACGAGATAGTCGCGCGCCCGCGCATGCGCACCAGCCCTGAGGCTACGGGAGCAGAGTCCCTGCCAGGACGAGTACAAGAGGAGGGGGCGGTCCCATGTCTGAGACCAACCTCCCCGCCAGGGACCCCACCGGGCCGCCGCGGAAAAACACAGGGGGAGGACCGCACACCAGCGCCAGGGCCGGGGGGCAGTATTGTCATCTGGATTATTTCTTCATGTGTGTTCAAGTTAATAAATGTTTTTTTCAATGATTTAAGCAAATGTTTGGACAAATAACATCAGCTCATTATGTGTCAGATGAAAATCACATGTAGTGTTATGAAAGGCATAACTAAATAATAGGTGAGAATAATAAACTTCACTGGTGTAACTTTGAAGACCTGTGCTGAGAAATATGGGGGCTGTTGATGACCTCCTTCTGAAAAAGCTACTAGGCTAGCTTCATCTGATTTCAGGACTTTAGGATGAGAAACTGAAACAAGCCAACAATTAGTATTTTCTTTTGGAAAGTTCACCTTGCACAATTATCGCATTCCACTTTTTTTATAATCAATGCTACTAACCACATGACCTGGATCACCTACCATTTCCACCTTTTAGATTGGCCCACATCGATCTCTTTGATCTTATCAATGTTACTCTTTAGGATTCCCTAATCCTGGGGGCATTTAGCATTCCAATAAGAATCATAGTTTCTATGGCTCTGGTCTACTTCTTTTGGCTTCCTGAAGCGTTATATTGGGCACAAAGTGTAATGTCTTTACTGGCTAAGAGGAGACATACCAGTACCTAACCATGAAAATTGTGGCTATGATTTGATCCCCTGAGATTAAATGCTAATAATACAATATATAGCCATTAAAGGAAAAGTCTTTCTTTAACTGCTTTTTTCACTCATCACAACCAGTACTCCTTGAAGGGACCCACACACCAGGAAAACCTCCAGAAATTGAGCTCCCATAGGAATCCCATTTCTAGAAGGTCTTCCACACACATTCAAACTGATGAATATTTGAAGATATGATGAGACAACTGGAGAAGTATGGATCAGAGTGTAGCTTTGTAAGGGAATCTTTCATGGGTTTCTTGATACCCTACAAGCCTAGAAAACCTTTGGCTATTTATTTGTGTGGTCTTTACCCTTTGACCTGTCCCCACAGTGTGTCCTCATGAAGCCCAAGCTCCAACCAGCATGTTTCTCTGAGCCACATGGACATGCAAAAACATGACTACAAACTAGTGATTCAAGAGGTTCAACAATTAGGGCCATTTACCAAAGGTGTTTTCGTAAACTCCTTACAGCGTCAGTCATGAGTAAAGTAGATAGCAGTCAAAACAAGGTTCTTTTACCTCTGAGGGTAGGCATATGAAACATCTATCTTTGTTCAAGTTCCACAAAAATGTTGCCACTACTTCAGCCCTCTTCATACACATTCATAGTGTCCAAGTGCTTTCTGGAATCAATCCTTGGGTTGGGGATTATGCATTTCAATTGAATTCAGAACCTGGTCATAAACAGTGAAAACGTGTCTAAGGAAAGGGGTTAATCCTACAAACAAAACAGCGCTACCAAGGTGCCTAATAATATATAAAGGTAAATAGTGAAACAATCCTCTACAAAAAAGGAAATTAACATTTAACAATCCAATCAAAATTATATATACAATGGGTGTAAGATATGTATCCAGTGAAAAAAGTCTAACAAAAGGATGATATATGTTGCAAAAAACGGTGAAGTGAACGTCCTTGCTCAGATATGAATGTGCTGTATAGCCCACAGTGAAAGAAACAACAAAGGTTGGTACTCCCAGCCGATTCACAAACAGATGGAATTCCTAATATCCCACAGTGAAAGAATAAAGGTTGGTACTCCCAGCCGATTTATAAACAGGTGAAATTCCTACTCACCAAATGGAGTTGACCCTCATTACCATATAGCAAGAGAGGTCAAATGCACTTTGTGGTCTTAAAGACCCATGGAAGCAGGAACCGGCCCCCAATGGTAATTGATGATCCGTGGTCCCAAGGAACAGCCCAGAGAGGAATCCTCCGTTCCCCTACACTCTGCACGGTCCAACCAATGATCAGATCTCAGCGATCACAGGCTCCACTCATGGACTCCAGCCGATAATTCCCTTCCACTCTCCGTGCTTCAGCTGGACAAATGGCATTTAAAAATAAAATAAAAACGGGCTCCACATAGCGTTAACCAGCATGGATTATTGAAAAATTTTTTAAATCAGTTCTAAGCAAAAAATGATAGTAACAGCTTGCTTAATAACTGATGGGACATTAAGGTCCTCACAAATTCTCCAAATAGCAATAAGCTTACTGTATAAAATCTAAAACTTGCTGTAAAGCATCTAAATCTTGCTGCAACACACCGTATATCCTAGCTTGACATGTTTCGCCATAGTAAATTACATCATCAGAAGCTAAACAGTGCTTTGGTAGGCATTTCCAGTGAAAAGGACTGCTAGAAGTGCATTATAGTAACCCTGTGGCAGTTGGCACCGATAGAGAGTGACTGCTCTGATGGTCAAATATTATGCTTCATGTTTGAGAAGACTTTAGGAAATGTAGGTGAGCATTTAGTGGGAGGGTAGAATTTTGGAACACTAGAAAATAAGTGTGTGTGTGTGTGTGTGTGTGTGTGTGTGTGTGGGTGGGGGGTGGAGGGGTGGTATTATAAGGCTTTAAACAGTGGTCTGCCGGTATCTACATATAATTTTAAGAACATACCAAACAACATATACAAATATCATATAACGAGTTTCGCAGTTGAACACCACTTCTTCAAATTAGTGTAGAAACTTGTAACAGTATATTCAATTCGGGATAACCTGATTCTAAAAGGTGAAAAAAAATACCATTGAACCAACATGAACATGCGAGGGTATGTGATTTAACAAGTTTATTTAACCCACCACTGTCCCCTCTGGAAAAAAAAACAAAAAAATTAAATTAAAACAGCAAACAACTACTTACAAAAATAAACAACATGTGTTGAGAACAAAGGTCAGATCGTCTCAAGCTGCAGGGAGGCATAAAAAGGAACCAACCATAGGGGATGGGCCACTCCATCTAGTCCTAGACGGTCAAAAGCATATATAATGAGCCTACACAAGACCTTGACATATATATCCAAGTATATTGGGCCTAACATAATCTCAGAAGTACTTACTCCCAGTGGACTGGTGAACAGAACACATATGTTTTCAGCAAACTAAAATCCAAAAGAAAAAGGATTCCAATATTCATAACCATCTCTCTAAAGGTTAAATGGCTCATATCCAAAACTCCAACTAAGGCAAAACGATTTAGAAAAACAGCTGCTCCACTTCCCATAGTGTGTCCTGCCTAACCAAGCCAGGCTGTTAGGAAAAGTGAGTCAAGAAATCAATACATACTCCCTCTGCAGCTATTCCCATAGAATTACTAGGGAAAAAGTGCATAGCCATGGAGCACATTGCTTACCTGATTTGTCCATCCCCTTTGCACAAGACAAATGTTGTCAGACACAATGAGACAAGGCCCTCATTAACCCCACCCCTATATATAGTCCCTGGACCCCCCAAGGCCCACCCACCAATGCCCATTACCAGGAAAAATGAGGAGTGGACAGAAAGGGAGAGGACCTCTGTTCACTCCTCCATCTCTCCCGATCTGGCAAGGTCATCAAAGCAGCCTCCAAATGCAGCAGGATGACAATTTAGCACATTAGAGATGTATACATCCCCGAGTAAATAAAGACGTGCCAGTGAAACCACTTTTTATTGAATTTTTCCCTAAGGTCCCACTCCATGGCCACCAAGTCTTCCATCTCATTTATACTATTAACCTTTTTGTGTCTGCTTAAGAAAATCGGGATACAGTTTTTTGCTGTAGTGCGAAGTAGTGGTAAAATGGAACGACTGTAGATAGCCTCCTAATTCTTAATGAGAGTTTGATAAAAACTGGCCAGTGACATGACAGTTTTTCCCCAGCAAAAATAAGGACAGTCCGATAATCAGGTCCAATTCTTTCTTGTGTAGCGCCAGCATTTTTGCCTATTAATGTAATACAATGTTAACCTATGAACAGTATTATATTTTAGTATGTGGCACCAACTAGTGGCCAAATTGGTGAATTGACTTTATTTTATCTTACTCTTTGAAGAATGTGAGAGAATATGGCAGGAAGTGACTGTTGTTTACTTTTGACATTAACTTACCTACCCAGAATGCTGAGTGATTTTTACCCAGCATCACTCAGTACTGAAATGCATGCTGGATAGGTTATAAAAGGACTCCGCGCGGCCATCTTAGCTCTCTTCTGGACGCATGGCCTGCCTGTGAGGACCTGTGCAGAGGTGTTCCAGAGAGCGTGGCCTACACCTACTGCGGAGCGGCACAATCAGCGACTCTGCTGTGCAACAGTAAGCTGCAGAGACACTGGGACCGAACTGAGAAGGATCCAGAAGCACCTGTCGGAGCAAGTAGAGGGTTCTGGTCCATCTTGCAGAGCGGAGCGGTGTGACGGCGCCGGCCGGCGGGAAGCAAGACCAAGTGCACCGGAGCAGAGCTGTCCTACTACACAGACCTGGTTGGGTGAGAGGGCTGTTGCCCAAAGTTTTCCTAACGCACTTTTGCACACCTGAATCTGTGACACAGTGTGCTGGGACCTGTAGTCCCACGCAGGAGGATTGAAGGAACTAGAGACTGAGTTCAAATAGGCCTCAAGCCCACCCTTCACTGCACTATTAGCACTGTGTTACACAAAGTCAATTGCATTGGAGACAATTACAGGCTAATACACTACAAGGATAATCTTCAACATCTACCTTATCTAACCCTGGTTTACTTAACTGTTGGATTACAATTTATTATTCGGAAATAGCTAGCAGAAGACAAAGAAAAGACTGCCTTTTTCATTGCAGGGCCTGGCATCCTAATTTTTGGTTAATAGAGCGTTTACACTCTAAAGTAGGGGGAGCTCCCTAGGGATTGCATTTTTGCTTTATCTATTAATAACATTGTCTTATTGTGTTACAAGGGTGCACTGGAAGTGGGAAGGTGCCCAGAATTTAAGTATTCCCCATTCTGGCATTAGTCCCACTTGGAGACTCACTTCCAGAGATCAGTTAATACAATTTTATGTGTACAACCTGTTGTGTATATTTATTGGGCTGTTGCGCTACGTTTGTGTGACAGTACTTATATTGTAATACTACTTTTATACTACTTTAAAGTAAAGTAGCATTCCTGGTTAAGTACAACTTGTGTAGAGTGTTTGTTCCTTTTTCTAGCAGGTGGAATATCGGATTCCCAGGTAATAACAAAGGTATATTGTTATTATATTGTACATTGTGGGGTTATCCCTTAATATTAGCTTCACACTAACCCTGCACCACAGCTGTGTCAAGGGGATTGAGTCTAGTCATCGGGGGTGTTAAAGCAGAGTACAGGCCCAATCACATATCAGCAGCTCCTTCGGGGTCAGTGCTGCACTTGGGGGCTCGTCCGGGATATCTGTTACTCTGCAAGCAAACACACCCATACTTGGCACCAGTATGGACCCCATCACAGTGGTCCAGTGGTGCGAAGCAGAAGGTGCTCACTCAGAAGCGAGCGTGGTAATTGAACTCCCAGGGCAAGACTGGGAATAAAAACATGTAAAAGAAGTTGTGCAGGCATTGTCCCCAGATAGGAAGGCCTGGGTGATTGCTGTGAGACCAGACTATGGGACCTCTCACACTTATGCGCTGCTAGAGTGGAGGAGAGGTGTTTCCAAAAATTTCCAAGGTACTAGTGTAAAGCTGTCTGACGAGACTAAGTTTTACCTGAAACACCCAGAGAGACCAGATGAAAGTCCTATCAGCTCCAGGCAAGCAGAGCCGGTAGTACGGGAAGTCAGTTTTCAGTCAACCTCGACCGAAAGTGGGTCCAAGGCCCATTTGAAAAAGAAGAGCTGTCGCTGAAATACCCAGCACCCACAAGAGGAGTTCCCAATCGGGGCAGCATCTAGCTGATCTAGAGCAACAATCTCACAATATACAGAAGAAGCTCCTGGAAGCCTCTAGAGTGATTGAGGAGCAGATCAGCGAGCTAAGTACTATATGCAAGGACTGGAGTCACAGGCATTCAAAGCCAAGATCTGTTTCAGTCATGCAGAGACTTCCCCATGGTAACTTGCCAGAGGTGACGATCAGGAAGGACTTCAAGACTGAAGGTCAGATAGGTGAGAGGGAACAGAAAGACAAGCTGTCCTACACAAATCTTATGCGTCAGATCGAAGAGGGATGCCACAGAGGGTATCCTGAATCTGGGATTGTGGGAGATGTAGTGAAAGCCATTATTCCCGGCCTAAATCTCAGAGGGATGCTGGAGATGAAGAATGGCCCAACCCTAGTGCAACTCAGGAGAATATTAAAAAGCCATTACAAGGAGGAAAATGCTTCTGAACTGTACCACCAACTGATGAATATTGCACAAGACAGTAGAGAAACTCCTCAGAATTTCTTGTTCAGAGCTATTGAGTTGAAGGACCGGCTGTTGTCTGCCTCAGAAGGAGAAGACTTGGATGAACACTTCGGGGTTGAACTGATTCAGAAGAAATGTTTGAGGTCCATGGCTACAGGACTGAGGAGTGATTACATCAAGTTCCAACTACAGCAGTATTGGGACGATCTCTTCATTTCAGATGAGGCGCTCATAGAGGGAACTAATGAAGCAGCCAACATGGAGATGGAAAGGGAAAAGAAGAAGGGTCAAAAGTCTGAATCTGTTGTTGAAGTCAGAGTGGCCAGCGCAGCTGATAGAGACTCAGAGATTAGAGGTCTGAAGACTCAGATGTCCAAGATAATGGAGATGTTGTCCGAGTCATTGGATCTCATGTCTGAGATAGCCGCATTGAAGATGCAAGTGTCCCAGATGGCAGAAATGATGAACAAATTGATGACAGAACGTACTGGGATGTCCGGCCAGAAGTCCACGAATCAAGACGTCTGTCGAAACTGTGGAGGTGTAGGTAACTACCAGCGAGTATGTCCTAGTCCACGAAGGCAGACAGAAGACTGGCGGGAACCTCAGAGAAGTGACCCAAGGATGAACAGAAGATCCGGGCCTTCAAGAAGAACTTTCTCTGAATCTGCGGGGGAGCAGTGGAGATCTTCTGCAGTTTATGCTGTCTCAGTGAGAAGTGCTCATCAGCTTCCAAAACAGCACCAGAAACGACATTCTCAACGACGGAAGCTGAAGGGGGCACGAGTCCAGTCACATAAAACTATTGTTACAGATGTTCCTAATAGGCCTCCTACCCAGTTGGTAGGCCCTCTACCTGTAGTGCCTGTTCTGGTTGAAGGGATCTATACCAGAGCCATTCTTGATACAGGTGCCCAGGTTACCCTGCTGACCAGAGACTTTTACAGCAGGTACCTGTCATACCTGCCCTTGGAAAAGTTGGGAGACTTAAAGGTTCAGGGTATTCAAGCAGAAAATTACACTTGTGATGGATGTCTGCCGATCAAGTTGTCGTGTGATCCATTGAGGGCTGGGAAGCCTCAGAACTTTGAGACACTGGCCATTGTCTGCCCTTGGCTGCCAGGGTCCTTAAGAAGTTTGTTGATCGTTGGGACCAACACAGATTTGGTGAAGCGGCTGTTAGCCCCTGTTGTCCCCAGATGTGACCCTCTACCCTCACTGCCAGAAGAAGGATTGGAAGTGTCTTCTTTTTCCACAGTGGTTGGAGAAAAATCCAAGGCAGAGGTAATTGAACGGAAAGAGAAGGCTAGTGAGCCTACCGTGTCAGTGAAGCAGAGGAAAGAGAGTCCTTTCCAACCTCAAGGGATTGACCTGTGATGTGATGGATGAGAGTTCCGAAGAAGTTATTCTCACCCCTCAAAGGTTGCCAAACATGCCTGGTCTCTCTACTGGTGGGAGGCTCCTCTGCCAGTCTTATGCAATCGCCTAGAGTCAAAAATGTACAATAGGACTAAGATTTGGAACATCTTTAGGGACCGAAGAATTAAAGCAGGGGGAGTATGTAGCGCCAGCATTTTTGCCTATTAATGTAATACAATGTTAACCTATGAACAGTATTATATTTTCGTATGTGGCACCATCTAGTGGCCAAATTGGTGAATGGACTTTATTTTATCTTACTCTTTGAAGAATGTGAGAGAATATGACAGGAAGTGACTGTTGTTTACTTTTGACATTAACTTACCTACCCAGAATGCTGAGTGATTTTTACCCAGCATCACTCAGTACTGAAATGCATGCTGGATAGGTTATAAAAGGACTCCGCGTGGCCATCTTAGCTCTCTTCTGGACGCATGGCCTGCCTGTGAGGACCTGTGCAGAGGTGTTCCAGAGAGCGCGGCCTACACCTACTGCGGAGTGGCACAATCAGCGACTCTGCTGTGCAACAGTAAGCTGCAGAGATGCTGGGACCGAACTGAGAAGGATCCAAAAGCACCTGTCGGAGCAAGTAGAGGGTTCCGGTCCATCTTGCAGAGCGGAGCCTACTACACAGACCTGGTTGGGTGAGAGGGCTGTTGCCCAAAGTTTTCCTAACGCACTTTTGCACACCTGAATCTGTGACACAGTGTGCTGGGACCTGTAGTCCCACGCAGGAGGATTGAAGGAACTAGAGACTGAGTTCAAATAGGCCTCAAGCCCACCCTTCACTGCACTATTAGCACTGTGTTACACAAAGTCAATTGCATTGGAGACAGTTACAGGCTAATACACTACAAGGATAATCTTCAACATCTACCTTATCTAACCCTGGTTTACTTAACTGTTGGATTACAATTTAATATTCGGAAATAGCTAACAGAGACAGAAGACAAAGAAAAGACTGCCTTTTTCATTGCAGGGCCTTGCATCCTAATTTCTGGTTAATAGAGAGTTTACACTCTATAGGGGGAGCTCCCTAGGGATTGCATTTGTGCTTTATCTATTGTCTTATTGTGTTACAAGGGCACCCCTGATGTGGAAGGGTGCCCAGAATTAAAGTATTCCCTATTCTGGCATTAGTCCCACTTGGAGACGCACTTCCAGAGATCAGTTCATACAATTTTATGTGTAAAACGTGATGTATATATTTACTGGGCTGTTGCGCTACGTTTGTGTGACAGTACCTATATTGTAATACTACTTTTATACCACTTTAAAGTAAAGTAACGTTCCTGGTTAAGTACAACTTGTGTGGAGTATTGTTCCTTTTTCTAGCAGGTGGAACATTGGATACCCAGGTAATAACAAAGGTATACTGTTATTATATTGTACATTGTGGGGTTATCCCTTAATATTAGCTTCACACTAATGCCCTGTACGCACGGTCGGATTTTCCGACGGAAAATGTGCGATCGGAGCTAGTTGTCGGAAATTCTGACCGTGTGTGGGGTCCATCAGACTTTTTCCATCGGAATTTCCGACACACAAAGTTTGAGAGCAGGCTATAAAAATTTTCGACAACAAAATCTGTTCGCGTCAATTCCGACCGTGTGTGGACAAGTCCGACGCACAAAGTTCCACACATTCTCAGAATAAGTTCCGAGACGGAACTGCTCGGTCTGGTAAAATTAGCGTTCGTAATGGATATAGCACTTTTGTCATGTTGCAATGCTTTAAATTGTTTAATGCAGCGCACTCTCTTCTTCTTTATAATGCTAGAAGAATGAAGTTATTTTGCTGCCCATATTCACACAGACTTCTCACAAACTTCTTTCTTTATTTATCGTGATTTCATGAATATAATATTTTATTTGTCACATCTCCTGAAAAGAATTACATTTTTGGATGTTTTTAGATTTAGTTTTTTTTGTTTTTATATTTTGAAATCCTGATCTCCTGTAATTTTTTGTATATATATATATATATATATATATATATATATATATATATATATTTTTTAACTCCAGAATAGTTTTGGGTGTGTTTTGTGTGTCAAGTTACCACAACACGATTATTATCTTGTATTATTTAATCTCAAGGGGGTTGCTTGGTGTTGGTGTCTCTTGTTAATTTCACATTGTATTTTTGAAATGTACCTGCCTCCTCACAAACAAACTGTCCTTTTTGAAGGAAAACACACGAGTATAATAAAACAAACCAAAAATTTATTAAGGGGTCATAACCAAAGAAAGAGGGAGGCAAAGCTGGAGAAACAGCAGAAATCGGTGAAGCCTTTGGCCCCCAGGGCACACATCAATTATTTTACTGCAAAATTGGTGGCCTGAGGAGTCCATATATAAGGGAGTACAATCTGGTCCAGAAGTCCAAGAGATCATGAACAGCAGCAGATGACATACATGTCCCCAGGCTGTGGTCATGCAAGAGCCTGCATCTTTTGTCAGACCAGACTGAACCCAGGCCATCACTTTCTTGTCTTCCTTACACGCTTCCTTCCAGGCTGTGTCTGTGGTGTTGGAGGTGTGGCAGGAGGAGGAGGAGGAGGATGATGCAACTCACACAGGTGGGTATTGGGTGTGATTTCGCCCCTCACCCCCTTAGTTAATGTTTTATAAAGGATGTCCTCACACATGAGGCTTTGGCCCTCCTGCATGTCCTGCAGTTTTGTGGCAGCCATGCAGGCAAAGGCCTCTTCACGAGTGGGGGTGGTTCTGAGGGACGCAGAAGTGTCCTGAATCAGCCTGAGCGCTGACTCCTCCACGTTACTCCCCTTCCTGGGTCTTTTGTTTGGAAGGCGGAGGGGAGGGACTTGTGATTCTGTGAGGCTCCTACTGGATAAGATCAGTGCTCCTCAGGCCACCAATTTTGGCTTTTAAATAGGGGATGGTTGCTGTGAGGATCAACTCCAGCAGTTTCTCCAGCGCTGCCTGCCTATTTTGTTTATGATTATATTGCGGGTGTTTGACCTGCCACAGACAGGGCAGCTCCCTGAATTTATCTATGAACAGGGGGAGGAAGTTGTGGTCATTGAAGCCATCCATTTTATCTGCAATACACAAGACAAACCCTAATGTCAGGCTAAAGTCTCCTAATCTTGTCCCAATATAGGCCTCAATCTATAAGCAGTATAGGCCCAAGTTTAAATGTTACCTTCTGTGACAGACCTAGCCGGGACAGAGGCTGTTGGAGAGGACTGAATGCAAGCCTGTTGCCTTTTGATTATGGGCCCTGGATTTTCAAGGGAACAATACTCTTTGTGAGGTGAATTAGAAATCCAGTCTGAACTGTACTAATCGGACTCAGTCGTGTATATATGTATATATTGTATGTTGTTTGATTCATACTGTTGGGACACATACTGTGAGGAGATGCTGGTGTCATCAACTCCAACTACCTGTCTTGTTCTCTGCTATAATGTGTTTAATGTAAATACGTTTAGTCTGGCTTACCACAGGTTCTAAGGGTATTCCACACATTGTTGTTTGTTCTAATTAACCCTGTGTTTATGTTAATTGAATGAGCTGATTACATTGTCCTCTATACAATGTAGGAGATGGGACAACTCCTATTGGGGCTGCTGCTATTGTGAGAAAATGTCCTGTGGTTGTACTTATGATAAATAACTCAGTCTGGGCAAAAGGTCATGTCTCAGTCACCTAGGCTGTATAAAGGATTAGTTAATTAGCTCATGTTAATTAGGTTAGGTTTTAGTCATTCTGCTGTGTATATATTTGTGTGAGATTTCAAATAAAAAGTTAGTCCGTGTTAGCAACAAGCAAGTGTTGCCTTGTTTTGTGCTCAGAGAGGTTGGAATATCTGATATCTGTATCCAGACTACAAGGAAGTGGTATACTGACAGAAGCACTCAAGCGGAGTGTTGGAAGTTCTGTGACACCTTCGTTATCACGATCGGCGCTCCCGATACTCCTTCCTCCGCTCACAGATCGTACGTGCGACGCACGCGTGTTACGCTTTATATACACTGCGCATGGATGAAACTCCACCCGCCCCTGACGTTCTTTCTAGTCTATTCTCCGCCCCTTCTCGTTCAGCGCAGTGGGGAAGAGCACATGGTGGAGACACAACAGGTGCATGCTAATAGCAGAAACAAGGAGGAGAAAGAAAGACCGGAGCCAGAAACGTCACGATCCCGGAGGAGATTCAAGGCATCAAATATGGCCTTTGTAGAGATGGTGGAGATGGTGGACATATTAAAGAGGGCCGATTTTGACGGGAAGTATGGACCTTACCCCAACCCCAATGTCAGAAAGGCCAAGATCATAGTGAAAGTTGTGAAGAGTCTGCACAGGAATTTTGGGGTACGGTGATCCAAGGATCAACTGAGGAAGTGGTGGTCGGACCTCAAAATAAGGGAGCACGATCAGTATAGAAGGATCAGGCGAGTGCTGCAAAAAAGTAAGTAGTTGTCCTGTGTTCCTAATCTTTATTTTTCCTACGTTCGTGCTGCCCCGTGTGCTTTTCTTTACCGTTGTACAGTTTAAAATGGAAAATTTCATGTTCATGGAAACATTATTCGTTCATAGTAAACATTGTTCGTTTTGCCAATAAAACACCATGTTTTGTCTAGATGCAGTTCAATACATTTTTTCTGGCCTACTTCTCTTAAAATAAGTTTGTTATCTAGATGGGTTAGTAACTAGAATGAAATGCAAACTAGATTCTGTGTAAGGAGAGGGCACTCAGCAGCTGTTTACACATCTGAACGCTGGAGCACTAGTGTGGGACACAAGAACACCCTTTTTATTAGGGGGCCCACACAGGTGCTCCAGTGTATACTATAGGGGTGACTGCATCTGTGAAGCTTGTACAAAACAGGTAAGTATTCAAGCTTGACAAAGGACAAAAATATTTCTTCATCTTGCAACGCTGCCAAAAGAGACAAATGTACCCCACTTCCAAGCAATGTTTCATATTCCTATTTCTGCCATCAAATATCTGTGTGCTAAGTATACCTATTTTTTTTAACATAGGGGAGAAAAGACTCGGTGGACACCACTCATCAGAGGAGACCACGGACCCCCCACCTCAGGAAGAAGGGGAAATCCCCCAAACCCAACCAGCGGAGGAGGGAGACGTTGTGGAAATTGTCACCACAACAGCTGAGTGTCTGCGACCACAGATTCAGGTAAGAGATGGATGCCTGCATATTTATAATACATGGTGTTTTTTTTTTTTTTATATTTTAGGTGATCGTGATGTTGGGGAAGAGGAATGTCACTTCACTAGTGAAAGTGCCCAGATCCTCATCGGGGAGATAATGGGGTGTAATAGGGATTTGGAAAACATCAAGCAAAACATTAATGATGTTCAAAACAAAATGAAGAACATTATTGATGTTTTAGGGAGAATTTAAAACACCCAGAAATCCCTAACTTATTGCAGCTTTATTATTGTTATTTTTATGACAATTTTTTGACATATTATAGAAAAGCCAAATTTTGAAGATGCACACAGTGTGTCAACATGTGCTATCTGCCATCACGGGAGATCAATGTACGCATTTTGTAGGTGCACCCCCTTCCTAAATAATAAAGTAGCTGAGAGGAAGGGGTTGCACCCACAAAACACGTCCCTTGATCCCCCATGATGGCAGCTAGCACATGTTGACATTAGGCAATTTGTGTGCATCTTCAAAATGTGGCTTTTCCAGGGGTGACTTCACCCCATCTGCTGAATGCAATATCAACCACAGTTTATAAATACTCATGTCTGATATTGCCTTCACTTTTTATAAAATTTGAACTTTGTAAGTTCCAGAGTTGTGTATTTTTTATGGTTTTAAACATGCCTGTTTTACCTTTAAAAGGCAATTTCTAATTATTTTGACGTAACCCAAAAAATTGTTATACAACAAACATGTTGGTTTGTTTAAAAAACCTTTTAGAAATGCACCTGTGATTGTGCTTTGATTAACCACTTGCCGACCGCCTCACGACGATGTACGTCGGCAGAGTGGCACGGGCAGTCAGAATCACGTACATGTATGTGATCTGCCTCCCGCGGGCGGGGGGTCCGATCGGACCACCTCCGTGCCCGAGGCGGCCGGCATTTGTTCGCGGGCGATCAGAGGGGAGGGGGAGGCCATCCATTCGTGGCCACCCCCTCGCGATCGCTTCCGGCGAATGAAATCCTTCCTCTGCCTCTGTAATGTAAACAGAGGAAGTGATGTCACATCTCCTCGAGTCGGTCTTTTCGTTCCGGTGCCGAGGAGAGAAGACATCAATGTGAGTTACACCAACACTACACTTCCAGTAGAACACACTAGGCACACTTTTCACCCCCCATCACCCCCCGATCACCCTCTGATCACCCCCCTGTACCCCCTGTCACACTGACACCAATAGCAGTTTTTTTTTTGCATTGGTGTCAGTTTGTGACAGTTATAAGTGTTAGGGCAGTTAGGGTTAGCCCCCTTTAGGTCTGGAGTACTCCCCTTTAGGTCCAGGGTACCCCCCTAACCCCCCCCTAATAAAGGTTAACCCCTTGATCACCCCCCATCGTTTTTCTGATCGCTGTATTAGTGACACAGGTGACGCTAGTTAGGGAGGTAAGTATATAGGTTCGCTGTCAGTGTTTTATAGCGACAGGGACCCCCATATACTACCTACTAAAGGTTTTAACCCCCTGATTGCCACCTAGTTAACCCTTTCACCAACAATCACCGTATAGGTGTTACGGGTGATGCTGGTTAGTTTGTTTTTTATAGTTTATTATAGTTTTAGGGCACCCGCCGTTTATTACCTTATAAAGGTTTAACCCCCTAATTGCCCGGCGGTGATATAAGTTAAGTTTTTAGGGTCAGATAAGGTCTGCATCGCCCCAGGCAGCGTCAGGTTAGCGCCAG
Organism: Aquarana catesbeiana; assembly: GCF_042186555.1. NCBI lineage: Eukaryota > Metazoa > Chordata > Amphibia > Anura > Ranidae > Aquarana > Aquarana catesbeiana. Next base: position 269,938,530 of record NC_133331.1, read on the forward strand.
TACCGCTAACACCCACGCACGCAGCATACACCTCCCTTAGTGCTATAGTATCTGAGCGTATCGATATCTGATATGATCAGATCTATACTAGCATCCTCAGCAGTTTAGGGTTCCCATAAACACAGTGTTAGGGGGATCAGCCCAGATACCTCCTAGCACCTGCGTTTTGCCCCTCAGCCCAGCCCTGCCCAGCCCACCCAAGTGCAGTATCAATCGATCACTGACACTTACAAAACACTAAGCACACATAACTGCAGTGTTCGCAGAGTCGGGCCTGATCCCTGCGATCGCTAACAGTTTTTTGGTAGCGTTTTGAATCAGTCGCTAACAGTCAGGAGCTTTTTTGCCTGTGAGTTTCACTAGTGTACCCCTAAATTTAGAGCCCAAAATGGCAAATCAAAGGTACACTAGTGAAGAGGCCTACACGTTTCTGAGCATGACAGATAGTGAAGAGGAAGTCACTCATCTGTCAGATTCAGGCTCAGAATACGAACCTGTAGAGGACAGCGGCTCCATGACAGATAGCTCTGACGACATAGTTGTGGTCCCTGCTAAGGTCCGGCATACCAGACCCCAATCTTCTTCTTCTGTCCTTGAAGTGCAAGAACCGCAGGTCCCTCGTATGGAGCAGAGCAGTACTAGCGCTGCTATTCCTTCTGGTGAACTGGCAAGCACCAGTGGCTTAGTACACCCTGGTCGTACATCCAGCACTGCAGTATCACGTGGTGATGTGGCGAGTCCCATAAGTGCAGTTCAAGCTGGCGAGGTGGCAAGCACAAGTAGTGTCCCGCTGCCACCAAGAAGATGAACACAGGCCCGTCGTGCCCATAGTGCCCTTCCTGCTGCATTCGCCAATCCGAATTGGGAACCCACCACTTCTGCAGCACCCGTACTTCCCCCATTCACTGGCCAACCCAGAATTCAGGTGGAAACAGTTGATTTTATGCCACTGGATTTTTATTCGCTGTTTTTCACCGAAGATCTCTATAGATCTATTGTGGACCAAAGCAATTTATACGCTGGTCAACACATCGCCGCTAATCCCCAGTCCTACCTTGCCAGAGATTGGAGACCAATTACGGTCTCGGAATTTAAGATCTTTCTGGGCCTTTCCCTCAACATGGGCATAAATAAAAAGAGTGAGTTGTGGTCATATTGGTCCACTGACCCAATTTACCATATACCCGTGTTCTCTGCTTCCATGGCCAGGGCACGATATGAGCAGATTTTGTGGTTCATGCACTTCAATGACAATGAACTCTGTCGTCCTCGTGGAGACCCTGGATACGATCGGCTCTACAAAATTCGGCCCCTCGTAAACCACTTCAACCAGCATTTTGCAGACTTGTTTACTCCCCATCAAGTTGTCTGCGTTGATGAGTTCCTGATTAAATTTTCTGGCCGCTTGTCATTCAAGCAGTACCTTCCCAGCAAGCATGCCAGATACGGGGTCAAGATGTATAAGCTCTGTGACAGGGCCACAGGCTATACATGTAGTTTTATGGTTTACAAAGGCAAAGATAGTCACGTAGAGCCGACAAACTGCCCTGACTACATAGGAAGCGCCGGCAAGATAGTGTAGGACTTGGTGTCACCCTTATTCGGAAAGGGGTACCACTTGTACGTGGACAATTATTACACGAGCGTGCCACTTTTTAGTCACCTTTTTGATCATCAGATTGGAGCATGTGGCACCGTGCGACCTAATCGCCGGGGCTTTCCCCAGCGGCTTGTAGATTCCCGTCTTAGGCTGGGGGAGAGAGCCTGCTTGCAGTGTAATAATTTGCTCGCTATGAAGTGGAGGGATAAGAAGAATGTTTTCATTCTCACCTCCCTTCATGTAGACACGACGACCCAAATTACTACGGCGACTGGTGTTGTGGAGAAACCCCTCTGTGTCCACGAATATAACCAAAATATGGAAGGGGTGGACCTCAATGACCAGTTGTTGGTGCCGTACCTAGTTGCCCGTAAGGCCAGATGCTGGTACAAAAAAGTGTCTGTTTATTTATTTCAATTGGCTTTGCTGAACGCTCATGTGCTATACAGAGCTTCAGGATGGACTGGATCCTTCCTTAAATTCCAGGAAGAGATCGTCAGAGCCCTTCTGTATCCAGACGGTGCTCCACCTCACCTTCCCCAACCAAATGCAGTAAGCTGGCTGCATGAGAGGCATTTTCCTTATGTCCTCTCGAGTACCCCTACCCAACGAGCCCCCCAAAGAAGATGTCGTGTCTGTAGCAAGCGCAGATTTAGGCGTGACACCCGGTCTTATTGTCCCTCGTGTCCTGACAATCCTGGTCTATGCATTGGTGAATGTTTTGAACACTACCATTCACTAGTTGAGTATTAGCGTAGGGTACAGCACTGCACAGACTAGGACACACTTTCACAGGGTCTCCCAAGATACCATCGCATTTTCAGAGACCCAAACCTGGTACCAGTTACAAAAGTTAAAGTTACTAAAAAAAGTGTAAAAAAAATAAATAAATAAAAACACAAAAAAAAATATAAAATAAAAAACCAAAAATAGTTGTCGTTTTATTGTTCTCTCTCTCTCTATTCTCTCTCTATTGTTCTGCTCTTTTTTACTGTATTCTATTTTTTATGCAATGTTTTATTGTTATTATGTTTTACCATGTTTGCTTTTCAGATATGCAATTTTTTTATACTTTACTGTTTACTGTGTTTTGTTGGTAACCATTTTTTTGTTATCAGGTACGCCATTCAGCTGCAGAGCGGATTTATTTATCTTGACAGCAACAGCGTTTGCTCCCACGATACATAAAGCCGTGACTCCATCGCTGTCGGAGGTGATTTCACCACCACAGTTACATACTTCAGCATATATGCCGAAGCGTGGGGGCAGCAGTGGGTGGAGGAGCGATTTGCTCCTGCCTTTTGTGGGAGGATGCCCCCATGCTTCGGCATATATATATTTTAGGCACAGGTTGCGTTAAATGTTTTATTTTTTACTATTTTTTTTTGTATTTTTGTATTTGCTTTGCAGGTATGGTAAGTCTTACTGTTATACTGTAATGTTACTTTGTTTTATTGTTAACCATCATTTGCTTAGCAGGTACGCCATTCAGTTGCAGCGCGGATTTATTTATCTTGACAGCAACAGCGTTTGCTCCCACGATATATAAAGCCGTGACTCCAGCGCTGTCGGAGGTGATTTCACCACCACAGTTACATACTTCAGCATATATGTCGAAGCGTGGGGGCAGCAGTGGGTGGAGGAGCAATTTGCTCCTGCCTTTTGTGGGAGGATGCCCCCATGCTTCGGCATATATATATTTTAGGCACAGGTTGCGTTAAATGTTTTATTTTTTACTATTTTTTTTTGTATTTTTGTATTTGCTTTGCAGGTATGGTAAGTCTTACTGTTATACTGTAATGTTACTTTGTTTTATTGTTAACCATCATTTGCTTAGCAGGTACGCCATTCAGTTGCAGCGCGGATTTATTTATCTTGACAGCAACAGCGCTTGCTCCCACGATATATAAAGCCGTGACTCCAGCGCTGTCGGAGGTGATTTCACCACCACAGTTACATACTTCAGCATATATGTCGAAGCGTGGGGGCAGCAGTGGGCGGAGGAGCGATTTGCTCCTGCCTTTTGTGGGAGGATGCCCTCATGCTTCGGCATATATATATTTTAGGTAGGCACAGGTTGCGTTAAATGTTTTATTTTTTACTATGCTTTTTTTTGTATTTGCTTAGCAGGTATGGTAAGTATTACTGTTATACTGTAATGTTACTTTGTTTTTTTGTTAACCATCATTTGCTTAGCAGGTACGCCATTCAGTTGCAGCGCGGATTTATTTATCTTGACAGCAACAGAGTTTGCTCCCACGATATATAAAGCCCTGACTCCAGCGCTGTCGGAGGTGATTTCACCACCACAGTTACATACTTCAGCATATATGCCAAAGCGTGGGGGCAGCAGTGTGTGGAGGAGCGATTTGCTCCTGCCTTTTGCGGGAGGATGCCCCCATGCTTCGGCATATATAAATGGTGCATGTATGCCCATCATTAGAAGTGGGTGGATGAAGGGAGGTATTCTAATGGTGGGCATACCCACCGATCAATATCTTTTTTTCGTTCAGCCCACAGGCTGAATTTACAATATATGCCCAACAAGGACCAGCAACGTACTGGTATGTTGCTGGACTTTGAGTGGTTATACCAGAATGATGCCTGCAGGTTTAGGTATCATCTTGGTATCATTCTTTTCAGCCAGCGGTCAGCTTTCATGTAAAAGCAATCCTAGTGGCTAATTAGCCTCTAGACTGCTTTTACAAGCAGTGGGAGGGAATGCCCCCCCCCACCGTCTTCCATGTTTTTCTCTGGCTCTCCTGTCCCAACAGGGAACCTGAAAATGCAGCCGGTGATTCAGCCAGCTGACCATAGAGCTGATAAGAGACCAGAATGGCTCCAAACATCTCTATGGCCTAAGAAACCGGAAGCTACGAGCATTTCATGACTTAGATTTCGCCATATGTAAACAGCGCCATTGGGAAATGTGGAAAGCATTTTATCACACCGATCTTGATGTGGTCAGATGCTTTGAGGGCAGAGGAGAGATCTAGGTTCTAATAGACCCCAATTTTTTCAAAAAAGAGTACCTGTCACTACCTATTGCTATCATAGGGGATATTTACATTCCCTGAGATAACAATAAAAATGATAAAAAAAAAATAAAAATGAAAGGAACAGTTTAAAAATAAGATAAAAAATCAAAAAAATAATAATAATAAAAAAAAATAAAAAAAGCACCCCTGTCCCCCCCTGCTCTCACGCAAAGACGAACGCAAGCGTTGGTCTGGCGTCAAATGTAAACAGCAATTGCACCATGCATGTGAGGTATAACCACGAAGGTCAGATCAAGGGCAGTAATTTTAGCAGTAGATCTCCTCTGTAAATCTAAAGTGGTAACCTGTAAAGGCTTTTAAAGGCTTTTAAAAATGTATTTAGTTTGTTGCCACTGCACGTTTGTGCGCAATTTTAAAGCATGTCATGTTTGGTATCCATGTACTCGGCCTAAGATCATCTTTTTTATTTCATCAAACGTTTGGGCAATATAGTGTGTTTTAGTGCATTAAAATTTAAAAAAGTGTGTTTTTTCCCCAAAAAATGCGTTTGAAAAATCGCTGCGCAAATACTGTGTGAAAAAAAAAATGAAACACCCACCATTTTAATCTGTGGGGCATTTGCTTTAAAAAATATATATAATGTTTGGGGGTTCAAAGTAATTTTCCTGCAAAAAAAAATTTTTTAATGTAAACAAAAAGTGTCAAAAAGGACTTTGTCTTCAAGTGGTTAGAATAGTGGGTGATGTGTGACATAAGCTTCTAAATGTTGTGCATAAAATGCCAGGACAGTTCAAACCCCCCCCAATGAACCCATCTTGGAAAGTAGACACCCCAAGCTATTTGCTGAGAGGCATGTCAAGTCCATGGAATATTTTATATTGTGACACAAGTTGCGGGAAAAAGACAAATTTTTTTTTTTTTTGCACAAAGTTGTCACTAAATGATAGCCGCGTACGGGACCCCGAAAACCAAGCACCGCCTTCAGGTTTTCTAAGGGCGCAAATTTTTGATTTCACTCTTCACTCCCTATCACAGTTTCGGAGGCCATGGAATGCCCAGATGGCACAACCCCCCCCCCCCCCAAATGACCCCATTTTGGAAAATAGACACCCAAAAGTCCCACACATGTGGTATCCTCATACTCAGGAGAAGCAGCTAAATGTATTTTGGGGTACAATTCCACATATGCCCATGGCCTGTGTGAGCAATATATCATTTAGTGACAACTTTGTTAAAAAAAAAAAAAAAATTGTCACTTTCCCGCGACTTGTGTCAAAAAATAAAATATTCCATGGACATTCAACATGCCTCTCAGCAAATAGCTTGGGGTGTCTACTTTCCAAAATGGGGTCATTTGGGAGGGTTTTGTGCCATCTTGGCATTTTATGGCCTTCAAAACTGTGATAGGTAGTGAGGAGTGAAATAAAAATTTACGCCCTTAGAAATCCTGAAGGTGGTGATTGGTTTTCGGGGCATTGTACGCGGCTAGGCTCCCAAAAAGTCCCACACATGTGGTATCCCCCATACTCAGGAGAAGCAGCTAAATGTATTTTGGGGTGCAATTCCACATATGCCCATGGCCTGTGCGAGCAATATATCATTTAGTGACAACTTTTTGTAGATTTTTTATTTTTTTTTTATTCATTATTCAACCACTTGGGACAAAAAAAATAAATATTCAATGGGTTCAACATGCCTCTCAGCAATTTCCTTGGGGTGTCTACTTTCCAAAATGGGGTCATTTGGGGGGGTTTTGTACTGCCCTGCCATTTTAGCACCTCAAGAAATGACATAGGCAGTCATAAACTAAAAGCTGTGTAAATTCCAGAAAATATACCCTAGTTTGTAGACACTATAACTTTTGCGCAAACCAATAAATATACGCTTATTGATATTTTTTTTACCAAAGACATGTGGCCGAATACATTTTGGCCTAAATGTATGACTAAAATTGAGTTTATTGGATTTTTTTTATAACAAAAAGTAGAAAATATAATTTTTTTTCAAAACTTTCCGTTTATAGCGCAAAAAATAAAAACGGCAGAGGTGATCAAATACCATCAAAAGAAAGCTCTATTTGTGGGAAGAAAAGGACGCAAATTTCGTTTGGGTACAGCATTGCATGACCGCGCAATTAGCAGTTAAAGCGACGCAGTGCCAAATTGTAAAAAGTGCTTTGGTCAGGAAGGGGGTAAATCCTTCCGGGGCTGAAATAGTTAAAAAGATTGATAATCAACAATGTGTGGCTTCTTCTTTCAATGCTCAAAAGCATTTTTTGTAGTAAAGTTGGTGTTTTCCGTGCCAATGGGGGTTATTTACTAAAGGCAAATCCACTTTGCACTACAAGTGCCGTTTCAGTGCAGTCTCAAGTGCAAAGTGTATTTTCCTTTAGTAAATAACACCCAACAGTGCTTTCTAATTTTACACAATCACGCCATTTTCAGGACTCAACAAAATTTAGGGCATGGTGTTGAAAATTATTATTATTTTTGTCAGTAATGCATTACATACATAAAAGAAAGCCAAGCAGGAAATCAAAGCAAATATTTGTTCAGTTTAAAATATATTTTTATTTAAAAAATGTCTCAGACATTGTCTGGCATATCGATGGCCCCCCTTACCCGCAAAGTATTCCATGTATCTTATACGGACCTCGCGGGCACTCTGGGGGGCAAGCCAGGACGGCCAGCTTCAAGCGCCATCAGGTTTGGTTCATTAATATTAATTATGGCCTCAGGCTCAACAGGCCCAAAGAATTTCTCCTTAAAAAGTTGTGGAGAACACAGCAACACAGGATGATGTGATTCAGTTTATATTCTGCCATGTGTATCGGTGTAAGAAAGAGGCGGAACCGGCTGGCCATTATTCCAAACGTGTTCTCCACCACTCTTCTGGCTCTGGCCAGCCGGTAATTAAAAACCCTCTGGTCCGGGGTGAGGGTCCTCATAGGGAATGGCCGCATAAGATGGTCCCCCAGCGCAAACGCTTCATCCGCAATGAAGACGAATGGGAGTCCTTCCGCATTGTCTTCTGGAGGTGGCAAGCCCAAGCTGCCATTCTGGAGATGCCTGTAGAACTCCATCTGGGTGATGACTCCACCATTGGACATCCGGCCATTCTTCCCCACGTCCACATACTGCAACTCGTAAGTAGCCGACACCACCGCCAACATCACAATACTATTGAACCCCTTGTAGTTGTAATAGTATGACCCCAAGTTGGGGGGTGGGATGATGTGAATGTGTTTCCCATCAATTGCCCCTACACAGTTAGGAAAGTCCCACCGCTGGGCAAAGTGGGAGGCCACAGTCTGCCATTCCTGTGGGTTGGAAGGAAACTGTGGAGTCAAACAAGAACCAAAAATTAATCATTCTGCACATAAACATTGAAAGCAGATTAGACACAAATATTCTTGGCCAACATCAGTATAACATTTATTTTAGGGAGTATTTAAAGACAAAGGTATAAGGTCCACTTATCAGATCCCCCCCCCCCCCATGGGCCATTTTAAAAATTTTAGGGGGGGGGATGTTTTGGACAGGTAACCCTCTCCACTTCATTGAGAGATGAATGCCTAAATAATGTGCATTACTTTGGCCAGCCCCTCCTTACTTTACACTATTGGCAGCCCACTGGACAGGTAAGAAGTGTCATAATACAAAGATATAAATACACACTGTACACATTCATCCATAAATCTGACCACAAAAGAGGTAGGTATAGTGTGTATGGGTTTGGCAAAGTCAGCAGATAGAGGATTGGTATCAGCTGACTTAGAGGTTGGGGGGAGGGAGGGTTCCAAATGATTTTGGGACTCAAAAAAAGAGCCTCTGGCACTCTGCCTGAATTTAAAGCACAAATAACATTTTTACAAATTTTAGGGTGTGTTTAGGGTAAAGCACTACTATGGAGCTGACAAAATACATTGTTAAGTGACTAGGCGAGGTGGATATAGGCCCAGGAGAGCATGCTGGGGAGGTAAGTGAAGGCAAATATGTATGAAGGACAAAAAAAAATGTCAAATAAAACCAGCATGCATGAGGACAAAAGGGACATTCACAGCATATTACAATCATGGTAATTAGGGAATAAGGAAAGAAATACATTACATTAGCAAACATTAAATACAATAAAATGTGATGTTAAAGGATAAAAATCTTACCTTAATATAGTCCTTCTGCAGGACTTGGATGATGGCAGAACAGGTCTCTGGGATAATGATCCCCAGAGCCTGAGGGGAGATGCCTGTCGAAAACTTGAGGTCCTGCAGGCTTCTCCCTGTCGCCAAGTAACGCAGGGTGGTGACTAGCCTCTGCTCCGGAGTGATGGCTTGCCTCATGCAGGTATCCTGCCTGCTGATATAAGGGGTCAGCAAAGCCAACAAATGGTGAAATACGGGGTCCGTCATCTGGAGAAAGTTCCTGAAATTGTCAGGATTATTCTCACGGATCTCACTGGGCAAAGGCAATGTGACAGAATTGGTCACACTGGAGCAACCAATTCTTGGTCCATGAACTTTTCCTCGCCCTGTTCATGGACTGGACTTATGTCAAAGTAAGAACCCCAACACCAAGCCCCCGCACAGCACGAACTCTACGATGAGTACGTACAAGCAACATGGCTAGAAAACGGTCGGCTGGTCAGAACGAAGTAACAGAACGCACTGAAGAACAGCAAGGCCTGTGAAGAGCGACCTGAAAATCACTAACGAACGGACAAGAACACAATGACAAATCAATGGGAACTCGCTGCACGCACTGAAGACCAGATACAAACCCACAAGCACAAACTGAACAGCAGAAATACGATCTGAAAACCACCAGTCTGAAAAAGCACAAATCATCTCTCACCAAACTTTTACTAAAGCGAGATTACCAAAAGGAGCCCAAAGGGTGCCGCACTTGGTATTGAACTGCCCTTTTATAGTCTTGTCGTACATGGTGTACGTCACCGCGTTCTTGACATTCGGAAATTCCGACAACTTTGTGTGACCATGTGTATGCAAGACAAGTTTGAGCCAACATTCGTCGGAAAAAATCCATGGATTTTGTTGTTGGAATGTCCGATCAATGTCCGACCGTGTGTACAGAGCATAACACTGCACCACAGCTGTGTCAAGGGGATTGAGTCTAGCCATCGGGGGTGTTAAAGCAAAGTACAGGCCCAATCAAATATCAGCAGCTCCTTCGGGGGTCAGTGCTTCACTTGCAATGGTTCTTATGAGATGAGATTTATCAACTCAAGATCTGGAATTTATCTAGCAAAGCCACTTAAAAAAAAATGAAGTTGCTTATAGAAAGGCGCCATGTCTATGTGATCTTTAGGGCACTTTCACACTGAGGCGGTGGGGGAATAGCCGTGCTTTGCCGCTGCTAGCGGTGCACTTTTACCCCCCCAAAGGGGTTAAAAAGGGGTGAAAAGTGCCTACAAAGTGCTGCTGACAAATCACTTAGCAGGCGCTTTGGCAGCGCTGCCCATTTCTATTCAATGGGCAGGGTGTTTTAGGAGTGGTGTATACACCATTCCTAAACCGCCCCAATGATGCAGATTGCGGGTCTTTTTTTAACATCCCGCAAGCAAACCGCTCCAGGGTGAAAGCGCTCGGGTTTTCACATTGGATTGACAGGAGAGGCGCTTTGCAGGCACTATTTTTAGCGCTAAAACACCTGTAAAGCGCCTCAGTGTGAAAGTGGCTTTAGTGATGGTTCTGGTGAGCAAACAACCGTTGGACCTTTCATTGTATCATATCAATAAAGGTAAAGTGGTAAAGTGAATAACTCAACACCAAGTTCACTATATGGACCCCTCATGTATTTGTACATGTTGATCATATCCCCCTTAATCTCCTCTTTTCAAGATAGAATAAATTCAGTTCCTCTAATTTGTCCTCATTTTCCTCATAGCAGAGCACAGCCATGCCTTTTATCAGTTTGGTTGTCCTTCTCTGCACTTTCTCCAGTTCCCCGATATCTTTTTTGAGAACTGGTGCCCAAAACTTAACTGCATATTCCAGATGAGGTCTACTTACTAATAATTTGTACAGGGGCAAAATGATCTCTCTCTGGTGTCCATACCTCTCCTAATACAAGAAAGGACTTTCCTCGCTTTGGAAACCGCATCTTGGCATTGCATGCTAATATTAAGCTTAAGATGTACCAAAATCCCCAGATCCTTCTCCACTTTGGACTCCCCCAGTTGTACTCCCCCTAGTATGTATGATGCATTCATATTCTTAGCCCCCAAGTGCATAACTTTACATTTATCAACATTAAACTTCATTTGCCACATAGTTGCTCAATTAGACAGTGCATTGAGGTTGGCTTGTAAATTGGAGACCTCCTGTAAGGACGTTATTCCACTGCATAGCTGGGTGTCATCTGCAAAGACAGAAATGGTACTTTTAATCCCAGACCCTATATCATTTATAAAGTTATTAAAAAGGAAGGGTCCCAACACTGAACCTTGGAGTACACCACTAATAACCTTAGACCATTCAGAGTAAGAATCATTAACCATTACTCTCTGAATTCTGTCTTTTAGCCACTATAGTGTGGTGTTAGTATAGTGTGAGTATAGTGTGTCAGTATAGTGTAGTATCAGTGTAGTGTGTTAGTGTAGTGTAGTGCAGTGTTTAACACAGCAATACATAACATTTTGTGCTGTATACAGTGCTGTATACCCCCTTTTTTTGTTTGCTGCGTGATTTTTTTATTTTAGTTTTTAAAAAAACGTTTTTAAAAGTTTTTTTTGCATTGATACCCAGGCCCCCATACCCTTTTTATGGCCAATAACTTGGATATAAGCCTTTAAAATGGTGACTTTTGATTTTTCGAGTTTGGGTCCCATAGACTTTAAAAGGGTCTGCGATTTGGGTTTGAACTTTTGCGATGGTTGAGAGTTCTGGTGCAAAACGAATTGTGGGGTGTTCAGCCCATCTCTAACCACAATACATTGTTACTAAATTTGGCAGGATCAGGTGAGGATATCATGCAGAGGCATTACTAGAACCTTTAGGGCCCTGCTGCAAGAAACCATGCAAGAAACCATGAAAGGCCCCACTGACACCCCTTTCATCAAAGCTCCGTGCTTAGAGTTGTGAGAAGGTATCCATGGACATCCTCCCAGAATCCTGCCTCCCACATGCCCCCTGGGGTGTGCATCCAGCACGCTCTGTGAGTGCTGATCACAGATCATGGTAAAGCACCAATCACATTGGGTAAACAGACTTGCCAGTTATCAGCAGTCCTTTCCTCCCACGCTGTGTCTGCATGAGGAAAGAAGAGCCATTAACCGGCAAGACTATCACTACATTGTTTACACTGATAATCAGGGCACTGATCATCAGTAGAGATGGACCAAACATCACCCTGTTTGGTTTGCACCAGAACTCCCGAACAGAGAAAAAGTTCTGACCCGAACGGCCAACCCTCTTAAAGTCTATGGGACCCGAACTTAAAAATCTAAAGTGCCCATTTTCAAGTAATTGGTCATAAATGTGGGGGTCCGGGTACTGCCCTGGGGGATGTGTATCAATGCAAAAAAAGTTTTTAAAAAAAGATTGTTTTTACAGGAGCAGTGATTTTAATGATGCTTAAAATGCAACAATAAAAATGAAAAATTCTTTTAAATATAGTGGGAGGGATTTAGGGGAAACCCGATGCCAAAATTAAAAACAAAACTGTGTGAGGTCCCCTTAAAATCCATAACAGACCCTTATCCGAGCATGCAGCCTGATAGGTCCCCCAGATCCCGCCCCCCCCTCCATGTGAATGAGTATGGGGTGCATAGTACCCCTACCCAATAACCAAAAAAAGTGCAAAACTAAATAAAAACAGGAGGCCGTTTTTGACAATTCCTTTATTTAAAAAAAACCGTGTCCCCCAATGTAAATCCATTGTCAATCATGATGCCACCGCTGGACCTGAAAGAGAAAAAAACCCTCAAAACTGCAGAATGCCTGGCTTGCCGTTTGACAGTTCTTATATACAGTAGGTAAGGACGGGGCCACCTAGCGACGTCATCGGGTGGCACCTCCCCCTTGTGAGATCACCGACCTAGCATGCTCATTTTAAAGGCTTATATGCAAGTTATTGTCATAAAAAGTGTTTGTGGACCTGGGTCCAGCCCCAGGGGACATGTATCAATGCAAATTTTTGTTTTTAAAAACGGCCATTTTTTCGGGTGCAGTGATTTTTTTTGTTTCAAATATTTTATTTGGTAATTAACAAGCAACTGTTCCATACATTTCAGTACAAGGTATAGTGTATATATTAAACAGTGCATATCACAGTCAAACAGCATAACACTGGTGTAATGGAGAATAGGGAGTTTTACAAAAGATGGATACTCAGTCAGATAACATGTTGGCATGCTTTAGTTGAAGCTGCGAACAGTAAAAGGGAACAGGGCCCCTGAATTAGATATATTGGGGTGCCGGCGGTCCCTCAAGGGATCGGACAAGAGGGCCGCCGGGACCATCTTATGAGACAGAGTACACTACCAATAGGTATTAAAGGGAGATAAGAGGAGAGAGAAAAGGGAGGGAGAGGGGTGGCTGAAAGGAGAAAGTCCGAAAGAAGGGAGAAGAATTAGTGGAGAGGGGGGTGTAGGTCGGTCGGAGCGCACGGGCACGGGTGCGAGGTCAAAGTTCTAGATTGACACCAAGACTATCTCAGGGTCCCAAGAGATGTTCGTCAATATCAGTGGGTAGAAAGTGCTCAATCCATGGTTGCCAGGTTTTGGTGTGCTGGGGGACCTTATCTAGGATTTTCGCTTCGATCTTGCTGTGTATCATTGCTTGGGTGATCCTATTCTTCACTTCAGCTATACTAAGTGTGGGTGTTTTCCAAGCCTTAGACATTGTTTTCTTGGCTGCAGTGAATAATTGAAGGAGGTGTTGTGCTCTGGTGTAATCTTGCGGAATTAAATTGAGTAGAGCTACAGCTGGGTTAGGTTCAAGGGTGATCTGGTGGAGGGTAGATGCCATTTGGAATGTTGTTTCCCAGAAGCGTTGCACCAGCGGGCATGTCCACCAGATGTGCAAGTGTGTACCTCTATCCCCGCATCCCCTGAAGCAGTTTGGGGAAAATTCGTGTAGAAATTTAGCGATTCTAGCTGGTACTAGATACCAGCGCATTAACACTTTGTAATTTGCCTCTGAGGCGACAACATTTTGAGAAGAGTTTTTTGTGTTGGTCCAAATGGTGATCCAGTCCTCCGCCTCGAGGTTAATAGTTAAGTCCCTTAACCATCGCTGCGCATAGGTGAGAAGGCTTGAGGGTGACGCTGTGAGGTGGGCATAAAGACGAGAAATAGCTCCTGGGACATGCGGGTCCGAGTCGAACATATTTTCGTATTCTGTTAGAGTATCCAGCCCAGAGAGAGATTTTATGGTTGTTTGAGCAAAATGAGCAATTTGGAGATAGCGGAAGCATTCTCTACTGGGGAGCTGTGTTTGTGCTTGGATACTTGGAAACGATTTTATAGTGTCACCATTGATTAGATCACATATGCGAGTCAGACCCGCCTGGACCCAGGCTTGAAATGAGGCTGGTTCCGTGTAGGCTGGATAGAATTGAGGGTGGCCTAGAAAAGACAGACGCGGGGAGTGCGGGGAAATCAATTTGAAGGGGATCTTCAATCTATCCCAGAGTTTAAGTGCGTGTTGCGTTAATGGATTGGTTATAGGGCCTCGCCTTGTTGAGGGGAGCCATAGCAAATTGGTTACAGTAAGCGGGTGAAGGTCAATGGCCTCAAGGCTAACCCAGAGTGGTATTTCAGATTTGGAGTGGTAAAGAGTGGACTGGGCCAGCCGGGCTGCTTGATAATAGTGTAAAATTTGGGTATACCAAGGCCTCCGCTGAGCTTATTACGGAGTAGAACCGGTCTCGCAACTCTGGGCCGTATGGGGCCCCAGATGTATTTAAAGACTTTGTTTTGTATGATCCTATGATAGTAATGGGGGACCGCGATAGGGAGTACTTTGTATAAGTACAATAATTTCGGTAACAAGGACATTTTCACAGCAGCAATATGTCTGAGCCAGGAGACACATAAAGGTAGCCAGGAGTTAAGTAGAGAGATTAGTTGGGTTAGCATTGGGAGATAGTTGGATTGGAACAGATTTAATGGGTCACTGGTCAATTTAATCCCTAGGTAGGGAATAGATGTGGAGGACCAGTGAAAGGGGAAATTTTGGCGTAGCTTTTCGAGATCAGCTTGTGGTAGAGACACATTGAGAGCTTTTGATTTTGTTTGGTTGACTGACTTCTAACCCGGAGACCTGAGCAAACTTATGGGGCGACGTAATAAACATTAGTGCATCATCAGCAAAGAGACACAATTTGTGCGAGGTTGAAGCAACCTCTAAGCCTCGGATGTCAGGGTTGGCTCTTATCAGGGTCGCTAAGGGTTCCATCACGAGCGCAAATAATGAGGATAAGGGGCAGCCCTGTGTAGTTCCTCGCAAAATAGGGAAGGGTTCCAAACGAAATCCTGAATAGTGCATGTATGCTTGTGGGTGATTGTACAAAGCATTGATCCAGCCAAGAAAATGTGGGCCGAAGCCCCAGCGTTGGAGGATATAAAATAGGTAGGGCCAAGAGACTGTGTCAAAAGCTTTCCGTATGTCTAGGGAGAGGAGATGCATCAGAATTTTACGAGAGCGAGCCAGGTGCTGTAGGAGGATCACACGTCGGATGTTATCGCTCGCTTGTCGTTTAGGTATAAAACCTACTTGGTCTTTATGTATCAGTCCCCCAATAATAGGATTAAGGCGTAGGGCTAAAATTGTGGCCAGGATCTTTAAGGCCACATTTAAGAGTGAAATTGGTCTATAGTTGGACCATAATGTAGTATCCGTGTTTGGTTTCGGGATCATTGATATGAGCGCTGTCAATGTGTCTCTACCAAAGGAGTGCTATCTGAGTATGGCGTTAAAAGTATTGGTGAGGAGGGGGGCTAGTTCGGTTGCAAATTTTTTATAATAGAGACTAGGGAGGCCGTCCGGACCTGGACGCTTATGGGGTTTGAGCGACTTGATGGCTGATAAGACCTCCTCCGTTGTGATCGTGCCCTCCATTAGCTCACGATTGGCATCTGATAGTGTAGGGATAGGCAAATTACGGAAAAGCTTCTCTGCTTGACGCAACGGAAACACTGTTTTAGACTCATAAAGATTTGCCAACTGCTTACGGAATTCCAAGAGAACTTTGATCGGATTACTAGTAATCGTGTCTTTAGCCAATCGGAGTCTAATGGGAACGCGAACACGATCCGGCCTGCGAAGGCGTAAAGCCAGGTAGGTGTCTGGTTTCGTATAGATCGTATGATTGGATCTGCGAATAGTCTTATCAGCCGCCTCAGCCAGAAGTAAGTCTAACTCAAGTTTAGTTTATTCTAAAGTTGTTTTATGCTCTTCAGTTGGACTGGATTGGAATTGTAGGAAGTTATCGTGATAATCTGACTCAAGTTGGTGCAGTCTGAGAGTTTTATCTCTATTGAGATGTGACGCAACTGAGATACATGTGCCTCGTATGACTGGTTTATGTGCTTCCCAGAGCAGTATGGGGGAGATGTCAGGGGTGGCGTTATGTGTAAGGTAGTCTTTGAGGACTACCTGGATATCCAGACAGTATGATTGGTTGGTTAGAAGAGAATCATTCATACACCATGACCTGTTTGTAGCTTGCGGTATTAAAGATGACACTGAGGTGATGACAGCACAGTGGTCTGTCCATGTGATTGGCTGGATATGTGAGTGAAGGAGGAGTGGGGCAGATGCTATAGAAATAAAAATGTGATCAATTGTTAAGAAGGATTTATGGGGGTGTGAGTAGAATGTATATTTTTTCTTTGTGGGGTTGGATTCTCTCCATGTATCTAAGAGAGAGGCCTTTTGTATTTGTTTACGGAATTGCGTTGAGGGGGTGTGGTGCTCGGGGGCATAGGATGATTTATCTGTGTGTGGTTGCAATACAGAGTTAGAATCACCACACAGGAACAAAGTTCCTTTACAGTGTGCTCTCACAACATGTAACAAATGTGAGAAAAAGGGGTTTGGGTTTGTATTGGGAGCATAATAGGAAACAAAAGTTGTTGTTACGTCTTGCAACAGTCCTACAAGAATTAAGTAGCGACCTTCTGGGTCTTTTATTTCAGACAAAGGGGTGAAAGGCATGGTGCGATGGAAGGCCAGCAAGAACCCTCTATGTTTCGTGCCTGCTGAGGCGGTGAATACTTGTGGATATTTAGAACTAGGGATGAGCCGAACACCCCCCGGTTCGGTTCGCACCAGAACCTGCGAACGGACCGAAAATTCGCACGAACGTTAGAACCCCATTGACGTCTATGGGACTCGAACGTTCGAAATCAAAAGTGCTCATTTTAAAGGCTAATTTGCATGGTATTGTCCTAAAAAGGGTTTGGGGACCCGGGTCCTACCCCAGAGGACATGTATCAATGCAAGAAAAACTTTTAAAAACGGCCGTTTTTTGGGGAGCAGTGATTTTAATGATGCTTAAAGTAAAAAAAAAAAAAAAAAGTGAAATATTCCTTTAAATATCATACCTGGGGTGTGTCTATAGTATGCCTGTAAAGTGGCGCGTGTTTCCCGTGTTTAGAACAGTCCCTGCACAAAATGTCATTTTTAAAGGAAAAAATCTCATTTAAAACTGCTCGCGGGTTTAATGTAATGTCGGGTCCTGGCAATATGGATGAAAATCAGTGAGACAAACGGCATGGGTACCCCCCAGTCCATTACCAGGCCCTTTGGGTCTTGTATGGATATTAAGGGGAACCCTGCACCCAAATTAAAAAAAGGAAAGGCGTGGGGCCCCCATGCACTATATATTCTGAACAGCAGTATACAGGGGGTCCCCTACTTACAAACATCCGACTTACAAACGACTCCTACTTACAAACGGAGGGAGGCAACAGGAAGTGAGAGGAAATCTACCCCTAGGAAGGGAAATTCACTCCTGTAAGAGTTAATATGGCAAAAAGGTGTCTCCACTAATGCTTTATCACCAATCCTTGTTTCCCTAATAACCCCAAATTTTCAAAATCCAATTGTCATTGGGACAGAAAGTGATGTGAAATCTTCTGAACAGGGGCACAGACAACAAAACACATGTTACAGGGGTGATAACCCTTCCCTAGGCTATCTAAAAAACTTAAAAATAGATTTTTTGGCTGGAGCTACACTTAAAAAATTTACCTGTTCCGACTTACAAACAGATTCAACTTAAGAACAAACCTAAAGTCCCTATCTTGTTTGTAACCCGGGGACCCCCTGTACAGGCGGTGCAAACAAGACAGGGACTGTAGGTTTGTTGTTAGGTAGAATCTGTTTGTAATTTTGGACTGGTACATTTTTAAAGTGTAGCTCCAGCCAAAGAATCTATTTTTAAGCTTTTTGGAAAACATAGGGAAGGGTTATTACCCCTGTAACATTTGTTTTGCTGTCTGTGCACCTCTTCAGAAGATTTCACCTCACTTTCTGTCAAAATGACAAATGTTTTTTGAAAATTTGGGGTTTTTTGTGAAACAAAGATTGGTGATAAAGCATCAGTGGAGAGGAGACACGTTTTTCCCATATTAACTCTTACAGGAGAGAATTTCCCTTCCTAGGGGTAGATTTCATCTCACTTCCTGTTGTCTCCTTCCGTTTGCAAGTAGGAGTCATTTGTAAGTTAGATGTTTGAAAGTAGGGGCCTGCCCTATATACTCAGCAGAAATTTTGGCCTTAGATGTTGTTGTGGCCACAACACTGTAAGCCCTCACAGGGCCCTGCTGTGAAATATTAGATCAAGAATTGTAATTACATGCCCCTGTAGAACAGGGGCAGAAAAATTGGGCCTTTGGTGGTGGTGGTGGTGCTGGTGCCACAACACTGTAAGTCCATACTCGCTCTTGGTGGGTGCAGAAATGGGCCCTGCTGTGAAATATTAGATCAAGAATTGTAATTACATGCCCCTGTTGAACAGGGGCAGAAAAATTGGGCCTTTGGTGGTGGTGGTGCTGGTGCCACAACACTGTAAGTCCTCACTCGCTCTTGGTGGGTGCAGAAATGGGCCCTGCTGTGAAATATTAGATCAAGAATTGTAATTACATGCCCCTGTTGAACAAGGGCAGAAAAATTGGGCCTTTGGTGGTGGTGGTGCTGGTGCCACAACACTGTAAGTCCTCACTCGCTCTTGGTGGGTGCAGAAATGGGCCCTGCTGTGAAATATTAGATCAAGGATTGTAATTACATGCCCCTGTTGAACAGGGGCTGAAAAATTAGGCCTTAGGCACTGGTGCTGGTGCTACAACACTGCAACCCCTCACAGACACTCTAGTTGTAACACAGAAACGAGCCCTGCTGCAAAGTATTGCATCAAAAATTGTAATTACACGCCCCTGTTAAACAGGGGCTGAAAAATTGTGCCTTAGGCACTGGTGGTGGCGCCCAGAACCAAAAATGTTCTTACAAGCTATCAGCGTGATGATTGAGGAGGAAGAGGATAATTTCTCAGGGATAGTCACTCAGCATCAGTATAGGCAGTCTTTGAAGGGATCTGAGATTTCAAAAAAAATTATTCGGTTACATCAGCATCAGGTGCTTGGTAGCTGGTAGTGATCCAAGACTGATTCATTTTTATGAAGGTCAGTCGATCGACCGAGTCGGTGGACAGACGCACCCTGTGATCGGTTACAAAGCCTCCAGCAGCACTGAATGTGCGTTCCAAAAGAACGCTGGATGCAGGACAGGCCAGTAGCTCAATTGCATACTGTGCAAGCTCTGGCCAGTGATCCATCCTCAAGACCCAGTAACCCAGAGGATTTTCGGTGGGAAAGGTGTCCAAGTCAGATCTTGCCCCTAGGTAATCCTGCACCATGAAAAACAGACGCTGGCGATGGTTGCTGGAACCGATCATAGCTTGGGGCTGCGGACCAAAAAATTGTCTGAACGCATCGGTCAGACGGCCACCTTCTCCACCGCTCCTTCTTTGACTGACCGAAGCCTCAGCAACACGTTGTCCAGAAACAGGAGTTTGTAACCTCCCAGTCTCTGGGAACGCGTTGCACAGACCTTTCTGCAAGGCCTCCCGAAGATGTTTCATCCTCTGCTCCCTCTGCGATGGCAAGATAAGGTCTGCAACCTTACCCTTGTAACGTGGATCAAGGAGGGTTGCCAGCCAGTATTGGTCCTTCTCCTTGATACCACGAATACGAGGATCCTTACGCATGCTTTGCAGGATCAGGGAGGCCATGCAGCATAGGTTTGCTGAGGCATTCGGCCCGGAGTCCTCTGGGTCACTAAGGACGACATGGTCCGCAGCCACCTCCTCCCAGTCACGTACAAGTCCATGTGTTTCTTGGGACTGATCCCTTAAAGACTGCTGCTGATGCTGAGTGCCAGGCTCCACCTCCATAATGACACAATCTTCCTCCTCCTCCTCCTCCTCCACCTCCTCGTCTTCTTCCTGTGTGATCGGCGGGCACGCAGGAACACTGTCTGGATAAAGGGGGCCTTGAGAGCTAAGGAAGTCCTCCTCTTCCTGCCTCTGTTCTGCCTCAAGTGCCCTGTCCATTATTCCATGCAGTGTGTGCTCCAACAGGTGGACAAGGGGGACAGTGTCACTGATGTATGCACTGTCACTGCTCACCATCCTTGTGGCCTCCTCAAATGGTGACAGGACAGTGCATGCATCCCTGATCATGGCCCACTGGCGTGGGGAAAAAAAACCAAGCTCCCCTGAACCTGTCCTGGTGTCATAGTCGCACAGGTACTCATTGATGGCCCTCTGCTGCGTGTGCAGCCGCTGCAGCATGGCCAACGTTGAGTTCCACCTGGTGGACATGTCACAGATTAGGCGGTTCTTGGGCAGGTTAAACTCCTTTTGGAGGTCTGTCAGCCATCACTGGCATTATATGACCGGCGGAAATGCACACAGACTTTCCTGGCCTGCCTCAGGACATCCTGTAAGCCCGGGTACCTGCCCAAGAACCGCTGCACCACCAAGTTAAGGACGTGAGCCAAACAGGGCACATGAGTCATTTGTCCCTGTTGGAGGGCAGAGAGGAGGTTGGTGCCATTGTCGCAAACCACCATTCCTGCCTTAAGTTGGCGTGGTGTCAACCACCTCTGAACCTGCCCCTGCAGAGCTGACAGAACCTCTGCCCCAGTGTGACTCCTGTCCCCCAAGCACACCAGCTCAAGCTGCGCATGGCATCTTTTGGCCTGCGTACTTGCGTAGCCCCTTGAACGGCTACGGAGCACCGCTGGTTCCGAGGGCAAAGCACAAGAAGAGGCCATGGAGGAAGAAGAAGAGGAGGGGGTGGAGGAGTGAGGTGTGTCACAATCATTAGCATTTTGGAGGCATGGTGGCGGAACAACCTCCAACACTACTGCACCTTGTCCTGCATCCTTCCCAGCTGCCAGCAGAGTCACCCAATGCGCTGTGAAACTTGGGTAACGTCCCTGTCCATGCCTGCTGGACCATGAGTCAGCGGTAATATGCACCTTACCACTGACCGCCCTGTCCAGCGAGGCATGGACATTGCCTTCCACATGCCGGTAGAGAGCCGTGAGAAAAAGTGGCGTTTGGGTACCTGCCACTGAGGAAATTCACATTCCACAAACTCACGGAAGGGGGCAGAGTCTACCAACTGAAAAGGCAGCGGTTGAAGTGCTAGCAATTTTGCCAAGCTAGCATTCAACCGCTGCGCATGTGGATGGCTGGGAGCAAACTTCTTTCGGCGGTGCAGCAGCTGGGGCAGGGAAATTTGCCTGGTACAATCTGACGTCGGTGTACCAAAAGCAGATTGCCCACAAGTACTTGGCTGTGACACACCTAATTCTACACCTTCATTCCTCTCAGTGCAGGTCTCAGAGAGGACTGAAGGTATAGTGGGGTTGGAGATCTCAGCTGATGAGGAGCAAGGAGAGGTCCTCTTTGTTCTTTGGTGTGGGTCTTTTAGATACGCTTGCCAACGAACTGCATGGCAGGTCAACATATGTCTGGTCAAGCATGTGGTACCCAAGCGGGACATGTTTTGGCCACGCGAGATACGCTTGAGACATATGTTGCAAATAGCAGCGGTGCGATCTGATGCACTCGTCTTAAAAAAGGCCCACACCAAAGAACTTTTTGAATAACGCGCAGAGACTGCAGCGCCCTGAACATGTGGAGCTTTGGGGTGTGATGCAGTCAATGTGCTGCCCTTAGGCTGGCCCCTGGAGGGCATCCTGCCTCGTTGGTGATGTGCCGCCTCCTCCTCCTCCTCCTCCTCCTCCTCCTCCTCTTCCTCTCTCCTATCAGGCACCCACGTTGAGTCAGTGACTTCATCATCCCCTTCCTCCTTATCACTGGAGCAAACCTGGCAATATGCTGCAGCAGGGGGAGCATGACTGCCAGATTGCTGTCCTTCTTGGGCACCCCCCTCTGTCCGTGCTCATGTTACTGCCTTCATCGAGCTCAGTATCATCATCAGAGCCTTCCAAACGCTGGGCATCCTCCTGGAGCATGTACCCAACACTGTGGTCAAACAGTTCGAGGGACTCCTCAGGAGGACATGGTGGGGCTAGGGAAGAAGTCACTGATGACATTGAGCCGAGGGAAGAGGCCGCTGCTTTGCCAGACAAAGTACCCTGGGCATGGGTGAGAGAGGATGAGGAGGATGAGGACGGCTTGGTCATCCACTCGACCAAGTCTTCCACATGTTGCGGCTCAACACGGCCAGCTGCCGAAGAAAAGGCCAAGTGTGTCCCACGGCCACGTGCTGATGAGGATGCACCGTCTCCACGACCAGCACTAGACACAGAGCCCGCTTGCCCTCTCTTATTGGCTTGTGACTGTCTGTCTCTCCTTCTTGGCCTTCCAGACATACTAATGGCCTGTAGCTGCACTAAGCTGGGATATATATATATATATATATATATATATATATATGTGTGTGTACTGATACTGCAGCTAGCAAAATCAACTGTCTGCCTGTAGTATGAGAACACCACCAACCTTCTATAGGTAGCTTTAGCTGAACACTGTGCAGAGCTCGCAAAAAACTAACTTGTAGCTTTTTTAGCTGCCTGCGATAGTGATAGGATCAGGAAAACACCACCAACCTTCTACAGGTAGCTTTAGGTGAACACTGTGCAGAGCTCGCAAAAAAAATAACTTGTAGGTTTAGCTGAACACTGTGAGGTGGACGCACCACACTAACTTGTAGGTTTAGCTGAACACTGTGCAGAGGTCTCACTACACTAACTTGAAGGTTTAGCTGAACACTGTGAGCAGGACGCACCGCACTAACTTGTAGGTTTAGCTGAACACTGTGAGCAGGACACACCCCACTAACTTGTAGGTTTAGCTGAACACTGTGAGCAGGACGCACTGCACTAACTGTAAATAGTCTAGCTGCCTGACTGTGGTACTAATAGGATCAAAAGAACACCAGCAATTTTCTTCAGGTAGCTGTATATACTGTAACAAGACAAGCCTGCCTGTCAGTAAGAAGATAACAGGAACGGATCTAGCTGAACACTGTGAGCAGGACGCACTGCACTAGCTGTAAATAGTCTAGCTGCCTGACTGTGGTACTAATAGGATCAAAAGAACACCAGCAATTTTCTTCAGGTAGCTGTAACTACTGTATCAAGACAAGCCTGCCTGTCAGTAGGAAGATAACAGGAATGGATCTAGCTAAACTGAATACAGTATATATATATATATATATATATATATATATGCAACACCTGGGATGCATATATATACACAATACACTGTAAGTGCAGCTAACTGACTGACTGTTCTGCCTAATCTATCTAACGCAAATCAAATGACACTGTCTCTCTGTCTATCTCTTTCAACGTCGGAACACACACTACACAGGGCCGCCGTGCAGGCGTGTACTAAATCCCCTGAGCCATAATTGGCCAAAGCCTCCTTGGCTTTGGCCAATTACGGCTCACTGTTCAGACGGCGCTGTGATTGGCCAAGCATGCGGGTCATAGTGCATGCTTGGCCAATCATCAGCCAGCAATGCACTGCGATGCCGCAGTGAATTATGGGCGAACAGCCCATATCGTTCGCAATTCGGCGAACGGGCGAACAGACGATGTTCGAGTCGAACATGGGTTCGAGTCGAACATGGGTTCGACTCGAACACGAAGCTCATCCCTATTTAGAACTAAAAAAGCTTGGGGTTTGGCGTATAGAGAAGTGGGTTTCCTGGAGAGCCACTACACTGGCTTTTAAAGATGCAAACATTTGAAAGGCTTTCACCCTCTTGTGTGGAGAGTTAAGTCCCTTAACATTCAAGGTAAGTATATTAAGCAGGGCCATAGATGGGTACATGGAGAGCTATTATCAGGGGGCACAGGGCCCATGCGAGCCAACCGACAGTGGGGGAGAGAAAAAGTAAAAGTAAAGGATAGGAGGAGGAAGAGAGAGAGGAGAAGAGAAGGGAGTACATGAGGTGTAGGGCAAACCACTGAGATATCCTCCTGGTGGGGAGGCAATAGATCAGTGACGCCCGACCAATAAGTGCACCAACCCTGCAACCAGAGAACCAGTCAGAGAGCGGGTGCACCGTAGAGGATGAGAGCAATGACTGCTCCCCGCCGCAAACGGGGATATTAGAATCAATTTAGGATCTAGAACTTCAGTACTGCAGATAGCATTAGGGTATCAACAAAAAAGAGGGTAAAAACATAAGGAATATTGCGTTTAAATAACTGAAAGGTGCATACGCAAATGTTCCACAGGTGCCATTTCCATAAAAAAATACAAATGTAGTGAGGCTAGGAGGGAACGGGGGAAGGGAAAGGAAGGGAGGGGGAAAGGGAAGATGGACATGGGGGAAAAGGACAAGGGGAGGGGAAAAGGACAAGGGGAGGGGAAAAGGACAAGGGAAGGGGCAAAGGGAAGGAGAGGGGAGAGGAGGAAGGAAGGAGGGGAGTAAGGGAAATTAGGGGAGAGGGATATGGGGAATGATCTAGTGAATTACATCCGGTATGAGCATTATACTAGTCTAAGTATAGAGGGAGTGGGAATGGCAAGGTAGTGAGGTTAATCTGGCTCACTAAATGTGGGCCCGATTAAGTGTACTTAAACGCGTACAGCTTACAATTACATTATTAAGGTAAGTAACAGAACAGTACTAAAATAAAACAATAAAACAACTGAACCTGAACAGGCCCTAGGGGGCGTGGGAACCCTGAAGAAAAGACATTCAGGACGTAGAGTAAACACAACCGACGATTGTCGTCCAGCAGGTCTCGGTCGCAGATAAGTCCTCTGGCTGTGGTGTGAGGTCAGTCACTGCGGATGCAACCGAGAACCTGTATGCAAGAAAAAAAAGGGGAGATAAGAAAAGAAAAACAGCTTCCTTGTTGTCAGCGAAGGGCTTGAGATTTCGGGCTAGGGTGATAGTTTCCAGTTGATCGAGCTGGGGTTCCTTTCCTGATAGATGTGGGTCAGAATTATTCCTCTTTGGGGTCGTGGTGTATGGCTGGGAGGCAGATCTAGCTGGCGTGCGTGGAAGTGATGTTTTCGACTGGCCTGTCTGGGGCGACAGGTGAAGAGACTCCAACAGACGTTGTAGCATGTCCGGGGTGGTGCAGGTATGTTGCTGTCCTTGGAAAGAGAACTGCAGGGCGAATGGGAAACGCCATGTGTACTTAAACTGATGTTGTAGTAATATCTGCAGCTGCGGTTTCATAGCACGGCGTTTAGCAATGGTGAGGGGTGCTAAATCGGAGAACAATTGGTAATTGTGGCTCTGGAACTGAAGGGAGTTCTTGTTACAGACTGCTGTTAGTAATTGTTCTTTCGTGCGGAAAAAATGCAGCTTGACAATAATGTCCCGTGGTGGTCCATCAGTCTGGCGACGGGTGAGCGCCCTGTGGATTCTATCAAACTCAAGGCGCTCAATAGGTATAGAGGGCGCCAGCTCCTGGAATAATGCTGTGGTAAACAATTGTAAGTCAATCAATTCAATCGTCTCTGGTTTACCTCGGAGGCGCAAGTTGGACCTGCGAGAGCAATTTTCGGCATCTTCAAGATGTGATAAAAGCATGGAGTTTTCTTCACGGAGGGCAACTTGTTCCTGGGCGTGTTCTTGCAGAGTTAGCTCCATATCATCGACCCTGGTTTCTAGGTCTGCTGTGCGTTGGCCTATCTCACGAATTTCTCGTGTCAGGCTATTAGTGATCTGGTCTGATGTCGTCTTTAGGGCCTTATGGAGCATTGATTCCATTAGCCTTATAAAAGCAGATTGTGACATACCTGCCTGCGGAATAGAGGGGGAGCCTCATGGATTAGATTGCATGTCAGTCTCTTCCTTGCTGTCTAGTGTGTCAGACCGTGCAGGAGAGGATGCCACTTGTTCAGCTAGGGCTCTGGCCTTCGCCGCCATCTTGGAGAAAGCGCGGGCCAGCGCTTCTTTGATGGGTTTTGGCTTTGTCTTGCCACGATGACCCGTTAACACCATACCGGATGAGGCACTGGTGTGTAGAGAGGTGATCCCTGGAGAACGGGAGCTGAAATGCCGGTTCAGTGGCGCGTAAGAGTCCCGAGTATGCAGCGGGAAGTGCGGAGCTTTACAGAGAAGCGTCTGCCATGTAAAGCCGCGCGCATGCGCCCCCAGCAGTGATTTTTTTTAATGCTTAAAGTGAAACAATAAAAATGAAGTCTTCCTTTAAATATCGTGCCTGGGGGGTGTCTATAGTATGCCTGTAAAATAGCGCATTATTCCTGTGTTTAGAACAGTACCACAGCAAAATTACATTTCTAAAGGAAAAATTGTCATTTAAAACTGATCGCGACTGTAATGTATTGTTGGGTCACGGCAATATAGATAAAACTCATTGAAAAAAAAAGCATGGGCTCCCCCCCAGTCCATTACCAGGCCCTTCGAGTCTGGTATGAATATTAAGGGGAACCCTGAACCAAAATTTTTAAAAAATGGCATAGGGGTCCCCCCCAAAATCCATAGCGGACCCTTCAGGTCTGGTTTGGATTTTAAGGGAAACCCTGCGCCAAAATGGAAAAAAAGGCATAGGGGTCCCCCCCAAAATCCATACCAGACCCTTATCCGAGCACGCAGCCTGGCAGGCTGCAGGAAAAGAGGGGGAGACGAGAGAGCGCCCCCCTCCTGAACCATACATGCCTTCAACATGGGGAGAGTGCTATGGGGTAAGACCCCAAAGCACCTTGTCCCCATGTTGATGGAGACAAGGGTCTCATCCCCACAACCCTTGCCCGGTGGTTGTGGGGTATGCGGGCGGGGGGCTTATCAGAATCTGGAAGCCTCCTTTAACAAGGGGACCACCAGATCCCGCCCTCCCCCCCTATGTGAAAAGGTAATGGGGTGCATTGTACCCCTACCATTTAACAAATAAAAGTGTTAAACATGGTAAAAAAGACGAGAGACAGCTTGGGACGGGTCCTTTATTAAAAAATAAAAAAATAAAAATTTCCCGCGATGTAAATTCGGACAGACCGAAAAAGACGCGACCTTTTCGCCTCCGTGGGAGGCTCCCGCTGACTGACACTTCTTCTCCGTGACAGTTTTTATATAGCTGAGGGCGGGGCCACCCTGTGATGTAAACGGGTGACCCCGCCCCCCTCTGACGCCACGGAGGCTTGTATGCTCTTAGAAAGATTTACTCCCTTAGAAAGCCTGAAGGTGGTGATTGGTTTTCGGGGTCCTGTACTCGGTTAGACTGCCAAAAAGTCCCACACATGTGGTATCCCCATACTCAGGACTAGGCAGGACTGACGAGCAGGATATCATCAACAGGTGAGTCACTGTGGAGAGATAGGAGCTGGCAATTAGTCAACAGTTGGGCGGCCCGCTTTGAGAAGGAAGGACTGAGCCCAGCCCTGACATCTACCCATCCTGGTCGAAGGCATCACTGGGGTGAGGATTCAAATCAAATACCAGGTGGCGGAGCAGGTAATGGTATTGGTGACCCGGGGGCCCAGTCAACCCCACAGTGCCTTTTGTGCTGGGCATGAATGTCTTGAAAGACCTGGATTAACCCCGTCTATTGGCTAAATATGAACATTTGGGCCAGCGGGCACGTGGCTGTGGTCTGCGAGTGTTCTGTGGTGTGGTTCCGAGTGGTCCAGACCTACGAGGCCCAGTGCAGGGCAACCAAGAAGCAACCAGAGAAAGTAGGAGTGGTCCGTACATCCCCAAGCAAGTTACTCTTGGCACCCCTGCAAGAGGCAGTCTGATCACTCCCTGTTGGGGCCCACCAAAATTTACAGTGGGCCACCATTATTGTAAAACCCTGCAACGATCCAGTGACATCAGGGGAGTGGCTGGTGGGCCATACCCTATCCAAGGTCCATCAGAAAAGAGTCTTGGTGAAACTCAGGAAATTGACTGACCTCTACAGGGTGCCTTGCCAATCTGAGGCCCAACCAGGGGTGGAAGCAGTCTACTTTCCTCTACAGGCAGCCATGGCCTCCTGGGATGAGACCCAATACAGGTCCCTACTGGAACAGCTGGATATCCCCTTTAAAAACTTTTTTCTACCCCAACAAAGACTGTTCACCAGCTGCCGGAAAAACACCTGCTGGTGTTTGCCATCAGTCCAGAGGACTATTGGTGTACCAAAGCCATCGACCACCCCATACACACTGGGGACGCACCGCCCATCTGGGAGCAGTACCCTCACATTCCCCTAGTGTTGTGCCAAGAGGTCAAGGAGTTACTCCACTACATGCTTCAGAGTGGAGTGATCAAGGAAAACCACAGTCGATGGGCCGCTTCTGTTATCCTAGTGCAAAAGAAGGATGGTAGTCTAATGCCGCGTACATACGAACAGACTTTACGGCAGACTTTGCCCGGCGGATGGGATTTCGTCAGACAGTTCGATCGTGTGCGGGCTCCAGCGGACTTTGTTTTCTTAAAAGTTGGACAGACTTAGATTTGAAACATGTTTTAAATCTTTCCGTTGAACTCGAGTCCGGTCGAAAAGTCCGCTCGTCTGTATGCTAGTTCGACGGACAAAAACCCACGCTAGGGCAGCTATTGGCTACTGGCTATGAACTTCCTTGTTTTAGTCCGGTCCTACGTCATCACGTACAAATTAGACGGACTTTGGTGGATTGTGTGTAGGCAAGTCCGTTCATTCAGAAAGTCCGTCAAAGTCCGCCGGGCAAAGTCTGCCGTAAAGTCCGCTCGTGTGTACGCGGCATAAGACATTCGAAAAACATGTCAAACATGTCAAACATCTGTAAAGAATACCAAACACGCGAGAGGAAGCAAGCTGGAGCCTAAGTGGGAGCATACTCCGTACCGGGTGGTGGGGCAGCCTTTTCCACCTACCCCTGTCTATAATCTTGTCTCAGAGGGGCCTGACCCTGTAAAGAAGTGACTGCATTGAAACATGCTGAGGCCTTGTGTTCTGGGTGGTGACTGCTCTGGGAAACCTGCCGAGAACCAGGAGGCATTTGACGCTGTGGATCTTTCCCTGGTACATGAAGCCCCAACTAACTAGTTCCTGCTACCCCTCATGCTTTGGTCTCCAGCCTCTCCTAACTCAAAGCCTGACGATGTTGGAGTCGGGAGCCCGGGAGACCCAACCACATCATCCAGTACCACAGACTGTACTGACTTCTCTGAGGATTTAACCGGAGGCCTTCAATCCACTTTCTACAAATGCTCCTTTGTCAGGTGACTCTACAGAAGAATATGGGAGCTGAAGCCCTTTGCAGTCCAACCATGGGCAGCTACCTGCAAGATTTTCTAACTATGTTGTTTGACTTTGCAGTTCTGCCCTAACCTTCATTTGCACTTATCACTGTTATGGTTGTTTCCATGTTGCGATGCTGAGGACAGCATCTGTTAAAGAGGGGGTGTGTAGATAAGTGCGGTCTACTTTCTCCTCTGCAGGTGGAACTCATCTGCAGCAGCATTGCAGCTGAAAGAAAGTCAAGAAGAACATGGTTCCTCAACTTTTTTTCTAAGGGTCACTGGGAAAGCTATCTGATTGGATGCTGCTGCCCCATGTGACTCTAGCAGCAATCTTGGGTCAGGCAGAGCATATTTAAGGCCCTGGCTCCCAAGTTTAGTGCACATTTACGAGTAGGTAGAGTAGAGACAATTATCCTGTCTGTTAGGGACAGAACTAGCGGCAGGGAAAGGTTTCCGAGGAGGGAAAGCATAATGCCGTGTACACATGATCGGATTTTCCGACAACAAATGTTGGATGTGAGCTTGTTGGACTGGACTGTATGTGTTATTGTCACCGCAACATGCTGCAACATGCTGCACCACACCTACAAGCTGCTTGAAATTTGATCACAGAATTTACTTTTTTGCACCGTGGATCATTTAATTGTTGTTTTTTTCTATGTATGTATATATTATTAAAATCACTGTGACAGACCTAGCCAGGAGAGAGACTTTTGGAGGGGACTGTATGCTAGCCTCTTGCCGATCGATCAGGGGCCCTTGCATTTGGGGGAATGGTGCTGTTTGTGAGCTGTATGCCTGGGGACCCTTGAGGTGGTATTACTGTGGATTCGGGTCCTGGTCCCACAGGACACACAGACTCTGGGGACCCTGGATTTGCCATATTGGAATAGTGGCTGATTCATAATGCTGGGACAGATACTGTTAGGAGATGCTGATGTAAATTCCAGCACCTGTCTGTTGTCTGCTAAAATGTGTATTGTAAATAAGTCTCTAGTATGGGATCTAAGAGTCATTAGATCCCCATTGTTTGTGTTAATTAACTCTGCTATTGTGTGAAGAAGAGTCTATGTTGATTGTGATAATGTTGATTGGATTTTCTGAACTACAAGACGGCCAGTCTGGCCTAACGGTCATGTCTGAGTCATCTAGGCTGTCTAAAGGGATTAGTTAATTAGCTCATGTTAATTAGGTTAATTAGGTTAATTAGGTTACAGCTGTATTGTTAGAGTAAAATGAGCAGGAGGTCTGCACCTCCACTTTTAGTGTATAAAAGCCTGTATTTTGCAATAAAAGAGATTCCTGTTTGAACTTACATACAGCCTGCCTGGTGTTTGTTCTGAGCTATCACAACTGGGTTAGAATGGCACATAGCTGTAGTTCTAATCCCGGAACATTGGATGACTGAACAATAAGATGTTGCGATCTGCAATCTGATTCTATAACAGCAGAGGAGTGTCGGGAGAATGGAACTGAGCGAGCAAGGGGCTCGTTACAATCACCTATTTGGTCATTTGTTTGGAAACTTTAGTTTTTTATTATGATCATATTTATTATGATTGCAATAGTTTAAGTCATGTGATTTAAAGGGCAGCACAACCCTTTCTTTGCATGTTTCAATATCTGTGTTCCAATATCTGGTGAATGCTGCTGCTCAATTTAATGTAATTGGTTTCACTGCACTAGATGCTGTTTTCACATTTAAATTTTCTTCTATAGCTCTGGCCAGCCAAGCACGCTCACAGGTGGCACACTCATTCTCAAGCTTCCACCACTTCTCACATAAGAGGACTCTGTCTAGACCTACAAGGCCCGAGCCACCTCAAGTGCAATGTGGGGAGGCTGTTTTATGCCCCTGTTGATGACTGTGTGGTCAAAACGCGTAGGGACAGCTACCTCAGCTTCCCACATTGCTATTTTTATGCTTTTTATCTGTTCATGATCACCTACATTTTGTACCATTTTTTTTGGACTATTAAACCTCATTTTGATCTACACTATGTGGAGTCCCTTTTTCTTTTCCTCCATGGGCCCACCAAGAACCATCTGCTTCTGATCGATCTATTCCGGTACCGGAGATCGGGTGTATTGGAGATCCACCGCTTGTCCAGGACAACCACCCCTCCATTGGTGGTCGCGACCCGGAAGACACCATCTGGTTGGATATCCTGGATGACCACCCCTTTTGCCTTACTGACGCACTGCTATATGGCAGATGCGTCCCACTGATCCGGTAAGAGTACCCACCTTTTTTCTTGAAGATTGGAGTGTTATTGCAACTTGTGGTCGCCTCCTACACGAGTTTCCATAGCCCCTCCAAGACACTGATACTCCCCTGCTTGGGAGAACACCTCCTGTTTTCACTGTTTATTGACTTTTGAGTGCGTCACATTGTCTAGAGACATTAATTTGTACATTCTTAATATGCTATTGTATTTTTGCCTTTTGTCACTTGATTCCTGATATATAGAGTTACACAGTAGTTTAATTTTCCACATATAGGTTAGCGCTGCACTTTTTATTTTCACATAATTTGGGACTTGGTTTGTTGTGTGCTAGCAGCTGTAGTTGTTTTCAGTCTTAGTTTGTTTCACTTGATAGCGCAGCTTTTTCTTTTTATTGCGTTCTAAGGGGAGATAGGCCGACTACAACTATTCTTCCCATATTCTATTCCACCTTACCTGGGATTTCAGCCCTGAAAAGGGCCCTTTAGCTCAGTTCTGCAGGGACTACATCTTCAGCAGTACCGGAGTATCTCATGCTTTTTCCCCATTCACCTTAAGCCCCTTCAACACTGAAATTATATGGGCATTCACGACAACCATGGCCTCACTAGAGGAGGGACTTTCCTAAATGGGAGCCAACACCCAATTACAACTTTCCCTTACCATACTATAATGGGAACAGAGCCATCTAGTGGGGGGCAGGCTAACTGCATCTTCCAACATGTTGGTGACTCTGCATGCAGATAAGTAAGAATTATAACATTTTGTCACATTCATTCAGTGAAATCTTTTACACAGTGTGCTTTTATGTTTAATGGACAGCAGATGATAGCACTCTAAAAATAGAGACACTGTTTTCTCCTATACAGCTAATCTTATACAGGAATAGCAATATCGGTATTGCTGCAATGAATTCCATTGAGCATTACTGATTGTGGTTTGCTGGATGGAAAATAATTTAGTATTATATTAATATTAGTAGAAAGGAATTAAACATATAAATCTATTCTGTATGTTTTTATCTTGATTGGATAAAGTGGAGGATCTATCCAGATCAGTGG
The DNA here is from genome assembly GCF_042186555.1 of Aquarana catesbeiana. NCBI lineage: Eukaryota > Metazoa > Chordata > Amphibia > Anura > Ranidae > Aquarana > Aquarana catesbeiana. The sequence goes on from NC_133331.1 coordinate 269,971,111, forward strand.
GGCTGCTGTATCCAACTGAAAGTCGATAAATGATTACGTTCCCTGAAAAGTGCGCCTAGGACAATATTTTCCCCAACTAAGGTAGGTTCATCATATAAAATAATGAAAAAGAAAACTTGGTGTATGTGATCTCTTTATTTTTAATGAGACATCTGATGTGCATTAAGCTCAATGATATTCCACATCAGATGATTTCCAATTCCATTTCCAAAGTTTCAACATTTTTTGGTTATTTTCCCAACAAGCTAGCGATCGCATCTTCCGACAATTCTGGAAATCGTTTTTCCACTTCGACATCCCTTTCATCTGGATCATCTCTTCTTTCTTCTTCAGCATTTCTCCTGGGAGAAGACATAGTTATCGGTAAATAAAACAACATTGATTTTTACACAAAAACTGTATTTCACTGGGACCACAAATGTGTAATTTTAGGCCACGTTGACTACTATTCTATGACCACAGTAACATGGTAAAGGAATACGGCACAGCGGGATGCCACAAACTTGAATCTCTTATTGAATAGCCAGCTGGAACATTCTGATGTGTTTCATACTACAGCACAGAGCTTTGCCATCAGTAAGTGGACACAGCTAAAGCTGCCAAAACACCAGGAGGACTTAATTTATATGGAAATTATGAAAAATCATTCACCAGAGCATTAGATCTTGCCATCGCTGAGCCAACTAATATTGTTCTAAGGCCCTTAAAAAATAATCCAGACCCGCTACTTGGATGGAATCCCAGATGTATTAAAAAGTTCCTTTTGTGCCTTAGAACATGAGCATTACAATATTTTCCCCAAACGGAAGTCACATTCACTGTTAGAATTTTGCTCAATCAAACTAAATTTTCCATTCTGTTCCTTCATTGTTTCTCATTGTTACAGTTGTTACGTGGCTAGCTGGCGCTGAAAATGGCTGCTTGAGAACACCGGAACGTATAAGACCCGACAGAACGGGGGGATTCACCCCAAAATCGCCTCATACCTGCCCGGAGTACCGACCGACAATGTCCCGCAAACGGATGGGAGAATGCGGCCTCAGAAAACTCACCACGTTCATGTTTACACAGGACAGGGTCAGTGATTTCCAAGATGGTGCCGGCGGCCTGACAGAGCCAAGAGAGGCCTACACAGACCTCCCTGATTACATTCACAGCGAAATGGGCACAGCTCCACTGCCTCTATCCCCTACCCATGACCCTGGATCTGATTCCCTCACTTCCAGCCCAGCTAAGGCTCGGATGCGGATGGATACACCGCAGCCGCACTCTCCTCATGACAGGACTGCAGCCCAGGCCCAGGCCTTCAACCCCTTCCAATCTAACAAGGCCCTGCACAACTCTATGGCATCCTTTCCCACCTCTGGCCAGCCAGTAATAGACACTACCCTAAAAGAGATGCTCATGTCCATGCTTTGCCACATCAGTGAGGAGGTTTACCATGGGAATCAGGAACTAAAAACTTACTCCCTTTAGAGAAAATCTGTATGGAAACAGATAAAAATGGTGGTTTTTCCCGTATATACAAAATACTGGTAGAGTTGAGGAGGACAGACACCTTGACTTTTATAGACAGATGGGAGAAGGAGTTAGGACTAAAGCTGACAGAGTCAGAGACAGATAAGATACTGAAACGACTTCTGATCACTTCAGTTAATTATAAACTATTAGAATTAAACTATAAATGCTTGATGAGAATGTACATGACCCCGGATAGGATGCATAGAATTGATAGGGAGAAATCCCAGCTTTGTTGGAGGGGATGCAACGAAATAGGGTCGATGGCCCATATGTGGTGGTCGTGCCCCGAGATAGGAGTTTTCTGGGAGGAGATTAAAAAATACACTAAAGAGATTACAAAACTCGATCTCCCAAAGGATCCCAGGGTCCTTCTATTTCATCTGAGTGAGATGCCCACCAAGGCCTATCTCGGAACACTCCTACCCCATTTTATAGATGCAGCTAAAAGCCTAATTTCTAAAAATTGGAAAAGAAAAGAAAGACCAAACATGAGGGAATGGATGAATAAAATAAATGAGATACAGGATTTGGAGTATTTGAGGTTTAGTGAAGGGACAAAAATGGAGACCTATAGGACAAAATGGGGAGTATGGGAAAAATTTAAAAAATCTATAAGAGCAGCTGAGATGTGGACAACCTAAGCAACAGAGAGAGCAGCAGATCCCGACCTAGGGGAGAAAACGGGAAAATTAAACGGGAAACTAGAAGGAAATCATGGAGAGGGAGGAGGTACGGTCTCGGGGGGATGGGAAGGGGAGGGGGGAGGAGGTATAGGGAGCAAGAAAAATAACAATAAAGAGTAGAAACAGAGGGGGGGCTTACTATTCTCTTATCTTCTGTGATATGAAGCATCCTAATTAAGGAAACAGATCAAAAGCCATAATGATGTGATGATTAAGGGGAAGTGTTTTTTGAATATTTATTTGAAAAGATTATACACACTATCCTACCTGACGCGGCCCCCAGAGATATCTTCATCGATAGAATTCATAGGATTCCCAAAACATCTCACCTAGCTGCATCAGTACCAAGAGACATCCTCATAAGAATCCATTTTTTCCACATTAAAGAAAAAATGATGACAGAAGCCAGATCCAAAGCTCCCCTGCCCAGACCATACGAGGCAATACAGATCTTTCCAGATCTTTCTAAGTTTACTCTACAAATGAGGAGGAAGCTGAATCCCATTACCAAAGGCCTCTTCAACCATAAAATCTTATATAAATGGAGGTACCCTGCGACCATCCTTATCACGAAAAATGGCACCACCCACGCTATCAACAACCTAATGAAAGGCTTGCGCCTACTACACGAATGGGGCATCATTCTAGAACCCCCAACTGAAGGAGCTCCCCCTCTGCCACAACGGAACTCTCACCACAGGCGCACCAACCAGAGCTCCAAAATCCACCATCCCCAAATGGGTACCTAAATAAGATGGGTCACAACCACTATAGCTTATTTCTCCCTTGCTGCTATGAGTTTTTCTCCAAGTTCTTTGAATACTAACTGTTTTCCCCCACCTGCGGCATAGCTTCATATAAGCTCTCTGATATTCACGCCGCCACGTTCCTTATACAGCGAGTTTGCAGTAGAAGGATAAACCTACTATAAGTTCTTGTTCTCATTGTTGGTTTTTCCAGCCTTTTAACTTGTTGCTTCCCCCCAGCTCCCTCCTGCGGCTCCTGATCTGGATCTCCCACAACATATAGTTGAACGACCGTCCAGCAACTTCATCAGTGACAGAATCACCAGCTCTCCACACGCTACAAGCAACGAACTGTGAGTGATACTTCCACACTCAAGGCACCTCACCCACTAACCTCAGAACATGCCCTGTAACATTGTGTCCCTCAATGCCAAGGGCCTTAACCACCCGGCAAAACGCCACTCCCTTTGGCACACTGCAGCTAAAATGGACTGTGACATCTTCTGTGTACAGGAGACTCACCTACTCCCCGCAGCAACAGCCCTATGCCACAACCACAAATACCCCCAAATATACCATGCCACCTACAGCTCCAAGAAAAGAGGAGTTCTCATAGCTATCAAACAAGGTCTGGACTTCCAACTACTACAACAAATCTCCGACCCCAATGGTAGATATCTCATTCTATCATTCACCCGCAACAAAGTTACTTATACCTTAATTAATATTTACGCCCCCAACACTCGTCAGATAAGTTTTCTGAGGAAAGCCTTAACCAAGGCACGAGCAGTCTGCAAGGGTCGCTTGATAATCTGCGGAGACTTCAACGCGGTTCCTGATATCCACATGGACTCTACTTCTCCAGCGAAAAGAAGAGAATCCCCCCTGAGGCAGCTCCTCACGTCACATGATGTCTTTGACGTGTGGAGATGCCATCACGGGTCCGAAAAGGACTTTCCTTATTTCTCACCCCGCCACAATTCTTATTCCAGAATTGATTTGTTCCTTACAGACAAATGGTTACTACAAAACATCAGCGCATCTGTAATCCACACCGTGACGTGGTCGGACCACGCCCCAATCTCTATCTCTATTAATGACACTACACCCCAGCGGAATACGTTCCTCTGGCAAACGAATAATTATATTTTGCAACATCCCAGCTACTCCCTAGATATAGAAAAACACATACACGAATATTTCGATTTAAATAAAGGGTCAGAGGGGGACCCCGTGACGGTGTGGAACGCGCACAAAGCTGTTATCAGAGATAATATAATGCAATTGAGTTCCATGTGTAAAATGAAGAGTACGCAGCAAATAGACACCCTTACTTCCCAAATCGTGACTCTTGAATCCCAGCATAAGACCAATCAAGAACCGAACGTCCAGGCCCAATTACTGACCTTACGACGAGACCTGCGATCGCTTCTTCTCCATTCCTACGAACTAATCCAGCGCAGGCTCAAAGCTAGTTCATACTCCACATCCAACAAAGCGGGTAAGAGACTAGCGCAACGCCTTAAGGGACAAAGGATCAAATCCAAAATCCCAACTCTATTCTACTCCCAATCTACTGACACACTGACTAACCCCCAGGACATCACGAACGCCTTTAGCGACTACTATAACAAACTATATAACATAAAAAATGACCACACTACTTACCAACCATCCCCTGAGGATATCAATAATTTTCTTCAACAAATTAAATTACCAACGCTGACCGACTCTCAACTGTCCTCCCTTAACGAACCATTTTCGGAACGGGAAATTCTGCACACGATATCATCCTTGCCCTCGGGCAAAGCCCCAGGACCAGATGGTCTAACGGGAGAATATTATAAAAAATTTTTCAGACACTTACTCCCCCATTTGACAGAATTTTTCAACATTGCTGCCTCCTCTTCAAAGTTCACTGACGAATCACTAAATGCTCTTATAATTACCATCCCGAAACCAGGTAAAGCTCCTACCTCCCTCCAAAACTTCCGCCCTATCTCCTTACTAAATCTCGACGTGAAAATATATGCCAAAACGATTGCCAGGCGCCTGATGGCTGTTATGCCTGATCTCATACACACTGACCAATCAGGGTTCATTGGGGCAGACAAGCCCCTGATGCCACAAGGCGGATGGTAAACCTAATACACCATATTGAATCTAGCGGAACGCCTTCTCTGCTCCTCTCTTTGGATGCAGTGAAGGCTGGTCCTACCTAAGAGCAGTACTAACTAAACTTGGATTCAAGGATCTCATATACAACACTATATTGGCTTTGTATACTGTCCCATCTGCGAAGGTATACTCGGCAGACATGCTTTCACATCCATTTCACATAACGAATGGCACTCACCAGGGGTGTCCATTGTCCCCGCTGATCTTCAACATGTTAATGGAACCGCTTGCGGAACACATACGCTCAAACCCCCTAATCACAGGCCTGATAGGCAAAATTTCACATAAAATCAGTCTCTTTGCTGATGATGTCATACTAGTACTCACCAGCCTGAATTCCTCCCTTCCTGAAGCCCAAAAATTACTAGACTGGTTCGGACGCATATCATACTACAAACTTAACGTAACTAAGTCTCATGTTTTAGACCTTAAACTAGACGCTACCTCTAGAAACCTGTTACAAGCACAATTCCCCTTTGCTTGGGCTGACCATTGCATTTCATACCTGGGAGTCCACCTCACAAAATCAGTCAAACACCTATTTGCAGCCAACTTCAAGCCTCTCCTTGCCAACTTAAAGGTAGAAACACAAGCCATAACCAAACACAACCTTTCCTGGTCAGGTAGACTCGCAACATTCAAAATGCTCCACCTACCCCAAATTCTATACTTGTTCAGAACCCTCCCCATACCTTTGCCTAAATACTACTTCAAATCACTACAATCCATGCTTAACAAAACCATATGGCATGGTGTTGTAATATGTTCACCGATTTATGTGGGACATTGTTGTGTGTATGTACACATGCAGTCAATGTTGACCGAATGGTTGATTTGTCCAACTGAATTTTAACAGCTGAAGACTCTTTGATGTGTTAATCTTATGCAAGTCTATTTGAACATTTCAAAGGGTATTCAGGTGGTATGTTAATCTAATCTAATTACATATATCTAAAGGGGACTTGTTGATGTTGATATGCGGGAGTGCAAATTGGGGTGGTTTATGACTACAGCTGTTCACGGCTGGGGGTTGTTGTCTGTTTGAAAGACTAAAGCAAATCAAAGTCCTAAATTGGAACGGCCAATCAAATTGCTCAGCCATTCAATATTTAGTGAATATAACACGGCATTCAGTCTATAGGTTTGGGGGGAGTGAGGCTCATCTGTGTATGAGTGAGGCTTGTCTGTGTATGCACACTCGGACCTAAGACATGGGGTTCTGAATTATATCTACTCTGTCGGATTTTTCTGTCATCTGTGGACTTTGGACTTTGTTCTGTGTTGGAAGTCAATAAAGTGCATCTCTCTGGAAGAATTGGGTTGCTGCGGAAGAGTACTTACTAATTCATCATCATAACCACGATACCACTATACTACCACCCAATATACATATATTCGATCACTACACATGGGACCAAACCTAGATGTGCACACTCGACACTCAGACACCATAGATCGGCGGGTGGCTCAGGGACAATAGACTTCGAGGACTATCATACAGCAGCATTACTGGACCAGCTCACTGAGTGGTTCTGAACAAATCCTAGCAAGCTTTGGAGCTCAATAGAACATTCAAATCTACTTCATCCAAACCTGAAATCTTGGGTAATGAGCTTACCCTGGGGTCCAAAACTGACGGCGGCAACACCTCTCACCATGGTGGCGTCGATCTCAGCATGGAAAAAACGAATACAAAATACAAAATACAAAACAGCAACAGCATACCTAATACCCCTCCCATTCCTATCCCTATCGAATCTCTTCACCACCTCTCACCAGACTTAAATTTAAACCAATGGTCCAAGAAAGGCATCCGAACCATCCAAAATATCCTACTAAATGACAAACCCAAACCCTTCACCCTCCTGCAACAAGAGTTCAGCTTACCTCAAACAGACCTCTTTACTTACATGCGGGTCGCGCACTGCCTTAGAGACTCCCACCTTCGGGTATACACAGTGCATCCTAAAGCATTTGAACATCTAACGTCCTCCAACCCCAAACACAAAGGAATATCCCTATTCTATAACATCATGCACCACAAGCTGCAGTTTACCAAGAAACCCCCCCATATACACTGGGAACACGACTTAAGTCAGACCTACACGGAACACCAATGGCAGAAGGCGCTCCAGCCAATTTACAAATCCACAAAATGCGCCACGCTTTGGGAAACCACCCAAAAACTGCACCTTAGATGGTACCTAACCCCCTCCAGACTTACTAAATTTAATCCCTCTACATGTGATCAATGCTGGCGCTGCTGCTCAGCCAAGGGTGACTTACTCCACATCTTTTGGACTTGCCCGCGCTTACGAAAGTATTGGAACACGATTTTCCAAATACTCTCAGATGTCCTACACCAAGATTTGCACCCAACACCTGATCTATCTGTCCTGAACCTCACTATTGAATCAGTGCCACCACCATACAGACATATAGGGACTCATATCTTATTGGCTGCAAGATTATGTATTGCGAGGTTATAGAAAACAGATACACCCCCTTCCGTTGAACATACTCTAGATACGGTGAATCTCCACTATAGTTTTGAACTGATGATGGCCTCTAGTACAGGCCTCTTACACAATGAAAGAAAAAAATGGGAGCCGTGGGAGCTGTGGTCTGGGGTTGCATCATTCCTTTATTAGCTGATAACCTGATGCTCTCTTATTTTTTTTTCTTTTCTCTTGATAAGCAACATATTGTTAGAATACTTACTTGATAATATTCCTTAATATTGATACTGCTTCCAGCTCTGAATTTTTTTCACTTTGTTCTTTTTTTTAGAGACTGTCAATACGGAGTGCCACTCCCCCAGGTAAAAAAGAGTTCCCAATGGGGTTCCTGGGTGAAAGCCAATCATGCAACAATTAATTTCAGTTTACACGGTTGAGACTAAGACAGTTCCTTGATCTATGTTATAACGATAACCAGATAATCTGTTTATATGTTTACATCTATGTGACTTACTGTTTAGCCCTGTCAGTGGTAAATGGTTTGTCTCAGCCCTCTAACTGATTCATCTGACTGCTTGTTCTGTTGAAAAACAACAGACTTACTGATCAGATCACCAGTTGAATTAAAATAAAGAAAGCCTAAAAAAGAAAATGAATGCAGCCAAAACATCCAAGAATTGGTAAGCTGATGAAGGGGGAGTGGTGTTTTCCTCTAAACATGTTGGCTGTTTTCTTTATGTGACCTACTGACCAACAATAAAATTGTCTTGAGCTTTTTTTATCTGGTGTACAGTGGATATCCCCTTTAAAAACTTTATTCTACCCTAACAAAGACTGTTTCACCAGCTGCTAGAAAAACACTGGGAAGCATTAGACGCCATGGATATTTCCATCAATGACATCCTGTAAATATTCTGTAACTGTCATGCACCTGTAATGCAGATAGAGGGATCGTCTGTCTGCACCCTGGCTGTGGCTTGTCATTACCATAATAAGACCATCTCCTGTATCGTGTCTGCAGTTTCTGACCGTCTCCTGTATCATGTCTGCAGTCTCTGACCATCTCCTATATTATGTCTGCAGTCTCTGATCATCTTCTGTATCATGTCTGCAGTCTGACCATCTCCTGTATCATGTCTACACAGTCTCTGACCATCTCTTGTATTTTCGCCAATCAGTTTCTGACCATCTCCTGTATCATGTCTGCAGTCTCTGGGGAGAAGCCTACAGAGGAGTCAAGATCGGGAGCGCTGCTAGGGCGGGCGTCATGGGAGTAGTCAGACGTGTGTGGACTGTGGAGAGGGTAATATAGGATGAAACCAGAGCCACTAAGCTGGAGCCCAGAGAGGACCATCTGACTGAGCTCTGATCATCAGAGCCCTCCTTACATCAGAGTTGCCCTTTACACCAAAATCTGCAGCATTGCCTCTTCAATGATGATCTGCAGCATTCCCCTTTACATCAAAGTTCCCCTTGCACTGTAAGGAGGAATCCTGCAGACTCTGATGTAAGGGGGAACTCTGTGCTGGGTTATATTAACCTGACCTTCAGAAATATGGTTTTTGACTTTTGTTATACCCTAAACACATTGCTAGTAGCAGCTGCACAAATTTTATATATATTTGTGTACATACAGTCAGGTCCATAAATATTGGGACATCTACACAATTCTAATCTTTTTGGCTCTATACACCACCACAATGGATTTGAAATGAAACAAATAAGATGTGCTTTAACTGCAGACTTTCAGCTTTAATTTGATTGTATTTACATCCAAATTAGGTGAACGGTGTAGGAATTACAACAGTTTGTATATGTGCCTCCCACTTTTTAAGGGACCAAAAGTAATGGGACAATTGGCTGCTCAGCTGTTCCATGACCAGGTGTGTGCTATTCCCTCATTATCCCATTTACAAGGAGCAGATAAAAGGTCCAGAGTCCATTTCAAGTGTGCTATTTGCATTTGGAATCTGTTGCTCTCAACTCTCAATATGAGATCCAAAGAGCTGTAACTATCAGTGAAGCAAGCAATCATTAGGCTGAAAAAACAAAACAAACCCATCAGAGAGATAGCAAAAACATTAGGTGTGGCCAAATCAACTGTTTGTAACATCCTTAAAAAGAAAGAACACACCGGTGAGCTCAGCAACACCAAAAGACCTGGAAGACCACGGAAAACAACTGTGGTGGATGACCAAAGAATTCTTTCCCTGGTGAAGAAAACACCCTTCACAACAGTTGGCCAGATCAAGAACACTCTCCAGGAGGTAGGTGTATGTGTGTCAAAGTCAACAATCAAGAGAAGACTTCACCAGAGTGAATACAGAGGGTTCACCACAAGATGTAAACCATTGGTGAGCCTCAAAAACAGGAAGGCCAGATTAGAGTTTGCCAAACAACATCTAAGCCTTCACAGTTCTGGAACAACATCCTATGGACAGATGAGACCAAGATCAACTTGTATCAGAGTGATGGGAAGAGAAGAGTATGGAGAAGGAAAGGAACTGCTCATGATCCAAAGCATACCACCTCATCAGTGAAGCATGGTGGTGGTAGTGTCATGGCGTGGGCATGTATGGCTGCCAATGGAACTGGTTTTCTTGTATTTATTGATGATGTGACTGCTGACAAAAGCAGCAGGATGAATTCTGAAGTGTTTCGGGCAATATTGTCTGCTCATATTCAGCAAAATGCTTCAGAACTCATTGGACGGTGCTTCACAGTGCAGATGGACAATGACCCGAAGCATACTGCGAAAGCAACCAAAGAGTTTTTTAAGGGAAAGAAGTGGAATGTTATGCAATGGCCAAGTCAATCACCTGACCTGAATCCAATTGAGCATGCATTTCACTTGCTGAAGACAAAACTGAAGGGAAAATGCCCAAAGAACAAGCAGGAACTGAAGTCAGTTGCATAAGAGGCCTGGCAGAGCATCACCAGGGATAAAACCCAACGTCTGGTGATGTCTATGCGCTCCAGACTTCAGACTGTAATTGACTGCAAAGGATTTGCAACCATGTGTTAAAAAGTGAAAGTTTGATGGATGATTGTTAATTTGTCCCATTACTTTTGGTCCCTTAAAAAGTATGAGGTGTATATATATATATCTATATATATAGATATATATATATATATATATATCTATATATATAGATATATATATATATATATCTATATATAATAGATATATATATATATATAAAATCTTTAATTATATTTGATTGAAGAGTAATTGGTTAGAGAAAATTCTACAAACTGTGAATTCATAGTTGATAGGATTTAAGGCTCTTAATATATACAATTCATACAGTTAATTTCTATCACTTTAACAATTTTTCCCATTTTGGGCGTGAGTGGGGCCTCATGTCAAAGATTTGCCTAAGGGCTCACAAAGCCTAGAGCTGCCTCTGGCCAGTAGGACACAGTGCAGCACAGTGCCTGCAAACTAAGTCCACTCCGACCCCGCACACTCAGCCTTCTTCTGACCCTCCTTATCTTCTTACCACATCTCCACACACAAATCCTTCCCAACATCTGCCCAAACCCACCAGTTCACCTCCCCACATACCCCTTCCTCCTAATTAGTCTCATCACTGAAATCTCCCTCTTGACCAGAGGTTTGTCAATATGTTTCTATCCCATCTGTACACCGTAAAGCAACGCCCTCTGCCCCTGGATTTGTGGGTTTGACCTTGGACTCTCCACCTTTAGGGATGAGCCGAACACCCCCCTGTTCGGTTCGCACCAGAACTTGCGAACAGGAAAAAAATTTGTTCGAACACGAGAATTAAAGTCTATGGGACATGAACATGAATAATCAAAAGTGCTAATTTTAAAGGCTTATATGCAAGTTATTGTCATAAAAAGTGTTTGGGGACCTGGGTCCTGCCCCAGGGGACATCTATCAATGCAAAAAAAAGTTTTAAAAACGGCCGTTTTTTCGGGAGCAGTGATTTTAATAATGCTTAAAGTGAAACAATAAAAGTGTAATATCCCTTTAAATTCCGTACCTGGGGGGTGTCTATAGTATGCCTGTAAAGGGGCGCATGTTTCCTGTGTTTAGAACAGTCTGACAGCAAAATGAGATTTCAAAGGAAAAAAAGTCATTTAAAAGTATTCGCGGCTAGTAATGAATTGCCGGTCCGACAATACACATAAAAGTTCATTGATAAAAACGGCATGGGAATTCCCCACAGGGGAACCCCGAACCAAAATTAAAAAAAAAAATGACTTTGGGGGTTCCCCTAAATTCCATACCAGGCCCTTCAGGTCTGGTATGGATTTTAAGGGGAACCCTGCGCCAAAATAAAAAAAAAAATGGCGTGGGGTCCCCCTAAAAATCCATACCAGACCCTTATCCGAGCACGCAACCTGGCAGGCCGCAGGAAAAGAGGGGGGAAGAGAGAGCGCCCCCCCCTGAACCATACCAGGCCACATGCCCTCAACATTGGGAGGGTGCTTTGGGGTAGCCCCCCAAAACACTTTGTCCCCATGTTGATGAGGACAAGGGCCTCATCCCCACCACCCTTGCCCGGTGGTTGTGGGGGTCTGCGGGCGGGGGGCTTATCGGAATCTGGAAGCCCCCTTTAACAAGGGGACCCCCAGATCCCGGCCCTCCCCCCCTGTGTGAAATGGTAAGGGGGTACAAAAGTACCCCTACCATTTCACTAAAAAAGTGTCAAAAATGTTAAAAATGACAAGAGACAGTTTTTGACAATTCCTTTATTTAAATGCTTCTTCTTTCTTCTATCTTCTTTCTTCTATCTTCCTTCGGTTTCTTCCTCCATCTTCTTCTTCTTCTGGTTCTTCTGGTTCTTCCTCCGGTGATCTCATCTGGCATCTTCCTCCGCGGTGTCGGCGTCTTCTTCCCTTCTTCTCCTCGGGCCGCTCCGCATCCATGATGGTATGGAGGGAGGCTCCCGCTGTGTGACGCTTCTCTCTTCATCTTCTTCTCTTCATCTTCTTCTCTACATCTTCTTGTCTTCATCTTCTTTTCGGGCCACTCCGCATCCATGATGGCATGGAGGGAGGCTCCCGCTGTGTGACGCTTCTCCTCTTCTGACTGTTCTTAAATAATGGGGAGCGGGGCCACCCGGTGACCCCGCCCCCCTCTGACGCACGGGGACTTGACGGGACTTCCCTGTGGCATTTTGCTGTCAGACTGTTCTAAACATGGGAAACATGAGCCCCTTTACAGGCATACTATAGACACCCCCCAGGTACGAAATTTGAAGGGATATTACACTTTTATTTTTCCACTTTAAGCATTATTAAAATCACTGCTCCCGAAAAAACGGCCGTTTTTAAAACTTTTTTTGCATTGATCCATGTCCCCTGGGGCAGGACCCGGGTCCCCAAACACTTTTTATGACAATACCATGCATATAAGCCTTTAAAATTAGCACTTTTGATTTCTCCCATAGACTTTTAAAGGGTGTTCCGCGGCATTCAAATTTGCCGTGAACACCCCAAATTGTTCGCTGTTTGGCGAACTGGTGAACAGCCGATGTTCGAGTCGAACATGAGTTTGACTCGAACTTGAAGCTCATCCCTATCCACCTTCAACCTTTATACTCCAAAACAACATATTTAAACAGGCACTGAATAAACAGACTTAAAAAAATTTTACTAGGTAAAACTATGTTATATATGTATGTTATATAATGTGTTGTATATGTACCTGTACGTTGTTTCCTCTTCCTGGATCTGGGCCGCTATGGCCGCCGGCCACCCGTGGACGTTCGTAGGAGAGGCAGAACAGCGGTCTGCCTATGTAAACAAGGCATACAGCTGTTCTGTCACAGGGGGAGAAAAAGATCTTGTGTTCCTGCTAATCAGAAACACAGATGTCTCTCTTCCTCCATTCAGTCTATCCCCAACATAGTTAGGAAGCACTCCCTAATGACACACTTAACCCTTTGATCACCCCTTCCCTGCCAGTGTCATTTATACAGTGACAGTGCATTTTCCTAGCACTGATCACTGTATTGGCGTCACTGATCTCGAAAAAGTGTCACTTAGTGTCCGATTTGTCCACCACAATGTTGCAGTTCTGCTAAAAATCGCTAACCGCCACCATTACTAGTAAAAATAAAAATTAAGATGCAATAAAAATATTAAATAGTTTGTAGACGCAATAACTTTTGGGCATACCAATCAATTTACGCTAATTGCGATTTTTTTTTTTCTTTTACCAAAAATATTTAGCAGAATACATATTGGCCTAAATTGATGAAGAAAATGATTTTTTAGATATTTTTATTGGATGTGTTTTATACCAGAAAGTAAAAAAAATATATATTTTTTTCAAACTTGCCAGTCTTTTTTGGTTTATAGCACAAAAATAAAAACTGCAGAGGTGATCGAATACAACCACCAAAAGAAAGCTTTATTTGTGTGAAAAAAGGACATTGATTTTGTTTGGGTACAGCGTTGCACGACTGCGCAATTGTCGTATCGCAAAAAATGGCCTAGTCATTAAGGGGGTAAAACCTTTCGGGGCTGAAGTGGTTAAACAGTTTTATTCTAGGTAGAATAAAAACAGATGTAAAATAGAGGTGTACTTACCTGCTCTGTGCAACAACAGTGCACAGAGCTGTCCCTTATTTCCTCTATGGTGATCCCCTGCTGACACTCTCCACTCTTTCTTCCTCCAGGTGCCCCCTCAGCAAACACAATGCTATGGCATCGCATGTGTGGGTGCATTCCTGATAGGGCTGTGTGCATCTATAGACACACACAGGCAATCCATGCCCCACTCTCTCATCACAGGATCTTGACTAACAAAACATAGGCTCCTGCTGCTCCTAGCGTCTTTTGTGAGACCAGAAATAGAACAGTGGAGCTGTAGCTGATCAGTGAGAGGAGCCAGGTAAGTGCTCAGGAATGGGAGAGAACAAGTAGTGGGTAGGTTTTAGTCCAACTGCAACATAATTTCATAAACAAATACATCACATGCTCGCTATGTCCCAGGCTATAAGAGAGGTCCCCTAGAAAACGTGCAGAGGATGGTAGGTGAAATGGACATCCCTAACAAAATTTGATACAGTATTTATCACAGGTTTCAGTATGCAATACAGGGATATTAAAAAAATGATTAAAGAGGAAGTAAACCCTGATGGGTTTTACTTCCTCTTTATTCCCCTGCAAAGTAAAAGCATAATGGGCTAGTATGCATCGCATACTAGCCCATTTCATGGCACTTACCTGCAAACAAAGCCTGCATTGTCCCTGCTGGTGGAAGCATCCATCTTCACCCCTCCTCCTTCCGGGAGCCGCCAGTCACGGCATACACTGGGGAAGCAATGGCACGGAGGGCCGTTTCTTCACTGCGCATGCGCCAATGACATCATCGGTGCACTACAAGGTAATTATCTCCTAAACAGCGCAGTACATATAGGTAAGCCTTATTATAGACTTACCTATATGTAAAAATGTCTCAGGGGGGTTTACAACCACTTTAACCACCTCAATACAGGGCACTTACACCCCCTTCCTGCCCAAGCCATTTTTCAGTTTTCAGCGCTGGCGCATTTTGAATGACAATTGCGCGGTCATGTTACACTGCACCCTAATTACATTTTTATAATTTTTTCCCCACAAATAGAGCTTTCTTTTGGTGGTATTTGATCACCTCTGTGGTTTTTATTTATTGCGCTATAAACAAAAGAAGAGGGACAATTTTGAAAAAACACAATATTTTTTACTTTTTGCTATAATAAATATCCAATTTTTTTTTTTTTTTTAACAAATTTTTTCCTCAGTTTAGGCCGATATGTATTCTTCTACATATTTTTGGTAAAAAAAAATTGCGATAAGCGTATATTGATTGGTTTGCGCAAAAGTTATAGCGTCTACAAAATAGGGGATAGATTTATAGCATTTTTATTTTTTATTTATTTTTTACTAGTAATGGCGGCTATAAAATTGCATTGATTACTGTGTAAATGTGACTGGCAGGGAAGGGGTTAACACTAGGGGGCGCTCGAGGGGTTAATGTATGACCTAAGGAGGTGATTCTAACTGTGGGGGGAGGGGACTGACTGGGGGAGGTGACCGATCGCTGTCCCTATGTACAAGGGACACGCCATCGGTCTCCTCTCCTCTCTGACAGGACGTGGATCTGTGTTTACATGCACAGATCCACGCTCCTGCTCTGTTACCCGGCAATCGCGGGTGCCCGGCGGACATCGCGGCCGCCGGGCACGCGCACCGGGTCCCGAGCGACGCAGCGGGCACGCGCCCCCTAGTGGCTTGGGAGGGCGAGGACGTCATATGACGTCCTCCCAGAACAACAGAAGCCTCGTCCCGCCGTCATATGACGGTGGGCGGTGGCTTAGTGGTTAAAATGTAATGGCCAATGTTACTGAAAGATAATACTCTGGATAAATTGTTATCCGACAACCCCAAATTCATTTAAAGAAGAGCTTCATCTCTTTTCACCCTTACTCCAGGGGTCCTAAACCACCCCACTCCCATCCCTCCCCCCCCGACAACCTTTTAGTGCTATTCATGTGCTTTAGTCCTTGCGTCTACTATTTAGATAAATGTATCAGGCCAGCCCCCTTTTAATCTAGTTAATGTGTACTTTTCTCTCCTTTTTTCTCTTCCCCTTTTCTCTCCTTAGTGCTTCAACTAGTGTTATAATTATTATTTTCCTCTCTCCCTTCCTCTCCCTCTCTTCTAACCTAGTGCTTAAAAATTGTCTTTGTATGAAAAAACATCAAACTCTGCGGGAGGAAACAAGAAAACAAGAAAAAAAAAAAAGGGTTCTAATTAGTCTCTGGTCTCTCGTCCTGCAGTATTCCCAGTAGTGGGGTTTTCCTATTATCCTCCAGCCACCTCTCGACGCTCAATGGGGAATCAAAAAAAATGTATACCGTTCATTGTAGATACCCGCAGTCGGGCGGGATAAAGCAGTGCAAACTCCATCTTATTTTGCTGTAAAGTACGTTTAATCGGCATAAAAGCCGCTCGCCGATATTGAAGAAGATCTGGGGAGAAGTCCTGATAAAATGAAATTTTAATCCCTCTATGGAGTATTTCTCCCATTTCTCTGGCCTTCCGGAGCAGTGTCACTTTATCTCTATAGTTAAACATTTTTATGAGTATGGGTCTTGGGTACTCACTTCCCTGGCTTAAAGGGGACTGTATGGTAGAGGGGAGGCTATAGGGGAGGTGTGTAGTGTGGAGGCCATAGGTAAAGCCCCTAGGGTAGGCCCAGCTGGGCTAAGAGGGAGGGGGGTGGGTAGGGTGGGCACAGGGGACAGAGGGTAGAGGGGAAAGGGAGGGAGGGGTTCAGAGAGGAAGGATGGGGGGAGGGAGAAGGGGGAGGTAGGGTAAGGGAGGGAGAGGGAGGTACATCACAAATAAATAGTGGAAGATATCACAAACACAAGTTTTGTTATACATGGTTTTTTATGCTCCGCTGCCGATAAGCGGGTAAAAATAGGGAATCTATATGGATATACATCTTATGCTTGCATGCTCTGTCATTTCTCGGGGACAGGTGCTACTCAGAAGGGCAAATGTGCTCTGACCCATTTTTTATTTTTATTTTTTTGCACAGTTTCTGTATTGTTCCTTGCAATGGTTAATGTGAAGAGTATGGGTATAATACTAATGACATGGAACGTGAGTGGTTTGGGGGATAAGGATAAAAGAAACGCAATGTTTAAATATTTTGAGAAAATGAAACCCCAGATAATCTGTTTGCAAGAAACGCACATGTGGCCCGACTCTGTCCACCTTCTGCATTCACGGAAATACCCGATACAGTTTCATTCCATGCACACTTCACATTCAAGGTGAGTCAGTGTAATGGTTTCCACTGATGTTTCCTTTGAGCGCATTCAACAGAGGGTGGACAAGGAGGGTAAATTTATTTTTTTGCTTTATAAACTTAATGGTTTAGTGTGTATTATCGCCTCAATTTATATCCCTCCACCGTTTTCAATAACCCCTCTTAGAAGCTTAGCGCAATTTATGGCCCTATATCCAGAGGTTCCGGTATTAGCGTTGGGAGACTATAATAATACCTTGGACAATTGCCAGGATAGAATGTCCTTGACATCCAGAGTGGTGAGACAGATAACTGGCAAGACGGCTTTCGCCTCCCGAATCCTGGAACTGGGACTCCGTGATGTTTGGCGAGAGAGGCATGAAGAGGACAGATGTTATTCGTGCTACTCTGCTACACATGATGGACTCTCCTGTATCGATCTGGGTTTAGGGAATGAGCTACTTATGCAGCGGGTGGTGGACTCGGCCTATGAGCCGCGTCTACTATCCGATCACTCTCTATTCTGGGTACGGCTGGATGTCACCGTAGCATCGGGCTGCCCATTGTGGAAAGTGAACCCCTTTTGGTTAACCCTGTTCCCATCCATGGACAGAACGAGGGGGGCATTGCAGGAATTCTTGCACTTTAACAGGGGATCCGCTAGTGCAGCGGTAGTATGGGATACACTTAAGGCAGTCTTAAGGGGATGCCTTATTAGAGAGATCGCAGGAATTAAAACTCGGTCCAGGGAATGGGAGAATAGGGTACGGGACGAAATGAAAGTGAGAGAACAGGCCTTAATAGCTGATCCCTCCCAATCTAACCATGACTCTTGGACGGAGGCACAAGCAATGTACAATTGGGTTTTGCTGTCCGCAGTGGAGAAGAGGAGATATTTTCAGCAGCAGAGCTATTTTGAAGAGGGGGAAAACACTGGCCGCCTTCTTGCTCTTATAGCTAGAGAGCAGCAGGAATCTGCTAATATCTCGGCTGTAAGGGCAGAATCTGGGGAGAAGCATACCCTTAGCTCGGATATTTTAAATAACATTCAGCGGTTCTATAAGGACTTATACTCCTCCAAAACTAGCTATACTCCATCTGATATGGCTCTGCTGTTTCTACAAGCTTGCCCTTTTCCACAGTTATCCAAGGCGGACAGGAAAGTGTTGAATTCTCCAATTACATTGGTGAAACTGGCAGAGGCATTGGAGGGGGCACCACATCATAAATCCCCAGGCCCGGATGGGATACCGGTGGAGGTATGTTCCCATTATGGGGAGGACCTTTTACCACCCCTGTTGCAGGCTATAACGGAGGCAGAGGAAATAGGCAGCCTACCAGATAGCATGCAAGAGGCAATAATAACAGTACTCCCAAAGCCAGGAAAGGATAAGCTCCTATTGGACTCTTATCGCCCAAAATCTTTACTAAATGCGGATGTCAAGCTCTTTGCTAGAGTCTTGTCTAAGAGGCTATCCCAAGTAATTGGCAGGTTGGTCCATTGTGACCAGTCTGGCTTTATACCCACCCGTTCTATGGCGGATAACATTAGTATACATGAATCTACAGGTGCCGGTGGATAACCC
Organism: Aquarana catesbeiana; assembly: GCF_042186555.1. NCBI lineage: Eukaryota > Metazoa > Chordata > Amphibia > Anura > Ranidae > Aquarana > Aquarana catesbeiana. The sequence goes on from NC_133331.1 coordinate 269,990,065, forward strand.
GACGGGTAGGGCCATTCTGTCACTGGACGCTGCAAAGGCGTTTGATAGTGTGGAGTGGCCCTACCTCTTGGAAATCCTGGCAAGATTTGGAGTGGGGAATAAATTTATAGCGTGGGTAAAGGTGCTTTATTTTAAGCCTAGAGCCAGACTGCGCATTAATAATAACCTTTCCTCTCCATTTGAGCTATACAGAGGTACCCGACAGGGATGCCCACTGTCCCCATTGCTGTTCGCCCTGGCGGTAGAGCCTCTGGCCATATTGATCCGCAATGCCCTGGAAGTGGCAGGGTTCCGCAGGGGCCAGAGGGAAGAAAAGATATCTTTATATGCGGACGATGTGCTTATATATCTAGGCGACACAGCCGCCTCGCTGTGAGCAGTGATAGAGATAATAGGGAATTTCGGACGTTTTTCAGGCTTTACCATCAACTGGTCAAAATCAATCTTAATGCCCATAAATCAGTTGAAGGAAAAGTTACCAGAGGGGGCAGAACAAATAGTTATAGCCAGGGCTTTTTTTCTCAGAGAATAGGTGCAGAAACTCCTGCCTTCTGAGTCAGCCGTCGTTTCTGCCCCGGACCCACTTCTGAGCATTGTCCCTTGGTTCCACCTTCTACATACCTTCCAGTACCACCCCTTTTAGAGAATACAGAACCAAGTATCATTTTGTACTACTAAGTGATTTGTTAATGATAACAAGACAGTAAAATAGCTGTGAGCAACAATAGACCCCACCCCAGCAACAGTAGACCCCCCCTGAAACAACAGACATCCCTCAGCAACAATAGATCATATACACAACAATAGACTGTCTGTCTCCTCCCCAGCAACAATGCTCCCCCACACCAAAAAGACACCCCAGCAAAAATAGATCTCCCAGCAGCCAAAATCAATAGACCTCTCCCTCAACAGTAGATCCTAATTGACCCCCCACCAGCAACAATAGACCTACCCAGCAAGAATAGACCCCCATGCAAAAATAGATGCTTACTAGTGACAATAGATTCTCCAAGCAGCCAGCATCAATAGACCCTCCAGCACACCCCAGAACTCCTTTCCATTACATACATTAATTGCTGGAGGTGCCGGAACTGCGTTCCCCCACGTTCCCGCTGAAAAAAAGCCCTGGTTATAGCCAACAGCTTTAAATATCTAGGAGTGGTGGTATCCCCGGATCTGGCTGAGTACCTCCAGCTGAATCTGGGTCCACTGTTGGCTAGACAGAAAGTGAAATGTAACAGTTGGTGTAAGCTTCCACTGTCAGTAATAGGACGGGCAAATTTAATAAAAATGGTATGGGCTCCGCAACAATTATGTTTTCCACAATTCCCCAATGTGGATTCCAAACAAATGGTTTAAACAGATCGATACATTGATGAGGGAATTAATATGGAAAAAAAAGGCAGTTAGGATCAGTCTAGCCACACTACAATATGGAAAGAGCAGAGGAGGACTGGCAGTACCCCATTCCAAAATGTATTTCTTGGCCTCACAGCTACAGCAGATGGCAGGGTGATGGCGGGAAGGAAATGAGGACCCTATATGTAAATTGGTGACTGCATCGGCCCCCACATTAGAGGCAGCCTCCCATATGGAGATGGACCTGCCAAGTATGACAGGTTCGGCACCTACGTGTGTCCTCCTCAAAAGGGTATGGGGGGAGGTCTGGAAAGCACTGAAAATATCGGGTTTGTTGCCCTTTACCCCGATATGGCACAAAAAAAGATACCCAGAGGTACAGGAATTGCAGTGCTTTACCCCCTGGAAAGAGAGGGGGATCTGGTTTTTTGCACAGTTATATGAGGGGGAGGTGTCGAAGACGTATGAACAGCCATGTAGGGAATTCCAGTTAAACACCAGGAGCTTCAATCAATATCTCCAACTTTGTCATGCGTTGCAGGTACAACAAATAACACACTCTTTGACAGTGTCAACATCACCTTTGTTGAGAGAAGTTCTTGGGGCGGACACTAGGAAAAGACTAATATCAAAAATCTATAGGGAATTGCTGTCTTCAGTTCAGGACCATGCCTTGCTAAAATGCCGAAGCAAATGGGTGGAAGATATAGGGGAGATAGATGGGAATCAGTGGGAAATGGCCCTTGAAGCTATTCCAGCGGTATCGGTATCCGCATCCCATAGATTGTCACAATTATTTATTTTGCATAGGGCATATAGAACAACAGTGCAGTTATATAAATGGGGAGGAAGAGACTCACCCCTGTGTCCAAAATGTAAAGTACATAAGGGGGACTTTATACACCTAATCTGGAGGTGTCCAAAACTACACAGGTACTGGGAGGAATTCTCCCAGTGTATTACTAGACTAGCACAGGTTCCTGTCCCTATAAACCCTGTAGTGTACCTGCTTGGAGCCATAGATGCAGAAATGTTCCCAGGAGGAATGTATTACATGTTAACCAGACTGATGTATCTAGCCAGAAAACTCATTGCAAAATACTGGATGGCACCAGCGGTACCCACGGGAAAGCAGTGGATTTCCTATGTAAACTCCTTGCTTCTTAGAGAGCGATTGACGTATAGCCGTAGGAGAGAAGTGGATAAATTTGATATTATATGGCAATCATGGCTGGGGGATGTGGATCTAGCACCATCTCAACTTGTAGTGGAAAGACTCCAGATGTAGAGATCTGGGGGAGGTGCAGGGGAGGGAGGGGCAGAGAGGAGAGGGAAAGAACGACCTGAAGGAGTAAAGGTTGAACATCTAGATAGGAGAGAACATCGGTGGTGGAAGAAACGATTTGTGGTGACTAGATATTAGGAGGCATAGGTGATGGATGCAGTCATGGGGTTAGGGGGAGGGGGAAATGGAGAAAAAGGGAAAAGAGGACAGAGTGATATGATACAGATGCAAAGGCACAAGATTGACACAAAATAGTATATGGATGTAAGATTAGATATGTTTATTCTATGTGTAATGTTTTACTGAACAATATGCACGAATTGTATGTTTTATGAGAATAATTTTCGCCTTGGTCACATCACAGGAAACCATTTCCTGTGTTCCTGTTTAAAGACTGGCTTTGCTGACATCCCTTATGGCTCCTTATCCGGCTTGCTGTTCCTCTACTTGGATCCCTGACTTCTGGCCTGGCTGATTACCTGATCTGATTACTGAACTCTGGCTTGGCTGATTACCCGATCTGGTTATTGAACTCTGGCTTGGCTGACTACCCGATCCAGTTACTGGACTCTGGCTTTGCTTTGACTACGCTTACTCTATTTACCTTTTTATTTTTATTAATAAACAAGTGTGATTTTACTGTACTTCTCTCTCGGTCTGGTTCATGGTAGGCGAAGGCCATGAATTCAGAAGATACAGTCAATCCACTTGTTGGTAATATTTTTTCCAGATTGGATGAGCAAGATCACCGCATGGATCAGTTTGCCATGGTGTTACAAACACTCCTGATTCGCACGGCTCACCTGGAATCCCCCACTGTGGCTGCTCTGGTACAACCTGAGTTGCAGGCCCTCCCTGCTGCTGCGCCAGTCTCTGTGCAGGCACCCGCCTTGAGTATTACCTCTATAAGAGGTATGTCTGGTTCCGCCCCGCTTCCCCAGCGATTTGGGGGTGATCCAGTTCAATGCAGAGGGTCTCATAACCAAGTTGAGATATACTTTGAGATACTGCCCCAGGCGTTTCCCACAGACAGAAGCAAAGTAGGGTTCGTGATATCTTTGCTTTCTGAGAGAGCCTTGGCCTGGGCTAACCCTCTATGGGAGACACAAAAACCTGTTGTCTTGAGTTACCCTGAGTTTGTGGCCTCCTTTAAAAGGGTATTTGACGTTCCCGCATGCTCCGCTTTTGCTGCCAAGTGCCTCATGTCCATCAAACAGAGTACGAGAACTGTTGCCGACTACGCCATTGAGTTCCATACTCTGGCAGCAGAGGTTGCTTGGAACAATGAGGCCCTCATGGCTGCTTTTTCCCATGGTCTCTCGGATTCCATCAAGGATGAGATAGCAGCCTGAGATATACCCACTGAGCTGGAGAGCTTGATCTCGTTTCTCAGAAAAAGACTTTCTTTTAAGGAGCGCTTGTGGAAGCCTCCTGTATGTTTGCCTCCGAGCTTTGCAGTCCCACTTGTGCCTCCCTCACCTCCCATGCCTTCTGGTACCGAGTCGGTCAGTGAAGATGAACCCATGCACTTGGGCTTCACGTGTCTCTCTGCAGATGAGAGAGCCTTTAGGAGGAGGGAGAGATTGTGCCTTTATTGTGGCTAGGCAGGTCACTTTTTGAAGTCTCGTCCTACCCTTCCTGGGAGCACCCGAACTTTGAAGTCCTGTCATGGACAGACCTTAGGTGGTGTTGTGTCGTCCCCAGTTATCCAGAAGGATAAGCCCCTGGTTTCGGTCACCCTTTCTTGAGCTAAGTTGTCTTTCGAGATGCAGGCTCTAATCGGCTCTAGGGCTGCAGGCCTGTTCATTGATGCTGCCTTTGTATCAAAGCACTCCATTCCACTGCAGCTGCGTGACGCTCCACTTGCCATTGAGGCTCTTGATGGGAGGCCTTTACAGCCTGCCCATGTGACTTCTGAGATGGTTCCGTTGTCCATGGCCGTAGGGGCTCTTCACCATGAGATAATCCAATTCCAAGTGATTTCCTCTCCTACGTTTTCGCTGGTTATTGGTTATCCTTGGTTACAGAGGCTCAACCCCTCTTTTGATTGGCTCTGTGCTGAGCTTCTCTCCTGGTCACCACAATGCAGTGAAACATGCTTCCGGAAGGTAGCCAAGGTCCTGTGTACCTCTTCACTCTCCTCCCTGCCAGAGGAGTCCCGTGATTTTAGCGATGTCTTTAACAAAGGTCAAGCTGGTAGTTTGCCTCCACACTGGCCGTATGATTGCGCAATTGACCTTCAACCTGGTGCCATTCCTCTCATGGCCGGGTTTACCTTTTGTCGGTCTTGGAGGATAAAGCCATGGAGGAGTATGTTGCAGACGCACTTTCTCTGGGTTTCATCCACAAATCCTCATCTCCTGCTGGTGCTGGTTTCTTCTTTGTGAAGAAGAGGAGCGGTGAACTGAGACCTTGAATTGATTATAGGGGTCTCAATCGTTTCACGATTAAGAATGCCTACCCGATCCCGTTGATTGCAGAGTTTTTTGACCGCCTCAAGGGAGCAACGGTTTTCACTAAGCTTGATCTGAGATGGGCTTACAATCTAGTAAGGATTAAGGAGGGCGACGAGTTACTGCGTTTAATACCAGAACAGGCCATTATGAGTAGCTCGTAATGCCTTTTGGACTTTGTAACGCCCCGGCAGTTTTCCAGGAATTTATTAACGATGTCCTCCGAGATTTGTTGCAGTTATGTATGGTAGTTTATCTCGATGATATCCTCATATTTTCCAAGTCTCTGGAGAGCCACCACACAGATGTCTATCGTGTGCTTCAGAAATTAAGAGAGAACAATCTCTATTGTAAACTGGAGAAGTGTGAATTCCATCGGGAACAGGTTAAATTCTTGGGCTATGTCATTTCCACTGCTGGTTTTTCGATGGACCCAGAGAAACTTTTGGCAGTCCTACAGTGGCCTCGACCCGTGGGGTTACATCCTCTGCAGCGTTTCCTGGGTTTTGCCAACTATTATCGGAAGTTTATTCATAACTTCTCGTCTCTGGTCAAGCCCCTGACCGATATGACCAGAAAGAACAGTAACCCACAGACTTGGTCTCCGGAGTCCATTAAGGCCTTTGAAAGTCTCAAGGCTGCCTTTGTTTCTGCTCCTGTGTTGGCACATCCTGATCCTACGTTACCTTTTATCCTTGAGGTCGATGCTTCTGAAACTGGTGTTGGTGCCCTTTTGTCTCAACGTCCTACCCTTGAGAGTGTTATGCATACTTGTGGCTACTTTTCCAAGAAATTGTCACCTGCCGAGTGCAATTATGAGATTGGTGACAGAGAGCTGTTGGCAATCATTTTAGCCCTGAAAGAATGGAGACATCTCCTCGAAGGTACCACTGTGCCCGTTCTCATTCTTACTGACCATAAGAATCTCACATTCTTGTCTGAGGCTAAACGCCTCTCGCCCAGAAGGGCGTGACGGACTCTTTTCTTGTCAAGTTTTAATTACATTGTCTCATTCCTATCTGGCACTAAGAATGTAAGGGCTGAGGCCTTGTCACCTCAGTTTTCCTCCACTTCCAAGTTGGAGTCGGTCCAGGTTCCTATGATTCCTCCTGATCGTATTCTGGCTACGGTTCGCACCAGTCTTACTTCTCCTTTGGGTGACAAAATTCTTGCTGCTCAGGTTGATGCTCCTCCTGAGAAACCTGGTGACCGCTGCTTTGTCCCAGAGTGTCTCCGTACTGCCATGCTCCAGACTTACCATTCTCCCAAGGCAGCTGGCCACCCTGGTAAGAATCAACTCGTTTGGGCCATTTCTCAACAATTCTTGTGGCCTAGTCTATGTGCTGATGTAACTGCCTTCGTAGCTGCCTGTTCCGTGTGTGCTCAGAGTATGACTCCACGACACCTTCCAGTGGGCCTCCTACAACCCATACCCAATGGAGAGAGGCCCTGGACCCACCTGTCTATGGATTTCATTGTGGAGTTGCCCAACTCCCAGGGCAACACAGTTATCCTTATAGTGGTTGACCGGTTCTCAAACATGTGCCATTGTATTCCACTTAAGAAGTTGCCCACTTGTAAGGAACTGGCTTCCATTTTTGCTCGGGAGATCTTTCGCTTACATGGGCTACCCAAGGTGATTGTCTCGGACAGGGGTAGTCAGTTTGTGTCCCAGTTCTGGCGAGCCTTTTGTGCACAGCTGGGAATTTAGCTTGCTTTCTCTTCTGCGTATCACCCCCAGTCTAATGGGGCCACAGAACGAGCCAATCAGTCCTTGGAGCAATTCTTACGTTGCTATATTTCTGACACAACATATGGTCAGACCAATTACCATGGGCAGAGTTTGCTCACAACAGTGCCTGGCACATTTACATTGTGGAGAATTATTTTGAGTTTACGAGCTTCAAGGAGATTAAACCATGGGACTTTGCTGTTATGTAATTTATTTGGTTTAAGAGACTATGTCACTGTTGGACTACAGTTTCCAATATATATATTGTGGGGTTATCACATTGATTTGTATTTTTACATCACAATTTGTAGTTGTTTGTAATTTATGTCACAATTTAGCACTATCACCTTCACACATAACTTCAATTCAACTGTTTTTAGACAAATTGGGTAAAAATTGCGACTTTGGATTTACTTAAGTTATATGCTAAGTGTGGCTCTTTCGCTTTTAATATTTTGTTGTATACATATACAGGGGTACATGGGGTGAGCTGCTATTGCACATTTTTGATGCTTTCACATTTGATTATTGAATATTTTAGGGGTATAGTATTGTATTGTATCAGCTACAGTCAGGTCCATAAATATTGGGACATCGACACAATTCTAATCTTTTTGGCTCTATACACCACCACAATGGATTTGAAATGAAACAAACAAGATGTGCTTTAACTGGAGACTTTTAGCTTTAATTTGAGGGTATTTACATCCAAATCAGGTGAATGATGTAGGAATTACAACAGTTTGTATATGTGCCTCACACTTTTTAAGGGACCAAAAGTAATGGGACAAATTAACAATCATCCATCAAACTTTCACTTTTTAATACTTGGTTGCAAATTCTTTGCAGTCAATTATAGCCTGAAGTCTGGAACGCATAGACATCACCAGACGCTGGGTTTCATCCCTGGTGATGCTCTGCCAGGCCTCTACTGAAACCGTCTTCAGTTCCTGCTTGTTCGTTTGGCATTTTCCCTTCAGTTTTGTCTTCAGCAAGTGAAATGCATGCTCAATCGGATTCAGGTCAGGTGAATGACTTGGCCACTGCATAACATTCCATGTCTTTCTCTTAAAAAACTCTTTGGTTGCTTTCGCAGTGTGCTTCGGGTCATTGTCCATCTGCACTGTGAAGCACCGTCCAATGAGTTCTAAAGCATTTTGCTGAATATGAGTAGACAATATTGCCCGAAACACTTCAGAATTCATCCTACTGCTTTTGTCAGCAGTCACATCATCAATAAATACAAGAAAACCAGTTCCATTGGCAGCCATACATGCCCAAGTCATGGCACTACCATCATCATGCTTCACTGATGAGGTGGTATGCTTTGGATCATGAGCAGTTCCTTTCCTTCTCCATACTCTTCTCTTCCCATCACTCTGGTACAAGTTGAGCTTGGTCTCATCTGTCCAAAGGATGTTGTTCCAGAACTGTGAAGGCTTAGATGTTGTTTGGCAAACTCTAATCTGGCCTTCCTGATTTTGATGCTCACCAATGGTTTACATCTTGTGGTGAACCCTCTGTATTCACCCTGGTGAAGTCTTCTCTTGATTGTTGACTTTGACACACATACACCTACCTCCTGGAGAGTGTTCTTGATCAGGCCAACTGTTGTGAAGAGTGTTTTCTTCACCAGGGAAAGAATTCTTTGGTCATCCACCACAGTTGTTTTCCGTGGTCTTCCGGGTCTTTTGGTGTTGCTGAGCTCACTAGTGTGTTCTTTCTTTTTAAGGATGTTCCAAACAGTTGATTTGGCCACACCTAATGTTTTTGCTATCTCTCTGATGGGTTTGTTTTGTTTTTTCAGCCTAATGATTGCTTGCTTCGCTGATAGTGACAGCTCTTTGGATCTCATATTGAGAGTTGACAGCAACAGATTCCAAATGCAAATAGCACACTTGAAATGAACTCTGGACCTTTTATCTGCTCCTTGTAAATGGGATAATGAGGGAATAACACACACCTGGCCATGGAACAGCTGAACTGCCAATTGTCCCATTACTTTTGGTCCCTTAAAAAATGGGAGGCACATATACCAACTGTTGTAATTCCTACACCGTTCACCTGATTTGTATGTAAATACCCTCAAACTAAAGCTGAAAGTCTGCAGTTAAAGCACATCTTGTTCGTTTCATTTCAAATCCATTGTGGTGGTGTATAGAGCCAAAAAGATTAGAATTGTGTAGATGTCCCAATATTTATGGACCTGACTGTATATTAATATTTAAGTTGGCTCATAAACATGGGTGCTGTGGATAAATTATATTGGGGAGCTGTGTATCCTAATGCAGAGAATACATACAGGGCCGCTGATAGGGGGGCCTGGGCACACATGGGGCCCTGGACAGCAGGTGGAATAGTTGCAGCAGGATAGAGCGGCAATTACAGAAGGATGCCCTGTGCGGCTGTCTGCAGCAGCTGAAAGCTGGTTTCCCTCTCCCGTTGGCTTTCAGCTGCTGCAAGGAGAGACACAGACACAGTGCATCCTTCTATAATCACTTCCCACTCACTGATCCCTTTCCTTGTTATGCTCACTTTACTATGCTTCAGTTTATGCTTCTGTCTCCTGTTCATTCATCTTCAGTCCAGCTGAGGCTACAAAGAAAGGAACTGAAGAATCTGTGTCCTCAATTTCTTTCTCTGTCTCAAAGGTGAGATGTCAGGGGTCTGTTAAGACCCCTGATATCTCACCAAAAGCCCCCAACAGCGTTGTAGAAAATAAATAAATAAATAAATAAAAAAATTAAAAAATGAAGGGCTCATTCACACGGGTTCTATGGCCCACGCAGTGCGAATGAGCGTTTTGTTTGTGCGGGAGCCATCTGTTACTCTATTGCAGTGGCTGTATGAACACAGCCACAGGTTCTACTTTGATAAGTGTGCAGGTGTGGGTGAGTGGCCCTGAAGGCACACTGTCAATGGTTGGGGGCCATGCACCTGCATTCACATGCCTGTCAAATGAGGACCTGAAGCTGTGTTCATACAGCTGCTGCATCCCCATAGTGTAATATAAGCTGCCTGCACACACCAATAGCCACATTAAAAAAAACAGCGATTTACACCGTACAGGCCACAGTACTTATGTGAATGTAAATATCTCATTTACACAGAACTTTTTATTAACTCAATACAGTTTTATCTTTTACATTTAGCAGGAATTATGTTATGTTTGTGTCCACTAATAATGATTTTTGTGTATTTTTAATTAAAATATCATTTTGATATGTTCGGGGAAGGGGGTGCCCTGTCAGGTAGGCTGTACGGGGCCCCGTAATTTCTAACAACAGCCCTGAATACATACTTAGACTTTAGAATCACTTTTCAACTTTTAAAGTCTATACTTTTATTTAAATAAGTCTTATGCGTACTTACTCTTCCTCACAGAGAGATAAGTTGATGGTCCCAAAGAAGAAAAGGAGTAACAGGGATTTCTTCAAGGTGAACATCTTTGGGCTCTGTGGATAATTTGGATACATGGAAAGAAAAAGAAGACAAAATTGAAAACATGTTAAAAAAAAATAACACTAATCACCCTAATGTAAGGTACAAATAAAAAAAATTGTTCCAATATTATAAAAGGTCCAATGTTCATTTCCTATAATCCATCATAATGGATCACATACACCTGAAATTAATTATTGGCTGGTTGAGTTTTATTTTTTTAAATGGATTTGCTTGATGCTTCCCAGACCTCATTTGATCTGTCTACTCATAATTAAAACAATAATTAAGGGTCTATCTTATTCCTCAATCCCACAAAAGATATATCACATCAGGTTCTTAGATGCCATTGGAGCTGGTTCACAAAAACCGGCATTCTAATCTCCATTATCTATGGTTTCCAGGGCTTTCTATCATAAACATGGATACCTTTTGCCTTGTCTACCCACTCTGGTCCTCACCCAAGCAGTGCCAAAAGATATTAGAGTGAAATTAATTTTACTTTATATGAAACTGCTTTATTAACTAGACTTAGGCTTCATATACAAACTGCCTACTTTGACTGCTGGCCACGGGAAAACGCAAAACACAGCAAAATTGCGACACAATTTTGCCGCAATTTTATTCCTGTTTTGCCACGGTTTGTGTTTTCCCGTAGCCGCTGGTCAAAACATTCCTATCCTGAAAGTGATTCTTCTGCGTTCAGGTGAGGGAGGTTGAGGGAGGTTGTAGCTCCCCTAACCGCAGCAGCTCCTAAACTCTGGTAAAAGTCTATGTGTACATTGGCACATAGGCTTCTATGGAGTTGAGTTTAGGAGCTTTGGCATAAAACGCCATAAGCTCCTAAACTCAAGTTTAGAAGCTGCTAGTGTACATGAAGCCTAATGGTTTCTTTAGGGCTTTTCTTGTAGGAATGGGAAGAGTCCCCAGATAATTGTCCCTGTGATATTAATTTATTCTAGGTTTGGAGAGAAGGAGAATGAGACTATTAAGATTATGTGAAAATAATTGTTCATTATAAGGAATATGACTTATGAATGCAATCTTTCTACTGTACTTTGTCCTAATAAGGGCACACACAATTAAATAATAATCTTTTGTGTATAACTATATTAGAATATATAAACATATTTGAATAAAATGATTGATATTGGAATTCAGTGAAAGTATATTAGGCTGGCCATAGATGGAGCAAAATTCTTTTCTGCAACCACAGATGTTGACAGAGAGAGTGTTGACAGGGGAATCCCTCCCACTGAGCCATTGTGTTCTCCCGGCGGAGAAGCGTGGGAAGTCACCCCTGAGAACACAGTTATTATTGATAGTGGCTATAACAGCTGCTAGCAATAATCACATGTAAAATCCAGCAGGCTGGTTGTACACAAGCTAATCGATTGATGATCAACTTGGGTACATCCAGCCTGTCCATACATGGTTGGAATCTCGGTTGGTCTATGGCTGGTTTTAGGTTTTGCTATGTAATGAAGAGCAATCTCCCATCCCCCTCTTCTACTGGTTGGCTGGTAAGAAAGATTTGAACTACACCATGTGCTGCATATATCTGTGTAGCAATAACTCACGGTGGAGCTGCTGGTTTAAGCGGGTCTGTTACCTTCACTCTGCTTCCCTCTGTTTCACCAGCACCGGGTCTAGGGTTCCGTTGAGTTTACTTCTGGACGACACACGCACCAACACTGGAGTACGTTTTCAATGCTTTATTAAACAAACAACTTAGGAAATAGCAGGAAAGAGGTGGAAAGGAAACTTGCAGAAGAAACTCAAATATCCTCTTGTAGGGTTCTTTTGACAAACGTCCTGGTAGAATTCAGATACTATATGGAATGCGCTCCCCTCGTGGGACACACTCCTTGCTCGTCTGGATAGGCCTCTCTCACCGGTCTAGCAGCCAGCACGCAGCACGAATCAAAGTCTCTGCCACAGACTTGTTTGGGAACAAAACCCGTACGATCCTCTGCCACAGGATGTATCAGATTTTCTGTAGTGAACGTCAGTCACAATGCTTGAACCTTGAACCCGGCAACACTATGCTGTATAGTTACTTTCGGATACGTCCTCCAACCGAGTCACCAGGCCCCTCTATAGACCAGCACACTGCGTGATCCCTCCAAGACGGGTCCTCCCCTGGGATCTCCTTGGTTGTCCAGCTTCGTCACACAGGACCGACAGCTCAGGACCATTCCTTGGCCGTGGTGGTAGGCCCCAGGCAAGCCTCTGGACCCACCCCTGCGCCGCAGTTTCATGGGCCTCCGGAACGGAGGACCACGAGGTAGCTCCTTAACGCATACCTGTCAGCCAGGAGGGCCAGCAGGTGTCTGAAAAACGAACCCCAAAATATGGCGTCTGTCCCATAAATACCCTCGCCCAGAATGCAACTCGGAGGACCACCTCCACCGAGTTGTCTCTGGGACAGAAGAGCATCCATACGCTTCAACACGTTGCCTTTCCAACACTAACCAGTGGTAACAGTGACACCCACCGGTCAGCCCGGAAACACACACAACCTCAGCCAAGCTGGAACAGAGGCAAACTTAACCTTCCTAACGCACAAATTACTAAATTTACCTAACATGCGGTAGATTGCAAATCTACCAGCGCTACATCTGCTCTATACTAAAATTGTTTTTTAACACTCGGACACACATTTCCACATATCTGCACACACAAAACTGACTTACAAATTTTTGTTTCTACTATACGTTTATGTTCCTTAGGTTTTATATTTTTTTTATTTTCTTACTCAGTAAAATTTACTGTTAAATACATTTTTGATTTTGATACAAGTAAAAAAGTACCTTTTATCTTTAAATATTTCTCGTCCTTAAAAGGTAGTTTGAGAAGTACCAAAAATAAATGTAACCAAAGAACCACTAATCAGCCTACCAACAGGTATTAATTACGGGACCCCACTACAAGCTGTGAAGGAACTTTAGAGCCCAAAACCCAAGCTAACCAGGGAAAGTAGACACATTTTGTGCTTTTTTTTTTTTTTTTAAACAGACATTCTTACTAAACTATTCACAAGGCAGAGAATATACTGAATGCACAAGAACAATAAATGGGGATTAAAGTAATATGATTTAACAAGTATATGATATGTTTCTATTAAAAATCTATTTGACTAAGAGCTGTCTGAATTTTAACAATTAAGCTTAATACAGCCCAGAGAGCCAACAAGAGTCCACATGTGTAGATCTATATCATAATAAATCACTAACAACACTGGTATAAAGAAAAGTCTAGAGGCTGGCGTAATGGGCTCTCGGGAGACCCAGACATCCTCTGCAGAGATCCCTGGTGCCTCGAGCGTTTGCACTGACCTCTCTTGCATAACGGATTTGATGACATTGGATTGAATGCTATCTACATCAGGTGGCTTTGTCTTTGTTGGTGGCTTATTCAGATTTTGGATTTTGCCCTGAGTCCCACTCCTTAAAGCGGATCTCCACCCGATTTTACAACACTAGCTGCAGAGGATTACCGCAATGTCCTAATGACAAAACGCACTTTTTTTTTATACTGTACCTTTGTTGTAGTATCTGTGTCTTCTAGGATGTACAGGCTGCGGATAGGGGCGTGTTTCCTGCGGCTAAATCGTCACTTCCTCTTAGCCGCACTGGCTCCTGGGAGCTTGTGTCATTGTTCCCAGGAGTCAGTGCGGCGGCCTGTTGCGAGAGTTCTTGAGATTTCAATCCTGGGAGTGACGTCATTGCCATCACAACGGGGCGGGACTTCCTATGACGTCGTTCGTTGTGATGACAACCGGAGCAGTTGACGGCGCTGCGATGTCAATCTACTGCGCATGTGTGAGATCGGGAACAGAACGGGCGGTGCATGCTGGTTGATCAGCAGCACCGTATCCCGGAAGAGGATGCCTGTGGGCTTCACATGCCCACAGGCAAGATGACAACCGTTTGGATCGTAATTTTTAAGTTTCTTTATTAGGAGAAAACGGACAGCACTCATCTTTAAAAACAGAACAAGTGAGTTCTATATTCATAGAGCATATTCACTGTCATTTTGCAAAAAAAAAAAAATCTTGGAGATAGTGGAACCCCGCTTTAATGTTAGAATGTGTTCTGTGCTGTCACTTTTCCACTCAGATAATATATGTGATGATAGGGTCCTGCCTATGCACTACATCAGCAAGGTAAAGTGTTTGATTATGATCTCCCTCTAGCTCGAACACATCCAATACTCTAGATGTTTTGATTCACACACGAATAATAAAGCCCTGAAGAAGCAGCGTATACCGCGAAACATGTTGGCAGAAGCCATGTAACACATGTGATACTTTGTCTGAAACGTTCTTAAAACGTAAATGTGTTTTTATATATATATGGGCCTACAGTTGCCCTGTTTTCTCTTTTTTGATATAAAATATTATATGTACTAAATAATAATCTTTTTATATCTTTATAAAAATGATTGATGCATTTATGTGACATACTTTAATATATTCGTGGGAACCACTGTTTTAAAAGACCATTTCTTTTATATATATTATTATATATATTCTCTTTTATTTCTTACTGGCTGGTGTTTCCTATGGTTTGAGACCATTCTTTCTAATGGGCCCTGATCTATGAATTAAAATTTGGCGCCAAAGGAGAAGAGGCCTCTCTTCTCCTTTGGCGCCAAACACACACATACGCGTCCCACGCGGTAACAAGTAGGTTAGGCTCCTCCCACTTGTTCTTCTGATCACGTAGCTCCCGGGCTTTTACTTCTCACCCACAGCCTACGCAGTCAGAAATAAAGTCCTGCAACTTAACCCCTTCCTCTCCTGGAAAAATGACAAAGTCCACAAACTTCTTTTAACATAAACTCCCGGTGAAATACTTCTCAGGGTTGCGGGAGGTTGACGGCTAACAATCCCGGACGACGCGCCCACATGTAGCAATAACTCACGGTGCAGCTGCTGGTTTAATGCGGGCTGTTACCGTCACCTTTGTTACCTCAATTTCACCAGAACCGGGTCTAGGGTCCCGTTGAGCTTAATACCAGACAATGTAGGCACTGGACACTTGAGTATCTTTTCCAAGGTTTTAATAAAGAGTAACTGAAGGAAGTAGCAGGAAAGAGGTAGAAGAAGAGTTGCATGGAAGTTCAAATACCTTTTCTTAGTGTAGTATTAGGAATTGGAATCTTATAGATGAATGTACTCTCCTTTTAGAGTTGAATCTTTTCCCACCCAGATAGGTTTCTCTCACTAACCTAGCAGCCGATACGCAGCACGAACAAAAGTCTCTGCCACAGACTTGGATGTAATAGAAACATGTATGATCCTCTGCCACAGGATGTAATGGTTTACGATGAATAGCAAACACAGCACTAGAATCTTTCGGGCGACCTGGCAGTACTATGCGGTAGATTAACTTTAGGATGCGTCCTCCAACTGAGTCACCAGGCCCCTCTCCAGACCAGCACTCTGCATGATCCTTCCATGACAGGTCCTCCCCTGGGATCTTCTATTTTGTCCAGCTTCTTCCCGTAAGACAGACAGCACAGGACCATTCCTTTGCCGCTGTGGTAGGCCCGAGACAGGCTTCTGGGCCCACCCACACGCTGCAGCAACGTGGTCCTCCCAGTCGGAGGACCACGAGGTAGTACTCCTAACACATACCTGTCGGCCAGGAGGGCCAGCAGGTGGAACGAAAAAGAACCCTAAAACATGGCGTCTGTCCCATAAATACCCTCTCCCAGAATGCAACTCGGAGGACCACCTCCACCGAGTTATCTCCAGGACAGAGGAGCACTTATACACTTTAACGTGTTGCCTTTCCAACACCGACCCATGGCGACAACGACACCCACAGGCACACTGTGAAACTACATGCAACACAGCCAAACTAGAACAGAGGCTAAATCTGACTATATATGAACAGGTAACCCACTAAATTTACCTATAAGCGGTAGATTGAAAAATCTACCAGCGCTACATACTCCCCCCACTACAATAGACGTTGTCCTCAACGTCTGTCAAAATAACTCCCAAGCCTGAGAGTAGGTATTTGAACTTAAAACTTGGACAAGGACAAGGAAAAAGAAAAGACAGTATAGAGATATTACAGTTTCAACATTTATACAACATGTTCACATCTGCAAACAAAATCACATTAGAACTGTTACAAACCCCACTATCTATCTAGCTGAAAAGCCTAACAGCTTGATAGGAGATCCAATTGTTCCTGAAAAAAAAACAAAGTTAAACACTCACTAAATATGTACAGTATCATCACGAAACAGTTTAGAAGCAAAGCCTCATTCCAGAAAAATAATGACACTCTCTTCCCACATATTTCCTTATAATAGAAATAAACTAAAGTAACTTGAAAAGTCCATCCCTATCTTTGAGTGAATTACATCCTATCAATCAAGAAAATCCAGCTAGCAAAGAGTCTTTGGGTTTGAGAACCCTGGGATGAATATTATCTCTTGAACACGGAGATCTGTAGACACTGACACTTTCTAACTACATCCCCCAAAGTTCTTTTTCATAATCACCAATAAAACCGAGGATCTGGCAATGGCAGTTTCTTTCCTAGTTTATCCACGGTAGTGATAAAGTACACAACATCATCTTTTCCTGGTCTGCAAATGACCACTTTGTCAGCATAGATGTGCCGACCATAGTTCCAATATAGGAAACATCCACTGAAGTGTTCATCCATGGCAACAGAATATCCAGCTCTCCGGAAAGGTTTTGGCACAGACAAATAGTCCCAAACAGCTTCACTATACCACTGTTCCCGGTTCGCCTCAATTTCCTGCATAATTTCCTGAGTAACATAGGGAAATTCCAGACCATATTCTGTGGCAACTCGTTTAATGAGCACTCTCTGTAAACAGGCAAGTTTAGGCAAAGATCTATTTTTCCCCAAACCAGGAGGCACACAAGAGTTCAGTGATTTACTCACCATAGATCCGACGGGTGTCGGAAGCAAACTAGCAACTTTAGACAATGTCTCTTTGGTAGTACTGTGCGGCTCCACACAAGGTGATGTCTTCCCAGAATCCAGGGCTGTCCACTCTGAGAAACTAAGGGCAGAAGCAACATCTTCACCCTGGGCCCACAATAGTTCCTGCGACATTGTTTCAAACAAATCATCATCACTGGAGAGATCTGACATAGAATCTATCTCCGAGTCTCAACTCTTCTGCTGGCAAATATTTACAAAGAGTCCCAGATATGTTCCCCTTTGATCTCTCACCCGTTCCTGATGTGGACTTCTCAGGATCCATATACTTCTCCGGCTCCAGTTCAGGTAGTCGCTGGGGTAAGCCTCGACCACCGCCGCGGGAAGCCTTCACATATCCCACCTTCCTCTGGACAGGTGCAACGGGGATAGGTGTAGAAGTAGAAATGAAAGTGATGTCCGCTAATGAAGCGGTGACAGCGACATCTCCCTCGAGAACACTTTCAGTAGCAGGCGAGATCACGGCCTGTTGCTCGCCAGCAGCAATGGCAGCAGTCTCCACTGTGGCAGTTCCTGTAGCCCAATCCACATAATAAGCACGGGGCGACATGGTAGGTTGTTCCACTGTGAACAAATATTCTCCGCACTGCAAACATCGGACAAATGGACGGAGATGTATGGCCAGTCCTTCACACTTGTGGCAAAGCATGCCCAGCCCTTCGATATCTCCAACTGTGTATAGCACAAACCTCCCCTGCGGCTTCAGACGAATGCCGGTATCTGTCAGCAGGGTTCCGGTCAGCATAGCACCCACAGCGGTACTTGTAGGGAACATCTTGGGTCCCATAATAGACGGTACCAATGGAAAAGAAGACATGGCCACACTCTGATCCTTTCCACACGAGGCCTCTCCTCTCCTTTGGCGCCAAACACACACATACGCGTCCCACGCGGTAACAAGTAGGTTAGGCTCCTCCCACTTGTTCTTCTGATCACGTAGCTCCCGAGCTTTTACTTCTCACCCACAGCCTACGCAGTCAGAAATAAAGTCCTGCAACTTAACCCCTTCCTCTCCTGGAAAAATGACAAAGTCCACAAACTTCTTTTAACATAAACTCCCGGTGAAATACTTCTCAGGGTTGCGGGAGGTTGACGGCTAACAATCCCGGACGACGCGCCCACATGTAGCAATAACTCACGGTGCAGCTGCTGGTTTAAAGCGGGCTGTTACCATCACCTTCGTTACCTCAATTTCACCAGAACCGGGTCTAGGGTCCCGTTGAGCTTAATACCAGACAATGTAGGCACTGGACACTTGAGTATCTTTTTCAAGGTTTTAATAAAGAGTAACTGAAGGAAGTAGCAGGAAAGAGGTAGAAGAAGAGTTGCAGGGAAGTTCAAATACCTTTTCTTAGTGTAGTATTAGGAATTGGAATCTTGTAGATGAATGTACTCTCCTTTTAGAGTTGAATTTTTGCCCACCCGGATAGGTTTCTCTCACTAACCTAGCAGCCGATACGCAGCACGAACAAAAGTCTCTGCCACAGACTTGAATGTAATAGAAATCCGTACGATCCTCTGCCACAGGATGTAATGGTTTATGATGAATAGCAAACACAGCACTAGAACCTTTAAGCCGACCCAGCAGTACTATGCGGTAGGTTAACTTTAGGATGCGTCCTCCAACTGAGTCACCAAGCCCCTCTCCAGACCAGCACTCTGCATGATCCTTTCATGACGGCTCCTCCCCTGGGATCTTCTCAGTTGTCCAGCTTCTTCCCGTAGGACAGACAGCACAGGACCATTCCTTTGCCGCTGTGGTAGGCCCGAGACAGGCTTCTGGGCCCACCCACACGCTGCAGTAACATGGTCCTCCCAGTTGGAGGACCACGAGGTAGTACTCCTAACACATACCTGGCCAGAAGGGCCAGCAGGTGGAACGAAAAAGAACCCTAAAACATGGCATCTGTCCCATAAAAACCCTCTCCCAGAAATCAACTCGGAGGACCACCTCCACCGAGTTATCTCCAGGACAGAGGAGCACTTATACACTTTAATGTGTTGCCTTTCCAACACCTACCCATGGCGACAACGACACCCACAGGCAAAGTGTGAAAACTACATACAACACAGCCAAACTGGAACAGAGGCTAAATCTGACTATGTATGAACAGGTAACCCACTAAATTTACCTATAAGTGGTAGATTATTAGTAGAATAGTAGAAAAAGTAGTAGATTATTAGTAGATTAGTAGAAAAATCTACCAGCGCTACATATATATATATAATAAAATCATACAGATATGATAGGTAATCATTCTTTCTTAAAAAAAGGTGTTTTACACTTTTGGTTGACTATACCCATTTAGCAACCATTATAGAGAAACAATGGATTCAAATGCAGTTAAAAGTTAAAGAAACTTGGGAAAAAAATGACCTAAAAATTTTAATTGTGCAAAATAAGCCATAATGAAGAAAATGATATGAGGAACCTTGCCATCATTTAAAATAAAAATAAAACAGGAGTCATTTAAGTTTTACCTGAAATTTAAAAACTAAGGTTTCTTTCCTTATCAATAATTAAGAATAAAAATAAGATAACACCATTCCAGCATATACTTACCAGGTGGTTCAGTTGGTTATGAGAATGTAGACAGCTGGAAGACTTCAGTGGAGGTCTACTCTACAAAGAACGGGGTTGGCTTATATAATAAAAGAAAAAAGTTGAGTAAAGAGAATTTTTAATTAAATTTAAATTTAGCAGTCACATCTTTCTTAGGAACACATACCTGATACCACATGTATTTATTAAAATATTTGTCTTCTAGCCTCCAGGTAGGACAAACATCAGCACCCAGTCAGCAGTTTATGTAAAAAATTATACTAATGCGCAAACAACATACAGTAAATGAAATAAATAAGAAAGAAATAGTAGCTGCCAACAAGAAAACAGTATTCTCACACTAAACAGAAATTATTTTTCAGTCAGCAGTTTAGTTACCTCCAGAGCTCATATTTAGGCAGTTTTAATCAAAAATCAATTTAAGAGGAATTCCAGCCCAAAATTCTGCTTTGCTTTATATACAGTAGCCAGGAGTCATTTTGGACAGTTATTTATTCCTGTTTAAGTGTTTAATCAGTTTTGCTTAAAAGAAAGTGACCGGCACATTAAAACCCAACTTTGTATGTGACGTGCTGTTGCAATAAAGTTTACTTGGTCCCAGAAAGTGACCAGATTCTGGGGACGGACCCCGCTTTCAGGAGACTCTCCTTGGATAAAAAGTTTCCCCATTTCTGTTCCCAGCAGTGGCAGGGCTCAGGGTAGCATTCATACTTACCAACCCTAGCCCCAGCATGAGGAGGGACACAGGAATAATGCAGTTATGCTGCCTCCATCCCTCTGCTTCAACCAATAGGGACTGGGATGACTGAACCCCCAGTACCCCATCTATTCTACTACCATTTGCCCACCACATATGAATCCACTCCAGAACCAAGCCAGGGAGTGAGAAGAGAAGAGAAAGACAAGTTGGCCCCCAGTGCTGCTTGCTGGTTAGCCGCTGCTGAGGAAGACAGAGATGAGATGGAGGAAATTGAGTAATCAGGTAAGAAGAAATAAGAGTCCAGTGATATCTGCTGCTGAATCTGTCCCACACTGTACAGTCACACTCTTATCTGTCACTTGTGAAATCTGGACAAAGTATTCATTAACATGGAAAGGCAGATACTGAAAAAACATTGTTGCACATCAGGATCCTGCATTTCTGGAATAGTTTTTTCATGCTGTCAGCTTTTAGAAACTATTTGCCTTTCCATGTTAATTTATATTTTGCCCGTTTTTCAGAAGTCGGCTGGGGAAGAAGGAGAGTATGCTGGGAGAAGTAAAAAAAAAGACTGTGTGTGGGTCGGATATCTCACTTGGGATCCTGGCCTGGAACTGCGAGCAAGTGACTCTGTATCAGTGTGTGCTGTGGCTGAGTCGCAGCCTGTACTAGAGGGCAAGAGAGAGAGAGTCATTATGTGCGGGTGCAGAAGCATCAACTGCCAGCTACTTCTTACTGTTTAGTGGCAGCCTGGAGGCTGCTTTTCACATGTGCATGCCAGATCCAGCCGAGCTGAGGCATGGTGTTATGCCGGACCGCATTAGCCCTTGAGCAGGGCTCTACCGAGGCCTATCATGGGGACTCACGGCACTTCCCTTACCAAGAGTTATTAGGACTGGTGAGCGGGCACTGGCCCATTCTATTACCACAGAGACACTGCATGCAGAAACCATTGCCTTGTTCTTTTGCCTAAGCCTGTAGGACCTGGTGCTACACTGACTCTTTGTGGAGCAGCAACAGCTTTCCTCTTTTCACAGGACACCCAGGGCCAGCACTGCCACTAGGTGAACTAGGCAGCCACCTAGGGTGCATCTACAGCCAGTGGCATAGCGTAGGGGGGGCAGCCAGACATTTAGGGGGGCGCAAAATTATTTTTGTGCTGTTCCGAGTGTGCTGTGCTGCGGCCTCCCTCTAAACCTCCGATGAGGTATATCCCTGTGTTCCTATGCAGCACCATATTCTCCCACCCCCCTGCCTGGGATTTCTATGGTCCAGCCAGCCTGCCCCCTCTGGTGTAGCCTGTTGTGTGAGAGCAGCGAAGGGGGAGGGGAGGTGCATGGTGCAGATGATCATAGAAGAGGTACGATGACCGTTGGTGGACCAGCGGGGATACCAAGTAGCTGCTGGGTAGCAGGACCACAAAGGAATACTGTCTGTCTGGTGCTGGGGAGAGCCTGATGGTGGAAGACATGGGCAGGTGAGGGAATCCACTGATGTACATTGTACTGGGGAACGGGGAGATTTGTGTGAGAAGTGCAGGGCTGTACTGAGGGCTGCAGATGTACAGGACTTTCCAGCCACCGTTAGCAGGAATCAGGTATGTCAGTGTAGGTGTCAGGTAGAGCATTGTTCATGTCAGGTAGGTCAGTGTAGTGATCAGGTAGATCATTGTAGTGGTCAGGTAAGTCAGTGTAGTCACACTGCCCCCCCACCTGTCACACTGGCCTCCTACCTGTCACACTGCCCCCCACCTGTCACACTGCCTCCCCCACCTGACACACTGCCTCCCCCACCTGACACACTGCCTCCCCCACATGACACACTGCCCCCCCACCTATCACACTGCCCCCCCACCTATCACACTGCCCCCCACCTGTCACACTGCCCCCCACCTGTCACACTCTAACCCACCTGTCAAGCTGGCCCCCACCTGTCACACCCCTCCCGTCCTATCACACTCTCCCCCCACCTGTCACACTTCCCCCACACCTATCACACTGCCCTCCCACCAGTCACACTCTCCTTGCTAACTGAGGATGTCTCTTTGCTAGATTTGACTATCCCTTTGCCAAATGGGGATGTCTCTTTGCTGGATTGGGCTGTCTCTTTGCTGGATTTGACTGTCTCTTTGCTATATGGGAATATCCCTTTGCTATGTGTGGATGTTTCTTTGCTGGATTGGGCTGTTTTTTGTTTTTGTGTTTTGTTGGATTGGGCTGTCTCTTTGGCATCTCATGGCACTTATTTTGGCCAATTTAGCAGTTTCATGTTTAGATGTTTTAATATTTTCTACTGTTTGTAAAAATGTAGAAGTTTTAATTTTTTTGTTGGGGGGGTTGCAAGTAGCTGGTCTTGCCAAGGGCTCAAAATAGTCTAGCACCGGCCCTGAGGACACCACAAGTGCATTTTGCTACACACAGCCTGTTAAGGCACCACCAGGCTACTTCACCTCCTCCTAATTACCATGATATTTCAAGTAGTTCACTAAAGAGTAGGGATGAGCCAAACACCCCCCGGTTCGGTTCCCATGCAACACCATATTCTCCCACCCCCCTGCCTGGGATTTCTCTGGTCCAGCCAGCCTGCCCCCTCTGGTGTAGCCTGTTGTGTGAGAACAGCGGAGGGGGAGGGGAGGTGCATGGTGCAGATGATCATAGAAGAGGTACGATGACAGTTGGTGGACCAGCGGGGATACCAAGGAGCTGCTGGGTAGCAAAATAGTCTAGCACCGGCCCTGAGGACACCACAAGTGCATTTTGCTATACACAGCCTGTTAAGGCACCACCAGGCTACTTCACCTCCTCCTAATTACCATGATATTTCAAGTAGTTAACTAAAGAGTAGGGATGAGCCAAACACCCCCCGGTTCGGTTCGCAGCAGAACATGCGAACAGGCAAAAAATTTGTTTGAACGCGCGAACACCGTTAAAGTCTATGGGACACAAACATGAATAATCAAAAGTGCTAATTTTAGAGGCTTATATGCAAGTTATTGTCATAAAAAGTTTGGGGACCTGGGTCCTGCCCCAGGGGACATGTATCAATGCAAAAAAAAAGTTTTAAAACGGTCGTTTTTTCAGGAGCAGTGATTTTAATAATGCTTAAAGTGAAACAATAAAAGTGAAATATTCCTTTAAATTTCGTACCTGGGGGTTGTCTATAGTATGCCTGTAAAGTGGCGCATGTTTCCCGTGTTTAGAACAATCTGAGAGCAAAATGACATTTCTAAAGGAAAAAAAGTCATTTAAAACTACTCACGGCTATAATGAATTGTCGGTCTCGGCAATACAGATAAAAGAAGTCATTGAAAAAAACGGCATGAGATCCCCCCAGTCCATTACCAGTCCCTTTGGGTCTGGTATGAATATTAAGGGGAACCCTAATTTAAAAAATAAATTGCGTGGGGGTCCCCCCAAATTCCATACCAGGCCCTTCAGGTCTGGTATGGATTTTAAGGGGAACCCCGTGCCAAAATTTTTTAAAAAATGGCATGTGGGTCCCCCCAAAAATCCTTACCAGACCCTTATCTGAGCACGCAACCTGGCAGGCCGCAGGAAAAGAGGGGGGGCGAGAGAGTGCCCCCCTCCTGAACCGTACCAGGCCACATGCCCTCAACATGGGGAGGGTGCTTTGGGGTAGCCCCCAAAGCACCTTGTCCCCATGTTGATGGGGACAAGGGCCTCATCCCCACAACCCTTGCCCGGTTGGTTGTGGGTGTCTGCGAGTGGGGGCTTATCGGTGAAGGAATATCAAGCTTTGCCTGCATCCATTTTAGGCATATATCTGTATTTCATTTCATGAATAGCTGTGCACACGTACTACTCTCTATTAGCTAGTTTCTATTTCTACGAAATCATGTGATTTATTATAAATGATGTATTACACTAGAATTGCTAAGTTTCATTTCAGTCACCTGTTATCTTTCCCTTGTATTCTGGGAAGTGCCTATATATTCTCACACAGAAAGAATACACGTTAGACCACTTTAAGAAACTGTACCTGTGTGTGCGTGTCCAAAGTTTCTTATGGGGGTCTCCAGGAATCCTGCTGGGTTTGAAAGACACTTTATGCAGCTATATCGAGGGTCTACCTATACCTAGACCACCTGAACCCTAACAGAACTTTGGGGGCTCTGTCTGGAATTGGTCATTTATGTGCGGTAATTTGATTATATATTTATTTTCTCTTGCCGTGTCCTCTATTAGAGACCGATCCCTTTAAGGGACTAGTAATTGTGTGATAATTGTATTAGACCTCGATAAAAGATTACTGTTCTGAGAAACAGTTAAAAAAAGGGAACTCTGGGGGAGTTCTGGACTCTGAGAAGTCCTTAAGATATATTTATCCCTTTCATGACTAAGCCTATTTTTGAAATTTGGTGTTTACAAGTTAAAATCCGTATTTTTTGCTAGGAAATTACTTAGAACCCCCAAACATTATATATATATTTTTTAGCAGAGAATCTAGAGAATAAAATGGAGATTGTTGCAATATTTTATATCACACGGTATTTGTGCAGCAAACGCAAATTTTTGGGAAAAGGGACACTTTCATGAATTTTAAAAAATCCAAACAGTAAAGTTACCCCAATTTTTTTGTATAATGTGAAAGATGATGTTACGCCGAGTAAATAGATACCAAACATGTCATGCTTTATAATTGCACGCACTCGTGGTATGGCAACAAACTACGGTACCTAAGAATTTCCATAGGCGACACTTAAAATTTTTTTTACGGTTACCAGGTTAGATTTACAGAGGAGGTCTAGTGCTAGAATTATTGCTATTGCAATACCTCACATGTGTGATTTGAACACCGTTTACATATGCAGGCGCGACTTCCGCATGAGTTTTCTTTGCTGCGCGAGCTCACGGGGACGGGGGCGCTTAAAACATTTTTTTTTTCTTATTTATTTTATTTATTTTTATAAATTGTGTTTAAAAAACTTTTTTTTTGATGACTTTTATTGCTGTCACAAGGAATGTAAACATCCCTTGTGACAGTAATAGATGGTGACAGGTACTCTTTATGGAGGGATCGGGGGTCTAAAAGACCCCCGATCACTCCTTTGCACTTCAAAGTATTCAGATCGCCGAAAACGGCGATTCTGAATACTGTATTGTATGTATTTTTTTAAAACCGGCGCCATTGGCAGCCGAGTAAACGGGAAATGACGTCGCTTCCGCGTTTACAATTAGAAGGCTGGAATAAAGCCGCCCACAGCTTCGTTCCAGCCCGACCCCAGCCGCCGGAGGCAGCCGATTGGTCACCGGGCCTCTCCTCCGGTATAACAGCTGAGCGGCTTTTAGCCGCATCGGTTGTTACACTCGGATAGCCGATCGCCCGCTGTAAACAATGGTACCGGGATGATGCCCGCAGCTGGAAAGCCGAGTATGCACATCTGTGTACGCTCGGCCGGAAGGGGTTAAATAGTACTGTGATCATAAGAAGTCTGATAAAGTGTGCCAGACAAACCCGATCTCTTTGTTTATCTTTCTGTCTCGTAGAAGTTATAAGACAATCTGTGTGTGTGAAACTTGTCAGGAGTTGCAAGGTAAAAAAACACTGTCCACTGTATTGCAATGGAAAAGATTAATGGAAAAACTGTGCCGCCACCAGAAGTAGGGGAGACTTGTAAATGTTATGTTGCTTGTGTATGTGGGACTGATTATGTGTATATTAACCCTTGGGTAGACAATTTAGCAGGGTGGATAGAAGCCATGGGCAGCAGTAATCCATTTCCCCGGGAGGGTGACAATGATGAATTCCACATGGATATGGTAAAGGGACTTTCTCTCAGAGACAAAGAAGCCTTTCCATATTATTCCGGAGATCCACAATGGGATATGACAAGCATGACAAAGGGAGGAGAGACCTGGTTAACTTATGCCCCCTACTGGCATGAAAGGACAGATAAAAAGCAGAAAAAAAGAGTACCTAATGTAAGTGTAGCAATAACTCACGGTGGAGCTGCTGGTTTAAGCGGGCCTGTCCTCTTTGCTCTACACTCTTCTTAAATTGTTCACTCCCCTTGACACAACTGTAATGCAGTGTTGAAACAATATGAGCATTAACTTTAACCCACAATATACACTTACAATTAGGGTTACCTCTACCTGGGTGCTGGTAGCTCCACCTGTAGGAGAAATGACAACACTGCACACAAACTTCAATAATGACCAAAAATAACTTCTTTCTTTGAGTAAGTAATATATTTATATAAAGAGTTATTTCAATGAATATACTATCACACCAACGTAGTGTGATAGTATAAGAAATAATTGTGACAATCAATAACAATCACAGAACTAAATATATGTATATATTGGTATGAATCCATACCCGGGAGCTCCCCCTGCTCTAGACCTTAAAGTCACTATACTAAAATGCAGGGCCCTGCAATGAAAAAGGTAGTCCAGACGTCTTCAGTCTTCGCTAGCTTTTATATTTGTAATCCACAAAGGGTTCCTCCTGGGTGTTGCGTAGTGTAGTATAACACACTAAAACAATTGTAATCCAATAGAGTGACTAGGTGTCTTTATATGAAGAAACAAACATCTAACATCCGCTCTTGAACACTGAAGTCTATTCGGATGTAATGCTCTCCGACTTAACTTGTTCCGTGGGACTATCAGTCCCAGCAACACTTTGTACAGTTCTAAAGATGTGTGTGTAATACTCAAATAAACTTCTGGGTGTCAACCCTCTCACCACACAGAATCCAAGCAGGTGGATGTCTCCGGTTCAGCAGTTCTCAGTTCCGTATGGAGGCACCACCACGCCGTCACACTGTTCCGTTCACAAACGACCGGGAGTCCTCGGTTATCTCCCCACGGGTCTTCTGGAACAATCACGTCTCTTGTTCAGCTCACTGCGATGCGATGGCAGGATACTACAGCTGCTCTGCTCCTTCGCCAGGTAGGCGGCAACCCTGGGACACACACACACACAGAGTTCTGCTGGCAGGCCACGCGTCCCAGGCACAAGAGAGCTAAAATGCCGCTGCTTACCCTTTTATATCCCCCCACAATGCAGTTCGGTTCTGACTTTTGTCCAGGGGCATTGTGGGTGGTTCAGAGCTACAGTTCCAAAGTAAACAATGAATCACTTCCGTGTCACTTAATCCTGAGACGTAAACTTATTGTACTTTATCAATTGTCCACAAGATGGCACTAACACAACTATTGTACTGAATAATACACATAGAGCTAGGAACAACAGTTGTCAGCGCTACATACTCCCCCTGCTCTAAATCTTTGGTCCCCAAAGATATGTAAGACCTTGTTTTTGCTACACATCTTAGCCTCTAAACGAGAACACAGGACCGACAGGGGAGCCTCCCACCAATTCTCAGGTGTTGGAAAGCTACTCTGTGTACCCACAGCTGTCACTTTAGTATCGGATACAGGTGTGCCAAGGGGTGAAGCAGGGCTCTCATTATCCAGACTGACTGAGGAGGAACTAGGCTCATCAATGTTCCTTTTGCTGGTAATCTTGGTTGTCTCAGAACACTCACCCAATGTATCGTATGTTAGTCTCTTGGGTGGGCGAATTTTCCTCTTTTCCCTTTGTTTTTTTGGTGTGTCCCCTGTTTCTGGCTGAACACCACTTTCTTCTACTTCAGTGGGAGATAAACACTCTTCAGCTCTTTCAAACAATGGCACAAACTCTGGAGCTTCTGGCCTGAGGGCCTCACTACTCTCCTCGGCTGTGGGTGATGAAACACTTGCTTCAGTTTAGGGTATATTAGGTGACCACAACCAGCTAATGTCCATCTCTCTCTCCTCACTGTCTCCAGTTGCCGAAGTCCCAGACTGGGACCTAGTTACAGGCCGTTGTGCAACTTCTGATGTGGATGATAATTCCTCTTCGGGGATTATCCTGACTGCATCAGTAAGGGGCAAAAGGTCATTCTGATGCCAAGTTTTAGTTGGTCCAGCACTTCCTTCTGGCCTGATTTCAAATACTGGAAGCCCTGGGAGCTGTTTACACAAAACGTATGGCTGTGATCTCCATCGATTTGCCAACTTGTGTTTGCCAGGAATACCCAAATTCCTTAGTAAGACTCGGTCACCTGGTTGAAGATCTTGGACCCTTACTTTAAGGTCAAAGTTTCTCTTATTCCTGTTCTCCCGGTTTTCTGACATGGTCCGGGCCTTCTCATAAGCAACCTTCAGACTCTTTCTCAGCCTATTTGCATATCCTCGGTGGGAAGCTTCTGATGTGTGATCCAGAGAAGTTCCAAAAGCCAGGTCCACTGGTAACCTAGCCTCACGCCCAAACATCAGCCGATAAGGTGAATATCCTGTGACGTCACTCTTGGTGCTGTTGTATGCATGTACTAAAGAGGCAATATGCTTACTCCAGTTGGGCTTTTGCTTGGAGGTTAATGTCCCCAACATGTTAAGAAGAGTTCTATTAAATCTCTCTGGCTGAGGGTCTCCTTGCGGATGATAGGGTGTAGTTCTGGATTTTTTTATCCCCAGTAGATCCAGCAACCTCCTGATGAGTGTACTGTCAAAGTCCCTTCCTGGTCTGAGTGGATCCTCTGTGGTAAGCCGTAATGGACGAAGAACTTCTCCACTAATGTCTTTGCCACTGTGACGGCCTTCTGATCTTTCGTGGAGAAAGCTTGAGCATATCTGGTAAAATGGTCTGTGACTACCAGAATATTTCCTTGCCCACTCAAGTCAGATTCTAAACACTGGAAGTCTATGCAAACTAGATCCATGGGGCCTTGGCTTGATAAATGTCCCATTGGGGCTGCCCGTTGTGGCAGAGTCTTTCTCTGGATACACCTATGACAGGAGTGACAGTAACTCTCCACTTCTTTCCTCATGTAAGGCCAGTAGAATCTATCTCTTATCAATTGAAGAGTTCTTTCTGACCCCAAATGTCCATGACAATCATGCAGAGCGATTAACACTGTCTCTCTCTGTGCTTCTCTGGCAGCAACAGTTTCCACTTTTCCTCCGGATCTTCAGAGGGGCCCCTTCGGTAGACCACCCCTTGCAACAACTGCAACCGATCCCACTCTTTGTGTAACAACAGAGCTTCTTTTCGGGCGCTTTTCAAAAGTAGATCAGGGTGTTTACCTCCAGAGCTTCCAATACCAAGCTACAGAGTGGATCCTCTTGTTGATCTTTCCTAAGGTCTTTCCTTGATAATTTAGGTAAACCCTCTGCAGTAGGGATGAGCCGAACACCCCCCTGTTCGGTTCGCACCAGAACATGCGAACAGGAAAAAAGTTCGTTCGAACACGCGAACACCGTTAAAGTCTATGGGACACGAACATGAATAATCAAAAGTGCTAATTTTAAAGGCTAATATGCAAGTTATTGTCATAAAAAGTGTTTGGGGACCTGGGTCCTGCCCCAGGGGACATGGATCAATGCAAAAAAAAGTTTTAAAAACGGCCGTTTTTTCAGGAGCAGTGATTTTAATAATGCTTAAAGTCAAACAATAAAAGTGTAATATCCCTTTAAATTTCGTACCTGGGGGGTGTCTATAGTATGCCTGTAAAGGGGCGCATGTTTCCTGTGTTTAGAACAGTCTGACAGCAAAATGACATTTTGAAGGAAAAAACTCATTTAAAAGTACCCGCGGCTATTGCATTGCCGACAATACACATAGAAGTTCATTGATAAAAACGGCATGGGAGGGGGGCGTGGCTTAGCAATGGCCGAGTAAAGACGCATTTGAAGAGAGCTCCTGACCACCCCGCTATATCCCGCTGAATTGACGGAGATCCGTGCATGTCAGAGAGGCATGATAACTCCTAGACGCTACCGGACAAGATCGTCAGCTGGAGGTAACCGTCCCTCTGTCCCGAGCAGTGGAATTCAGCGATACTTCCGAGGCTCACAGGGAGTGTCGCCGGGCGCCATTATAGCAGCCCCACGTGTCCACGGCCTAACAGTGGACGGTGCCCTGAACTCACTGAGCTCTACTATACCGCTGAGTAACACTGACACAATCCCAGAAACCTTTATTACGGGCCCCGTAAGCATGGCTGACACCTCCCCTAAACCAAGGGACATACCGGACGATATCCGAGCCATACTGCAGTCCCTACCGACCAAGGCTGATATTGAAGGCCTCATCCTCCGTATTGAAGAAGCGCACAGTAGGGACATCCAGGAGGTGAGGTCAGACCTGCATGCCCTCACAGACAGGGTGGACTCGGGGGAGGCTACGATCTCATCTTTAACACACAGGATAGAGGTGCTGGAACGATCTCAAGAATCCCAAGATGCTACGGCAATCGACCTACAACTTCACTTAGAAGACCTCGAGGACCGTAGCCGACGCAACAACCTCCGGCTACGGGGTATCCCAGAGGCAACAGGCTCGGAGGACTTGGCAGCTACTGTGACAGCCCTGTTTCAGATCATTCTGGGCCCTACCCCACCGTCCGTGGAAATGGACCGGGTGCACAGAACTTTGGGACCTAAATCGTCCGATCCTGCCAGACCAAGGGATGTGCTGGTTAGGATACATCACTATAACCAAAAGGAACTTATCCTGCGCAGAGCCTGGGAGCAAGGGACTGTAGAATTTGATGGCGCCACAATTAAGGTCCTCCCGGATCTCTCCAGAGCCACTTTGCAAAGAAGGGCCATGTTAAGACCCCTTCTGGACTTGTCCAGGAGACAGGACTGCACATATCGTTGGGGATACCCCCTTGCGGTCAATTTTCGCAAAATGAATGCCGCCTTCACACTACGTACACCCGCGGACTTACCAGCCTTCTTTGCCTTCCTGGGAGTAGAGCCCATACATGTCCAGAATTGGCTGACCATCCTTCCACGTACCTCAGGCCGTCCAGGATCCTCTGCTCAACAACATCCTCAACCCCCTCGCCGACAACGGAACAGAAGAAGAGCACGCTCTCCTTCTGCTGAAGGCTCCAGGGAATCATGAGTCATGTTTAGGTGAGCTATTCCATTTTGTTCTCCACACACATCTGAGTTTATAAGGTTTGACTGTTGGATTCTACCGCCCCCCACTTCATGCGGTTTGGAGGCATTCTTCCTTCCCTTTACCACATCAGGGAGGTTGACGGTCTCGTTCAGTGGCAGACATTCCCCACCTCCTGACTCTGCCTTACCGCAGTGCACGCATTCAGCCCTGCAACATGCAACAGTATTTTCCGAGTAAGCAGCGACTGTGGGGCTGGAGACTTGGAGACAAACTGGACCCAACCTGAAACCTGGAGGTATGCTCGTTCAGATATGATGGCCAGGTCACTTTTACGGGTGTTTCAGGTGAGCCCTACATACTCTGAACCAGCACTTGGGCATAGTGACTTGCACTTTACACCTACCATGGAACTCTGATCTTAAGGGGCCAACCTGTCACTCTGGAGCGTCCTAATAACTGCCATCGAGGAGAGCTGGGGAGACTGGAATCTGGGGGGCTTGCTTCCATGCTCCCTGACGGGTATCCCAGTCCCTTAGGAGGATATGATCCTGGGCTCCTCCCGCGGAGGTGACTTTTCAGGCTCTGCCGGATGAGCCCCCCCCCTTGCCTTCCTGGCATGCATGTCAGGCCCACCCTGTATTGCGGTACCGGGTGGGAACCATGGACCTTATATAGCAACGATAAATAAGTGTAT
This sequence comes from Aquarana catesbeiana, assembly GCF_042186555.1. Taxonomy (NCBI): domain Eukaryota; kingdom Metazoa; phylum Chordata; class Amphibia; order Anura; family Ranidae; genus Aquarana; species Aquarana catesbeiana. Next base: position 270,022,213 of record NC_133331.1, read on the forward strand.
TTTATGTATGTCCCCAGCCCTCGCGAGGGGGAATGTGATGGTATGGGGGGGGTGTCTGTGGGGGGGGTGTTCCCCCCCTCTTCTCGCCGGGGCACTTGTCCTGGGGGGGGGGTGCCTCCGCCCTATGGGTGCGGAACGCAACGGGAGACATGCATTACGGGAGGATGGGTTAGACATTATAAGTGGTGGGTTGGGAGTAGTCCAGACGCAACATACATTGTTATTTAATGGGTGGCCTGGAGGCCTTCACCTATGCCACCCTGGTATCCCCACAATCATTGGGGGGATGCCACCCTGGCTACATTCCAGTACAACCAATAGTGAGCAACTGGTGACAACCGGGCACTGCCGGCTAGCACCTAATACACTTAGGGGGTGGACGGAATCCATATTTTGGTTGCTGTTATTAATTTTCTTTTATGTTTTAACTGTTCCTTAATTAAGATGTGTAGGAGCACAGGTTAATGTTTCCCTTTTAGCACGGGTAGATGCTAGTTTTATGTTGCACTGTCATAGCTTAAACATATCTTAAATCTCCCTCCTTGATTTGACCGGTTCATCTCTCTGTATTCACCGTCAACACATATTTTTCTTTCTTTATATGATATACTATAATGCGGGTCAGGCGAGTGGTCAGTGAGTATCTCACTGGTCATTGCTTTCTACAACCCCACCTAGGTCTGCGCTCGACAACCAGAATCCCCCTGGTGAGCGTCTTAGTTTTCTATTTTAGTACTACAATATCCCTTCTTTGGGGTACCTATACACAGACTTCTAACTGCTGCTTTTTTCTCTCTTTTTCCCTCTGCCATAAATCTCCCTCCTTCCACTCTCTCTACCTACTAATTTTCCACCTTTTACTCTCCCTTATTCCTCCTCCCTTCCCTTACTCCCATCCCTCCTCCCCCACCCCTATCTCCTTTGTCAAGTGGGTCACGGGTCATGGAGTCGGTACGCGTGCTTTCGCTTAATGCGAGAGGCCTAAACGTCCCCGAAAAAAGGCGTATGTTACTTCAAGAGTTACAACGACAAAAGTCTGATCTGGCGTTCATCCAGGAAACACATTTTAAGGAAAGTAAGTTTCCTCTGCTGCAAAACAAATACTTTCCGAAGGTCTATCACTCTACCAATCAGAATAGCAAATCTCGAGGGTCTCCATTCTCATCTCCCGCTCAGTCCCCTGGATCCTAGAGGACATGAGAGCTGACCCGGAGGGACGCTTTCTGTTCCTTAGAGGAACAATTGGAGGGGTAGAGGTGACCCTTGTCAATGTCTATGCCCCGAACACTGGGCAGGAACAGTTCATCTCCAAAGTAACTAATACCCTGCTAGAATTTGCCAAAGGCCAGACAATACTGGGAGGTGATCTCAATGTTCCATTGATCCCGTCAGAGGACACATCGGTGGGACATTCATCGATTGCCCCTTGTGTGGGGAAACGCATTGCGCGTGCCCTACATAGGGCTCAGTTAATTGATGCCTGGAGACTCACTCACCCCAATGAAAGGGACTACACCTTTTATTCAACAATACACAAACAATACTCGAGAATAGACTACTTCCTGATCCCCCACTCCCAATTACACGCCATTAGGGAGACCTCCATTGGCTCTATTACATGGTCTGACCATGCCCCTGTTCTATTGACCTATGCCCTGACTGACCATTTTACATCCAGAACAAGAACTTGGAGATTAAATGAAAGCCTCCTACAGGACAAGGAGGTACTTCGAGATGTAGCTAGGGAGCTGGACTTTTACTTCCAAACTAATGATACTCCTGAAAGCAACCCCGGCAATGTCTGGGAAGCCCATAAGGCTGTGATCCGGGGTGTCCTTATCAAGCATGGCTCACGCATTAAGAAACAGCGTTCGGAGCAGTTGGCTTCGCTTCTGACACAACTGAACCTCGCTGAAGCCCGACACAAGCATGCCCAAAGTCAATCTCTAGAGGCCGAAATTTTGACACTTCGAAACAAAATTACTGATCTTATGCAATTTAGAGCTAAAGCCGCGATTCAGATTTGTCGCCGGATTTCATATGAGTCGGGTAACAAATGTGGCAAACTCCTGGCCAGGTCACTTAGAGAGCAAGTCTTAGCTAATTATATACCACATATCAGGACCTCTACAGGCCAGAAGACCTCACTCCCCCGCAGCATAGTCGGAGAATTTAGGGAGTTTTATGCATCTCTCTATAACCTGCAGACTCCAGCTCCCCAGCTCTCTCGAATTGAAGAATATCTCACTAACTCGGGCATGCCCAGACTTTCAGATGACATTAGGGAGCTACTTGATGAACCAATCTCCACAGAAGAGATACAACTAGCAGTTAAGGCGGCTAAGTTAGGGAAAGCCCCGGGACCGGACGGATTTACCGCGCAGTACTTTAAAACTTTACTCCCCTCCCTTGTGCAATTCATGCATAAATTTTTCAATTACATAGGCCCCGATACCAATTTCCCCCGTGACTCACTATCGGCACACATCACAGTGATCCCTAAGGAGGGGAAAGACTCTTCCCTGTGCGGGAGTTACAGACCAATTTCTCTACTAAATACGGATTTGAAAATCTTTACCAAAATAATATCTACTAGGATCCAATCCCACCTCCCCTCCTTAATTCACCTAGACCAAGTGGGTTTTGTCCCAACCAGGGAGGCTAGGGACAACACCACTAAAGTACTAAATCTCCTACATGTGGTCAATAAGGGGAAAATTCCCTGTATTTTTCTAAGCACGGACGCGGAGAAGGCCTTCGACAGGGTGAACTGGCAGTTTATGTTGGCTACCCTGAAACACATAGGCCTGGGTGGTAGCATGATAGGCTGGATCAAATCGTTATATGGGGCTCCTTCAGCGCGTGTCCGGGCTAACGGGATATTGTCAGATCCCTTTGCAATCAAGAATGGGACGCGCCAGGGATGTCCCCTATCACCACTCCTCTTCGCCCTGTCGTTGGAGCCTTTTCTGCGCACCGTGAGAGCCAATCCGGACATCTCTGGGGTGGTTATGGGAGATTCACAGCAGAAAATAGCCGCATATGCGGATGATATGTTGTTCTCTCTCACCAACCCTCTGATCTCTCTCCCCAACCTCCTTAGGGAATTTAAAATATATGGGGACCTTTCCAATCTGAAGATTAATTTCAATAAGTCCGAAGCTATGAGCATAGGAATTCCCATTCAACACCTCACAGTCCTCCAATCCAATTTCAAATTTAGATGGACCACCTCTGCTTTGAAATACCTCGGAACATATATCCCAACCAAATTTTCACAACTTTTCCCTCTGAATTTTCCCCCCTTGCTGACCAAAGTTAGAGCTCTCCTTACCAAATGGCAAACAGGTCTTCATTCGTGGTTCGGGAGATGCAATATTATTAAGATGTGCGTCCTGCCTAAATTCCTCTATCTTCTCCAAGCACTCCCGATCCGGATTCCCTCTAGCTATTTTGACCAAGTCAGAGCAGTATTCTTTGACTTCATTTGGGACCATAAAAGACCTAGACTGAACAGACGACAGATTATGTTACCTAAGCAATATGGGGGTCTGGCAGTCCCAGATCTTCGTAAGTATCACCAAGCAATTCACCTAACAAGACTGATTGACTGGAACCGACACCGATCCACGAAACTATGGACTACCCTGGAACAGACTCAATGCGAGATACCACTGAACAGAGCCCCCTGGTGCCATAATTCCTTACCAAGAGACATTAAAAACCATCCACTAATAGGCACTACCATACAAATATGCGCTGCTCTTTTTGCGCGCGCAGACCTGGTGTCAACGAGGTCCCCTCTTCAACCGATACTGGGAAACCCAGAGTTTGTCCCCGGTTATACAGACCCTGTCTTTCGGGCAATGAGAGTAGCGGGTCGCTTCCAAGCCTCCCACTTTAGGATCAATGGTAGATGGCTGACACGGATTGAACTCATGGATTTAGATGGCCCCTTCCATCTAGATTTTTGGAGAGCCCAGCAGCTTAGTCACTTTCTTAAATCACTACCACTCCCAAGTAGCCCTGACCAGAATCTAACCACCCTAGAGACTTACTGTACAGAAGAGGGTGCTGTGTCCCATATGCTATCGGCCACGTATCAGTTGCTAATTGCCCCATTAGATGGTCATCGCCTTCGTTGCTTGGATAATTGGGAAAGGGACCTACACTGCACTTTTTCCACAAGACAAAAACAAAATATCCTCCAATTCACTTTCAAATCTTCAATTTGCTCGAAAACGCAAGAGACTAACTATAAAATAATTACTAGGTGGTACAACACCCCGGCAAAGCTACAAAAGATATTCCCCGGTGTCACGAACCAGTGCTGGAGATGTCAGAGAGAATGTGGAACAATTCTCCACATCTTCTGGTCTTGTCCTCTGCTGGAGGGGTTCTGGAAAACCATCCAGCAGACGCTGCAGAAGTTCACTGAATACCCAATTCTGGCAGATCCAGCTCTGTTTCTGCTACATGCATCTGACAAATCCCAGAAAGCATACAAACGATCGTTAATACCCCACTTACTTGACGCAGCGAAAGCCTGCATCCCTTTGTACTGGAAATCCACACAACCCCCTCCTATCAGTTTATGGGTTAGGAAAGTAGAAGAAATCAAAACAATGGAGGACCTAATTCTCTCAGCCCGTCACCAGAATGAACGCTTCACCAAGAAATGGTCCATTTGGAACGTTTTCTTCTTTTCAGATGAAGGTCAGACACTTCTGGGGAACTAACATATTCCTACTATGCTATACAGGTATACTACCCTTATAGGGTTGACTGGCTTTGCCACACTGTTTTTTAACTCGCAGGGGGGCACGCGTGCTGCCTCGGGGCACTAAGGTGGTCCCACGCCCTCCCCCCCCTATGTCTTTATCCCCCTTCCACTCCCGTTCCCCCCTCACGTTTTCCCCCTTCCTTTCTCTCTCGCTCTTTCTTCACCTGCCTCTCTCTGTTCTTACTAGGGTTGTAGTGGTTGTAAGGGGTAACTATTAATGCCCCGTGACCTATATAGCCCTACTCTTTTATTAAATTAGAAAATCAGGAGCAAGACTTGCGGAACCTTTTGACAGTTTTAGTGCAACCCAGAAGTGGGTTGCCTTTATGTTCTGACTGAGGTCATGGTCAGATACAGTCCTAATGTCAGGATAGCAGTATTCTATTTTCTGTTGAGTTGAACATGACATGGAACTACGTTCATACCACTGTATGTTATTTTGTGCATGTATGATCTCGAGATGTTATATTTCGCTTCGCTTGTCTTGTGTCCTTTCAATAAATAAAGAATTTGAAAAAAAAAAAAACGGCATGGGAATTCCCCAAAGGGGAACCCCGAACCAAAATTAAAAAAAAAAAAATGACGTGGGAGTCCCCCTAAATTCCATACCAGGCCCTTCAGGTCTGGTATGGATATTAAGGGGAACCCCGGCCAAAATTAAAAAAAAAAAATGACGTGGGGTTCCCCCTAAATTCAATACCAGACCCTTCAGCTCTGGTATGGATTTTAAGGGGAACCCCGCGCCAAAAAAAACAAAAAAAAAACGGCGTGGGGTCCCCCCAAAAATCCATACCAGACCCTTATCCGAGCACGCAACCTGGCAGGCCGCAGGAAAAGAGGGGGGGACGAGAGTGCGGCCCTCCCTCCCTCCTGAACCGTACCAGGCCACATGCCCTCGACATTGGGAGGGTGCTTTGGGGTAGCCCCCCAAAACACCTTGTCCCCATGTTGATGAGGACAAGGGCCTCATCCCCACAACCCTGGCCGGTGGTTGTGGGGGTCTGCGGGCGGGGGGCTTATCGGAATCTGGAAGCCCCCTTTAACAAGGGGACCCCCAGATCCCGGCCCCCCCCTGTGTGAAATGGTAAGGGGGTACAAAAGTACCCCTACCATTTCACTAAAAAACTGTCAAAAATGTTAAAAATGACAAGAGACAGTTTTTGACAATTCCTTTATTTAAATACTTCTTCTTTCTTCTATCTTCCTTCATCTTCTGGTTCTTCTGGTTCTTCTGGCTCTTCTGGTTCTTCCTCCGGTGTTCTCGTCCAGCATCTCCTCCGCGGCGTCTTCTATCTTCTTCTCCTCGGGCCGCTCCGCACCCATGGCATGGGGGGAGGCTCCCGCTCTTCTCTTCTTCTTCATCTTCTTCTCTTCTTCTCTTCTTCTCTTCTTCTCTTCTTCATTTTCTTCTCCGGGCTGCTCCGCATCCATGCTAGCATGGAGGGAGGCTCCCGCTGTGTGACGGCGCTCCTCGTCTGACAGTTCTTAAATAACGGGGGGTGGGGCCACCCGGTGACCCCGCCCCCCTCTGACGCACGGGACATGACGGGACTTCCCTGTGGCATTCCCCGTGACGTTACAGGGAAGTCCCGTCAAGTCACCGTGCGTCAGAGGGGGGCGGGGTCACCGGGTGGCCCCGCCCCCCGTTATTTAAGAACTGTCAGACGAGGAGCGCCGTCACACAGCGGGAGCCTCCCTCCATGCTAGCATGTGTGAGGAGCGGCCCGGAGAAGAAAATGAAGAAGAGAAGAAAAGAAGAAGAGAAGAAGAGCGGGAGCCTCCCCCCCATGCCATGGGTGCGGAGCGGCCCGAGGAGAAGAAGATAGAAGACGCCGCGGAGGAGATGCTGGACGAGAACGCCGGAGGAAGAACCAGAAGAGCCAGAAGAACCAGAAGAACCAGAAGATGAAGGAAGATAGAAGAAAGAAGAAGTATTTAAATAAAGGAATTGTCAAAAACTGTCTCTTGTCATTTTTAACATTTTTGACAGTTTTTTAGTGAAATGGTAGGGGTACTTTTGTACCCCCTTACCATTTCACACGGGGGGGGGGGCCGGGATCTGGGGGTCCCCTTGTTAAAGGGGGCTTCCAGATTCCGATAAGCCCCCCCGCCCGTAGACCCCCACAACCACCGGCCAGGGTTGTGGGGATGAGGCCCTTGTCCTCATCAACATGGGGACAAGGTGTTTTGGGGGGCTACCCCAAAGCACCCTCCCAATGTTGAGGGCATGTGGCCTGGTACGGTTCAGGAGGGGGGGGCGCACTCTCGTCCCCCCCTCTTTTCCTGCGGCCTGCCAGGTTGCGTGCTCGGATAAGGGTCTGGTATGGATTTTTGGGGGGACCCCACGCCGTTTTTTTTTTTTTTTTTGGCGCGGGGTTCCCCTTAAAATCCATACCAGACCTGAAGGGTCTGGTATGGAATTTAGGGGGAACCCCACGTCATTTTTTTTTTTTTAATTTTGGCCGGGGTTCCCCTTAATATCCATATCAGACCTGAAGGGCCTGGTATGGAATTTAGGGGGACTCCCACGTCATTTTTTTTTTTTTAATTTTGGTTCGGGGTTCCCCTTTGGGGAATTCCCATGCCGTTTTTATCAATGAACTTCTATGGGTATTGTCGGCAATGCAATAGCCGCGGGTAGTTTTAAATGAGTTTTTTCCTTCAAAATGTCATTTTGCTGTCAGACTGTTCTAAACACAGGAAACATGCGCCCCTTTACAGGCATACTATAGACACCCCCCAGGTACGAAATTTAAAGGGATATTACACTTTTATTGTTTGACTTTAAGCATTATTAAAATCACTGCTCCTGAAAAAACGGCCGTTTTTAAAACTTTTTTTTGCATTGATCCTTGTCCCCTGGGGCAGGACCCAGGTCCCCAAACACTTTTTATGACAATAACTTGCATATTAGCCTTTAAAATGAGCACTTTTGATTTCTCCCATAGACTTTTAAAGGGTGTTCCGCGGCATTCGAATTTGCCGCGAACACCCCAAATTGTTCGCTGTTCGGCGAACTTGCGAACAGCCAATGTTCGAGTCGAACATGAGTTCGACTCGAACTCGAAGCTCATCCCTACTCTGCAGCAATCTGGGAGACATTGCAGTAATACCTGGATACTCCTGCCGTAGTCACTCCGATCTCTTCAGCTCTTTCTCCACCTTTTTCCTGCTTAACGGCTCCTTCAGAAAGGGCTTTTACCCCATCTGGGACAAGTTGAGTCCAATCCTCTTGGGAGCTCAGAGAACTGTGGGGTCTTCTTGACAGCGCATCTCTGTTGCCCGCCCACGGTCTGTATTTCAGGCTGAAGCAGAATGTTGAGAGAGCCGCCAACCACCTATGGCCTATGGCGTTCAATTTTGCAGTGGTGAATAAGTATGTGAGGGGGTTGTTATCTGTTTTAACTACAAATTTGGTACTATACAGATAATCTCTCAGCTTGTCTACCACAACCCACTTTAAGGCCAGAAACTCAAGTTTATGAGTTGGGTAGTTCTTCTCAGCAGGAGACAAGGTACGGCTCACATAAGCAACAGGCCTTAATTGTCCGTTGTAATCCTGATAGAGCACTCCGCCCAGCCCATCTCGGCTGGCATCCACATGCAGTTCATAGGGCTTGGTAGGATCCGCATAAGCTAACACTGGAGCAGTTGTAAGACTCTTCTTCAATAGACTGAATGTCTCCTCACATTCCTGAGTCCACTGATCCAGAATAGATTCCTTTTTCTTCCGGCGCCCTTTTTTTTTGTCTCCCAGGTTTCTCCGAATCCACATCAGCCTCTTCCTGATTCTTTAGTAGTTCTGTAAGTGGGTGGGCTATTTTTGCGAACCCCTCCACAAACCTCCCGTAGTAGGAGCAGAATCCTAGGAAGGACCTGATCTCAGTCACATTCGTGGGCCTTGGCCTTGGTAACAGCTTCCAATTTCTCAGGATCAGTTGCCATCCCTTCTTCAGACACAATGTGCCCCAGATAGTTCACGGAAGATTGATAGAACTGACATTTTTCCATTGAAAGTTTCAAACCCTCTTCATGTAGCCTCTTTATAACCTTTTCCAGTCACTCTTCATGCTCTTCAACAGTTCGGCCAAACACAATGATATCGTCTAAGTATACTAAGACCTCAATCAAGTTCATGTCACCTACTGTCTTCTCCATGAGCTGCTGGAAAGTTGCCGGGGCCCCAGACAGACCTTGTGGCATCCGGTTGAATTCATAAAACCCCACGGGGGTGATGAAAGCAGTCTTCTCCTTATCCTCAGGACTTATGGGGATCTGATAATAGCCACTCTTCAGATCTAATACACTGAACCACTTCACCCCTGACAAGCTCTGTAGGACATCTTCTATACGGGGGGGTAGTGTATTGATCTGGGATGGTCCGTCGGTTCAGAGTCCTGTAGTCGATACACAGCCGGAGTGACCCATTTTTCTCCCTCACCACCACTATCGGAGAGGCATATGGACTCCTGGACTCTTTGATAATCCCAGTCCTTTTTAGCTCAGCCAGCTGTTCTCGGAGGTCTTCAAGGTCTCCCAATGGGATTCTCCTGACCCTTTCCTGGAAGGGTTTGTCTTCTTCCAGCCAGATCTTGTGCTCTGCACTCTTGGCATACCCCACGTCGAACTCACTCTTTGAGAAAACTTCCTTCCATCTGATGAGCTGGGCTTTGGCCCTCTCCATCCAAGCAGGCATAAGGGAGGTGTTGTTTGGGTAGAAATTCTCTATGGGAATCTCCTCTTCGGGGCTCCTCTTACATCTCTTGGCGAAACTGGGGTTGCTTGATTCGCCTGCCCAAGCAGCATTCTTGCTGGCATCTTCACCGGCAAGGCTGTCGTGTTCCGAACACTGACTGAGACTCTCCCCCTGCTTCTCTTAAGTGCCTTACTCAATAACACTTTTGGAAGTGTCTCCAGCTCAAATTAACAGAGGCCCCCATGCATACCACTTCACCCGGTTGTAGTAGTTGTTCACCTCGGTCTAAACGTCAAACTTTTCCCACTCCTTCGGGTGGGGCCTTCTGCTCATGTACTATGTCCTTGTACACTTGGGTTAGCATGGGATGTACCTTCATGGCCGGGGCACTTTCCTTCTGTACAAGTGGTGTCAGGAGTCTTCTGACCAGATCAGTGTTTGTTCCGATAATGATGGAACTTTTGTGGGCCCCAGGGGGCCGGGGACACACAACTGCCAGGGTGTCGAAAGTCTCCGCCTTTCCAGCCACACTTGGGTCAAAGGTGAGTTTGACAGGGATATACCCTTCATAAGGAAAGTTCTGGGTACCTAGACCCCATATCTCCAATTCCTCCAACTTTTGCATGGGCAGATGCCTGAGATGCTTCATGTAGAAATCTTTGTATAGTAAGGTCACTTGAGCTCTGGTATCCAACAGTGCCTTGGTGTAGATTCCTTCTACCTGGATTGGGATGATCGGAGAGGGTCCCACTAAGTTGCGGGGAAATTCACCCTGAGGGTTCAACTTCTCCTGCCTACTAGAGCGCATCTTGACTCTTCGTTTCCATGGATGCTTCCTCAACTTCATTCTTCCCCTTTCTCTCAAAACTTTGGGAACTTGGGTTTTGTTGGAGTTGACGACAGTTACAGGGCGCCCAGTTGACTCCTTCACTGGGGCCCTTTGAAGTTTTCCTCCGGCTTTTGACATTGTACTGCTGCTCTTGGACTTGGACACACGTTCCCGAAGTGTTCAACCCCTCTACAGTTGAAACAACGTCCAGATCGGCTTCTGAAGGTGGAGTCTGGTACCCTCTTTGATTTTTCTGTTCCTCCATTGGGCGGATTTGGGGGTCTTGTGGTCAGCAAAGCCATCATTTCCATTAACTGAGCCCCCTGAGTCTTTAGAAGCTCAATCTGAGTGTCATCCTCCATCACAATAACTGTTCGGACTCCTGCAGTGTGCACTGGTTCTTGAATGTTCTCCTTCTTCCTTTCTAGAATAGCTTCTTCCTCCCTTACAATCCGAATTAGATCTGGGTACTTCAATATGCCTCCATCTTGGCGGGTTCTTAACTGGAGGGTGATGGGGTCCAAAGGCTGGGCACCCCTTAGGACTTGTTTGGCTCGAATCTCATCCACCTTACAAGGATCTATTCCCTTCTTCAGTAATATCTGGTGAATGACCTTGTCCAGCCGTCTCACATATTCTGATAACTTCTCTCCAGTTTCCTGATAGGTGTGTTCTAATTGGTAAATTAGGTCAGAAACCTTTTCAGTACGTTCAAACACATCTTGCAGGATATCTAAGTAGTCTTGGGCTACACAGTTCTGTTTACTGAGCTTTAAATTTCGCAGGCCCCTTGAGACTCTCAGTGATCCGCTGCTTCTTCTGTATTTCAGGGATATCCCACCCATCCAGCACCTGCGTGGTCTGTTCCAACCATTCTTAAAAAGTATCTTCTCCTTTGGGTACAGGCCGTTAGCCCGAGAAGATGCCCAGTTTTCAGTACCCAATCCCTGAATAGGTTGGGCTCCCTTTCTGACATTGGGACACCAAGTTTCCAAGGGCTGTGATGAGTTCGGGCTCAATTGCAGTCGGTGCTGACTGCGATGGACCCCTGACTCTTGTTAAACTCATCTGAGAGAAGGTGGCAGGATCCTCCCCCTGCTCTCTTGGGTGGGTCAGGTAAAATTTTGTCTTGTCAGCGAGTTCAACACTTTCACCCTTGAAGTTTTCCGGAACTCCCTTCCTCCATTCTAATAAGGCATAGGTGCGGCATGTCTCATGATCAGGTCTTACTGCGACCACCTTGGCTCTTTGTCCTGGGGATAGTGTTTTCACCACTTGGTTAATGTGTTCCTTCTCCCAGATATCTCCCCAGAGTTCCATGGCTACGCTCGCTTCTGAGCAGACGCCTTCCGCCTCCCACCACTGTGCCACAGTGAAGGGATCCATTCTGGGGTTATTAAGAGGGTGCTTGGCTTTAGAGTGACAGTGATCCCGGACGAGCCCCCACATGTAGCAATAACTCACGGTGGAGCTGCTGGTTTAAGCGGGCCTGTCCTCTTTGCTCTACACCCTTCTTAAATTGTTCACTCCCCTTGACACAACTGTAGTGCAGTGTTGAAACAATATGAGCATTAACTTTAACCCACAATATACACTTACAATTAGGGTTACCTTTACCTGGGTGCTGGTAGCTCCACCTGTAGGAGAAATGACAACACTGCACACAAACTTCAATAATGACCAAAAATAACTTCTTTCTTTGAGTAAGTAATATATTTATATAAAGAGTTATTTTAATGAATATACTATCACACCAACGTAGTATGATAGTATAAGAAATGATTATGACAATTAATAACAATCACAGAACTAAATATATGTATATATTGGTATGAATCTATACCCGGGAGCTCTCCCTGCTCTAGACCTTAAAGTCACTATACTAAAATGCAGGGCCCTGCAATGAAAAAGGTAGTCCAGACGTCTTCAGTCTTCGCTAGCTTTTATAATTGTAATCCGCAAAGGGTTCCTCCTGGGTGTTGCGCAGTATAGTATAACACACTAAAACAATTGTAATCCAATAGAGTGACTAGGTGTTTTTATATGAAGAAGCAAACATCTAACATCCACTCTTGAACACTGAAGTCTATTCGGATGTAATGCTCTCCGACTTAACTTGTTCCGTGGGACTATCAGTCCCAGTAACACTCTGTACAGTTCTAAAGATGTGTGTGTAATACTCAAACTTCTGGGTGTCAACCCTCTCACCACACAGAATCCAAGGAGGTGGATATCTCTGGTTCAGCAGTTCTCAGTTCCGTATGGAGGCACCACCACGCCGTCACACTGTTCCGTTCACAAATGACCGTGAGTCCTCGGTTATCTCCCCACGGGTCTTCTGGAACAATCACGTCTCTTGTCCAGCTCACTGCGATGCGATGGCAGGATACTACAGCTGCTCTGCTCCTTTGCCAGGCAGGCCGCAACCCTGTGGGACACACACACCCACAGAGTTCTGCTGGCAGGCCACGCGTCCCAGGCACAAGAGAGATAAAATAGCCACTGCTTACCCTTTTATATCCCCCCACAATGCAGTTCGGTTCTGACTTTTGTCCAGGGGCATTGTGGGTGGGTCAGAGCTACAGTTCCAAAGTAAACAATGAATCACTTCCGTGTCACTTAATGCTGAGACGTAAACTTATTGTACTTTATCAATTGTCCACAAGATGGCACTAACACGACTATTGTACTGAATAATACACATAGAGCTAGAAACAACAGTTGTCAGCGCTACATAAGGGATAAGGAAGCCCATCTTCCCGGCCCCCATACCATGTGCCCCTTCCCTACCACCACCCTATGTCCTACAAATCCAAAAGCCACCTAAATCAATATATCCATCACTTTCTAAAGAGGATATTGATTTATTGGCGGCAGCAACAGCTGTAGCACAGAATGCAAATAGACCGACTCCCCCGCCACAACAGGCTCCAGTAATCCAACCACCACCCTCAGCCCCCCACCAAATAATGAATGTCACCTCCACATCAGACAGCACACAGCAACAAGTTGACCCCGAAATATCTTCAAGTTCAGGGTTCATGGTGGTCGATACCACGGGACAGGTATTCAGCCCACCCAAAACTAGGCACGGAGTAACATATGGGGTTGAAGGCACTACACAATATCCTTTTATGACAGTAGGAGACATTTTAGTAATGAAGCCCATTGACATTGAGGACATTATTCGTATTATTAAACACTGTCCCAAACCCACCACATCAGCTGCCAGCGCTATAAGCTACTTAAAGAAAGCGTGCACTGGTAGTTATTACACACAAGAGGACATAAGGCTTAATATATACACTTTAGTAGGGACCACCTCCCCCTGGCAGTGGGCAAATGTGCCTACAATTAACACCCTTGAACTCCCCACTACAGCCGCTGCCCAGTGTAAATTAAATACTGTTGACGGCCGGACCGCTATGTGGAAAGAAGTAGAAGATGAAATGAAAAGAGCTTTCACAAATAAATCCTCACTGCCTACCGCAGTAGCCTGCAAACAAAAACCTGCGGAGTCTGTGTTAGAGTTCTGGAAAAGATTTCTAGAAGTCTGGACACAGGACGCTGGGCTCAGCACTCAGGGTGAGATGCATAGCCTTTTGATACAGACATATCTTAGCAATCTTGGCTCTAAATATGCACTTACAGTAAGACAGCAGATATCAGACTGGGCTACGAGCACCAGGATGCAAAGCATCCTGCAGCAGGATGATTTGACATCCCCAAGCAAACATCCGTGCAAACACATTACCAAAATTATTTCCCAGAAAAATCAAAATCAAAGGGAAAACTTTTATAAAAAGAGAGGAGGTTACAGAGGGGGTTATAGAGGAAAGGGACAGGGACAAAGAGGGGACTTCCAACAGAAACAGCCTAAAACAGGATGTTTTAATTGTGGAGAACCCGGACACTGGAAGGCACAGTGTCCTTACTATGAGAAGAAATTAACAAATTCCGGGCCACCAGCCCCCCCACAACAACAGCAGAATTCACAGCAACACAATGTAAAATATCCCATCACCTGGCAACAGCAGCAAAAACAACAATGAAGCTGCCCTGAAGGTAGTGTCCCAGCATTTCCCCTTGTCTCTCACTCTTACCAAGAGCAGCCAATAATTTCGCTGCATGTGAATGGAAAAATAATACCTTTTTTACTTGACACTGGAGCCACATCCAGCACAATTAGCAAGGATTTTTATAGAGGAGAGGTCATAAATGCTGAGCCTTCAGTGGGAATAAATGGGATACTGACCAAAACTTTTAAAACACCACCTCTTTCAATTATTGACCCGACTGGAGTGGGATCAGTGATTCAACATTGTTTCAGAGTAATACCTGGCTGTCCGGTGAGTCTCTTGTAGAGATTTACTAGGAAAACGGAATTACAATGAAAGTCACAAAGCAGGGAGGATTACATGTGGAATGTGACAGAATAAATATTCTCACCCTTTTCCCTTCCATTCTCGCTCAGGAGGGTGGGATGGAGGAGGGAGTAGAGGAGGCAGTTTGAGCAGAAAGTTCACTGGATGTGGAATTTATCCCTTGTACACCTTACAAAGACACCTTAAAACCAGGGGCCCAACCTGTATATCACAAACAATACCCAATAGCCAAAGAAAAAGAAGATGGGTTGCAGCCTATAGTGGAGGATTTCCTAAAAAAGGGGATTCTGAGAGAAATTATCTCTCCCTATAACACTCCTATCAACCCAGTCAAAAAGCCGGATGGCAGCTATAGATTTGTACAGGATCTCAGGGCCATAAATAACTTAGTGGTACCAATTGCTCCAATAGTACCTGATGTGCCATTCTCATCTCCATTCCATCTGATGCAGAGTATTTTTCAGTGATTGATTTATCAAATGCATTTTTTTCCGTCCCTGTGGATGAGGAGACACAGCCAATCTTTGCTTTCTGCTTTAAAAACCGCCAACTAACATGGTGTGGAATGCCTCAGGTCTTTATAGACTCTCCTGCAGTCTATTCTATTGTTCTCCAAACTACTCTCAGAGCTTGGATATCAAGACACTGTTCAGTCCTGCTGCAGTATGTGAACGATCTCCTCCTCTGCAGTTCTAATCGGGTGGCCGCCCTGGAGGATGGGAGGGATCTTTTGAAATGTCTTTTTGAAAGTGGTCATATAGTGTCAAAGAAAAAGTTGCAATGGTGTCAGGAAACTGTGGAATACCTTGGTTTTGTACTCTCAAAAGGAGAAAGGAAAGTCAGTCATAAAAGAGCTGCTGCTCTTGTGGGTCTGCCCCGCCACTTACTCACCTTTCTTGGTATGATTGGTTACATGTCGCCAGTGGATACCTGACTGTTCCTACTATGATCATATCCTGAGACAAACCACTGGTACAGACATGCCAGATTGTATAAAATGGTCAGATGAAATGTGCAATGCTTTTGTGTATTTGAAAAATGCTATGGTAACAGCTCCAGGATTAGGCCTCCCTGAATATGGCAAGATTTTTCATTTGTTTGCCAGGGAAAATTGTACAACTTTGGCAGTTGTCCTCACTCAGAAGCATGAAGGCAAATTGCGCCTATTGCTTTTTTCTCAAAGATGGTTCCGGTGCAGGTTCAAGGCATGCCTGCGTGTCTCAGAGCTCTAGCATCCTGTGCAATGGTTGTGGAGATGGCAACATCATTTACTCTGGGTCATGATACTACTTTACATACTACTCACAATGTGTCTATCCTGCTGAAAAACATACACACTCAGCACATGTCTGCTCAGAGGTTGAGTGGCTGTGAAGTAATATTACTGTCAAACCCAAAACTACAGATTAAATAGGCTTCTCCCACTGCAGGACCAGCACCAATTTTAAACAACCTTTTAGGAATAAAAGGAGAGCAGGATGAGGTTGTGCCACAACATGATTGTGTACACCTTATACACCAAGACACATCACTCAGGTCTGATTTATCTTCCACAGCTTTACCAGATACACAAAATGTTTTTGTAGATAGTTCCTGTTGCACACCAAATGATCACACATACCATGCAGGGTATGCAGTTGTGCAACTTCCAGATGTCATACTTGAGGCCAAGCCTATCCCATATCAATCAGCACAAGCTGCAGAGCTGATTGCACTCACTAGCGCATGCCAGCGTTTTGAAGGTCAGGATGTAAACATTTACACTGACTCAAAATATGGTTATGGAGTGGTACACGACTTCAGTGTCATATGGAGTAGGCGGGGCTTCATTGCAGCAGATGGAAAAAACATCTCACATTCTTCTCTGGTAATGTCATTGCTAAAAGCCATCCAATTACCCAGAACACTGGTCATAATACTTTGTAGAGCACAACAGGCCAACAGACAGAGATAGCCAAAGGAAATGCCCTGGCTGACATGGCCGCTAGACAAGCTGCTACTTCACAAAATGCAGAAATTCAAATGTCCATGATGGTACCAGAATTGCCCTCACTTGACCAAACACTCTCAGATCTCCAGAGTTATGCATCCAATTATGACTTAAGAGACTGGGATAGACAGGGAGTACAGGAAGATCCAAAAACTGGACTTCTCTGCAAAGAGGGAAAACCATGTATACCAATGGCCAGTGCATCACTTTTCATTTCACAGTATCATGAAATAGGACACAGGGGTTCAAAGGCTACTAGTCATCTGCTAAGCAAAGATTTCTACATTACAGAACTTCCATTTTTAACCCAAGATTTTGTATTCTGATGTATCACATGTATCAGGAACAATCCAAACAACCCACACAAAGCAAAACATGAACACCTGACATACCCAACAACTCCATTCACATATCTGCAGATCGATTTCACACACATGCCCAAATTAGGCAAAAGACAGGAATGTTTTTTGGTAATTGTGGACATGTTTTCAAGATGGGTTGAACTTTTTGCAACCACAAGGGAAGATGCCCAAACAGTAGTGAGAATCCTCACTCAGGAGAATATTCCTCAATGGGGATGCCCACTTCAGATAAACTCAGACAATGGTCCTGCATTTGTGTCAAAAGTTTGCCAAGATCTTGTAAAAACTCTTAAAATAGATTGTTAAGTTTCACATTCCCTACCATCCTCAAAGTTCAGGGATAGTAGGGAGAATGAACAGAACAATAAAAGACAAAATAAGGCAAGCCACAGGAGGAACCTTTGCCAATTGAAAAAAGGTTCTCTCAGCAGTCCTGGCCGAAATAAGAATGACTCCTTCTAAAACAACAGGATACTCACCTTTTGAAGTCTTGATGGGTAGACCTTTCCCCACCCCTTGGCCAGGACACCCCTGATGGTAGAAAAGGGAGATTTAGACTTAATACAGGAAGAGTAGTAAGGAAACTGATTGAAACATTGGATACAGTCGAAAGAAATGTTGCTCGCACCTCTCCTTTTTCTACACAGGTTGCTACACATCCCTTTAAGGTGCGAGACACCATGGTAATCCAGCAGCTGAACAGAAATAAGAAGCAAGAGTATCCCTTTGGACCTCCTACCACGGTGATCGCAGTGACCAGAACAGCCATACTGGTGGAAAACTCTCTCCGAGGGGGAGGGTCTAATACGTTCTTCGCAACCAAGTCCCTCTTGGTTGCGAAGAACGTATTAGACCCTCCCCCTCGGAGAGAGTTTTCTTTCTTTGATGGGAAGGGTTTCTACCCCTGCAAGACTTGTTACATATGCAGACATACAGATGAGATAAAAAAGAAGAAATGTAATTTTAAATCGACAGTTACCAATAGAGAGTATCAGATCAAAGAATTTATATCTTGCCGAACAGAGGGAGTAGTGTACCTTCTGGAATGTCCATGTCAGATCCAGTACATAGGACGAACTAAAAGGGAATTATGGAAGAGACTCAGGGAACACACCCAAAATATAAAGAATGGTTATCCAAAACACAGCTTGTCAAAACATTTTGATCAATACCAAAATAGAGATCCCTCCTTGTTGAAAGTATGGGGAATTGAGAAATACAAACCCCATTGGAGGGGTGACAATAAAGTTTTAAATGAATCTCGCTGGATCCATGAGCTCCGTACTTTGACGCCTTTGGGCCATAATGTGGAATTTGACCTCAATTGTTTTATTTCTAATTATTAGAGTAGTTTTTGTTTTACCTCGGTTTTCTGGCCTCAAGGAGTTTTATTATGGTATTTATGGGTTACATTACTTTTAGGCTATCATCCCTTTGGACCCCTATTTTATTATTTCATCATTAATGGATTTGGATTATTACCATGGTGGTAATTTTCATACCTATTCCTGTTAGTTAATGGATGTCATTTTAAATTGTTATTCTATGTTTTTAATTTTTTATATATTTTATAGATTTTTTATTCTCTAGTCATTGTATCCATTTACTATGGACCCATGAGTCGGCATTGTGAATGTACTTGCCATATTGTGATTGCCCATTAGAGGGAGGTTCCATCTCTCTCTCCTTTTTAATTTTATGTAAAAACTTTTCATTGTATGATCTAATACTAAAATGTTATTTGTTAGCGTGAACACACTTAGATTTCATATATATTTTAATTTTTTGGATCATTAGTTTAAACGAACATGTTCTATTACCTTATAGGAGCGATCGGTTTTGTATTTGACGCTCGTTGGTTTGGGGGTTGCTATGGCTACCTCTCTGCCATAAGAGCGTTCCGCCTTCGCCTGTCTCCATACCCTTTGAGAAAGTGACGTGGCAGTCATGCAACGCGTCAGGGAGGAGAGAGGCGGTTCGTTCAGCTGCACTTGGCTTCCCGATCACGGCCGGGATTCAGTCGTTTGCTGTTGTGTTTTAACATGTAAGTGGCTATAAAGCTTTAATAAAATTGTTTATACTATATCACACTATGGAGTCCTTCCCTCTATATTTTTTTGGAGCTGAGTTTGCTTGAATCATCTGGAAGCAGAAGCTTGGAGACCCCTGTGGGACCTGTCATCAGGGAGATCGGGAGCTGCTTGGATCATCTGTACTAGTTTGCTGGGATGTTATCATTCAGCCAGGAGGTGAGAGGCTGGGGGAACCATTACTTTCATTTCACCTTTATTTCACTATTGGTCACCTTTGGAGGAACTTGTTTTGACACATCATTCCTATTCAAAGTGTCACGATGGGGATCTGATTTTGTATGGGATTTTTATGGAACTATTTACTGTTAAATAATTTATTTGTGGGACTATTTAATATAATATATTTTTTTCACATTTTTTCATTTTTACACTTGTTTGAAGAGTTGTTGGTCAGGATATATTGAAGCCCTAATTGATGCTGCACTCATTGCTGTGTTTTCACTTGTCACACTCACCTGCTATTAGTTAGATTTAGACTTCATTGATGCTGCACTGCTTGTTATTTGTACTTATGCACTTTTAAGGCAATTTCTTCTTCCATCATTCATTTTGCTACATTTATAATCATTTGTTACATTATTGTTGGAGCGGTGTATTTTTATTATTCATATTAGCGCCTATGTCGCACTACGGGTGTTTTTTGGTTTATTTATTTTTTGATACACTTTTCAGTTGACATTTGGACACGTGATGATTTTTTGATGTTCGCTACTTATTAATTATTTAGTATTATATTTCTCTGTTATCCACCAACACTGAGAACTTTTTATTGATTGGTTATTCATCTCTCTGATTAATTACTTTACAGGGATTTCACCTCAGCTTTATATTGATCCATTCTTTGATGCAATATGGGTTTGTTGTGACCTTTAGCTGCACAATATAGTGGAATATTAATCGCTTAGACTTATTTAATACTTGGAGTCCCCTTATTTTGGTTCTTCCTGGTATGTTTGAGAGTTACACATATATATTCTTTTAGTGTTTTTTTTAGTCAAGCGCCGCATATCTTTATTGTCTCTAACTGCTAAAGTTTAAGTATGCTTATGCCCAAAAGTCAGGATACAAAGAATGTTGGATATGTAGCAAATTACTTCCTAGAACAGCCAGAATCCCTCTTTTGGCTGTACCTTTAAATATTTCCTCCTTCCTCAATGAGACTCCTCCTGTCTTCTTAACTAACCTATCTACTCTGTACATAAACAACACTGTTACCTTTCCAATAGCAGGTAGGAGTCATTCCCCTGATTGATGTTTTAATTTAGGGAATGAGACACAGACTAACCCCTCTGTCTGCAACAGGTCAATATTTAACATCTCCATGTGTGAATCCAAAGACTCTGCCTCTGCCTGCTCGCTGTTTCAAGTATCTGACCCAGAGCTAAACCATACTTTGCATAACTTTTCCTCCCTCCCTGATAATGTAAGTGATATATTACACCAATTTATAGTCGCAACACAGGACAAGTACACTCACAAGATTGTCACTGAGAAACCTTTTGCACTGGGACAGTGCTTATACGTATGTTGCGGAAAAGTGTGTTATCCCTGGGTGCCACTTCATGTTAAGGGTTGGTGTTACCTTGTATCCTTAGTACCTGTCATGGGAGTTGTAGGGGATGATAAAAAAAGGACATCCCCTAGAGGCCAGTACACACCCTAGGTACCACCTCAAACACCATGACAGAAGAGATTTATTTTTTGAAAAAGATATGGCTTGGGCATGGTTCCCTTTTTGAACAGGATGGGGTATAGACATGATGAAAAGGTTGAACAATTATTCAGGTATATTGGATGAGATAATGGAGAGGAATTCGGATGACATATGACATATGTTAAACATAGAAACTATAGCAATTAGAAAACAGCTAGAACTACATGAGTTGGCTATAGAAAGCATGAGTGCAGCACAGGTTTATGTGAAATGACTGAGGACTACGAATGCTGTACCTGGATCTATAACACAAGAGTCAAAGTGCCTGACTACTATGATATTATTGCACAACACCGAAAGGAAGTAGGCCAACTCCAGCAGGAAGCTAGGGACATTGCTAAAACATGGAGCCAATTTGACAATCCAGGATTTGGGTTTGGAGGTATATTTTCATGGTTGAAAGACATTGTCCTTGTCATTGTTATGATACTTATCCTTGCCCTGATTCTTTACCTCTGTTTTAAGTGTTGCATTTGCATAATTGCACGCATTCAATCTCCTGATGATAAAGTTCTATCCTACATGACATACATGAAGAATCATCAGGCAACCTATGCCACAATCCCAAAGAAGTATTAAAACACTGGATAGAATGTAGAGATCATCTTATATGATCTAATAGGGGATTGAAGGGATATTAAGCTTTGCCTGCATCCATTTTAGGCATATATCTGTACTCCATTTGATGAATAGCTGTGCACACGTACTACTCTCTGTTAGCTAGTTTCTATTTCTCCGTGATTTATTATAAATGATGTAATACACTAAAATTGCTAAGTTTCATTTCAGTCACAAGACCTGTTATCTTTCCCTTGTATTCTGGGAAGTGCCTATATATACTCACACAGAAAGAATAAATGTTAGACCACTTTAAGAAACTGTACCTGTGTGTGCGTGTCCAAAGTTTCTTATAGGAGTCTCCAGGAATCCTGCCAGGTTTGAAAGACACTTTATGCAGATATATTGAGGGTCTATCTATCCTTAGACCACCTGAACCCTAACAATCAGAATCTGGAAGCCCCCTTTAACAAGGGGACCCCCAGATCCCAGCCTCCCCCCCTGTGTGAAATGGTAATGAGGTACAAATGTACCCCTACTATTTCACGAAAAAAGTGTCAAAATGGTAAAAATGACAAGACACGGCTTGGGACAAGTCCTTTATTAAAAAATAAAAAATAAAAATGTCCCACAAAGTCTTCTTCTTCTTCTCTTGCTCCGCCAATGGACCTAAAAAAAAAAGCCGCACTGACCCGCCTCCATGGAAGGCTCCCGCCATATGACCGAAAACAAAAAAGCCGCACCGACCCGTCTCCATGGGAGGCTCCCGCCATATGACGCGTTATATGGCGGGAGCCTTCCATGGAGGCGGGTCGGTGTGGCTTTTTTTTTTTCTTTTTCGGTCTGTCAGTGGAGCAAGAGAAGAAGAAGAAGACTTCGTGGGACATTTTTATTTTTTTATTTTTTAATAAACGACTTGTCCCAAGCCGTGTCTTGTCATTTTTACCATTTTGACACTTTTTTTGTGAAATGGTAGGGGTACATTTGTACCCTGTTAACATTTCTCATGGGGGGGCGGGATCTGGGGGTCCCCTTGTTAAAGGGGGCTTCCGGATTCCAATAAGCCCCCTGCCCGCAGACCACCACAACCACCGGGCAAGGGTTGTGGGGATGAGGCCCTTGTCCCCATCAAAATGGGGACAAGGTGGTTTGGGGGGCTACCCCAAAGCACCCTCCTCATGTTGAGGGCATGTGGCCTGGTATGGTTCAGGAGGGGGGGCGCTCTCTCGTCCCCCCCTCTTTTCCTGCGGCCTGCCAGGTTGCGTGCTCGGATAAGGGTCTGGTAAGAATTTTTGGGGGGACCCCACACCATTTTGTTTTTAATTTTGGCGCGGGGTTCCCCTTAAAACCCATACCAGACCTGAAGGGTCTGGTATGGATTTTGAGGGGGACCCCCACGCCATTTTTTTTTTAAATTTTGGCACGGGGTTCCCCTTAATATCATACCAGACCTGAAGGGCCTGGTATGGAATTTGGAGGGACCCTC
This sequence comes from Aquarana catesbeiana, assembly GCF_042186555.1. Classification (NCBI taxonomy): domain Eukaryota; kingdom Metazoa; phylum Chordata; class Amphibia; order Anura; family Ranidae; genus Aquarana; species Aquarana catesbeiana. Next base: position 270,045,109 of record NC_133331.1, read on the forward strand.
ACACAATTTTTTTTTAATTTTGGTTCGGAGTTCCCCTTAATATTCATAAGAGACCCAAAGAGACTGGTAATGGACTGGGGGGATCCCATGCCGTTTTTTTTCAATGACTTCTTTTATCTGTATTGCTGGGACCGACAATTCATTATAGCTGCGAGTAGTTTTAAATTACTTTCTTTTCTTTAGAAATGTAATTTTGCTCTCGGACTGTTCCAAACACGGGAAACATGCGCCACTTTACAGGCATACTATAGACACCCCCCAGGTACGAAATTTAAAGGAATATTTCACTTTTATTGTTTCACTTTAAGTATTATTAAAATCACTGCTACCGAAAAAACGGCAGTTTTTAAAACTTTTTTTTTGCATTGATACATGTCCCCTGGGGCAGGACCCAGGTCCCCAAACACTTTTTATGACAATACCATGCATATAAGCCTTTAAAATTGGCACTTTTGATTTCTCCCATAGACTTTTAAAGGGTATTCCGCTGCTTTTGAATTTGCCACGAACACCCCAAATTACATAGTTACATAGTTAGTCAGGTTGAAAAAAGACACTCCAGTTCAACCTTAAAAACAATAAATAAATAAAATAAAAAATATCATACAATCCAATATACCCAGTTTTATACCCTCAGTTGATCCAGAGGAAGGCAAAAAACCCCAGCAGAGCATGCTCCAATTTGCTACAGCAGGGGAAAAAATTCCTTCCTGATCCCCCAAGAGGCAATCGGATTTTCCCTGGATCAACTTTACCTATAAATGTTAGTACCCAGTTATATTATGTACATTTAGGAAAGTATCCAGGCCTTTCTTAAAGCAACCTACTGAGCTGGCCAGAACCACCTCTGGAGGGAGTCTATTCCACATTTTCACAGCTCTTACTGTAAAGAAACCTTTGCATATTTGGAGATGAAATCTCTTTTCCCCTAGACGTAAAGAGTCCCCCATGTCCTCTGGGTTGACCGTAAAGAGAATAACTCAACACCAAGTTCACTATATGAACCCCTTATATATTTGAACATGTTGATTATATCCCCCCTTACTCTCCTCTTCTCAAGAGTGAATGCATTCAGTTTCTCTAATCTTTCCTCATAGCTGAGCTCCTCCATGCCTCTTATCAGTTTGGTTGCCCTTCTCTGCACTTTCTCCAGTTCCCTGTAAATGATCCCTTGAAGACTGCTGCTGATGTTGAGTGCCAGGCTCCACCTCCATGCTGACACAATCCTCCTCCTCCTCGTCCTCTCCCTGTGTGATTGGCGGGCACGCAGGAACACTGTCTGGATAAAGGGGGCCTTGAGAAGTAAGGAAGTCCTCCTCTTCCTCCCTCTGTTCTGCCTCAGGTGCCCTGTCCATTATTCCACGCAGCATGTGCTCCAACAGGTGGACAAGAGGGACAGTGTCACTGATGCATGCACTGTCACTGCTCACCATCCTCGTGGTGGTGATCCGCAGCCACCTCCTCCCAGCCACGTACAAGTCCATGGGTTTCTTTGGACTGTAAATGATCCCTTGAAGACTGCTGCTGATGCTGAGTGCCAGGCTCCACCTCCATGCTGACACAATCCTCCTCCTCCTCCTCCTCCTCCTCCTCTTCCTGTGTGATCAGCGGGCATGCAGGAGCACTGTCTGGATAAAGGGGGCCTTGAGAGGTAAGGAAGTCCTCCTCTTCCTCCCTCTGCTCTGCCTCAAGTGCCCTGTCCATTATTCCACGCAGGTGTGCTCCAACAGGTGGACAAGAGGGACAGTGTCACTAATGCATGCATTGTCACTGCTCACCATCCTCGTGGCCTCCTCAAATGGTGACAGGATAGTGCATGCATCCCTGATCATAGCCCACTGGCATGGGGAAAAAAAACAAGGTCCCCTGACCTTGTCCTGGTGCCATAGTCGCATAGGTACTCATTGATGGCCCTCTGCTGTGTGTGCAGCCGCTGCAGCATGGCCAACGTTAAATTCCACCTGGTGGGCATGTCACAGATTAGGCGGTTTTTGGAGGTCAGCCAGCCGAGCACTGGCATTATATGACCCGCGGAAATGCACACAGACTTTCCTGGCCTGCCTCAGGACATCCTGTAAGCCTGAGTACCTGCCCAAGAACCACTGCACCACCAAGTTAAGGATGTGAGCCAAACAGGTCACATGGGTCAGTTGTCCCTGTCGGAGGGCGGAGAGGAGTTTGGTGCCATTGTCGCAAACTACCATACCTGCCTTAAGCTGGCATGGCGTCAACCACCTCTGAACCTGCCCCTGCAGAGCTGACAGAATCTCTGCCCCAGTGTGGCTCCTGTCCCCCAAGCACACCAGCCCAAGCACCGCATGGCATCTTTTTGCCTGCGTGCTTGCATAGCCTACGTAGCCTACGGAGCACCGCTGGTTCCGAGGACAAATCAGCACAGGAAGAGGCCATGGAGGAAGAAGAAGAGGAGGGGGTGGAGGAGAGAGGTGTGGCAGAATCACCACTAGTAGAATTTTGGAGGCGTGGTGGTGGAACAACCTCCAACACTACTGCACCCTGTCCTGCATCCTTCTCAGCTGCCAAAAGAGTCACCCAGTACGCGGTGAAACATAGGTAACGTCCATGTCCATGCCTGCTGGACCATGAGTCAGCGGAAATATGCACCTTGCCGCTAACCGCCCTTTCCACCGAGGTCAAGACATTACCTTCCACATGCCGGTAGAGAACCGGAATCGCCTTCCATGAGAAAAAGTGGCATTTGGGAACCTGCCACCGAGGAACAGCACATTCCACAAACTCACGGAAGGGGGCAGAGTCTACCAACTGAAAAGGCAGCAGTTCAAGTGCTAGCAATTTAGCCAAGCTAGCATTCAACCACTGGGCATGTGGATGGCTGGGAGCAAACTTCTTTCGGCGGTGCAGCGGCTGGGGCAGGGAAATTTGCGTGGTACAATCTGACGTCAGTGTACCGATAGCAGATTGCCCGCAAGTACTTGGCTGTGACACACCTAATTCTACACCTTCATTCCTCTTAGTGCAGGTTTCAGAGAAGACTGAAGGTATAGTGGGGTTGGAGATCCCAGCTGATGAGGAGCAAGGAGAGGTCCGCTTTGTTCTTTGGTGTGGGTCTTTTAGGTACGCTTGCCAATGAACTGCATGGCAGGTCGAAATATGTCTGGTCAAGCATGTGGAGCCCAAACGGGTGATGTTTTGGCCACGCGAGATACGCTTGAGACATATGTTGCAAATAGCAGCGGTGGGATCTGATGTACTCGTCTCAAAAAAGGCCCTAACCAAGGAACTTTTGGAATAACGCACAGAGACAGCAGCGCCCTGCGGCGTGATGCAGTCAGTGTGCTGCCCTTAAGCTGGCCCCTGGAGGGCATCCTGCCTCATTGGAGATGTGCCTCCTCCTCCTTCTCCTCCTCTCTCCTATCAGGCACCCACGTGGAGTCAGTGACCTCATCATCCCCTCCCTCCTCATCACTGGAGCAAAGCTGGCAGTATGCTGCAGCTGGGGGAACATGACTGCCAGATTGCTGTCCTTCTTGGGCACCCCCTCTCTCTGGGCTCACGTTACTGCCTTCCTCTAGCTGGGTACCATCATTGGAGCCTTCAAAACGCTGGGCATCCTCCTGGAGCATGTACCCAACACTGTGGTCAAACAGTTCGGGGGACTCCTCAGGAGGACATGGTGGGGCTAAGGAAGGAGTGACTAATGCCATTGAGCCGAGGGAAGAGGCCGCATTGGCAGCTGCTTTGCCAGACAAGGTACCCCGAGCCTGGGTGAGAGAGGATGAGGAGGATGAGGACAGCTTGGTCATCTACTCTACCAAGTCTTCCGCATGCTGTGGCTCAACATGGCCAGCTGCCGAAAAAAAGGACAAGCGTGTCCCACAGCCATGTGCTGATGAGGATGCACCGTCTCCACGACCAGCACTGTTGTCTCTAGACACAGAGCCTGCTTGCCATCTTTTATTGGCTTGTGACTGTCTGCCTCTCCTTGTTGGCCTTCCAGACATACTAATGGCCTGCAGTGAGATGTAGCTGCACAAAGCTGGGATGTATATATATATATACTGATACTGCAGCTAGCAGAATCAACTGCCTGCCTGTGGTACTAATAGGATCAGAAGAACACCACCAATTTTCTTCAGGAAGCTTTAGGTGCACACTGTGCAGAGGACACAGTACACTAAATGTAAATACTGTAGCTGCCTGCCTGTGGTATTAATAGGATCTGAACAGCAGCAATTATCTTCAGGTAGCTTTAGGTGCACACTGTGCAGAGGACGCAGTACACTAACTGTAAATACTGCAGCTGCCTGCCTGTGGTATTAATAGGATCAGAACAATAGCAATTGTCTTCAGGTAGCTTTACACTGTGCAGAGGACGCACTACACTAACTTGTAAATACTGCAGCTGCCTGCGGTACTAATAGGATCAGAAGAACACCACCAATTTTCTTCAGGTAGCTTTAGGTGCACACTGTGCAGAGGACGCACTACACTAACTTGTAAATACTGCAGCTGCCTGCGGTAGTAATAGGATCAGAAGAACACCACCAATATTCTTCAGGTAGCTTTAGGTACACACTGTGCAGAGGACGTACTACACTAACTGTAAATACTGTAGCTAATAGGACTAATAGGATCAGAAGAACACCAGCAATTTTCTTCAGGTAGCTTTAAATACTGTAAAAACACCTGCCTGCCTGTCAGTAGGAAGAGAATAACAGGAATGGATTTAGCTAAACTGAATACAGTTTATATATATATATATATATATATATATATATATATATATATATATACAACACCTAGGATGCATATATATATACACAATACACTGTAAGTGCAGCTAACTCGCCTGCCTACTCTATCTAACTTAAATCAAATGACACTGTCTCTCTCTCTCTCTATCTCTCTCTCAACTCCGAAACACACTAAACAGGGCCGACGTGCAGGCGGCCTTATAAAGTGAGGGGCGTGTACTAAACCCCCTGAGTCATAATTGCCCAAAGCCACCCTGGCTTTGGCCAATTACGGCTCTCTGTACAGACGGCGCTGTGATTGGCCAAGCATGCGGGTCATAGTGCATGCTTGACCAATCATCAGCCAGCAATGCACTGTGGTGCCACAGTGAATTATGGGCCGTGACGCGCCACTCGAATTTGGCGCGAATAACCCATATCGTTCGCAATTTGACGAATGGTCGAACATGCGATGTTCAAGTCAAACATGGGTTCGACTCGAACTCGAAGCTCATCCCTAATAGGCACCACGTTCGCCCTGCGCCAATCCAGTGGTACTATTACCATCATTAATGAGTCCCTAAAAATTAGATACAATGGCTTTGAAATTACAGAGCTCAATTCTTTTAGGATCCGTGGTTGGATGCGCCAATCCAGTGGTACTATTACCGTCATTAATGAGTCCCTAAAAAATAGATACAATGGCTTTGAAATTACAGAGCTCAATTCTTTTAGGATCCGTGGTTGGATGCCATCAGGTCCAGGTGGTTTATCCACCTTTATTCTGTCAAAATATTTCTGGACCATATCACTTTTGCGCCATTGTGGATCATTCGGGGCTGTGTCACTACCACCCCCATTATGAACATGAGCTTCCCCATGCTCTTTTGTATACACAGAGCTGAAGAAAGTATTTAATAAATTTGCCTTCTCTTTTTCCCCCAGTCACCCACTCTAGATTATTTTGTAAAGGGCCTACATGCTCAGACCTGACCTTTTTACTATTAATATATTTGAAGAATTTGTTGGGGTTTGTCCTACTATCTTTTGCAATCTGTCGTTTGTTTAGAATTTTTGCATCCTTGATTTCCTTTTTACATATTCTGTTAAATTCTTTGCAACATTTAAACAACACTAGTGTTCCTTCATTTTTATATTTTTTAAAAGCTCTTTTCTTATTGTTTATAGCCTTTTTAACTTTGGCCGTGAGCCACATAGGTTTTGTTTTTAACCTTTTAAACTTATTGCCCATGGGAATATACTTTGCAGTGAGGTCCCAAACAGTCTTTTTGAAGAAATCCCATTCTGTTCTGTGTTTATCAATGCAAATATTCCCTCCCAGTCTAAATTCTGGAGAGCAGCCCTCATCCTTGGAAAATTTGCACTCTTGAAGTTAAGTGTTTTTATCTTTCCCTTATGTATTTCTTGTTTACAGCTAACATCAAATTAAATCATGTTATGATCACTGCTACCCAGGTGTTCCTTTATCTGGACATTAGTAATAAGCTCTGCATTGTTTGAGATTACCAGGTCCAACAGAGCTTCATTCCTAGTTGGGGCCTCAATAAACTGGACCATAAAATTGTCCTGTAATAGGTTTATAAATGTTTGCCCTTTAACTGTCCCAGTAGTGCCATTACTCCAGTCAATTTCTGGATAGTTAAAATCCCCCATTATTATCACTGTCCCAGCCCTTGCAGCCCTTTCCCTCTGTGCAAGGAGCTGAGTCTCCATCTCCTCACTAACATTTGGTGGTCTATAACAAACTCCAATGATTAACTTTGAACTACGCCCATCTATATGCAGTTCCACCCATAATGCTTCAGACTCATCACACTCTCCATCAACCAGGTCCTCTTTCACACTTTCTTTGAGATCACTTCTCACATAGAGGCAGACCCCACCACCTTTCCTTTTTACCCTGTTTCTCTGAAAGAGTGCATAGCCAGGAATATTAATACCCCAGTCATGTGAGGATTGAAGCCAAGTTTCAGCAATACCGATTACATAATAGCTCTCCTCATGCACCAGAGCTTCCAACTCACCTATTTTGCTTGGCAGACTTCTGGCATTGGTGTACAAACACTTTAATGCATTATTACATTTTGCTTTGGTGTTTTTCATATCATTTTTAGTAGTACAAATGGCACTATAGTTTCCAATGGCTGTTTGCAACATGGGAAATTTCTTGTCACCTGCCATAACCCTCCCCCCATCTATCCCCATTCCACCCTCCATTAATGTCTGACCCCTAACTGACCTGTCTGCCCAATGTAATTATAGTTCACCCTCCCCCCTCAATCCTAGTTTAAATACTCCTCCAGCCTTCCCATAAACCTCTCCCCCAGCACAGCAGACCCCCTTCCATTCAAGTGCAAACCGTCTTTAGCATATAGGTTGCACCCCAATGAAAAGTCAGCTCAGTGCTCTAGAAACCCAAATCCCTCCTCCCTATTCGCTATTCGGTGAACAGGTCAACACCCGATGTTCGAGTCGAACTTATGTTCGACTCGAACATCGGGCTCATCCCTACTAAAGAGCTAGCTTAAGACAAAAGGGTTTCCTTCCTCTGAGAGACTACAACAAATCCCCCCACCACCCCCGCACTAAGGGATTAAAGCAGTCAGTGCTGTAAGGACAACTATTTTAACGCAGGACTCTACCTGGTAATTGAGTGCGTTTAGGTACTCTAAGGTTTAATAGTTTAATTGATATAAGAACAGTGTTGTAACTTTCTGCTTTATCTGGCCTGTGGTGTTGAGGCACAGCAGGGAGCGGTTTGACATTAGAAAAGTCATTCCTCTGCCCTACTCCTGCCTGTTCCCACAGGTCTCTAACAAAACAGAGTGTTTTTTGAGTAGTCTTTACATCCTGCAATCAGTTACTGTTTTATTCTACTGTCCTATATCATTAGTATCACCTGCTAGAGCAGGGTTGTCAAACTCAATTTTCATTGTGGACCACATCAGCAGTATGGTTGTATCTGGGGTGTGCTACATAGCGCAGAGTTCAGGATTACACGACATACAGAATGCTGAGTTCCAGCCTTTCACTACATACAGAGTGAAGAGTTTAGGAGTGTGTTATGTACAGAGTGCAGGGTTCAGGAGTGCGCTATGTACAAAGTGCAGCACCAGCGGTGTCCTATGCACAGAGTGCAGAGTTCAGGGGTGCACTATGTAGTAGAGTAGAGTGCAGGGTTCAAAACTGCATTATGGACAAAGTGCAGAGTTCAGGGTTCAAAACTGCATTATGGACAAAGTGCAGAGTTCAGGGATGTGCTGTGTACAAAGTGCAGAGTTCAGGGGTCTGCTGTGTACAGACTGCAGGGTTTAGGAGCCTGCTATTCACAGTGTGTAACCCCAACCAACCCCCCAAAGCTTCCTTGCATCTCTCTCCTACCTGTCTCGGCTCTAGTACCTCCCTGTGTAGGCGACTCTGCCTTGCCTTACAGGGAGATTATTTTCTCTCTTTCAAATCTGTCCCCACTCTGAGTGCATGCAGGAATCTGTTAGTTCTGGGAGTCACTGAGAGCACAGCCTTCCCTTGTAAACACAGAAGACTTCTGTGTTTACAAGCAGGGCTGGACTGGCCTACCGGGATAACAAGAGATTTCCCAGTAGTCTATCTGCCCTGGGGCTGCTTTGCAGGGCCGGTCTTGGGCGGGTGCACGGGCTGCCCCTAAAGGGAAGGGAGTTGAGTGCCACTGGATTACACAGAGTAGAGATCTCCCACTTTCCCAGCACAGCTGCAGTGTCATACGAAGTCCACCTCCTGGTCCGGCTCCTATGATTGACGTGACAATGGTCCAGCGCCAGCAAGTGTGATGTCCATAATATGACATAGCGGGAGATCCCTGCTCTGTGTTAACCGGCTGCTGCGCTGATGGGCACTTGCAAAGCTGCGCTGATGGACACTGGTGAGGCTGAACTGATGGGCACTGATCAGGCTGCATTAATAAGCACAGGTAAGGCTGAGCTGATGGGCACTGGTGGGGCTGCATTGATGGGCACTGGTGAGGCTGCATTGATGGGCACTGGTGAGGCTGCACTGATGGGCACTGATGAGGCTGCACTGATGGGCACTGGTGAGTATAATACACTCTTCAAATGTTCTTTAAAATGCATGGGTTTTCCCTTTTATGAACAAGAAAACAATGATGTTATGATGTTGGGCAGGTATAATAATGCTATGGGGCTGGTATGAAATTATTTCCAGGCCTGATTTTTATTCCCAGTACGGCCACATTCAGCCTGCAAAACTGGGTGCGAGGGCCACATGAGAAGCCCTGGCAGCCTGAATTTGTTCCGTGGGCCTTGTGTTTGATATATGTGTGCTATAGTGAAACTTTTCAAAGGCTAAGTTTATGCCACTGGAATCTCATGTTTCTAACTTTTCAGTAAACAAAGCTCAACTATTTCACTTAAATTGTGTGTGTGTGTCTCTAATTACCTTGATTATCACCAAAAATGTCTGAACCCAGGGTGTCAGAGGTGTCGGAGGACTTGCAGGGTCGGGGCCACCAGTGGGGTACAGATTTGGTAAGCTGCCCTCATAGGGGTAGCGCTACAGCATGATCCAAATAGCTCCAGCAGAGGAAGAGATTTCTTCCTGATCCTCCAATAGGCAATCGGATATTTCCTGGATCAATTTACCTATTAATCTTAGTATTCAGTTATATTATGTACATGTCGCTGCCAGACTCATCCAACGTACCAAACGTTCAGTGTCCGCCACTTCTCTCTGCCAATCCCTCCACTGGCTTCCCATTGCCCAACAAATAAAATTCAAAACACTAACAATAACATACACAGCCATTTACAATTCTGCCCCGAGCTACATCACCAATCTTATCTCCAAATATCACCAAACCTGTCCTCTCCGCTCCTCCCAAGACTGTCTTGTCAGGTCTGGGCTCAGCCCTTCCTTCTCTGAGCTGGCCACTCAGCTGTCAGCTAATTGCCTGCTCCTATCTCTCCACAGTTACTCAGCTGTTGATGATATCCTGCTCGTCAGTCCTGCCTACTTAAGTCATCCAGCCCAGAGGATCTCTGCATTCGCCTTAGTCAACATCACAGAGACGCTCTCCTGCATTGCTGTTAAAAGACTTGGCTGACATCCCTTCTGGCTCTAGATCCTGGTTGCTGTTTTACTACGCTCATCTCCGGCTCCCTGACGTTTGGCTTGTCTGACTTTCCGTTCCGTTTCCTGAACTCTGGCTATGTTTTGACTGCGTTTGTTCTATTTACTTTTATTATTAAATGAGTGTAATTTAACTGTACTTCTGTCTCGGTCTGATTTTATGGTTTCTGACAGTAGGGAAAGGCCATGAATTCAGAAGATACAGTCAATCCACTTGTTGGTAATATTTTTTCCAGATTGGATGAGCAAGATGACCACATGGATCAGTTTGCCATGGCATTAAAAATGCTCCTGAGTCGCATGGCTCACCTGGAATCTCCCACTGTGGCTGCTCCGGTACAACCTATGTTGCAGGCTGTCCCTGCTGCTGCGCCAGTCTCTGTGCAGGCACCAGCCTCGAGTATTACCTCTATAAGAGGTATGTCTGGTTCCGCTCCACTTCCCTAGCGATTTGCGGGTGATCCAGTCCAATGCAGAGGGTTTCTCAACCAGGTTGAGATATACTTTGAGATGCTGCCCCAGGCGTTTCCCACGGACAGAAGCAAAGTAGGTTTCATGATATCTTTGCTTTCTGAGACAGCCTTAGCCTGGGCAAACCCTCTATGGTAGATGCAAAAACCTGTTGTCTTGAGTTACCCTGAGTTTGTGGCCTCCTTTAAAAGGGTATTTGATGTTCCCGCATGCTCCACTTCTGCTGCCAGGTAAATCATGTACTGTAAAGTGGGTACACTTAGAGATATTTTGCTTACACATTTTCACTAATTAATTAATTTATTTTTGACACATTCCCTATAGGACACTATGCACGTTATGTGCACAGATATCACACTGGTTCATGCTATGACCACCCCGCCGTCTTTTGGGTGCTGTCCTCGGTCCTTGGAGGGTTTTTCTCCGTCTCAATCTCGGGGGAGATATCATACCCGATATCCCCACTCTCCTGTGCAGATACTGGACCTAGCCCTGAGGCTGTGCAGTAAGTTTTCTACTTGTCCCCATTTTGTTGGGATATAAATCTCTTTACCCTCCCTCCTTTAGAGGGCATCACTAATTACCAATATGTATTTCCCCCTCTAGAATATTACTTCATTACATTCCTGATGAATGGCTGTAATGCCAAGAAACGCGTTGCCACTAGATGCCAAGAGATACCAGGTCTTATTATATATTTTTCAAATGATTTATCATATGTACATTTATTATATCTGTTTATCAATTGTATTGCATGCTATGAGCGTATCTTAGTGTAATGCCTTGTACACACGGTCGGACATCGATCGGACATTCCAACAACAAAATCCATGGATTTTTTCTGACGGATGTTGGCTCGAACTTGTCTTGCATACACACGGTCACACAAAGTTGTCGGAAAATCCGATCGTTCTGAACGTGGTGACGTAAAACACGTACATCGGAACTATAAACGGGGCAGTAGCCAATAGCTTTCATTTCTTAATTTATTCTGAGCATGCGTGGCACTTTGTGTGTCGGATTTGTGTACACACGATTGGAATTTCCGACAACGGATTTTGTTGACGGAAAATTTTATAGCAAGCTCTCAAACTTTGTGTGTCGGAAATTCCTATGGAAAATGTGTGATGGAGCCTACACACGGTCGGGATTTCCGACAACAAGGTCCTATCACACATTTTCTATCGGAAAATCCTATCGTGTGTACAGGGCATTAGTCTTGCGACTACCTATTTATTTGGTACAATGTCTTTCTCAAGATTTGTTATGAATTTTAGATTGTAACAATAAATCATGTACTGTAATTTCACTTATGTATTGATCTTGTCTTATCTGACATGGCGGGCTTCAATTAAAGTCCCAATTATCTCTATTTCTATCAACCAATACAGGGATGGAGGTCCACCATGTGTATTAAATGTGTGTGCCAAGTCACATGCAATTCACTGTTTGAAAAGAAAAAAGTTGAGTAAAGAGAAGTTTTAATTAAAAACAAATTTAGCAGTCACATCTTTCTTAGGAACACATACCTGATACCACATGTATTTATTAAAATATTTGTCTTCTAGCCTCCAGGTAGGACAAATATCAGCACCCAGTCAGGAGTTTAGTTACCTCCAGAGCTCATATTTAGACAGTTTTAATCTAAAATCAATTTAAGAGGAATTCAAGCCCAAATGTTTGCTTTGCTTTATATACAGTAGCATGGAGTCATTTTGGACAGTTAGTTATACCTGTTTAAGTGTTCAATCAGTTTTGCTTAAAAGAAAGTGATTGGCACATTAACACCTAACTTTGTATGTGACTTGCTGTTGCAAAAAAGTTTACTTGGTCCCAGAAAGTGACCAGATTCTGGGGACAGACCCCGCTTTCAGGAGACTCTCCTTGGATAAAAAGTTTCTCCATTTCTGGGGACCTGGCCTGGCCGCTGATGAAGATGCTGCCTGATGCTGCCTGAGATCACTGCTTCACTCCTCCACAGCCGAGCGCATCCAGCCACCATACACCCGACAGATACCCTCCCTAAGAGAGGACCACACACAGGGCATCCCCCGGACTATGTCCCGGAAGAAACCCAATCTCAAGGGACCCTGCAGACTCCTAGACTTGTACATGAAGCCCGCACAGCATGGACACCAAGATGAGGCCAGCTGTGAGCAGGGAAACACGGAGCGTCTGCCAAACAGCCATGCTGCGGCTCCCTCTCCATACCCTGAGGCAGAGGAGGCCATGGACTAGACAGCTGAGCAATCCTCCTCCCTGGAAGACAGAGGTAAGAGGCTAGCAGACTTTTTTGCGCAATCCCCTGACAAACAGCCTCCCACTAAAAAGCAGCATGGCCCTGGGACCTGTAGTCCCTCAACAGCCCAGACTGCCTCACAGTCCTTGGCAGCACACCCCACAACAGATAATCTGGCCTCTGAGAATTCCCTTAAGTCCATGCTGATGTCCCTGCAGAGAGAATTACACCAAGAGCTAGACAAGACAAGGTTGATTCCTTAGAGCAACGCACTGATCATATTGAGCAACACCTATCTGAATCTGCTAAAGCACATAATGCCATGGTAGATATACAGGATGAACAAGCCACTGCTGTTCAGCAGCTTCGCTTAAAAATTGCAGATCTTTAAGATCGCTTGTGAAGGAACAATATCAAAATAAGAGGGGTCTCTGAATCCCTAGCAGCCACGGAAATAATACCGTACCTACACCAACTTTTCCACAAGCTTGTTCCATCACTGACAACAAAGGACATGCTCATAGACCGCGCACATAGGATCCACAAACCACAACACCTCCCAGCCTCTGTCCCCAGAGACATACTGGCAAGAGTACACTTTTTTCATGTCAAGGAAAAAATTATGCATACAGCAAGATCTATGCGCTCACTACTGGATCCCTTTAATAAAGTGTCTCTCTACAACGACATATCAGCTGCTACCTCCTAAGCGTGCAGAGCATTCGCTCCGGTCACTTCTATACTAAGTGAACGCAAGATCATCTGAAAATGGGGCCGCCCCACAAAATTGCTTGTAACCAACCGCAACCAGCAAGTTGCCATTATGACACCGAAGGAAGGTCTCAAACAGCTCCACAATTAGGGTATAATCACACAAGCACCTCCTCCTACCCCCATTACAAGGCCATCCTCCAAAATCTCCAACCCTTGGGACGCACACGCTCTGACTTAACTACAGGACGCCTTCCTGCACTATGGCTTCTGCCAAGACAGCACACGCTTAAGGCTGGTTACCATACTGTTTCTTTGTTTTTCAGATTAATAAGTTAGTGGAGGAGTGGAAGCACCTATGTTACCCCTTCCACGCTCCACTGTTCTTGATGTGCTAAGCAGTGTTAGAAGTGTTATCTCCATGTTGATATATAGCTTGTTTTATTAGCTAAACAAAGTATTTTATTTGCTTCACCATTGTGTGTCCAGATCAGGCCCTGTCTGATATAACAGGTCCTGATCTGCCCACACATACCAATGTGTATAGTACTACTTCTGCTACACTATTGCTCCTTTACCCCCTCCCTTCCCTCCTCTCGTCCTTTACAGTCAGAGTCTATTTTCCTTGGTACTGTTACATCACCTACTCCCAGACTCCCTCCATCTGAGGCAATGACACTCACAATTGTCTCCTTAAATGCTAAAGGCCTTAACAGCCCCTTTAAACGGTCACTCCTATGGCGAGAAGCTATATCACAAAAGGCAGACATACTATGCATTCAAGAAACGCATTTTCCTGAACATAACCCTCCACAATGCTCCCACAAACTATTCCCCCAGTGTTTTCAGGCTTGCGCTGACAAGAAAACAAAGGGAGTGATGATCACAGTACGTTCCTCCGTCTCCTTCAATCTCACCCACCTTGACCAAGACCCCTCAGTCCGATACCTGATCCTGTCGGCCACTTTCAACAACCAACCTTTTATCATAGTAAATATTTACGCTCCCAATGTCCATCAGAAATCCTTCTATAAATCCATAATGCATAAGATCCCAAATTACCCTAAAAACCAAATCATAATCGGTGGCGATTTTAATTAATTTATAGACAACCATATGGTTCATTCGACACAAAATGCAGGAAGTCCATGTTCTATCCTCAATAGTCTCCCTGGAGGATCTTCAGGACACATGGAGGTGTCAACACGGTACTGAGAGGGATTATTCCTTCTATTCAAATACCCAAAAATCATACTCTCGGATCGACCTGTTCTTAACCTCCAAGACACTACTCTAAAAAAATCACTAGATCCACGATTGGCCTTATTACATGGTCAGATCATGCCAGAATATCCATTACCATATCCCTGTCCCCCCCCCCCACCACCAGACACACCCTATGGCGTTTGAATGCTACACCCGAGATATCTTCTTTCTTTGCCACCAACACTGACTCTGTTTCCAATCCAACTACATTCTGGAATGCCTACAAGTCTGTCATACGGGGAATTTGCCTACAGTTGGGTGCCCAGGAAAAGAAAGAAAACTCTCACAATAAACTCCTTCCTCCAGCGTATGCAGATGATTGAATCCCTAAATAAACAAAACCCCACCCTAGCTAATGCAAAAGAGCTCAGTAAATTAAGAAACGATCTTAGCTCTTTCCTCCAAAAAGGTCACGATTTTTATCTCAAGCGCTTCCGCCTCACTTGGTACTCCCAGGGCAATAAAGCCAGGAAACACCTAGCACAGCAATATAAGAAGAGCAGCACAAAATAGAATCCCATTCCTCCTAAACCAAAAGGGTCACAAACTGACAAACCCAAAAGACATAGCAAACAAATTTAGCGCCTTTTACTCAAAACTGTACAACCTCTCACTCTCTACATCGGAGCCCCATCCCACCCCACGACTAATACAAGACTTCCTTACCCCTCTCCAACTCCCTTTGATATCTCCATCGCAGCTCGACTCACTAGCCCAGCCATTCTCCCACCAAGAGATCCTCAAAGCTATAAAAGAACTCCCCCCACACACAGCTCTAGGAACCGGATGGTAACATAAATAAATATTACAAGTCATATGCAGACCAAATCATACCCCACCCCCAACACCTTTAACTGATTTTTAACCACTGGAGAGATCCCACCAGAATCCTTTGAAGCAGTGATAACTACCATACACAAACCCAGCAAACCTCCCCATGACCCGGCCAATTATCGCCCCATATTTCTGCTCAACACCAACCTCAAACTCTATGCAAAATTGTTAGCCACCCGTTTAGCGACATATATGCCCAATCTAGTACACCCAGATCAAGTAGGTTTCATTCCCTCTAGACAGGCCTCGGATGGCACTCGTAGATTTATTGATATGATCCACTGGGCAGAGCACCACCAAATGCCTTCTCTGCTGATCTCTTTAGACGCAGAGAAGGCGTTTGATAGGGTCAATTGGCTATACCTGGATTTAGTCCTACAGAAGTTTGGCATACATGGCCCATTTCGACAAGCCATCCTAGGTCTCTACTCTGTTCCAAGTGCAAAAGTCCTAACATTGGGCATGTTATCCTCCCCTTTCCCTATCACCAACGGGACCCATCAGGGCTGCCCCTTGTCACCACTAATTTTTACACTAGTGATTGAACCACTGGCAGAAGCAATTAGAGCCCTTACGGATATAGCTGTTCTCACGGTCGACCACTTCCCCTTTAAGATCGGCCTCTATGCCGACAATCTTATTATATGGCTCACCGATCCTCTGCAGTCCCTACCCCCCCTCTGCGACCTTTTACAACGATTCAGTCAGGTATCCATGTATAAACTAAATCATTCTAAATCGGCTATGCAAGGGGTATCCCTATCCGCACAACTCAGAACAAGCATTAATTCATCATCCCCTTTTTCCTGGGCCCCAACTCATCTATGACATACTTGGGTATTCAGCTGACCTCTCCCTCTACCCTACTTCTACGCACTAACATTTCTCTGCTAAGTCAGAAATTACAGGACATTGCCAAATCACTCCTCTCCACGAATGCATCCTGGGCAGGTCGAATAGCCCTGTCCAAAATGTTCCTCTTACCACATGTCCTATATCTCTTCAGGACTCTGCCAGTACCAATATTGCATCCAGATATAGCCTTACTTCAATGGATCATCGATAATTTCATATGGGCAGCTCGTAAACCACACATTAAAGCTTTTCTGCTCAATACACCTACAAAGGATGCTGGTCTCGGAGTCCCTAACCTCAGATCCTATTACAAAGCTATAATACTGGATCAAACCAAAAAGGTGTGGGACATGTCCGCACTACAACCCTGGACTCTGATTGAAGCCACAAATCTTGCCCATACCCCCTCGCCTCTCTTAGCAGCCATCTGGATGGGTCACCACCATCCACACTCCTTCCTTCCAACAGTCAATGCGACCATAACAGCATGAAAAAAACACAGTAGGTCCTTAAGCTCTAGAACTGACAACCATTGAAAACCATTGTCATGTCATAATAATATTTCAAAAAATGGCTAGATTCCAGTGCAGCTGCAAACTCCTGGAGGGACCTGTTGCACTCCAGAGAGCGGTGTCACTCCCATTCCATTTCTGTGCACACTGAATTAACAGAGTCCGCTACTGAGGTTTGATACATGAAGCAGACTTGCTGACATTAACCCTTTGGTATCTGGAGTTATGGCGGCATCGTTTACATTAATATTCGGAGTATTTCAATTCTGACAATGATTTGTTTCTAATCAGTTTGATTTCATCTTTATATTGACAGTTGTTGTTTTTTAATTTTAATGTGCATCCAATAAATGAACTTGATTGTTTACACTATTCATAACAATCTTTTATTACTGGTCCCATCGAGCGCTGCATTTTTGTCTATTTTAATGCGACCATAACCACTTGGAAATCAATCCTGCAAATCTCAGGCGGCATACATATCCAAGCTCTCTATCATCTTCCATTATCAGCTATATCACTCCTCTCTCCAGACTTACCACTACAAAGATGGTCCTCACAGGGCCTCTGAACGATAGGGGACTTGTTCCGACCCAGCCAACTTCTCTCTTTCCATCAACACTCAGACCGATATGCCATACCTAACAAGGACTTTTATATATACCTGAGAATACGTCATATTCTCTCCTCCATCTCAACCTCGCATAACACTTGGACCAAGGACCTTATACAGTTTTTCAATCCAATCAACAACAAAGTCTGTGGCATATCCTATCTCTATGGACTGCTAATAAAACCAGCTCAAGAGGAAAGTCCACCAGCTACAGCCTACTGGGAATCCAAACTACAAACTCAAATCCCCCTTCCTCTCTGGTACCGAGCTATTCGCTTATCTACCACCTTCTCCAAAAACATCTCTCACTGGGAAACTGTAATGAAAATTCTCTATAAATGGTATTACACTCGAATTTCCCCGTCTCACTCCAGCAAATGCTGGAGAAGTTGCGACATAGATGGACATATTTTTCATATTTGGTGGGAATGCCTGTCCATAGCTATTTTCTGGACAGACATGTCCACCCTTATTCAAGAAGTTACTATCCTACCTGTTGAAGTGACCCCGCAGATGGCTTTGTTCAGCCTAGGCCTTTTAGATTGGCCCCCGAAATTCCAACCTATCATCACTCATATACTCATTGCTGCCCGTTTATCTATTGCTCGTTTCTGGAAACAGCCCGGTGCACCCTCTCTCAGTAACACCATTGATATCTTATATGATCACTTATCAATTGAATTCTTGTTTGCAAAGGCACAGCTGACACTGGGAAAATTCTATCGCCACTGGCAACTCTGGTTATCTGACAATAGAGCCATGCCTTGCCCATGACTAAACAACCAGTACTATTCCCCACAATAGGTCTCTCCCCTCAGGAGAGAACTTACAAGGCTGCACTTTTTCCTGGAATGAACTGAGCCCTCTGCGTTTGGATATAGTCACAGATAAAATTACCACTTTCTGTTTTTCTAAAACTTTGATTAACAGCCTTCTCCCTACCTATCCCCTCCCCTCATCTCTAAACCCCCCCCCCTCCTTTCCCCATCCCTCTCTGTCTCCATGTCCCCTGTCTGGAACCATGGAGAAGGACCAGTGCTATACATACTGGTCTACATCTGACATTACACGACATTAGTGTAATTTTGATGTAAGTTTTGCTTTCCACAATTCTTGTACATCAAACTACTTTTTTTTCTCAATAAAATTGTTTGAAACCGAAAAAAAAAAAAAAGTTTCCCCATTTCTGTTCCCAGCAGTGGCGGGGCTCAGGGTAGCATTCAGACTTACCAACCCTAGGCCCAGCATGAGGGACACAGGAATAATGCAGTTATGCTGCCTCCATCCCTCTGCTTCAACCAATAGGGACTGGCATGACTGAACCCCCAGTACCCCATCTATTCTACTACCACTAGCCCACCACATATGAATCCACTCCAGAGCCAAGCCAGGAAGTGAGAAGAGAAGAGAAAGACTGGTTGGCCCCCAGTGCTGCTTGGTGGTCAGCCACCCCTGAGGAAGACAGAGAAGAGATGGAGGAAATGGAGTAATCAGGTAAGAAGAAATAAGAGTCCAGTGATATCTGCTGCTGAATCTGTCCCACACTGTACAGTCACACTCTCACCTGCAACAAAAAACAGCTTCAATGCTTCCTTAGTGATAACAGACAATTAAGTCGTGTAGATAGCAGCTGAGTTTAAAAATCATGTTCAAAAGAGTGGTGAATGTGAAGTGTGCAGCAGGATCTCCTCCATGCAACAATCCTCTAGTGGTAGATAATGGCCCCTTACCTCACTATACTGAGGTTACAGCATAGAGCAGACAGTGGTGTCTCCTGTGCAGGGGGATCCTAGGTAATGGACTGTCATTTATCAGACCTCAGATCCATGGGGAGCATCATAGTAAATGGAGAGATGAAGATACCATATAGTGTAGTATTTCAAGCATGTATCAGATTTTATTCAACATTAGCAGCATACAGGGTACTCACACAGTAAAAAACTAAAGGTACAGTGTATCCAGACGAGCGGCGAGCTCATACACTGCTGACAGTGGGTGGTGCCTGTCTCTACGCGTGGCGTCACGGGTCATGTGGCTTCATCAGGGGAGGCCCAGCATGAGGGACACAGGAATAATGCAGTTATGCTGCCTCCATCCCTCTGCTTCAACCAATAGGGACTGGCATGACTGAACCCCCAGTACCCCATCTATTCTACTACCATTAGCCCACCACATACTGTATGAATCCACTCCAGAGTCCAGTCAGGGAGTGAGAAGAGAAGAGAAAGACGGGTTGGCCCCCAGTGCTGCTTGCTGGTCAGCTGCCCCTGAGGAAGACAGAGATGAGATGGAGGAAATGGAGTAATCAGGTAAGAAAAAATAAGAGTCCAGTGATATCTGCTGCTGAATCTGTCCCACACTGTACAGTCACACTCTCACCTGTCACTTCTGAAATCTGGACAAAGTATTCATTACATGGAAAGGCAAATACTGAGAAAACACTGTTGCACATCAGGATCTTGCAATTCTGGAATAATTTTTTCATGCTGGCAGCTTTCAGAAACTATTTGCCTTTCCATGTTAATTTATATTTTGCACGGTTTTCAGAAGTTTTCAGAAGTCGGCTGGGGAGGAAGGAGAGGATGCTGGGAGAGGTAAAAAAAAAAAAGCCTGTGTGCGGGCCGGATATCTCACTTGGGATCCTGGCCTGGAACTGTGAGCAAGTGACTCTGTGTCAGTGTGTGCTGTGGCTGAGTCGCAACCTGTGCTAGAGGGCGAGAGAGAGAGAGAGTCATCACGTGCGGGTGCAGGAGCATCAACTGCCAGCTACTTCTGACTGTTCAGTGGCAGCCTGGAGGCCACTCTTCACACGTGCATGCCAGATCCAGCCGAGCTGAAGCACGGTGTTACGCCAGATCGCATTATCCCTTGAGCAGGGCTCTACCGATGCCTATCGTAGAGGCTCATGGCACATCCCTTACCAAGAGTCGTTGGGACTGGTGAGCGAGCACTGGCTTATCCTATTACCACAGAGACACTGCATGCAGACACCATTGCCTTGTTCTTTTGCCTAAGCCTGTAGGACCTGGTGCTACACTGACCCTTTGTGGAGCAGCAACAGCGTTCCTCTTTTTACAGGACACCCAGGGCCAGCGCTGCCACTAGGTGAACTAGGCAGCCACCTAGGGTGTATCTACAGCCCGTGGCATAGCGTAGGAGGCAGCCGGACATTTAGGGGGACGCAAAATTATTTTTGTGCCGTTCCGAGTGTGCTGTGCTGCGGCCTCCCTTTAAACCTCCAATGGAGCATATCCCTGTGACCTGCATTCCTATGCCACACTATATTCTCCTTACCCCCTGCCTGGGATTCCTCTGGTCCAGCCAGCCTTCCCCCTCTTGTACAACCTGTTGTGTGAGAACAGCGGAGGGGAAGGGGAGGTGTATGGTGCAGATGATAATAGAAGATGTACAATGGCAGTTGGTGGACCAGTGGGGATACCAAGGAGCTGCTGGGTAGGACCGCAAAGGAATACTGTCTGTCTGGTGCTGGGGAGAGCCTGATGGTGGAAAACATGGAGAGGTGAGGGAATCTACTGATGTACATTGTACTGGGGAATGGGGAGATTTGTGTGAGCAGTGCAGGGCTGTACTGAGGGCTGCAGATGTACAGGACTTTCCAGCCACCATTAGCAGGAATCAGGTATCTCAGTGTAGGTGTCAGGTAGAGCATTGTTCATGTCCGGTAGGTCAGTGTAGTGGTCAAGTAGATCATTGTAGTGGTCAGGTAAGTCAGTGTAGTCACACTGCCCCCTCACCTGTTACACTGCCCCCCACCTGACACAATGTCCCCCACCTGACACACTACCACCCACCTTTCACACTGCCCCCACGTGTCACACTGCCCCCGCACCTATCACACTCTCCCCCACCTGTCACACTAGCTCCCACCACCTTTCACACTGCCCCTCCACCTGTCACATTACCCCCCACCTGTCACACTGCCCCCACACCTATCACACTGCCCTCCCACCAGTCATACTCTCCTTGCTAAATGAGGATGTCTCTTTGCTAGATTTGACTGTCCCTTTGCTAAATGGGGATGTCTCTTTGCTGGATTGGGCTGTCTCTTTGGATTGGGCTGTCTCTTTGCTGGATTTGACTGTCTCTTTGCTATATGTGAATGTCTCTTGGCTATATGTGGATGTTTCTGGGAGCACAAACTTACCTTGTAAACACAGAAGACTTCTGTGTTTACAAACAGGGCTGGACTTGCCTAGAGGGAGATTTCCCAGTAGGCTGTTTGCCCTGGGGCCGCTTTGCAGGTCGATCCTGGGCGGGTGCACGGGCTGCCCCTGAAGGGAAGGGAGTTGAGAGCCACTGGATAACACAGAGTGAAGATCTCCCACTTTCTCACAGCAGCTGCAGTGTCATACGAAGTCTCCTGGCCCGGCTCCTATGATGGACGTCACACTGGTCCAATGCCAGGAAGTGTGATGTCCATCATATGGAGGCAGGACTTTGTATGAAACAGCGGCCAAGCCGGGTAAACGGGAGATCCCCACTCTGTGTGAACCAGCTGCTCCTCTCTCCAGGCACTGGCAAAGCTGCGCTGATGGGCACTGGCAAAGCTGTGCTGAAGGGCACTGGTGAGGCTGAACTGATGGACACTGATCAGGGTGCATTGATAAGCACAGGTAAAGCTGAGCTGATGGGCACTGATTAGGCTGCATTGATGGGCACTGATTAGGCTGCATTGATGGGCACTGATGAGGCTACATTGATAGGCACTGGTGAGGCTGCATTGATGGGCATTGGTGAGTCTGAACTGATGGGTATTGATGAGGCTGCATTGATGGGCACTGGTGAGGCTGAGCTGATGGACACTGATCTGGCTTCATTGGTGGGCACTGATTTGGCTGCACTGGTGGGCACTGACAAGGCTGCATTGATGGGCACTGATGAGGCTTCATTGATGGGCACTGATGAGGCTGCATTGATGGGCACTGACGAGGCTGCATTGATAGGCACTGGTGAGGCTGCACTGATGGGCACTGATGAGGATGCATTGATGGCCATTGGTGAGGCTGAGCTTATGGGCATTGGTGAGGCTGCATTGATGGGCGTTTGTGAGGCCGCATTGATGGGCGTTTGTGAGGCTGCATTGATGGGCATTGGTAAGTCTGCATTAATGGGCACTGATCAGGCTGCACTGATGGGCACTAAGCAGGCTGCACTGATGCGCATTGGTGACGCTGCATTGATGGGCACTAATCAGGCTGCATTGATGGGCACTAATCAGGCTGCACTAATGGGCACTGATCAGGCTGCATTGATGGGCATTGGTAAGTCTGCATTAATGGGCACTGATCAGGCTGCACTGATGGGCACTAAGCAGGCTGCACTGATGCGCATTGGTGACGCTGCATTGATGGGCACTAATCAGACTGCATTGATGGGCACTAATCAGGCTGCACTAATGGGCACTGATCAGGCTGCATTGATGGGCATTGGTGACGCTGCATTGATAGGCACTGATCAGGCTGCATTGTTGGCTACTGCTCAGGCTGCATTGTTGGGCACTGGTGAGGCTGCATTGATGGGCACTGGTGAGGCTGCACTGATGGGCACTGGTGAGGCTGCACTGATGGGCACTGATGAGGATGCATTGATGGTCATTGGTGAGGCTGAGCTTATGAACACTGATCAGGCTGCATTGATGGGCACTGGTGAGGCTGCACTGATGGTCACTAGTTAGGCTGCATTGATGGGCACTGGTGAGGCTGCATTGATGGGCACTGACGAAGCTGCATTGAGGTCACAGATGAGGCTGCACTCATGGGCACTAATGGGTAATAGCCCCCTAACTCAGTGGCCGATCAGTGCTACTTCGGGACTCTTATTGTGGGGTTATGCATATTGCTTATGTGATAAAGATGCAGTTAGTACAGTTATATATTTTGTTCACACTCTTTTTGTCGTATTTTTGTTTTTTCTGTTTTTGTTAGGATTGTTGAGATTTTTGTACGTATGGTGTCAGTTTAATTTACTAGTAGATTGTCAGTGAACCACAGCGGAGGTAAAACGGTCATATAGTATATTCCTCAATTTTCTATCCCCTAAACATGTTCAAAGGAAAAGAATTTGATACATTAATGGGACAGTACAGAGAACATGGACAGAGAGAAGCAAGGGGGTCAGAAATGAACTCCCTCTTCCTCCAACTCAAAAGTTTAGTGGAAAACAAGGTCTCCCTCTTTTGGCAAGTCGAGAACTTTGAGCACTACATTCAAGAGGATATTAATCCCCTTGGGGTTCAAATTTTTCCTACACTAGACAATTTGGATATTACGTTTAAAAAACGATGGGAGAATAATCTCCAACAATGCACAAAAACAATGATGCACTTGCTAATTGAGGAATACCGAAAAAAATCGCTGTTCTTGAAAAGAGATTGAGGGAATATACACTAAATTAGAACCATTTAACCGCTTCAGATCCGGGCCATTGCCAAATGACGGCAACAGCGCGGATCTAAATTGCCGGGACGACGTCTATTGACGTCGTCCCGTGCACGAGCGGCCTGCGCGCCCCCTGCAGGCGCGCTCGGTGATCAGCGAGTCTATGAGACTCGCCTGATCATGGATTAGAGTAAGGGGTCGGTCCCGACCCCTTACCACATGATCAGCTGTCAGCCAATGACAGCTGATCATGTGATGTAAACAGAGCCGGTAATTGGCTATTTTTCCTCCTCGCGCTGACAGCGTGAGGAGGAAAAAAGAAACCCGATCACCGGCGGCCGTGATCGGGACATCAGTCCCGATCACGGCGCTCTTCTGATACAGAGCAGTAGGCAGCAGTGCCGCCTACCAGTGCCCACCAGCGTCACCCATCAGTGCCCACAATGCCGTCAATGAGTGCCCACAGTGCCACCCATCAGTGCCCACAGTGCCACCCATCAGCACCCACATCAGTGCCACCCATCAGCACCCACATCAGTGCAACCTATTAGTGCCCATCAGTGTCACCTACCAGTGCCCATAAGTGCCCATCAGTGCTGCCCATCACTGCCCATCAGTGCCACCCATCAGTGCCCCCCATCAGTGCCGCCCACCAGTGCCCCCCATCAGTGGTACCTATCAGTGCCCATCTGTGCCACCTATCCGTGCCACCCATCCTTGCCACCCATCAGCGGCCATCAGTGGCCATCAGTGCCGCATTATCTGTGTCCATCAGTACCGCTTTATCTGTGCCTATCAGTGCGGCCTTAACTGAGCCTATCAGTGCCGCCTTAACTATGCCTATCAGTGCCGCCTTAACTGTGCCTATCAGTGCCGCCTTAACTCTGCCTATCCGTGCCCGTCAGTGCAGCCTATCAGTGCCCACCAATGCCGCCTCATCAGCGCATATCAATGAAGGAGAAAAATTACCTGTTTGAAAAATTTTATAACAAACTATTAAACATGATTTTTTTTTTTTTCAAAAATTTCCATCTTTTTTTGTTTGTTTAGTAAAAAATAAAAACCCCAGCTGTGATTAAATACCACCAAAAGAAAGCTCTATTTGTGGGAAAAAAAATGATAAAAATATCATTAGGGTGCAGTGTAGCACGACCGCGCAATTGTCATTCAAAGTGTGACAGCGCTGAAAGCTGAAAATTGGTCTGGGCAGGAGGGGGGTTTAAGTGCCCAGTAAGCAAGTGGTTAAGGATGTCTCTACATACGGAGAACAGGAAGAATGTATAAACTGTCATATTGATACAATGGTTAAGGAATTAATCACTACCAAAGAACAAAAGTTTTGGAGGGATAGCATTCAATGAAGGGAGGGCATACCGCTGGCAACAACGTAATCCTCAAGGACGCCAACAGCGGAAAAATAATTCCAAACCCCGCACAAAAAGTCACAACAATGCTAGGGGTTCAAATTCATCTCTCAATTCTCTCTCCTCCACATGCTCACAGACTTCTGGAAAGACCTCTAGGAAACAGAAATGGCGCTTACCACAAACAGGATCGAACAATAAGAGATACATAACTGAGGCCATGCCACCAACACAACATCCCTCTATGGTGATAGGTACTGAGCACGTGAGTGCGATAGGTATTGCACGTGGTGGCCCTCTTGGGCAGGGTTGCCCACCTGCGGACCCTTCCCTGGCTTTTACTGCTGCCAGGGATGGACCCGCAGATGGATATTGACAGCCAGCATTGGACTCCTTGGGAAGTGCAACCTTAAATATTATTAATTTATCGGACTACAAGTTGTCTGGTGATAAAATGACCTTACTTAGCAAGGGGCTTACCTTCTGCCCATCTTCCAACATGGATACTTTTGAAACCATCAAAGATTTACATTTATTTACACGTAAATTATTATTAAAGAGCCTCTATGCGAAACCAAAACAAACCCACGAATCAAGCAATAGAGGACTTGGTCTCCCTGTTGGAAGATCAGGAACAAAAAGATCTTATTGATAGTATTGACATTGAATCATTGCTGGCTATGCATACCACCCCCACTACAGGGGGAATTCAAGGAAAATCTGTATTGAAGAAAAAATCCAACAAATTTCCATCCCTAAATTCTAATTCTAATTTAAAAGCATTCATAGCAATGACATCTAGGGAGATAAAACATTTAAAAACCAGGGATCAACCACCAGACAACTTATCCGACACAGAAAGAAAGGCACTCATATCATTAAGCAATCAACATCAGCTAACAATTAAGCCCTCCGACAAAGGGGGCAACATTGTGATCATGAATAACTCCCAATATGTACAAATGTGACCCCCAAAGAATCACATTTCTCGATGTCACCATCTACAAGGGTCCAGACGGCCAATTAGCTAGTACACTATATCGTAAAGAAACAGCCGGAAACGCCATCTTGCATGAAACCAGCTTCCACCCGGCACCACTGATTAAATCTATCCCCTAAAAACAATATCTTCGCATTCGGCAAAATTGTTCCGATGATAATATGTTCCTCATGGAAGCTAAGAAACTCCAGAGGAGATTGCTCCAACGTGGATATTCTCCCACGTGTCTAAAGAAAGCCTTTAGAAGAGCAAGAGAAAAAAACAGACAAAATCTTCTTTTGGATAACCCAAAAAATGTACCCAACATGCTTCAAGACGCACCGATTAGGATCATCACTACCTTTAATAAACAACACAAAGCTTTGAAAAAAATTCTGCGTAAACATTGGCACATTCTTCGGATTGATCCCACACGGAACCAGTTTGTTCCTGAGGATCCTCTTGTTACGTTTAGACACTAGGATTGAGCTTCGAGTTCGAGTCGAACTCATGTTCGACTCGAACATTGGCTGTTCGCAAGTTCGCCGAACAGCGAACAATTTGGGGTGTTCGCGGCAAATTCGAATGCCATGGAACACCCTTTAAAAGTCTATGGGAGAAATCAAAAGTGCTAATTTTAAAGGCTAATATGCAAGTTATTGTCATAAAAAGTGTTTGGGGACCTGGGTCCTGCCCCAGGGGACATGGATCAATGCAAAAAAAAGTTTTAAAAACGGACGTTTTTTCAGGAGCAGTGATTTTAATAATGCTTAAAGTCAATCAATAAAAGTGTAATATCCCTTTAAATTTCGTACCTGGGGGGTGTCTATAGTATGCCTGTAAAGGGGCGCATGTTTCCTGTGTTTAGAACAATCTGACAGCAAAATGACATTTCGAAGGAAAAAACTCATTTAAAACTACCCGCGGCTATTGCATTGCCGACAATACACATAGAAGTTCATTGATAAAAACGGCATGGGAATTCCCCAAAGGGGAACCCCGAACCAAAATTAAAAAAAAAAAATGACGTGGGAGTCCCCCTAAATTCCATACCAGGCCCTTCAGGTCTGATATGGATATTAAGGGGAACCCCGGCCAAAATTTAAAAAAAAAAATGACGTGGGGTTCCCCCCCTAAATTCCATACCAGACCCTTCAGGTCTGGTATGGATTTTAAGGGGAACCCCGCGCCAAAAAAAAAAAAAAAAACGGCGTGGGGTCCCCCCAAAAGTCCATACCAGACCCTTATCCGAGCACGCAACCTGGCAGGCCGCAGGAAAAGAACGAGAGTGCGGCCCCCCCTCCCTCCTGAACCGTACCAGGCCACATGCCCTCAACATTGGGAGGGTGCTTTGGGGTAGCCCCCCAAAACACCTTGTCCCCATGTTGATGAGGACAAGGGCCTCATCCCCACAACCCTGGCCGGTGGTTGTGGGGGTCTGCGGGCGGGGGGCTTATCGGAATCTGGAAGCCCCCTTTAACAAGGTGACCCCCAGATCCCGGCCCCCCCCCTGTGTGAAATGGTAAGGGGGTACTTATACCCCTACCATTTCACGAAAAAAGTGTCAAAAATGTTAAAAATGACAAGAGACAGTTTTTGACAATTCCTTTATTTAAATGCTTCTTCTTTCTTCTATCTTCCTTCATCTTCTGGTTCTTCTGGCTCTTCTGGTTCTTCCTCCGGCGTTCTCGTCCAGCATCTCCTCCGCGGCGTCTTCTATCTTCTTCTCCTCGGGCCGCTCCGCACCCATGGCATGGGGGGGAGGCTCCCGCTCTTCTCTTCTTCTTTTCTTCTCTTCTTCTCTTCTTCATTTTCTTCTCCGGGCCGCTCCGCAATCCATGCTGGCATGGAGGGAGGCTCCCGCTGTGTGACGGCGCTCCTCGTCTGACAGTTCTTAAATAACGGGGGCGGGGCCACCCGGTGACCCCGCCCCCCTCTGACGCACGGGACATGACGGGACTTCCCTGTGGCATTCCCCGTGACGTCACAGGGAAGTCCCGTCAAGTCACCGTGCGTCAGAGTGGGGCGGGGTCACCGGGTGGCCCCGCCCCCTCCGTTATTTAAGAACTGTCAAACGAGGAGCGCCGTCACACAGCGGGAGCCTCCCTCCATGCCAGCATGGATTGCGGAGCGGCCCGGAGAAGAAAATGAAGAAGAGAAGAAGAGAAGAAAAGAAGAAGAGAAGAGCGGGAGCCTCCCCCCCATGCCATGGGTGCGGAGCGGCCCGAGGAGAAGAAGATAGAAGACGCCGCGGAGGAGATGCTGGACGAGAACGCCGGAGGAAGAACCAGAAGAGCCAGAAGAACCAGAAGAACCAGAAGATGAAGGAAGATAGAAGAAAGAAGAAGCATTTAAATAAAGGAATTGTCAAAAACTGTCTCTTGTCATTTTTAACATTTTTGACACTTTTTTCGTGAAATGGTAGGGGTACTTATGTACCCCCTTACCATTTCACACAGGGGGGGGGCCGGGATCTGGGGGTCACCTTGTTAAAGGGGGCTTCCAGATTCCGATAAGCCCCCCGCCCGCAGACCCCCACAACCACCGGCCAGGGTTGTGGGGATGAGGCCCTTGTCCTCATCAACATGGGGACAAGGTGTTTTGGGGGGCTACCCCAAAGCACCCTCCCAATGTTGAGGGCATGTGGCCTGGTACGGTTCAGGAGGGAGGGGGGGCCGCACTCTCGTCCCCCCCTCTTTTCCTGCGGCCTGCCAGGTTGCGTGCTCGGATAAGGGTCTGGTATGGATTTTTGGGGGGACCCCACGCCGTTTTTTTTTTTTTTTTTTGGCGCGGGGTTCCCCTTAAAATCCATACCAGACCTGAAGGGTCTGGTATGGAATTTAGGGGGAACCCCACGTCATTTTTTTTTTTAAATTTTGGCCGGGGTTCCCCTTAATATCCATACCAGACCTGAAGGGCCTGGTATGGAATTTAGGAGGACTCCCACGTCATTTTTTTTTTTAAATTTTGGTTTGGGGTTCCCCTTTGGGGAATTCCCATGCCGTTTTTATCAATGAACTTCTATGTGTATTGTCGGCAATGCAATAGCCGCGGGTAGTTTTAAATAAGTTTTTTCCTTCAAAATGTCATTTTGCTGTCAGACTGTTCTAAACACAGGAAACATGCGCCCCTTTACAGGCATACTATAGACACCCCCCAGGTACGAAATTTAAAGGGATATTACACTTTTATTGTTTGACTTTAAGCATTATTAAAATCACTGCTCCTGAAAAAACGGCCGTTTTTAAAACTTTTTTTTGTATTGATCCATGTCCCCTGGGGCAGGACCCAGGTCCCCAAACACTTTTTATGACAATAACTTGCATATAAGCCTTTAAAATTAGCACTTTTGTTTATTCATGT
Source organism: Aquarana catesbeiana (assembly GCF_042186555.1). Lineage (NCBI taxonomy): Eukaryota > Metazoa > Chordata > Amphibia > Anura > Ranidae > Aquarana > Aquarana catesbeiana. The sequence continues at coordinate 270,074,568 of NC_133331.1, forward strand.
TCGTGTCCCATAGACTTTAACGGTGTTCGCGTGTTCGAACGAACTTTTTTCCTGTTCGCATGTTCTGGTGCGAACCGAACAGGGGGGTGTTCGGCTCATCCCTATTAGACACACAAGATTCCTCAGGGATAGACTGGTTACCAGTGAATATACGGGTGAATTTAGAGGGGATCCATGCAAACGTCTGGGAACCTTCACATGTGGAGGCTGTTCCAAATGTCAATTCATGAATATGGACAAAAATGCCATATTTCCGAATGGACAGAGGTACAAACCATCCCATTTTGCAAATTGTTGCACTTTTGTGGTTGTCTATTTGCTGACATGCCCATGTGGGTGCTTCTATGTGGGTAAAACAAGACTCGAACTCCACTTGCGGATGGGTAGACACATTACGAGCATGTATACCTGTAATCCTGATCTACTCCTGGGGCGACATGCCCGTGAGGTACACCAAGGAAAGTTTCCAAAAATTAAATTTCTGGTACTGGACCGGGTACACCCTAGTAGTAGGGGGGGTGACTGTGACAAAATCCTACTACAAAAGGAGACCAGGTGGATAGTGGCCTTACAAGCCACATTACCACCTGGCCTAAACGATTGCATTAGTTATCGACCGTTTTTGGAGGGTTTCACATCGGGAATATGGGAGGGTCAGGGATAATCTATTATCCCCCTCCCCTCCCTTCCCTTTGTTACCTCTTAAACCTCCTAGTCTGTCCCCTCCTAGGTCTTCATCTGTAAAACCATATCATTTCTTTATACATGGGATAGATAATTCAGAGGTGAACAGGGAATAAATAGTAACGTAATAGCCCTACGAACATGTATATCCCAGAGCCCATATATATCTGTAGCTGCACATCATAGGATCTATGAGTGTTTAATGTCATGACTAATTCACTATAATATAGTTATATATAGGTGATTATCAGGAACAAATGTTCACTGACATCTATTACCTACTTCTGTCTACGATATAATTTTGTTGGTATTCATGTTTCAGGGAATATATCCAGCATATGGGTGATTCCAGATAAATGAATTTGTAGGTACTCATTAAATGTCCACTAGATGACACCCAACCATCTGCGCACTCTCCTGTTGCATATATTGTATTGGCATCTGCATCCTTTTCAAATGGATGTTACAAACGTTTTTTTATTTACTTTTTTCATTTACTCGTGTTCTGTATTTTGTTTCACAGGCTTCCTTTTCTCTCAGCGGCATTAGCACTGACTCTGTGAGTTTCATTCTTCCCAGTATCTGTCCCCTCCCTCTTTCCTCTCAGCTGGGTTGACCTCACACACCCCACTGATGCTGCGGCTTAGCTCTGACAGCGACAAGGGTGGTGGTGACGTGATGACGTAGGCTTCTATGCACATCAGGGGAAGTGACGCAGGCACGCACCGGCGGTGGTTTCCTGTTTACATCAATCACCGCTGTGTGTTGTTTGGACGCATGTGCCGGTGTCACACACTGGCATATATAGCTAGCCAGTCAGCCAGTTCTGTCCAGGCATTGATCCAGGTACCACACGCTATACGGCAAACGGCCTGAGCCATAGGTAGGTTTTGCATACTTGGGGTATCTATGCTCTCTTTTTCCTCACTTTCTTTTTAAGCTTCATGAGACTGATTGTTCATTCCTTACATGTGTATATATATAGGACTCGTCTGTGGTGGGATAGTTGGACATTTACTCCAGGGCTATTTCGCCTATACTACTAGTACTAGTAGTTTCAGCAAACTGGTTGTCCCACCTATTCGGATGCGAACCATATGGGCATATACCACAGAATAGGTACGCTTCTCCCTTTTTTCTCCCCCACTAGCGACCGATACGGATCACTTTTTACCTGCGGGCTTGTTTCAGACTTATGTCCTATAGGGGATCTTTATCCACTTGCAGCCTTCTCCCTCCCTCTCTTTCTATCACGTGTTTTTTTTCTTCTCCTTTTTTCCTTTCTCTTCTTTCATGCTTTAGGTTTCTTTGGTGACCCCTTGTATATCCAATGCACACTCTGTTTCACTTACATCTATTCTTATATTTTGTTTTTTTGTTTGGTTGTTCACGGTCTGGCCACAGTAATATACCTGTCCAGATCTTCTCCACACTATACAAAAATTTGGTTCCAAGGAATCTTTGAAATTTTTAATTTTTCTTATTATTATGCAGATGTTGCAGATATTATGCACCTTAAGAATGTGCCCAACACACACAATACTCTCAGCTTGCGTATTTTATAATATCAATATGGACTCTTGGGTCCTTAGTTTCTGCTCAGTCATGGAATCATCACACTGGATATGTTCATAGGTCGTTTTTGTATTCTTTATTTATTTCCTTGCTGGTCAATACCCTCTCTATGCAGGTTCATGCATTTTTATGCGTGTATATTTTTTCATCCAACCACAGTCCCCTCCTTTTGTATGACTTCCCTTGCTCTGTTTGTATGCATTTTTTGACATATTTATGCTCTGTTTGTATGTGTTATCTGACATATCTTTTTGTAATTTTAGAATGTATTTGAATGCTAAAAACTGTTTGAGCCCTTGGCCCCTGATGAAGGTATTTGAACATCTCATACCGGAAACGCGTCGGACATCTGGGCATTTACATTATATGCTAACTATGTGTACAACATTTTTATGACTTTCCATGTAATTCACGTTGTGCATCTTTGTCATTTGTGGAATTTATATATTTTTTTCATTATTAAAGATTGTTTTTTACTCATTTCTGAGTGGGTGGTCTATCTAAAGTCCCAACTGAGGGGGTTACTATTTTTGTTCTCATGGGCACTAATGAGGCTGAACTGATGGGCACTAGTGAAGCTGCATTTATGGGCAGTGGTGAGGCTGTATTGATGGGCACTGAGGAGGCTGCACTGGTGAGTATAATACACTCTTCAAATGTGCTTTAAAATGCATGTTTTTCCCTTTTATGAATAGGAAATAATGATGTTATGCTGTTGGGCTGGTATAATAATGCTATGGGGCTGGTATTAAATTATTTCCAGGGCTGGTTTTTATTCCCAGTCCGGCCCTGTTTACAAGTGACAGCGGGGAGCAACAGCGCTCGAGTCAGAGGTGGGGGAATGGAGTTCCGCCACGTTCAGCCTGCAAAACTGGGTGCGAAGGCCACATGACAAGCCCTGGCGGCCTGGATTTGTCCAGCGGGCCTTGTGTTTGAAATATGTGTGCTATAGTGAAACTTTTCAAGGGCTAAGTTTATGTTACTGGAATCCCATGTTTCTAACTTTTCAGTAAACAAAGCTCAACTATTTCACTTTAATTGCGTGTGTGTCTCTAATTACCTTGATTATCACCAAAAATGTCTGAACCCAAGGTGTCAGAGGTTGTGGAGGACTTGCAGGGTCGGGGCCACCAGTGGGGTACAGATTTGGTAAGCAGCCCCCACGGGGGTAGCGCTACAACATGATCCATTTTGCTCCAGCAGAGTAAAAAGATACCTTCCTGATCCTCCAATAGGCAATCGGATATTCCCCGGATATTCCCCGGATTTTACCTATTAATCTTAGTATTCAGTTATATTATGCGCATGTCACTGCCAGACTTATCCACCTTACCAACCATTCAGTGTCCGCCACTCCTCTCTGCTAATCCCTCCACTGGCTTCCCATTGCCCAACAAATAAAATTCAAAACACTAACAATAACATACAAAGCCATTTACAATTCTTCCCCGAGCTAGATCACCAATCTTATCTCCAAATATCACCAAACCTGTCCTCTCCGCTCCTCCCAAGACCTTCTTGTCAGGGCTGGGCACAGCCCTTCCTTCTCGGAGCTGGCCGCTCAGCTGTCGGCTAATTGCCAGCTCCTATCTCTCCACAGTTACTCAGCTTTTGAATATATCATGCTCATCAGTCCTGCCTACTTAAGCCGTCCAGTCCAGAGGATCTCTGCCTTCGCCTTAGTCAACATCACAGAGACGCTCTCCTGCATTCCTGTTAAAAGACTTGCTTGGATGACATCTCTTCTGGCTCTAGATCCTGCTTGCTGTTTTACTACGCTCATCTCCGGCTCCCTGACGTTTGGCTTGTCTGACTATCCGTTCCAGTTCCTGAACTCTGGTTATGTTTTGACTATATTAATTGTGAAAGGACCTCTGCGCTACTATACAATGACACATAAACTACCGTGTAATCAAACTTGGGTGTACTGCTGCAAAATCTAGAATGTACACATGACCACCACCACAAAACAATGAATAATTAAATAAGTGATTTCACGCAAAACACAAGAAAAATAAACTTATTCGCATGTGTGACGTTGTGTTATAGTGTGTACTAAGTCACCAGGTGATGATAATAAATATATGCATCCGATGAATATAATAAAAAATAGTCCAATAGTGAAAATAAGTGACATAAGTAGATCACAACAAAATGATATGGTTGGTAAGAAACCACAGTTCATTGGTGGAAATGAATCATCAATAAGTATAACATCAATGGTGATACTACTTATAACAGTTCTTTCATGCTTGCAATGAAAAAAATGAAAAAAATATCCGTGCAAAAATCTTCATGCATCCGTGCTCACAGTGCCCTTACCTTAAGACCCCTTTCACACTGGGGCGGTTTGCAGGCGGTATTGCGCTAAAAATATATATACTATATATTTACCATGAGTGTGATTTCTAAATGTGTTTCCTTTGGGCTTCTGCTGCAGGTGTTGCCTTCTCCCCGACCGACCGTGCGGTCCGGGTGGGGGGGTGATTCTCAGTGTGACCTCCCGTAAGCCACATCATTGGTTTCTGCCCCGGCGCCGGTGGCTGTGCCAGTGGAGGTGTTACAGGACCTCTTGGGGAAAGTGAGCAGGCATTTTGATTTTAAAAGGGGACTCTCTTACAGGAAGCTTTTCGCTCGTAGGACATGCATCATTGGGTAACTATGCTATATGGAATATGGTATATTTCTTTTGGTATATGTAACTAAGCCCTTATATGTATATCCCTGTTGTATATTGTTCAACAGACTGACCTCTGAAGAAGATCTTGAATATATAGGTTGAAACGCGTCAGGTCCATTTTTTCGATATTGACAATATTTACATGATGTTGTTATGAAAATATGTCTGTATAATGCGTGTCTGATTTCACTAGATTTGTAAACACTCTATACCAGAGCTCATTTTTTTAACCTTTGTGTTAAATTATTTTTTGTACAATAAAACATTATTCTTTTTATACAACATTGGTGTAATATCTTAAACCCCGCTGCCTAAAAACCCCACCTGGGGAAACCTTTTTCCTATTTTTGCTTCCATTACCAGGGGTGAGCAGCACTCCTTTCCTCCTCCCTCAATTGTGTCTTTCCTTTGTCATATACAATGTAACATTGACATAAAAGTGCACACACACAGGTTTGACTTGATGGACTTGTGTCTTTTTTCAACCTTACCAACTATGTAACTATCTACTAGGAAAATGAGGCTCCCTAGAGGAAGTCGTTTGCATCCAGTCACAGAAGCCCACAGCGAGAGTGATTGTACCATCCAGGATCATCAATAGTATCCTCATATGCTGTTACCTTACAGCTGTAAGGTGAGAGGCCACCCTGCACCAAACAGGAAAGAAAAGACATCCACCTTTATTGTTTTATTTTGCACAAGAGTGAAAGAGGGAATACACCACTTCATCCACTCTCTTATTCTTACTGTCACTCAGTACTTGTTTTGTTATGCAATATTGCACCACTGTTATTTGTTATATTGCACCCTTTGTATTTTTCACCGTTCACTGCTTAACCGCTTGCCGACTGCCTCACGCAGATATACTGTGGCAGAATGGCACGTACAGGCAAACTAACATACCTGTACATTGGCCTTTAAGAGGCCGCCTGCGGGTGCCCACGGCAAACTCTGTGATTCGGGTCGCGGGTCCCGCGGACTCGATGCCCGCGGGGATACCGGCGATTGTCTCACGGACAGGAAGAAAGGAGATGCCAATGTAAACAAGCATCTCCCCATTCTGCCTAGTGACACTGACACTGATCTCTGCTCCCTGTGATTGGAAGCAGAGATCAGTGACGTGCCACACACAGCCCCTCCCCCACAGTTAGAATCACTCCCCAGGACACACTTAACCCCTACACTGCCCCCTAGCGGTTAACCCCATTCACTGCCAATGTCATTTACACAGGAATCAGTGCATTTGTATAGCACTGATTGCTGTATAAATGACAATGGTCCCAAAAATGTGTCAAAAATGTCTGATGTGTCCGCCATAATGACGCAGTCATGATAAAAATTGCTGATCGCTGCCATTACTAGTAAAAAAAAATTATTAATAAAAATGCAATAAAACTATCCCCTATTTTGTAAACGCTATAACTTTTGTGCAAACCAATCAATAAACGCTTATTGCGATTTTTTTTTTTAACAAAAATATGTAGAAGAATATGTATCGGCCTAAACTGAGGAAAAAAATGTTTTTCTATATATTTTTGGGGGATATTTATTATAGCAAAATGTAAAAAATAATCCGTTTTTTTCAAAATTGTCGCTCTTTTTTTATTAATAGCGCAAAAAATAAAAACCGCAGGGGTGATCAAATACCACCAAAAGAAAGCTCTATTTGTGGGAAAAAAAGGACATCAATTTTATTTGGGAATAATGAAGATATTTGCCAGCATACCATGGAACAGCGTAGATAGCGTCCAAACGTGTAATTTATTGCATGATCACAACACAAGGAGAGTGCAACGTTTCGGAGTCACGCATGAAGGGGTCCTGCATGACTCCGAAATGTTGCACTCTCCTTGTGTTGTGATCATGCAATAAATTACACGTTTGGATGCTGTCTACGCCGTTCCATGGTGTGCTGGCAAATATCTTCATTGTGACTTGTACCAGTATCCAGCTGGTTGTTGCTGCAGCACCCATTTTCGTGAGCCCATCCAGGAATGTGTGCGATGGGAATATGAAGTATTAATTTTATTTGGGAGCCACATCGCACGACCGCGCAATTGTCAGTTAAAGCGACGGAGTGCCAAATCCCAAAAAGTGCTCTGGTCTTTGGCCAGCAACATGGTCCGGGGCTTAAGTGGTTAATTGATATGTATGTGGATTTGTTTTAACACCATGCACATGAGTTGTTTATTAATCTGATCACCAATCCATTATTGCTTTCCACTTATAACAGCGCAGCACCATTCACATTAACTATTTATATTTCCTTGGCCACGGATTGACCATTTTGGTGTTTGCAGCAGTTAGCTCATATTTATTATATGTTTGTTAGCGTGGGAATATCACTACATTTTAGTAGTTCTTCCTATCCCGTATACACACGATCGCACATTCCAACAACAAAATCCTTGAATTTTTTCCGATGGATATTGGCTCAAACTTGTCTTGCATACACACGGTCACACAAAGTTGGTGGGAAATTGCAAACGTCAAGAACATGGTGACGTACGACGGGCCGAGAATAATGAAGTTCAATAGCCAGTGCGGCTCTTCAGCTTGCTCTTCGAGCATGCGTGGAATTGTGTACACATGATCGGAATTTCCGACAACGGATTTTGTCATCGGAAAATTTGAGATCCAGATCTTAAATTTTGTGTGATGGAAATTCCGATGGAAAATATCCGATGGAGCCTACACACGGTTGGAATTTCCGACAAAGAGCTCCCATCGAACATTTTCCATCGGAAAATCCGACCGTGTGTACAAGGCATTACTGTGCTACCTGAGATATTGGAGAGCTCCCTGCCTGAACCCTTGGACAACATTACTTTCTTGTTCCTGATGAACCTTCAACACCTTGCTCCTCCTATGAACTTCCTATCCAAGCCATGCCTTTGTACTTCCTGTTTGCCAGATTATTGTGCTCTTCTTCAGCCAATATCTTTCTCCTTATTATTCTCCTTATTCTTCTGTTGATGTCCGTATCTTCATTACCACTTGTTACTGACCTTTGGTTTGTTCCTCGATTACATTTCCACTTGATCCCAACCAGCAACTATGTGTTACTGACCTTTGGCTTGTTTACTAACTATGTTTCCTCTTGATCCCATCCCCAACCTGATACCTCTGCTATTGGACCTTGTCTTGCTCATTATCTGGTGGGGTAATCTTGAAGACTGTGACCTAGCATTTGCATGCAATGAAACCCCTTTCCCCAATCAGGTGCTCTGGTGAAGACCGGCTAGAGTTTAGACCCTGTGCCTTGGGAAGCCCACATCACCCACCAGATGTGCATTTATCCTGCCGGTTTCTGTGTTAACCTTTCCACTGCTATAGCTACTGATCTCTTAGCCTGATCCTAGGCTGTGAAAGCTGGGCTCCTTTAAGTCGCCTGGCAGATTGTTGCTCCTGGACATGCAGAACTTTCATACCTGCACTTGATGGACAAGCAGGGAGCAGGAGGTTGAGGTGAGGACTGTCATTGGCTGCTGCCATATGCAAGGACTTTTGCTCAAGCACTGCTGGTGCTGGAGAGCTATCAGGGGCCTGAAAAGTGTCCAGGGAATTAGTCTTAGGCCCCTTTCACACGAGGCGGGCTCTGTTTCTAGATCAGTCCGTTGATCTCCGCTAAACCGGCGGATGACAGATTCCTCTCTGCTCACTGAGCGGGGAGGGGCTTGTCAGGCGCCGCTGCCGCCTATGGAGGGATCGGACGAAAACGGACAGCATGTCCGTTTTCGTCAGATCTCCCCCGATCCGATCCGCCAGCGACGGACCTGGACGTAGGGCCATCCGTCTGCTTTTCAGCGGATCGGACCGGGTCGGATGTCAGCGGACATGTCTCCGCTGACATCCGACGCTCCATAGACTAACATGGAGCGCCCGTTCAGGTCTGCCGTCAAAACTGACAGGCGGACCTGAACGGTCCGATCGTGTGAAAGGGGCCTTAGTTGCACTATTATGTTACACATGCATTGTTGTTTATTTGCCTTTAAATATTTTTTTCCTTTCCTTACTCTGTAGTTAGGGGATGCCCTAAGTGTTAGTTCCACCCTTCTTCTTCAAGCTTAGCCTCCATTCATCATATGTACTATATTCTGCTGGCGCTAGACACAATATGCTTTTTTGATCTTTCTTACGTTCATTTGTTATGATCTGCACAAGTTTTTTGGGTTAAAATTTTTCACCATCTTCAGGGTGTCATTTGGATTGCGCCACTGCCTGCCAAGCTATTGAGACTGTAAGTTAAGCTAGGGTTCCTCAAGCAGGATGCAAAGTGTAAAAAATTGCCCCAGCTAAGGTAAGCAATTATGGTTTAAACATCCTCCCCTGCTGCCTCAGCGCTTCCCATTTGTTTCTTTTTAAATCGTCATTAAAGCTGCAGGAATCAGAGAAAATTATAACTCCGTGCTACTAAATAAATAAAAAAATCCTCCTCAACAGAAGCAGCTACCACCCAACTGCATGATCACTTGAACATATATAGAAACTGAAACAAATATTAGTGAAGCGCTTTCAGCTTAACGTATTATAAAGTGACATAAATACACAATAAACAATAAATAGTTAAAAAAATCTTAATACATCAATCAAAAAATTAAATCCATATATCATATATAGATACAGTATGTGTTAATACATTCATAATGCGTGTCAGAATAGTGCAAAAATATCAAAAATAAATAAATGTGTAGTCCACAAAAAAGTCCCATACACCATACAATCTCTGCATAATATCTGGAAAATGTCTTTAAATCCGTGTGATTTCTTCACATATGAAAAAACACCACCACAGTGTCCTTTACCACCCTTTGTGGGTATCTTCCCACCCGGTACTGTGGACCCCAGTGAAATAAATGGGGTCTTGTGCCCTTTTTATACAATAGCTTAGATGTTCATCTTCTCCAAATGCTGGACCTCAGATACCAATCCCTCAGGAGCAGGAGCAGGTCCAGGTCAACAAAAAAAGGGAAGCACCAACATCCAATAGTGCAGACTGTTTCATATATATTTATTCATAAAAATAGGTATTGCACTTACATGTATTCCTTAACAAACAGCCATATGATAAAACCGGCAAATGTCATTCTCAAAGATGGCAACTTGATCCCGCCCAACGTGATGACATCACTGCCCATCTCACCTGCACCTGCTCCTGAGGGATTGTTATATAACGTCCAGCATTTGGATCACTTTATGATAAGTAAAACTGCAGGAATGCTGTGTGGGCTGCCCGCCCATGTCATTCCAACCGATGACATCATCGGTTGCTAAGGACATGTTGGGGGTTCGCACAGCTTACTGGGACCATTGCGCACAGGCGCTTTCTGGTAACTCAGTGTGCCGCTCTTTTGCCTGGCTGTGTAAACTGTGTGTCTGTGTAAGGAGGTCACACATTGACAGAAAGTAGGCTGGTTAGCATGCTGCATTAGCGATGGGCCCGTTGTTCGATTTAAAGGTAATGGGGCACTCGTGGGATGTGCCTGCCGATGAGCGCCCCACAATGCACTGCAAGATTGCAGTGCATTGAAGGCTGCTGAATGGCCAAAGCATGCATCTTACAAGAATGCTTTGGTCAATCACAGCGCAATGTGCTGTGAGAGCTATGATTGGTCAAAAGGCATACTGCCTTTTGACCAATCATGGCTCAGGGGCTAAGTCCATGCTCCGCACAATATAAGGCTGCTTACAGGGCGGCTGTGTAAAGTGTATATGAATGGAGATTAGGCAGGGTAGTGTATTGTGCATTCAGTCAGTGTAGAATATATAATACAGTGTAGTATAGAGAATTTATAACACAGTGTAGAGTAGAGAATATATAACACTAAAGCTGTGTAGTGTAGAGTATATAACACAGTGCAGTGCAGTGTGTATAACACAATGTAGTGTAGTGTGAATAACACAGTGTTGCGGTGCTAATGAAGTGTTGGTGTGTTCGACACTTCTGTATCACCACTGATCCCATATATATATGTATAGATATATGTATATATATATCTATATATATATATATATTTTTTTTTTTCATTTGTTGCAGGTTTTATTCCTTCTATGTCAGCCCAGCAGTGGTGTACTTTTTTGGGGTTTTTTTTTTTTTCTTTTCCGACAGCATCAGCAAAAAAAAAAAAAATTTCCATAATTGCTGTTTCTTCTTCTGAGTCGCAGGTGGTCTTCCTTTTGCGTCACTGCAGTTTTTTGGCCTTTCTTAATTCTTTTTACATGTATTTTATTTTATTTTTTTTTGCAGCAACAGTAAAAAAAAAATCTGCACAATTGCTGCACCCTTATTTTCTTTTTTTAAAAAAAAAATATATATATAAATATATATAAATATAATAAATAAATATATATATATATATATATATATATATATATATATATATATATATATATATATATATATATATATATATATATATATATATATATAAATATATAAATATATATATATATATATATAAAATAAAACAGTTTATAGTGCACCAAGCACAAAAGTATTGCATCCAAACACTACACACTAATATACTTCAGGCCGGCAGTTAATTCAGTTAGCTGCAGTGTATTTAATATATATATATATATATATATATATACAGTCAGACTGATATATATATATATATATATATATATATATATAGTCTAGCCAAGCCTATACCTGACTGTAGGCCATTCCTGGAGTGCGTGTTCAAAGACACTAAGGCCCAATTTTTCTGCCCCTGTTTAACAGGGACATGTAATTACAATTCTTGATATAATATTTTCCAGCGCCCACCAAGAGTAATGCCCCGTACACACGGTCGGACTTTGTTCGGACATTCCGACAACAAAATCCTAGAATTTTTTCCGACAGATGTTGGCTCAAACTTTTCTTGCATACACACGGTCACACAAAGTTGTCGGAAAATCCGATCGTTCTGAACGCGGTGACGTAAAACACGTACGTCGGGACTATAAACGGGGCAGTGGCCAATAGCTTTCATCTCTTTATTTATTCTGAGCATGCGTGGCACTTTGTCCGTCGGATTTGTGTACACACGATCAGAATTTCCGACAACGGATTTTGTTGTCGGAAAATTTTATCTCCTGCTCTCCAACTTTGTGTGTCGGAAAATCCGATGGAAAATGTCCGATGGAGCCCACACACGGTCGGAATTTCCGACAACACGCTCCGATCGGACATTTTCCATCGGAAAATCCGACCGTGTGTACGGGGCATTACTGTGAGGGCTTACAGTGTTCTGGTACCACCAACACCTAAGACCCAATTTTCCACAGAGTGTATAGGGCAGGCCGTATCGTATATACAGGCGTTCCCCTATTTTCAAAAATCCGACTTACAAACGACTCCTACTTACAAACGGAGGGAGGCAACAGGAAGTGAGAGGAAATCTACCCCTAGGAAGGGAAATTCTCTCCTTTAAGAGTTAATATTGGAAAAAGGTGTCTCCACTGATTTATCACCAATCCTTGTTTCCCTTAAAAACCCCAAATTCTCAAAATCCAATTGTCATTGGGACTGAAAGTGAGGTGAAATCTTCTGAACAGGGGCACAGACAGCAAAACAAATGTTACAGGGGTGATAACTCTTCCCTATGTTTTCCAAAAAGCTTTAAAATAGATTTTTTTGGCTGGAGCTACACTTACAAAATGTACCTGTTCCAAATTACAAACAGATTCTACATGAGAACAAACCTACAGTCCCTGTCTTGTTTGCACCGCCTGTATACTGCTGTTCAGAGTATATAGGGCCTGGGGGCCCAACGCCTTTCTTTTTTTAATTTGGGTGCGGGGTTCCCCTTAATATCCATACAAGACCCAAAGGGCCTGGTAATGGACTGGGGGGGGTACCCATGCCGTTTGTCTCACTGATTTTCATCCACATTGCCGGGACCCGACATTACATTAAAGCCTCGAGCAGTTTTAAATGACTTTTATTCCTTTAGAAATGTCATTTTGTGCAGGGACTGTTCTAAGCACGGGAAACACGTGCCACGTTACAGGCATACTATTGGCACCCTCCAGGTATGATATTTAAAGGAATATTTCACTTTTATTTTTTCACTTTAAGCAACATTAAAATCACTGCTCCCGAAAAAACGTCCGATTTTAAAACTTTTTTTTTTCCATTGATCCATGTCCCCTAGGGCAGCACCTCGGTCCCCAAACCCTTTTTTGGACAATAACTTGCATATTAGCCTTTAAAATGAGCACTTTTGATTTCTCACGTTCGAGTCCCATAGACTTTAACGGTGTTCGAATGTTCGCGCGAACTTTCGGTCCGTTCGCTTGTTCTGGATGCGAACTGGGGGGGTGTTTGGGCTCATCCCTACTAAATACCTTTGACTGTCTACTTTCCAAAAAGGGGTCATTTGGGGGGTATTTGTACTGTCCTGACATTTCAGGGCCTCAAGAACATCAGGACCGTCAGTACTGTACATCAGGTGTGATCAATTTTTTATGATTTGCATCATAGCTTGTAGACTCTATAACTTTCACACAGACTAAATAATATCCACTAATTTGGGTTATTTATTTATTTTTTTAACAAAGATAAACTTCATTCAAAGTCATAATTCACATGTCAGTTTACAGCATAGTGCAAAAAAATCTGAGTAATGATATGGTACATAAATATGATTCACAGGTAATTGTACTATCAATAGCCGACAAACATTCAACCAAGTTTGGAGGAGGGGTTTGGTAGATCTTCTTCAACTTGCCCCAGTTGAAGACTCCTTAGTGTCGAATCCGGTTGGGCTAGCATTTCTTGTATCCCACATTGCTTTTATTTAATTTTTACCTGTTCCTGTGATCACTTTTATTGATTGGTGTTTACCATCTGAACTTTTATTCTTAATAAACCTCATTGGTTTTTGACCTGCACCATTGGAGTCCTTCTCCTTCCTTCTGCTTTACATGATCATTCCCTGGAGCCCCCACGGAACATCGTTGAAGACGGCTATTCAACAGGGGAGTACTTGGAGCCTTCACGGTCCAGGAGCTGAGGATACCACCTTGAACGGGTTCTTCCATCTGTGTCCAGTATCTGAGCGACATCTGATGAATACAACAACATCTGATATACATAATATAAGATCCCAAGCCTATCTGATCCCTCTGTCGTATGGCATTTGGGGACCATCACAGCTGGTAAGAGTACCCATTTATATCTTGAGTTCCGCTGTTGTTGACTACAGACAAGCCTTACACTGATTATCTCACAATTGGGATTACTCTCACCAGAGGAATATACCATTTAAGATTTTCTGTGGACATTCTTTCTCACACCCCCACTGGGTTATATTCAGCATAGCCAATTTATATTGTTTTTTGGTTTCTTTTTGGATGTGTTATTTATTTTCTATTTTTTGTGATTTATTTTCACTTTTTAGTAGCGCTGCACTATTATTATATTATTCACATTGA